>NC_047038.1:12530812-13155812 GCF_011762595.2 Tursiops truncatus
ATCCATCCTCATTGTTATGAAATGCCCATTACTTTTGACTGAAGACCTCATTAGAGTTATTTTCAGGATTTTCTTAGTGGCGCTTAAGTTATTTTCTTGTCAGTATTGATCAACCAGAATGTTAACTGTAAATTATGATAACAAAATAGAACCACAAATTATACTTAGTTGATTTTTAAAAGCTAAACAGTTGTATTTCAAATCTGAAACTCTATCTCATAATCATTTTTTTGTCTTAAAAATTTTTATAACAGAACTTTGATAACGTGTGGTTTCTTAGGAATGTACTACAGCGTTATGAAAGAATAGGCTATTTTTCATTATCTTTGTTCTGCTTATATCCAAAGTATAAGAATGAGTGGCTTATTTCTAATTCTGCTTCTGCCATTGATTTGCAGTGGTGTCACTTATTAACTATTCCTATACTACCTGAGAGGAAAGCATTGATTTTCATTTTCTCATAGATAGTTTCGATAAAATATTGTTAAATCTTTCAGAGGAGTTTGGTAACGTCATGTTATGATTGGCCTTTTTCAATTATGTGCTTACCATTCTCTTACCTCTTTTGTTGTCATGATATTTCCTACATATTTCTGAGTACTGAACATACACGTGTTTGTAGGAGTTGAAAATTTGTCAGACAAGATACATATTCATGGTGGTGAAATTAGCTGAGAGGTGCTGGACACTTCAGAATGTAGCTGACATTCTAAAATTTCCACACTGCAGGACTATGGCCCAATTCTAGAGGAGGAAGTACCCTTTCATTCCTTCACTGGTAGCAACTAAGTGACCAGCAGAAAACATGAGATCCTTCTGTTTGATAAAGTCCTGGGAGCTTCTGCCCCACAGATTTCACCTCTATCTGAACAAAAAAAACATCCCCCCCAGAGCTGATGAAACTTCCAGAAAAGTTAAAACTAAAATAATATAAAATGTCACTTCTGGACCAATTATGATCAAGCTAGTATAACTTTATAATGCATTTGACAGGGAATAAAGAAGGCTTTACAATCTTCCCTGTAGATAAATTATTAGAGAAGTAAACTGCAATGCATGACCAATTATGCACATTTCACTTGGTCAAAATGAGAAACAGTTATTTCCCAAATACCTGAGAGTTCTGGCAATTACTATTTTGCATAAAAGCTAATTATTCATAGGTGTTGATCATTTCAATTCTATCTTTTGAAAAGAAATTTGAATCTTGGTACAACTGCTAAACTTGCAAATTGTTCATTAATTTTGGCCCTGGCTCTAACCTTAAAGCACTAAATATTTTAATGCTTCCTGATAAAAGAATAAATTCCTCTCTATACTCAAGTGTATGGTACACAGATTTTCCTGAATAAGCTAAAGAAAACAATGCATTAAAGGTCATTGTTCAACTTATTTGTTACAATTGACCCTAAATTTTCTTGTATTGGCAACAATTACATACTGATCCACATTACATACTTGATATACAAATAAGACCTTTGCCCAAAAGCTTTAAAATAATGGATGAACCATAATTTTTCATGGTGGTATTTATCATAGCAGAGTTAACAATGATGAATCAGTCTGTAATGTGTTTAGGTCATAAACTTTTTTCTAGAATTTCATTCTCATTAAAATATACTTGTAATTTTACAGTTCTATAATATCAATACTTTTCAGTCATCTCCCTTTTATTTTTACTAATATTTCATTTAAAACTCATCTTTTCAATATAATAACACATGAAGGTTTATCTGTGTTGCTCCTCATTTTTCTCTCTACGATTTTCTATTTCAGATCATTTTCCATTATAGCCATATTCTTTTCTTAATAAATTTACTTATTTTATTTATTTAATTTTGGCTGCGTTGGGTCTGCATTGCTGCACGCAGGCTTTCTCTGGTTGCAGCGAGCGGGAGCTACTCTTCGTTGCGGTGCTCGGGCTTCTCAATGTGGTGGCTTCTCTTGTTGAGGAGCACAGGCTCCAGGCATGCAGGCTTCAGCAGTTGTGGCTCACGGCCTCTAGAGTGCAGGCTCAGTAGTTGTGGCGCACGGGCTTAGGTGCTCCGTGGCATGTGGGATCTTCCCGGACCAGGGCTCAAATCCATGTCCCCTGTGTTGGCAGGCAGACTCTCAACCACTGCACCACCAGGAAAGCCCCAGCCATATTCTTGTTAATACTGAATACAAACATTTTTATTATTCTCACTCTACTTATTACAGACTAGTGAATCACCTGCTCAGTATAACAGTTTTTCATTGACTGTCCTCTCTCTATTCATCAATTCCTCCTTTCAAATTTTCTATGCAGCTGGCTTTTCCCAATACATTTCTTATTCTGTCAAGGTTGACTGAAACTATTTTCTGGTTTTATATTTAATGGGGTTGATGGCACTTTTCCCAGAGTCTCTTTGACTATACTGCCATGTCAGAAAATACACCCTTATTATTTCATACTTTTATTTATACTCATTTGTATTAGTATAATTAGTATGGCTGGTACTACTTCATTCCTATCATTTTATCCATGTGCAAGAATTTTTTCTTCTTCTGAACAATTAATATGGTCTACCCTGTCTATCTCTATGCTTGCAATAAATAAACATAAATAAACATATGGGGATAATATATATGAAATAATATTTTCTAAATTATATTATTAATATATAGTAATAGGACTTATAAATATTTTCTTAGGCTAGTACTTATAGTCACAGGCTCTTGAGTTACACTTCAAGCTGGGAGTTGACAGACATCACCTGATATTACGGAAATAAGGAAGCTGATTGGTAGTTATATTACTCTACTTCTCAAAAAAAAAATCATATCTTTTTTTAGAAGGGAGGTTAAGACTGATTTCACCTTTTTACTCAAAATGATAATTAACAGTGATGAAAAATTACAGGGTTTCTACGTTGCTTATTACTAGCAGTCAATTATTAAATCCAAGCCTTAGCCATTCAACAGCAATCCTGCGTAGACTCTCTGTGCAAACTCTTCACAGAAAGGGAAAAAAGCAAAACTTACATATGCAGTGTGCTTACAGCCCCTACAACGACTAGGGAAAAAAGGACATCCCACAAAAGTAGAGAGCATTCTGAACGTTTCAGTTGGACCTTTACCTCCTTTATCCCTTATAGATTTCCACTGTCATGATTCTAGCAATACCTCAATTCCCAGCTAGTACATTCCAACCGCTGATCACCTCATATCTGCCTTTCAAATTAAACACTCTGTCACAGAAAAGGAATAATTTTTCAGCATTCCTGTATCTTGGCTTGAATTTCTGCTCCTTGATTTTGATCTCTGCTCATCCTTACTGTGTCTTGAGACCAGATTCTGGTCACTCTCTGACTCCTGGCTCTTCCCCAACTCAGTTTCCTGACTCGATTCCTATTCTTATATGTTAGCTTCAGTTTTTAGTCTTCCTGAACACAGGATTTATCTTCATATAGACTCAAAATTTGCTTGGTCTATATCTGGAAATATTTTTTAAAAGTCAGTGAGGAAAATGGTCAATTTAGTACACGTGTCTACTCTCCCATGTGTAAAAATAATAGAAAATAAGAAAATAATTCTCATTACTTGCAGATGATATAATTTATATTCCTTGAAAATCCACCTATATGAACAAAAAAATGTAATAAGAGACTTCAGTAAGATGGCCTGATACAATGTCAACTTACAAAAGCAATAGTTCTCTAGTACACCACATCTCCTACACACTCCCCAACAACTAGAAACTGCAATAGAAAAGATCACATTAACAAACTATGCAAAAAGAAATAAAACCTATAAAATACACGTAAACCTTACAAGAAATATAAGTATGCAGAGGAAGAAAATGAGTAAGTGAGCAAAACTGTACTAAGGATCAAAAAGAAACCCTAAGTAGATTAATTCCTGAATGGGAAAGTTCAGTAAAGATGCTATACATCCACAAATCAATATATAAATTCAATGTGATATCAATAATCTCAATCAAAAACCTCAAAGGGATTTTTAAATAGAATTTGTAAAGCTGATAGTAAGGTTTATATTGAACAGAATGTGTACAGAAATGGTCAAAGCAATTGCGAAAAAATAAATAAAGCACTAAAACTAGAACTTGCCCAATCAGATATCAAAATATACTATACATAATTAAATATTGTGATATGAGCACAGTGATATAAATATAGACCAATAAACCATAATAATATTTACGTAGGAATCGTGTATACTATACAAGTGACATTCAAAATCAATTTGTAAAGGGAATGAACTATTCAGAAAATGGTGAGAGGACAGTTGGCTATATTTATTAAAGAATAACACTGAATTAATATCTCATAAAATAGACAAAAGTTCATGATCGATCAATGGTTAGACAACGTACTGTAAAAGTATTAAAAGGAAATATTAACAAATATTTTTATAATCTTAAAGTAATTAGGGCTTCATAAGCAAAGCACAACACACAGAAGCCATAAAGGAAAAGAATAATAGGTTTGACCACATAAAAACTGTTTAAACTTTAATATTTCAGATGATACTGTCTTAGTTTGAATTACTGTGAAGGAGAGCATGAGAAAGAAATTTCAATGTAGGTAATTTACGTTGAAAGTGATCACAGAGAACCGGAGTAAGGAAATGGGACACAGAAAATGAGGAAAAGTGAATGTAAAGGGTATGGAATTTTTGTAGGCTGATGTGGTAGGCAATGGAGTCTCAATTTCCCATGATGCCTCCCCAAACAGCTCATGAGAAAAGATAGGAAAGTGAACATTTATATACCGTTGCCTGCCCCACTTTGGTTGAGGGTCACCCTCAGAGCACTAAGTTCCCCATATTTCTGGGCTGACTTACACACTGACTGCGTTCCAATGACTTCAGAAAGAAGAGAGAAAAGCACAGCTTGCACTTACGGCAGTGCTATGTCCCTGTGAGTCTGAGTGTGCACAGAATTTTCCAACATGCCAGGGTTGAAATCAGATGTCGATCAATGAGATGTGCCAGCACACTGAAGCACTGGCTGCAGTTTACTCTTTGTACCATTCTTAGTCATCAGTGTCCCACGTTAAAACCACTCTGTCACTAACTTTTCAAACTGGTGGTTAGCCACAGTCTTTAAAAAATGCTTGATACAAAAGAGTTAGTGGAGTAAGTTACGGTACCCAGAGCGATAGCCAAGTGCAAGTCATAATATTCTCCTTTCTCTACCACCAATTCTAGAATCCCCAAGCTTAAATCCTAGGGTTCTTGTCAGGCCCTAAAAAGGGGAATTATAAATTGTCCATCGATAGTCAGAACTTTAGTGAAGGTAGAATCCTAACTGTATCCTTGGTAGAAGCTTGGGAACCAAAAGTTCTAATCCAGAGACCTTAGATTTGTGGGGGGAGAAAGCACAAATTTCTAGAGTGGGTCACTGACGTCATATTGAGAAGGATCAATCATACTTCCTCCCCTTTGACCTTGAATCCATGTATTCTAGCTACTGAAGATATGGCCTCAAATATTTGGTCAAATCATATAATGCATCCTGAGGGACAGTAGTTTAATTTTACAATACATCACTTCCAAGCAGCCATTGCTGAGATTAAAATAGATTATTTCAAAGAGTAGGATCTACTCCTCAGATTGGCTGCTTGATGAAGAGATCCCACAGTCATGTCTGAGGATTTGTTTTGATGTATCCCACATCAGTAAGTCTGACTTTCTCCAAACTGATGTAGTAGTGTTCTACACTACAAGTACACTACACTACCATAGAACAGGTAAATTCATATAGGGACTGAGTGTCAATTTTAGTAGTAATGAATCACTCCCCCCACCAGGTTGGAAAGGATCTTCTATAACAACCTGACACTAAATGGAGAGCTGGTCTGCTCAGTGATGTACCATGTCAAAAACCCAGAATTGATCCCTGCTGCTGATACATCAGGCATTTAGTAGTGACAGCAGCTACAGCATGCTGGGTAAAAAGCCCATGCTGTTGGCGCCATGCATAGCCTTCATCAGTACTACCATGGCTATTCAATTTATGGGCCCTTATGGTAAGCAGTAAGGCACCTGAGGACAAAGGCTGGCATACATCTATCAGATGAAACATCCTGTCCGCTGGTTGTTCAATGTCTCCTCCAGAGTGAATTCTTTTTGCTAGGCATTGGCATGAGACATCCATGCATCCATCCCCGTGAGTTCATCCATATATTAGCTCTTTTAAAAATATCCTTGCCTGTAATATTCTAGTCATTCTTCTCCCAAGCCACTGACAGGGAGTCCATAAACTTTTCCTATAAAAGGTCCATATAGTAAATATTTTAGATTTGGTGAATCATACAATCTCTGTTGCAGCTATTCAAATCTGCCTCCATAGCACAAAAATAGCCATCAATATTACATAAATGAATGTGTGGTTGTGTTTCAATGAAATGTTATTTATGGACACTGAAATTTGAGTTTCATATGATTTTCACACATCATGAAGTATTATTCTTTTTGAATTTTTTCCAACCATTTAAAAATATAAAACAAATTTTTAACTCACAGGCTATGTCAAAACAGACAATGGAGCAGGTATAGCTTTCGGGACATGCCAACCCCTGCCTTGAAACAACAAGCAAGGCCATGCTCTGCTGCATGGGAAATCACAGTCTAACTTCGGGCCAGTTTTCTTTCCAGATAAAGTGGAAAACTAGGTATACTCCTCATGGTTCTGCCCAATGAAATAATTTCCTCACATCAATGTCTTTTAGAACTACCCTTGAGTGGGCCTGTAGAGCACCAGTATTCCATCTGGTTCACACTAAACTACTGAGCCAGTCTACAGGGCCAAATTTCTACAGTACTCCATCAGCTAGCTAAAAGGAATGTTTCATGAAGTATAAGCAGAGGAAGAGGCATCAGTTTCCCTGTCCTTTGATCTTGTTTGGGTCTAATCCCTACTATAAAATTTCCATCATGCAATAAATTGCTATGTATCTGCCAGACCTTATTACTTGGTGGATCCGACAAACCCTTCTACTAGGTCACTTCAGTCTCATGTTTGTTTGATGCATCATGAAAAGGGACTCAGTCTCTAAAAGGGCTCAATAGCCTCTCCAGATCTGATGTTTAAAGTTTTCTGCTGCTGAAGGCATCACCTTCTTCTAGGTGTCTGGGTGAATTGCAACAGCTCTCTCATGGGGCTCTTTACTTCTAGTACCATTGGATCTGCTGGGTCATACATCCTGAAGGACAGGACAGTTTATACAATGGCCTAGAGCCGGTGAAGAAGCCTTTCTTTCTCTGGATCTCACACAAAACCAGCATTCTTCCAAGTAATCAAATAGTCGTTAGAGGGATTATTCCCAAGTATGGTGTTGCCTCCAAAATTCAAAAAAGTCCAAGTGTACCAAGCCAAGCACTGTCCATTTTTCTCAGAGTTGAAGAGTAGAAGATGCAACAATTTGTTCTCTAATTTGATGGGATGTTTCACACGCCCCCCCCCACCCAAACCATTCCCCCAGATTTCACCTATTTGACAAGTCCTTGAATCTTACAGGATTCATCTTCCATCCTCTCTTACACATGTGTTTTCGTAGAGCATCCAGGGTACTGGCCACTTCCTTTCTATCAGGTCTGATTCTTGAGATAACCAATACAGTGATAATTTTGTAGAATGTCAAAATTATCAAAGATTTTTCAGACTATGTTGTGGCAGAGAACCACGTATATAACATAGCCCTGGAGAAACAAAGTGAATATGTACTGTGGTCCTCCCCATTTTTACCCTCATTAATGATACAGACTGAAAAGAACGTATTTACCAGATCGATAGTCACACATCAAGTACCAGAGGTTATGTTTCTGCTCCAATAAAAATACCACATCTGATGCAACAGCAGCAATTGCTGATACAATTTGCTAAAGCTTACAGTGATTTGCCTAGATATGCTATAATTCATCTGTTTTTGTATAAACCACATAGGTGAACTGAACAGGACTATGTTAAAACTACCACCCTTGTATCTTTTAAGTTTAAGGGAAGTGTCAATCTCTGAAATTCTATTTGGGGACCAGGGATAGAATGGCTTATAGACTCATTTGGTTTTACTAATCAGTGAGTCCATTTATTACCTCTAACCAGGGAGGTATGATAGCATTCTGCATCTCTCAGTATCAGTGTCAACTGAAACTCTGCATCCCACATCTCTCAAAAACCTAGGAATTTCTCCTTCCTCCTATATGCAGTCAACCTGATTAATTGCCACAGGTCTCACTGGAAAATAAGGGAATATTTTTTGTATATTCTTGTAATGATGTTGCAAAATCCTCCTCAAGGAGACCTGGCCTTTTCTTCAATTGATTACATCTAGGAGTGAGAACAGGCTCACTCTCTGAACCAGGGTAAGGCACTGGATTTTTCATTGTGTCAAAAACAGATTCCTTCCATCCTGCCAGTTATTTTATTTTATTTTATTACTATATTTTATACAAGGCAAGAAATACCCTAATTGATTGCCCATCTCTCTCACTCTAGAAACACCAGGGTCTAACAGTCATTGCCAGAGATCACTGTAGATTAAGGCAACCAGATTACCACTCTAACCCTGCTGACCATCACAGTAATTATATCCCACTCACCTCCAGTGCCTGAGAGATGCCTCCTGGCCTCTGATTTCCCACGAATCTATCATTGTGAGTCCAGTTCCATGGCAGCCTACTCCACTGTTAGTACCAGCCTTCAGAAGATAACAAACACTGAGCTTCCCAGACCGTATTAGTGTTCTCCTCAGAAGTCCACTCTTCATTACTTCATTGAAGGAAGGGTCCTCTGGACTTTTTTGGTAAAGTAGTGGGTTTTTTAATCTCCCATAAAAAAATACATTCTAATACTCTCTCCTCCCTCTCCTCTGACCCCTTCTTCAATATGCTGACAAGATAGTTAATGCATCTCCAAGTCATTTACTGAAGACCATCATCATGTTTAAGTTTCAAGGCGCCACACTAGAACCATACAAGATGGGCTTCAAGTGTCCTGGCACAGGAGAGTGTTCTTAAGCCAAGAAATTCCCCTTGTCGTGTGTTAGCCTGAGTGCTTACTACATGCCAGGTACTCTCATAAATGTTTTACATATATTGACATTTTCAGCTCTCACAGTATTCCTTGAAAGTCAGATTATTATTATTTATTTCTAGTAAGCTAAAATCCATAAATAGAGGTGGTTAAATAAATTATGATACATTAATACTATTGTACAAATGTAACCATTTAAAATGAAGTAGCTTTATACGTTTTGGCGTCGAAAGATCTATAAAATATATCACTAAGTGAAAAATTCAAGTTAAAAAATATGCCGGTATTACTTTTCCATTTATGTGAAAGGAGAAGGAAGAAGAGAAGGGGAGGTGGAGGAGGTGGAGGGGGGAGGAATGTGTTTATATATATAGCTGGATACAGACCAATGCACAGAAAGGAGACTAAAAGCATGTTGCAGACGTTACCTCTGGGAAAAGCAGTTGAAGTTTGGGAAGGAAAAGGAGAGAATAACTTTCATATTCTACTACATAAATTTTTATATGGTCTGCATCTTTTGAAAATAAAGATGTGTTCATGTATTATTTTTATAACCAAAATATTAAAAATATCAGTGACATCTAGCTTCTGATAATGAATCTGCTGAGAACGAGCCCAGAGAGGAAGACTGTAAAGATACAAAATGAAAATCATTTCTTGTCTGCCTGCTCTGCCTTCATTTTTCTTCTTCTTAAAAGAAAAGAAGTGTCTTTTTCAGAAATCCTATTTCTAAACAGAATCTCAGACCTGTTTTTCTTTTACTTTTGTTTGAGCAATTTTACCTTACTAATGCACGTACATAACTGTATGCATACATATAATACATTAAACGTAGGAAATTGCCATTTTATAGGTTAAAGATAGTTGAATATTGGCAATTTTGTATGGTTCAACCCGATAAAATATCAAACATCAAAATCAGTGTTACTTTCCAGCTCTTCATTTCTAGGAAGAAAATCCAGATATCCTATTTCTTTCCCTAAACGGATGCTAACAGAAATTTACAGTCTTACCTCAATTCATACATGATGATATTAAAGAGGTTTCCAATTTTATCTTTCAAAATTAAAAGTTTATGAAGTTATAAAATAATCAAGTTTCACGATTTTTTTTAAAATTCAGTTCCCTGAACTCCTCTCTTATTGTCCTGTCTTCCACCCCACCTTAGCTACTTCACTCCTGCGGTTATACTTGAGGTAACCATCCCCTATCTTTCCAATTCATTCCCTTTAGTATCCTAAATCCTACAATCTTTCTATCCAAATGGGATTTTCAATTCATTGGTTCTTTTTATCTCACCCACTCAATATGCCTCCTTCTCTCCTTACTCCATTTAATTCCATGGACATTCACTATATTCATCTCCTCGAATTCTCACAAAATTGTTTTGGTCATTTCTCCCTTCCTCATACTCCTTTGGCTAAACCACAATCCAGGTTAAATCCAATTTTCAGCCTACTTCATGCCTGCACCCAAGCAGCTGAAAGTGACTCGAGAAAAACACATAACCATGCTGACTGGCTTCACTTTAAATTTATGACCACAAACCTCAGGTGGACCCTTAGTGCTTCTTGTCATTCATATTGTGTTTCCTTGTTCCATTCACTCTCCCCTATCACCAGCTGATATTTCACACTGATCCTTTTTCCTCAAACTTCAAACATTTCTTTGCTTACCCTCACTCCCCCGTTGATGAACTTGCCTCTCGATTCACTGAACATAACTGAAGCAATCAGTAAGGAGAGTCTGCTAACGAGCACCCCTATATCTACCGCCTACTGGTATCTGTTATATCTTTGGCTTAAGCCTCTCTCCTGAATTCCGAATTCATATCTATCTTCCCATGCTACATCTCCACTTGGATTTCTAAAAGACATCTCACGTTTAACATACTCGACTAAATTTTAGAGTCGTGGGGAATACTGTCAATAATATTGTAATATCTTTGTATGGTGACAGATGGTAACTAGACTTACTGTGATGATCATTTTGTAATGTACAGAAATATCGAATCACTATGTTGTGCACCTGGAACTCACATAGTGTTGTAGGTCAATTATACTTCCATTTGTTAAAAGGACTAAATTTCAGATATGCTTCCCAAATTAAGTTTGTAGGATTCTTTCTACACTTACCACTCTCCATCAGATTTTATACTTCCAGTTGCTCAAGCTGAAAACCTTGGAATCGTCCTTGACTCCTCTATTTCTTTCACACATCTAGTTCAGGTTACTAATGCTTCACCAATAATTTTTACAGGGAAAAAATCCAAATTTTAATAAAAAAGTGAAAAAACATGAAGCTAACATATAGTCAAATTTTTAACATTTCAGAATAATACTCTTTTGTTATAAAGCAAGAAAATAGCACTTTCTTTATGCCACTGGCTTCAGGGCAAATTAGATTAAATCACTGTAGATACTGATTTGCCAAAATGTATAAAAAATCATTTTAACCCTGCACTTCTAAGTGGACTACTTTTTTATAAGGAAGTGAGCAACAATGTAAACAAATTTTATGTACAAAAATGTTCTTCACAGTGTTACTTATTCATATTCATTTTAGAAAATTTTAATAAAACAGAAAAGTATAAAGAAGAAAGTAAAAATGATGAGTTGACAGCAGCTTGGTTTATTTGTCTGTTAATTAACAAATTAATTTATTTACTTCACTTAACATACAACCTTAATTTCCCCATGCCATTAAATATCCTTTAAAAACGGGATTTAAATGATTATATTACATACCATTTGGGAAGAGATTGGGCCACGTGCAAAAAATAATAACAACAGTGGTTCAAACAAAATATAAGTTTATTTTTCTCACACACAAAAGAATTCCAGAGGTTGATAGTTTGAGGTTGGTAGAGCATTTCTGTAAAGTCGAAAAACACCCTGTACCCCTTCAAGCTCAATTTTTTGCCATTTCTGAGATGTTGCTTTCAGCCTTCTCAACCAAGATGGATCCCAGAATGCCAATCATCACATGTATATGACAGAGAATGAGTTGTTCAAAGGGCAGAAGAGAGGCAAAGCTGCTCCTTTTTAAGAAAAGTTTTCAGAAGCACCACAGAACACTTTGTTTATACCTCATTGGCAAGAACTTAGTCACACCAGTTTAAGGTACTCTGAGAAATGTCACTACGTGTTTGTATCCACTTAGTATCTGGGATTCTGTTACAAAGTGAGAAGGCAGGAATAGATAAAGGGAAGGAGCTAAGAGTCTGTGCCTCAAAGAGTTTTATGTATAAGGAGTAACTTATTTAACAAAAGCCCTGTTTTTTAAATATGTTGCTTTCTTCTAAATTTTTGCTTTTATATAATTATGTAATATTCAATTTTTTAAAATGTGTTTTCATACCTAAACCACCTGGTAATCCTAATTATACTGAAATCCTCAAAATTCAGTATAGATATTAAATCATAGAGAGTTGGTTCATTATTTTTTTTTAATTTTAGGGAAAATGTATGTCAAAATAGAGAACCAAATGTAAATTTTATACCTGGTACCATTATATGATATTTTAATTCTCTGAAGAATTGTGAAACAATCAGTAAATATAGAAGTCGTTCCTGTCTATAATTGTTATATATACAGGTGTATATATATGTAGTCACATACTAGCTTTGCTCACAATTTGTTTAAAACATTCTTTATAGAAATTCCGAACTGTTTTATATTCCCATCTAGGCAGACTGACTGACACTACTACAAGTGATTATTCTAATCACATTCAATTTTCAGATCCATTTCTCACTCAGATAAATATGCATAGTGTCATAATGAAATCAATACTTGCACTGGTACAAGATACTTCCAAAATTCTACACGCTAACATATTTGAAGATAGAGGGAAAAAATGCCAACTGAAATATCAGAGTAAAATAATCTACCAAGTAAAAATAAAAACTCAGCTTCTCCAAGTTTTTAGACTGAAAGAAGACAAACACAAACACATTCCCTGCATATTAAAGGACATACTTCCATCAGGGAAAAATTCAAATCAAAAACTACTAATATTTTTTACGCTTGTTGATAATGTAAGAAAAAATGTGGAAACAAAGACTGTAGTTCTGGTTTGGTAGCTGAAATACTAATTCAGAGCTCACAGGAAAGTTCCATTGTTCAAACTTTGTACAAATGCCTAAATTTGATTTGTTTTGTTCCCAATATAATATCTAGTAATGCAGCCTGTCATGAACATAAACTGTTCGTTCCATGATACACTGCTTCTCTGGAGCTGCATTTGATGTTTAAGGATATACAACATGAGCCACTGCTCTTGATTTTGACCTAGTCTAAAGAAATATTTAGTTCTCATTAAGCTCTTCTCACAGGTGAAATAGTGAATTATATTACTAACTCATATCACTTCTCTAAAGAGCTATGATTTTTTTTTACATATTTAGAGATTAGAATTTCTGATGATAAACGTGAAGTCAACACACTACTGTATTCTTCAGTGCTGGCCACTAGGGAAAGTTCTCATTATAGAGTGACAGCCAAAGGCCATTTTCCCTGTTAAACTCAGATGAAAACTAAGCTATTTTGATCCAATCCTTTTGAAAAGATAAGACTGGTGTTATGGTTAAGACCTCAGCTGACAGATTTCGAATAGGACCATAGTTCGAAGCTATGGGGTTTAAGAGAAAGAACAAAGAGCTTCTGAATCTGCCTACAATGAAGTAGCTCATTTAATGGAATAAACTGCATGGAACCTACTCTTTTCTTATCAAATGAGACATCCTTTACTTTTCCTGGACAGGTTTAATTGCTCAACCCACTTGGTTAGAATATTTTTGAGGGTAATTACTTGTCAGCTATCATTAGAGACATTAATGACAATTTAAAAATCACTATTCCGGGCTTCCCTGGTGGCGCAGTGGTTTCGAGTCCGCCTGCCCATGCAGGGGACACGGGTTCGTGCCCCGGTCCGGGAAGATCCCACATGTCGCAGAGCGGCTGGACTCATGAGTCATGGCCGCTGAGCCTGCGCGTCCAGAGCCTGTGCTCTGCAACAGGAGAGGCCCCAACGGTGAGAGGCCTGCGTACCGCAAAAAAAAAAATCACTTATTCCTCAAAGCTTCCCTTGTGGACTATCTCACAAAATGACATACAGTTGCTGACCCACAATCAAATGTCGTGGGTAACTGGTGAGGGGTAGGGGTAGTATAACCCAGCCATAAGAAATTATAAATAGTCAATATTATGCAAAAACGTGGTATTTGGGGTGTTAGTGATGTCTCAGGATCCTCCCCCTCTCTCACCAGGCCCACCACTCTCCCTGCTTGATGGAGGAGATGTTTCATTCTTCTTTTCCAGACAGGGCTCTGCCCCCAGTCCCTTGATTAGCTTTGACCCCAGAAATGGACTAATCATCAAACTAATGAAGCTTAAGCTTTAGGGCCTCTCATCTAATTGTCATTTGTAATTTTACATTTTTAATAGCGCTCCACCCGCATTGTGTAATCTTAAGGCCATACAAAACCTGGATTTGCCTAGGAGATTCATGTGTATGATGTGAAAATAAAACTAAAGTGAAGGTTTTGCCCCTTTAACTTAAGTCTAGATTAGAGAGAGCCCTAAGAACTCTGACCCACATCCACACGTCGTTAGGTCTGTGCTCAGATGGCACTACTGGCAGAAGTCTTCCCAGCTACGTTGTTTAAAGGGTTACCCTAGTCCACTCCTGGCACTCCCTCGCTCCATGTTTTGCATTTTTATGACACTTGTAACTAACCAATATCGCACAGCACATTTATTTTCTTCCTCCCCACTTGTAATATGAGCTCCAAATGGGTATGTTTTTACCACTGAATTTCCAGCATCTAGAATAGTGGTCACTACATAAGCTAAAGTGACCATACAACTTACTGTCCAAACAGGAACACTTTCGAGAATAAAAAGGAGCATTATTAATAATTATACCAGAATATCAACTGTAAACTGCCGGTTTCAGGAAACTGGAACCAAAGTCAACAATAAGCACGAATTGCATATATTGCCCCTAAGCAGGAGGAAGTGAGAGAAAAAGGACTTAATATCAGATAGCCCCCGTCTTACTCATGTTACCCTAGGGCCCAGCCTAAATCACGTTTTCTTCTAAGGTTGGTAGGACATCCTTTTATTGGGAAACTCTCTCTAATTCATCCCATTGTCGCAGTAAATCAGTGTTCCTGATCAGTTGGGAGTTATTTCCCACCACCTCTATCCCAATCCCACCAGGCAATATTTGGTAATGCCTAAAGACATTTTTGGTTTTCCCAACTGGGAGGGTACTCTGAGCATCTAATGGGTAGAGGCTAGGGATGCAGCTACAGATCCTATAATGCAAAAGACAACCTGAAACTGCAACAAAAAATTATCCAGCCCAAAATAAGGTCGAGAAACTATGAAGTAACCAAAGAAGAAATGGCCCCAGAAAATAATTATTCCCATTCAATTCCATCTTTAATCCCATTATTCTTCCCAATAAAATAAATATTCCACTTCTTAGTACTATTACATAATGACCCAAAGAATAAGAAGGCGGGTGGCTGGTGGGGACTGAATAAAAAACTAAACATTTATCTAGTATCCGGTATGTGCCACATATTTCATGCTATTTCACTTAATCCTGGCAACAAGTCCTATGAGGTATCATTGTCTCCATTTTACAAATGAATGAACAAAGCCTGTGGCTTACTTATCCTGACCACATTTTAAGACCCATATCTCACACATCATATTTAAAACTCCGTCCAGAAAACAACCTTGCTTCTCTATTTATGTGAACTCCTTTTGCTAATTTTAACTCATTTCTTCACTCATTTACTTAGATTTATTTTTAGCATATCCACAAAATGCAAGGCACAATCCTAGGCCCAGGGAATAAAAAAGCCTGGAACAAAACAAAGTGTCTGCCTTAAGGGAATTTAACTGCACTGAAAAACAAAACAAAAAACTTGCTTAGATATTCATTTCCTTCTCCCTGGGAACGGAGCCATTACCCAGCCATTCACCCTGAGAGCACCAGCTGGCACATGGTGTTGAGAGGTGTTGGGAAATTACTGCATAACTCTTTACAAATTGTTTCTGCTATGTTATGTTGTTTTGAAAATGTTATGAGGTTAAAAAGCGGGGTAAACCCTTTTAGAATTTTTCTAAAAGAATCAGACTGGCTTAGAAAACTAAGTTACTGGCAGTGCTGCTGCTCTTTCTTTATGCAAATAAACTTGAAGGGAGCCGTAAACTGAAAGAATAAGAAGAATGAGCCCAGAAGGTTAAATAAGTCTGAATAACTAGGGTAACCTAGGGAAAAAGTACAGGAACAGACATGGAAAAAAAGAGTTCAAATTTTTAGCAAAATGAGGAACCACATAATCCTATCATATAGTCAATTATCCTTAGGAGTCCACATGCCATCTGAAGAACAGGACACATATGAAAGAACTTTCAGTTTTTTGCTTTGTTTGAATCATGTATAAAGAAACATAATAGGTTGTCTAAATCTGAACCATAAGTCTGAATTCTAGTTAGAATTCTCATTGAATTCATTTAGGTGCCTATTATGTGCATACTATCTAAAATAAAGAAATATATTATGTGTCAAACATTGTAAGTACTATGATATTAAGGTGGGTAGGACAGAAAGTGAGAAAAGATTCTCTTTTTGATAAGGTATTAATAGAAAGACTCTCAGATAAAGTAACATTTGAACAGAGACTTAAAGGAAGGAGTGAGCCATGTTAAAACATCTGGAGAGTGTCCCCAGCAAAAGAGCAGACCATGTGAAGGGTCTGAAGTGGGAGCTGTTGTGGAGCACTGAAGGGAAGCAAAGAAGTCAACGTGATTAGGGTACATTTTGCCAAGAAGGAAAACAGAATGAGATAAGTCAGAAAGGTAGACTGGGGACAGATCATATAGGGCCTTGAAGGCCATGGTAAGGGCAAAGTGAGCTAAGAAGCCACTGGAGAATTTTGTAAACAGAGGTATTATGATCTGGTAAACTTATGTAAAAAAAAATTACTCTGGTTGCTATGCAGAAACAGGCTTTGTGGGGCATGCATAGAATCAAGGGACTGGTTAGCCTACTTCACCATGGGGAAGACGGTGAGGAGACATTTCACAATCAGAGCATTTAGGATTGGGATAGATGGAATGCGGGATGTGAGAGCAAGAGAGGAGTCAAGGATGGACTTTAAGATGTTTGGATTAAGCCACTGGCAGAAGGAGCTGTATTTACGGAAATGAGAAAGACTTCTGGAGGAGCAGATTTCGGAGGAAATTCCAAAGTTCCGTTTGCTGCGTTACATTTGAGATGTCTAATTAGCATCTAAGTGCAGATGTCAAGTTGAAAATTGAATAGGTGAGTCTGGAGTTCCCGATTGAGATCGGGGCTACACATATGATACTGGAACCCACCAGAGAATAGATGCTTCACAAAGCATTTGGAGCATTGGATAAAACACACAGAGAAAAGTTGAGGATGGAGACCTCGGGTCCCTCAATATTTGATGTTTGGAAAGTGGAGGTAAATCTAGCAAAAAAGAGTGAAGAACAGTGTGGTGTGAAGAGAACACAGAGGCCAAAGGAGAAAGTGTTTCCAGAAAGAAGGAAGGATGAACAGTATCAGTGCTCCTAAGTAAGATGTATGGGCCACTGGGTTTGAAACAAGCAGGCTATTAGAGACAATGATAAAAGCAGGTCCTGCTGAGTGGTGGGGACAAAAGCCTCACTGAAATGGGTTAATAGAACATCAGAAGTGAAGAAAATTAGAGACAGCTATTTTGAGGACTTTTTCTCCAAGAAGAACAGTAGAAATGAAATGGGGGCTGAGGAAGGATGGGGGAGTCAAATGAGTTTTGTTTTTTTTTTTTTTTTAATGAGAATATCACATAGGAAGATTCTCACTCCTAAACTTAAATCCAAAATTTCTCAAACTGATCGAAATATCTTTCCCACATAAACTTGTCCATCAATATGGGTAGCACCTGTGGGTGACCATCTGATCCCCCCTACATCTGCCTATCTTTAAATACCTTTTCATTCATTCTATTCATTCATTCATGCAACCAATTTTTATTGAGCGCTTATAATATGGCAGGTACAGTACTAGGCACTGAGGATAGAGAGTTAAAAAAAATACAGATAGAGTCCCTGTCTTCATCGAGTCTATAGTGTGGTGTAGAAGATTAACACTAAACAAGAGCAAAACCAGTTATGAAGAGGAGCACAGGAGCTTCTGTGAGACACTCTCTTACCAGGAGATGGGGGTGGAGCTGCCAGTCCAGCAGGCCAGCCCTTGAGAAGACCAGAAGAATGAGTCTCAACTAGCCAAATAAAGGAGACAGTCCGATAAGATCATTCCCAGCAGCAAAGGGAAAAGCTTGTGGGAGAGTTCAAAGTCAGAGAGAGCTTAGCATATTGGGGGGACTAAACAAAGCCCCTTGCAAAGTGAACAAAGAGACTGAAGTGCCAGAGCAAGAAGTGGGGCTAGGACAAGTCAGGCTCACAACCCTAAAGGGCTTTACTAACCATATTCAGCATTTAGAGGCTTGAGCACGGAGAGATACAAACAAGTGGTAACTGTTTCCCAGCTTAATGCCTTGACACGTTTCCCCTCTGCCTGAAACACTATTTCCCCAATTTCCATAACTGATTTATTACCATCCTTGAGGACTCAGTTTAAATATCACTTCCCTGAACACCTTGTTTAGTGTTAGACTCTAAATACTTTTATTCACAACATATTTTTCAAAATATCTATCACAACTTGTTGTCTATAACTTATTGGCATATTTGTTCTTGGTTTCTTCCACTCATCTGTAAGCTCTATGAAGTCAGGGATCTGCATGCCTTGTTTGCCACCATATCCAGAGCACTTGGCACACAGCAGGCACTCAGTAAATAAATAAGTTTAAGTGTATGTGCATTTACTGGATGTAGTCATAGAAGAAGAAAAATCAAAGATGATGTCAAACTTTCTAATTTGAACAACAGGAAAGTTGGAATGTATTGGCGAAGAAGCAAGCTTAAAGAGAAAATGATGTTAATTTTTAATAACGCAAGGCAGATAAGCATGACCTGTGGATAAAGTGCAAAGAGTGAGAATGGGGGCCGGGGGTGGAAGGGAGCCTAAACTAAATAACTGAGAGGAAGAGAAGGCAATGAAATGGCTGACAAACAGTGCTAATAATTAGGGAGGCAAACCAGGAAAATGTAGTGTTGTGAAAAAATGATGTTTCAAATAGTAAGAAATGTTCAACAGTGGCAGATGCTCTGAAACCATCAAAGTAAAGGATGAAAGTGCTTTACTGAACTTGGAGACATGGTAACCACTGGTGGGAGCAGTTTGTGTGAAGAGAGGTGAACTGCTGCTGGTTGAGGGGTGAGTGAGTGGGAAGTGTAATCAGTGCCTTTAGGTGACAATTGTAAGAGTTTTGTAGAAACGGTGGAAGTTCATGGATAGGTGGGTTGAGTAGTTTGTTTTGTTTTGTTTTTTAGGATTGGTGATAACAGAGCATAAATCCTGAAGGGAAGGAACTTGAGAAAGAGGAAGATATTGAAGGTTAGGGATGCTCAATGCCACAAGGCCCCTGATGGAGGGTATGAGGGCTAAAGGACAGGTAGACACATTAGCCTTACATAGAAAAAGAGGTACCTATGCCATAGTAAAAGGAGAGGAAAGAAGAATAGTCAATATGCAGGTAGTTTTGCAGATTTGTTGATGGATGTTGACAGAGTTACTACCTGACGGCTTCTAATTTGTCTGTGAAGTAAGTCAGTATAAACATTTGCCAACCTAAGTCCCCTAAGGGCTTCCTGCCCCCAGACTTGTCCCCTGCAAATCAGTCCTCCTTACTGCCACTGAATTGTCTACATAGCTGGTTATGTCACTCCTTTATCTTCATCCTTCTCTGCTTTATGTGTATCTCTAAAACTGTACTGACCTTATATATTGACCAATATAAGTGACATTATGTCATTAACTACCCTTGTTTTAAACGACATTAGCTTATTAATTTTACCCTTCTTGGTGCCTAGTCGAGAACCTGACACATACTAGTTGCTCAGGAGACATTTCCTGAATACATTAACTGACATTGAGGAAATGTGAACAAAATGTGTTTTGATTAACTGTTTAGCTTGAGCAACAGGTATATGCCTACATTCTTATGTTTTCTTTAAATCTTGTTCCAAATTATTTGTTTTTTATCATCTAGGAACTGCTTGTGAAAGTTGTGCAGTTATATTTTAACAAACTCAGAAGGTAATTTTTAATATCTACTTATACAGTAAATTATCTAGGTCAACCATGCCTGCTAAGGAGGTTTAAGATCATATCTGTTACCCAATGATAACACCGACATCTAGCGGTTATTAATCTGACTTTTGGTTACATATTTTATTCCCTCAAAGGACAAAGCTGGTTTTAAAATGTTTAAGTACTGTGTCTGCACTAGCTCACATATCACAGGTATTGTTAGCCAAATTTAGAAAAATACATTTAGGATACAGGGTACTTTTTAAAGAAATCATGTTCTATAAAGAAACGTGAAACAGGCACCTAGAAAGTGAGCTGTCCAAGGTTCTTGACTGAGGATCCAACTCTGCTTCTCAGAGTGTTTTCTGCAGACTCTAGTTCTGCAGGCCTTAATAAGTATTACTCATTTATAATACAGATTCTCTGGTTAAATAAATATCCAACTTTTCCACCTCTAATCCCACTCCTTCATCCTCTCTCTCTCTCTCTCTCTCTCTCTCTCTCTTTTTAATCTCCATAGCACTTTGCACTATCTGTCTTACTTTTTATTTTTCATATTTATTTGTTACTGTCTGTGTACTCCACTGGAATGTGAGCTCCATAGGGACAAGGATTTTTACATGTTTTTCTCGAAGAAAGCTTGGCCTGTAATAAAAACTCGATGAGATATTTATGACTGACTGAAATAAATTTGAGAAATATTGAATTAAACAAAGTTAAACAAAATTATCCACTTTAGAAATTCTGAAGGCCATTAATATGCTAATAGTATTACTAATTCCAAAGAGAAGCATATTGCATTTCTCAAATATCCTTCCTCCCTCTCATCCCTACCCACCCTCTTCATACTACAGGATCTGTTCTGCTGAATACATCTCGGCAAAGGCTGGTCTGACTCATGGTCCTAAGACTCCAATTCATTCACATTAAATTCTGTGGTTCCTGCCATACCCTGTGGTACTCATATTTCAAATTAACATACCATGTAATACTCAGGATACACTAAATTGAAAACAGAGAACAAATTGCACCTTTGATGGTGAGTCAAATAATACAGAGAGGACATAAAACCTATTCCAGTGAATAGCCCACGATGAACTATATTTAAATGATATTTATCTGAATCCCATCTCCTTCTGAACTCAAGGATTATCAAAATGGAAGTCTGAATTACTTGTGAAATACAAGAAAGAGTTTGTCATGTGGAGAAATTAAGGTTGCTTGGAAAAGCATGGCAAAATAATTGTTCACTTTCATTAGAGAAACACAGGCATGATATATAAGAAAAACATTTCAACTGCTACTTATTTAAAGCAACAAAAATCCTGTATGTTAACCTTCAGGAATAACCTTACAAGAATATACAATGAAAGACTATGACCTCTTAGGAAAGAGGTCATAGTCTCTTTATTAAGTAAAAGAGACTATGCGCAAAATGGGACTCGATGCATCCGAGTCCCATTTTACTTTAACAAAGCCCTTTCCGTTTTGTTCCATTCTTATTTCAGTAGCTGCATCCAGAGCAAAGAGGAGCCATCCTGAAAACTGATTGCATGGTATTGTCATCACAGCATGCTTGCCATCTTTCATGGGGAGAACAAGTTGTTCACATAGCCATGCACAGTTTGTTAAATCCTTAGCAACACTGAGAAATGCAGCATAAAACTAAGGTAGTATTATCCATCACAAGACAGAACCAGAGTCTACACAGCCAAGTTAAATTGCCTGTCATCTTTTCACATATTGAGCTAGTCATGCAGACACTGCCTTACTATTAAAAGCACTGTATATTTAACAGGCAATTTCTTTATAATAGGAATAATTGAAAAAAAATAAAATACAACTACAAAAAATAGCTGCAGGAACTTCCAAAATATGTCTGCTCAGTTGGCAAGAATTAATCATTATCATTCTAGGCTTGATCTCAAAAATCTTCTCAGGAATCCTAGAAAACAGACTGAACAAAAACAGATCATCTCTTCCTTAGGAATCTCCTCATCTATAATTGGGTGTGTGGCAGTGTGTAATCCTGGAAAGGACATGTTTTCAAGATTAGATTCAGGACACCTGTGTTGAAGTTCCAGGTCAGTGGCTAACTAGCTGCACGGCCTGCCCAATTCCCATAGCCTCCTTGACCTGTATCTTCACCTATAAAATGAGGATTGTAATTCTGGTCCTACCTTCTTCACCGGGTTGTGAAATAATAGGTATGAAAGCATGGTTTGAAACTGCAGATACTATTCAAAGTTCTGCAGTGATGAGAGAATAGAAAGAAGAGAAAGCCTGTTGTGAGGGAGAAGATTAGATTTGCTGCACTGGGATTAGAAAAACAATAATATTGCCATTTGCCACTTCAAATTAATCTGTGAGCAGTCTCAACAGCAATTAGAACTTTCCAGTAAGAAGCTCCTATACTTCCTGGATAACTCCTCGGTACATTAAATAGGCAAATGCTCCTTAAATTCTCCCGTGTCCCCCAACTCTTAACACACCTACTGGTGATATCAAGATACTGGTTTGAAGACTATCAAATATGAAGCTGTTCAGTAATCTGGTTTGCAACACTTGAAAAAGATAGTTACCTTGGAAAGATTTTCAGAAACAAAATGGTTACAATGTGAGCACATTTCAAGAACCGAGAGAAATATTCTTTTCTTCTTACCCACTCTCCCTTTACTGACCTTGCTCCTTAGCGGGGAGCCAGCCTTTTCTCCACATAACACCAACTCTCTCCCTTTCATACTAATCTGGAGTAAAAGAGACGTGACACTTTTTCCTACACTGCTGGGCACACAAATCTAGTTTTTTCTTACTCTGCCTCTGCACGCTTTCCTAGATGGTACCCTCATACTCAGCTTTCTGCAGCATTTGTGGCTACGTAACTTGTATGTACTTGTTAGCTCCCAAAGCACTCTTCCTAAAACCACCTTCATGTCTGGTTCTCTGTCATGAAGGAATGTTTTCTCCGAGCAGCCCCGAGATGTCTTGAACTTCATGGCAATCTGCTCTTCTGTTTGCTACTGGCAAGTGTGCAGTGTACCTGCTAAACACTGTCTCCTCTTCACAAAAGAAAACATTTGCTTGGCATTTTCTTGATTTTTCTAAGGGATATTGAGTTCTGGATGAGTGTGACTGGATATGAGAAGGAGGGCTGCAGGTGACACTAAGCCATGAAGAGCTGGATACACAGATGGCCCTGACAGGATTGCTCACGGTGACAGTGCTTGTTGTGAGGAAGTGCTACATTTGATGGAAGAATGGCAGTTCTAGGTTATGGTCTGGAGTGCTAAAATAACCATCATTAATTTTCATTATCCCTGCAATTTTTACATTTGATATGGATACTAGGTGTTTTCTTACCTTTCACAAGCTGTAAAGACATCCCTTTAAAATCTTTGCTACTTTTATTGACAATCTAAGTAAAAAAACAGTGTGCTTGCTCTATAAAAAACACCTCTGAAACTTCAAACCCTTAATACCCTTAATCTGCTGCCCCTGCAAATGCATCTTGCCAAGTTCATTCTATGTATATATTCATTCTGGAGATCCCTGTGGATACAGAACTAGATGTATCAATGATCCTCATGCTTTGACCAAGAACTGAAATCACCTTTCACTTTGTGTGGTGTGAGAAAGGTGTCTGGGGTGTGATGCATGGAGGGAAGATGTGACTCTTGCCTGCATTTGGAACCAAGGTAACAATTAGAAAAGTTATCAGGATGCCTTTCTCAGCCGTGACCATGCCAGCTCTCTGAATTCCCATCATGAGAGGTGCAGATCAATCTTTGGAGCCCCCAGGTACCTTTCATATAAAAGAATAGAGTTTTTCCCAAAAATATAACAGTTGATGTATTAAAAGCTCAGTGAGTTTAGTCACTTTTTATCTTTCCCTTTAAATCTGAATGATTGTACTGAGCTTTTAAGGTCTGTGCCAGCTAACTAGGGCATTTTAGTAATCTATTTTTAATATGTACCAACTTCTGTTCTTTTTAGTTCTGCCTTAAGACATACTTTTATCTTTACTGGTATGCAGAGATCATCAAAAAATATAAGTTCTCCATTACATGACAACTCATAATGAGTCTTAATGAAGCTTGGGAACAGCTGTTTAAAAACTCCCGTTAAATAGCTTCCTAAGCAGCATTCACTTACGATAGCCTCTCGGCTGCAACACTGCCTGAATCACAGAACTCACCATACATATAAAGAGAAGGGTGAGAATGAAATCTTTCTCCAGTTTCTTGAGGTATTTTACTTTAATCAGAATGCTAATACATGATCATGAATTAGTGCATTATGAACCATAAGCTCAATGCTTTTCACTGTTTTAATTATATTCCTTCATGGAGCAGAAAAGAAGTAAACGTTACCAGGCAAATTTTTTAAGAATTCATGTCCTCCATGAAAATGAGGGTGGGAGAGAGAACATAGAACAAATTTACTTTTTAATTATATTGGAAACACGTTGCAACTGCAAAATGTTGAAAGTTAATCAAAGTCCAGTTGATTTCAAATAAGATCCACAATCTGAAATTTAAAGGGTTTTAACTTCATTGTGTAGGTTAATACGTGTGAAGAACAGCTAAAACAAACTTCCGATATGAACTTAATCTCATTCTTTTTTTATTCCATTTACACTTTCAAATGGACTCATCTAGCTATCTTAATTTTTTCTCCCTATGTGTCAAGAGCCTTAGAAGAAAAGTTAATGGTCATGATAGTTTCACGATCTTATTTACTTCCAGGGTCCTCATTACTTCAAGTACAGTAGTCCCCCCTTATCTGCAGAGAATATGTTCCAAGACCCCTAGTAGATGCCTGAAACCATGGAGAGTACCAAATCCTATATATGTTTTACCCTATACATATAACTATAATAAAGTTTAACTTATAAATTAGGCACAGTAAGAGATTAAAAACAGTAACTAATAATAAAATAGAACAAGTACAGGAATATACTGTAATAAAAGTAATGTGAATACGGTCTCTCTCTCCCTCTCTCAAAATATCTCGTTGTATAATGTATAATGTAATGCCTTTTCCATCTTAACTAAGCACTTATTTACTATGGCCTTAACTTTTGCAGTTTGTGGTATGACAGCAAAACTAGCACGAATTTTTTCCCTTCTTCACAATTTGATGGATAGAAGAGTCATTCTTACCATAGATCCTAGCAACCTCGGCATGCGGGGTATTTTTTCTTTCCTTATTAAGTTGAGAACTTTTAACTTTTCACTTAAAGGAAGCACTTTGATTGGAGAATTTAATCCATTCATGTTTAAAGTAATTATTGATAGGTAGTTAGCATCACTATTCATGTGCTTTGGGACCACTGTTAAGTGAAATAAGGGTTACTTGAACACAAGCACTGCAATACCCCAGTCAATCTGCTAACTGGGATACCTATTAAGTGACTAATGGGCAGAGTATCCTGGACAAAGGGATGATCCACATCCCGGGCAGGACCTCACAAGATCTGATCATACTACTCAAAATGACACACAATTTAAAACTATGAATTTTTTATTTCTGGAATTTTCCTTTTAATATTTTCAGACCACAGATGATTGCAGTTAGCTGAAGCCACAGAAAACGAAACTACAGACAAAAGAGGATTACTATTGCAGAGTTTTCCCTGTATATGTTCTTTTTTTTTAACCTCTCACTTTAAGTGATTCATTTTATATCAATTACATCTCTAGTTGAAACCATTTCCTCTTGCCTTTGGTAGAGTGTAATGATCTGCTTGATGCCAAGTATAGAATAAACTGGCATCTAGCACAGTGTCTTAAACAGTGTAGGTACTGATGACTTGCTGATTTACAGAACAAGTCTCTCTAACTCTGATCTTTAGAGTATTCAACTCATTCACATTTTTCTTAAATTATCCCTCTCATCACTTAGATCATTATGTGGAATTTAATTAACCAACCACATAGGGCTTTGAAGGATTTGCCATGGTGTGCAACCAAAATAGCACTGTGTGCTTCTTAGATATTTATGAGGCAGTCTGATAAGAATTTACTGTTCATTCACAGTAGTATCAACTTACACTTCTATCATCTTTACTACTTCACTTTACTATCTTTATTCCTCAAAGTTTTCTGACAACATATTCCAAAGTAAAGATATTGTATGTTTATAAAAATGTAGACATTTTATTTTAAAATATATATGGGACTAAGGTACGTGTTTTCCTTTTCTCCGTTGAATAATCATATAAATACAACTAAGAGAATAAGAAATAGAAATCCACTGTATACCTTTGATTTAACATTTGTACGTAAAATCACAATACATGAGTGAAGGCTGCAAAATGTAGAAAGGGTACAAAAGAAGTGTAGGAACAATCTCTGAGAATACACCCATGGCTGTAGGTCTCAGATAAAGGCATCAGAGCACTCTTTTCCAAAGCAAGTGACATATACTTGTAAGCAATATCAATAATCTTTCATTTGCATAAATGAAATTTGTATATGATATATGGGCTGGTAGCAAAATATTTTCTGACCAACTTTAGCATTGTCTCTAAAAACAGGGAATAAAATAGAGGCTGAAAGATAAATCATACACACACACACAGAGCCATACTTGAAGGAAGCAGACCGTTTCTGAGGCAAGCTAGAGGAGAGATTGGTGAAAGCTCCTTTGCACTGCTAATCTCAATTTCCTGGAATAAATGAAGGCTAACAAACTCATTAACACATTATTTTGTTTCACAACAAGAACTGTTGTATCATGAAATAGGAATTGGTAAACTTTTTCGACAAAGGATGAGATAATGAATATTTTATGCTCCGTGGGCCACATACAGTCTCTGTAACAACCTCCTCCTCCCCCTCTTCCTCCTTCTCTTCCTTCCAGTCCATTAAAAATAGAAGACCTGGGGCTTCCGTGGTGGCCCAGTGGTTGAGAGTCCGCCTGCCGATGCAGGGGATACGGGTTTGTGCCCCGGTCCGGGAGGATCCCACATGCCGCGGAGCGGCTGGGCCCGCGAGCCATGGCCGCTGAGCCTGCGCGTCTGGACCCTGTGCTCCGCAACGGGAGAGGCCATAACAGTGAGGGGCCCGCGTATTGCAAAAAAAAAAAAAAAAAAAAAAAATAGAAGACCTGGGCTTCCCTGGTGGCGCAGTGGTTGAGAGTCCGCCTGCCGATGCAGGGGACTCGCGTTCGTGCCCCAGTCCGGGAAGATCCCACATGCCGCGGAGCGGCTGGGCCCGTGAGCTATGGCCGCTGAGCCTGCGCATTCGGAGCCTGTGCTCTGCAACTGGAAGAGGCTACAACAGTGAGAGGCCCACGTACCGCAAAAAAAAAATAAAGTAAAATAGAAGACCCATTGCTAGTTCATAGGCTGTACAAAAAAAAGATATGGGCCATATTAAAACTACAAGCTATAATTTGCTGACCCCTAGACTAAAGCATGGATCTGATATCTCTCTCACCCCTCAAAAAAATTATGTAAATAATCGGTCTAGAAGGAATTAATGATGTCAGTCAAAGATGAGTGATAAAAGGACCCATAATAGACATCTGTATAAGACTGGCTACTAAAAATTTAAAACGAAAAAGGAAAAACAGATGGTCGAAAAACTGTACTCAAAAGAATCATTTTTCATGGGGCAGATAAAAATATTGGATTGAATTTAATAGAAATTTCATAGAAATTCAAGGAGGTAATCACATATACAAGACAGAATCATAGCAGAGATACAAAAACAAACCATAATGTAAGCTCTGTGAGAGGATAAATTTTTGTCTCCTTTTACACTGCTCTATCACTAGCCCCTAGAATAGTGCCTGGCACATATTAAGTGCTTCATATAAATACTTGATTGAAAACATGAAGGACAGGACAACTTAAGAGAAAAAAAAATAAGCTGGCACAATTTAGGAAAGGGGTATAATAAAAACTAAGCTTATCATGGAAATGAAGGCTACTTTGGGAGTAGCAAGAAGGATATCAGACAATCGTGAATATGCAGTAGAAGACATGGAAGGCAAAGGATTAAGAAAATGATAAAAGGGATAATAAAAAAAATGCTACATGTGGAGGAAAAGCAAAGGATATATTACATTTGAATAGTTGGAGTCCTCAAAGAAAAAATGTTAAATGATAAACGAGCAAATATACAAAAATAAAATTCAAGAAACTTTCCTAAAAGAAAAGATTTAAATTTACAGGTTTGAAGAGTGCATCATATCCTAACAATAATAGACCAATAAATAAATAAGTGATAAAGAAAAATATAAAGACTTATAGATTTACTGGACATCAAAGATAAATAAAGAATTCTCTGGACATCCAGAATAAAAGGTCAAGTCACTTAAATCAGAAATAAGTAAAATTGGTGTCACATTTCCTTCTGTATGGCGAAATCCAATACTAAAATCTAGTAGAGCAATTAAGTCTTTGAAGAGATCAGCAGAGTGTGAGCCAAGGATTTAATTAGCATTCATACTGTTATTCAAATATAAAAGGAATAAACAACACTAAATGCACAACACCTCAGGGGATATAGTTCTCAAGATGCCTTCTTGAGGGAACTATTAAACAACCAACTTCAGTCAAATAAGGAGTGAGTGAAGAAACAATGTCAAAAGGACTGATGTTGAGCACCAAGTCTGTTAAACTGCAAGACTAAGCCTGGAACAAATGGACAGGTTATTATTACTGAAGCAAATGTAAATACTATAAATCCAGTATTATGAAATGTTAGAAATTGTAAAAGCTGGGAGAAGAGAAAAGAAGGTAGAAGGTAGTATTAATATAAATATACCAAATTCTTCATCTTACCTCTAGAGGTAAAAAAGCTACAAGACACATGTACAGAAATATTCAGCGTTGTATTATTTGTAATACAAAATACTGGCAGCAACATAAGTGAGCATCAGTAAGAAATTGGATAAATACTTTAAAATGTATCTATACAAGAGAATACAGTGTCCATTAAAAGAATTAAGCCACTTTATAAACTGATAAGGAACAATTTCCAAGACATAATTGTTAAGTTAAACAAAAAGCAAGTTGCAGAGCAGCATGTACAGAATGATGTCAGGTTAGGCACTCTGCATTTCCTTCCTGCTTTCCTCAAAGCAGGTAGGAAGGAAAGAAGGAAGGAAGGAAGGGAGGGAGGGAGGAAGGGAGGGAAGAAAGAAAAAAGTTGATAGAGTCTCTAGAAAGTTATGGATGAAGTTGATGTCAGTGATGTATCAGTCTATGACAGAGCCTGCTCTTGTAAGAGGAATGTGGGAAATTGGGTTATGGGAACGAGAGAAAGGTAGGTTTTTCAGTATACACATTTTTATGTCTGTTGAAATGTATACACTGTGCATGAATTTTCTAATCAGAAAAGATGAATTAAGTAATTTTGCTGGTCAAACATCAGGGAAACATTACATGTTTTGGCCTGCCTCAGATTAGAAGGAGACAAAGACAACCCAGAAGTCTTCCCTGGATATAATAAAGGTCAAGGAGCCCTGCTTGGGTAAAACTGTGTGTTGGGGAGTTGTGTGTGTGCAAGGGTCCACATTAAGTCACCATGAAAAAGGTCAAGTAATTTCATCCAACAAATATAAAGCAAAGACAAAATCCAAAGGGACACAGTCAGAGGGTTTCAATATTATGGTAAATGGATAAAGTGGCCAGTTTGACACTTGACTCCATTCTATACACAAGTTTGACACTTGACTCCATTCTGTACACAGGGCCCAGGTGCGTTGCTGTGCAGTTTGAGGCTAAGTGCAGAAAACCAAAAAGGTGAGGGTTCCCTTGATACTAAAATGAGACCCGTTTCCACTCTCACATATTTTCTCCTGGAAAATCACCATGGAGACCCAGGCTGGTCAGGCAACCACCACGAGTCAAAGACAAATTCATTCCAATTTATTTGCTGTTTCCTTGTATCAAACCTAGAGACACCTCTACTCTGAAAGGTACCATATCTCTGGATCCCAGAACGGCTAGCTTCCCTTTCCTGTTTTGACTGCTGCCATCCAATAAATGGTTTTTGCTTTAAAGGCTTCTGTGTCAAATATTTAATTTGGTTGGCTCCATAAAGGTTGAAAGGAAACAATAAATGGGGTTCAGTGCTAAAAGTTGTAAGTTAGTAACTCAGACCTAACTGGCCGTCTGCTGGGAAATGCTATAGTTATCTGACCCCACTCCATCTCTAGAGGGCTGTTTGAGCTAGGACTTTATGGAGGTGCAGAAGTGATTGAAATCCTTTTATGAAATGAAAACCACGTAGAATTTACTATACACTTAACCACTTGGGGTTATAAAATATAAAATAAATATCCTATCTCTATTCATAAAGACCTAATGAAATGCCTTAATTCAGCTAAAGAATTTAGCTAAAAATCTTTTGGTTCCACGTATACTTTTTAATTTTATTTCTCAATAGCATTTTGTCCCACCTTTACCTGCATTAGTATGTCATTTCACTAGTATATCAGTGAACTTATTACTTGCAAAATCATTTCTTCTAAAGATGATTGCTTATATTTCACTTTAGGTTCAGAGTTTTTACCAACTGTACTTCTAAGGAGACTCTGGTTTCCTTCTTTCTGCTCTCAAAAGTGACTGCCACTGGTTACTTATGAGCAGTGAGTGATCTTATAGCTTTCCAAGCCTAGGTTAGGCACTCTGCATTTCCTGCCTGCTTTCCTCAATAAAATGCTTGTTACTCATTCTGCCCTGGTGGCCAAGAAGGGAAATACTATATTCTGGGTCTAGAACAGAACTGCCTGATTGAAGTCTGACCTAAAACATACTCCCCAGAGGGATGAACCATGACTCTTGCCACACTTGCTGTATAAAAGTATGAAACAGCATTAGCTATAATCTATAAAAAGATACTGTGGCTATTACAATTTAGCTATTTACTATTGTTTAATTTTTTTAAAAAACTTAATGAAATACCCGTTTAAGTGTCTAAGTTGTCCATTTCATTCTATATGAATAGATATAACCATAGCCAACATATTTTCTTTGGGAAGCAAAACTAGAAACTTAATTTTTGGTTATCAACAACTCTATATACTATTATGGTTTTATTTACCAGGGGTAAAATGGAGATTCAGGATGGAGATGGAAAACTCCACTTCACATTTAAGCACAGTAACTAAGCTGCCTCAATGCAACCTTCAATTAAAAAGGAAGTCATAAAAATTACTATTCCCATCTTTGATCATTTATCTTTTAGCTGCAGGGAATGGCGATGGTTTTACAAAAAAAAAAAAAACCATGTTCACACCTGGCTGCAAATTAAAATGTCTTATTATATTTTAAAAGAGCAAACTACACCTGGGGTGAAAGCATTGAATAATTCCTGAATAGCATGTTCAGTCTTTGTGATGACTTTTTAATATAAATCAGGTATTTTCAAGTGTTCCCTTAAATTTCCATGCTTTCTTTTATTCATTCATGCTTGTTTCATAAGACAAACATTTAGCTGTAACGGTTTTCTTAGTGTAAGATATTGGAATGATCAGCGTCATTCACAAACTGAAAGTTGAAAAGTGGAGTGGGGGAATGCATGTGTGTGTGTTAAAGAAATTTTGAGCAATGTCACCAAGATGGTAAAGTAAATTGTTCCTGACTTCATTCCCCCTCACAAGAGGAACAACGAACCACTATTCAAGAACAAGACATGAGACTGCATTAGAAGGTAAGAGAAGCAGCTAAATGTTGACTGCCTTGCCCCTCCCCCAGTTCAGTTGCAGCACCGCACAGAGAGGTCTCCCCAGAGCCTCTGGGAAAAGAGACCCCAGGGGAACAATCAGCCCTGCCTGGGCTTTGTGGGAGCCACTACTCTGATCTTACCCCACAGGGATTGCAGGGGAATCTGACTGTGACAGAGCAGGGAGGAGGGACTGCAACAACCAGCACAGGGATCTTACAGACTGCGTTTGTACCTGCACTGTCCAAGCAGTAATTCCAACCTGCAACTTTTCTCATCTGCAGAACTAAATCGGCGGCACACTCTGACCAGGGCACTCAGCAGTGTGCAGAGCTGCTTGATTCAGATCCTCAGAGAAGTTCTGCCATCCCTAGAGCCCACGTCCAGGCAAGGCACTAAGCCACACCCCGTCCAGCCAGAGGAGCTGGTGAGAACACCTGGGAGTGTGCGGCCCAGTGGTGCTCAAGCACAGAGGCAGACGGGCACAGCTGATGGCCCCCAGAGCAAAGGCAGTACTGGGTGTGGAGAATTTTCATGGTATGCAAGGGCAAGGGGATTAATTTATAGCCAAGGCTGAGAGTAGCTCCTGGAACCTCCCATCCAGAGAAACCTATCTGAGAAATCGAGAGTTTCCTAGAGCAGCCCCTCTCCTTCCCGCCCAGGCAAGGAAGCTGAGACATAGCTCCAATTACCCTCTGTGGCTCCTGGCCCTATCTGACCGGAAGGGCTGGTAAGAACATGGGGAATCTGTGCATCTCAGCAGCACTCAAGCCAAAAAAGGGCAGCCAGAGCTGAAGGTCAGCAGAACAAAACCAGTGCACTTGTTCAGTCAGGGAATTTGAGCACAGGTCAGCTTGAGTCAAAGCAACAAGGAGCTTTACCAGCATTAAAGGTGCTGCTGCTTCTATTGTGCCTGGACAGGGAAACTAATCTGTAGCCCCACTCATTACATACTATGGCCTCTAGCATGTTTGACCAGGGAACCTAACCAGAGCACATGGGAAACTGCAAAGTCCATTCAACAGCCCTGCTTACAGTGGCACTTGAACAGAGAACAGCCCATGGCTTTTCCCATCTGCAGAGCAAAACCAATGGCCTCACCCGACCAAGGAATTCAATACACACTCCTGCCTGATTTGAGTCCCCAAGCAATGAGGTGTACAGGCCCAGGGTTTCATCCTGCTCCCCTGCCAGGAACAGAATCTAATTCATAGCTCCTTCTACAACTGAATATAGCACCCAGTCCCAACCATTAAGCCTGTCCAGAGAACCCAAGCAACTGCAGAGCCTATACCACAGTCTCACTTGGGTAGGGAACCAAGCCAGCGGTCCTGTTCAACTGTTCTCAGCCGGTGGCACACTCCCAATACCCAACCTCTGAGTCTGAACAGTTGTTTCACCAAAATACAGACCATAATAATAGGCCCCACCTGCCCAACAACAATACCAGCAGACACACCCAGAAACCCAAACTGAACCGACTACTGAAGATCCATTTCTGCCAAAGCAAACCTGTAAAGTCTGGAAAAGGAACCACATTACTTACATGTGCAGATATCAATGTAAGGAATCAAGGATCATGAAAAACAGGATAAATACGGTACCACCAAAGGGAACTACTTAAGCTCTAATAACTGATCTTAAAGAAACGGAAATCTATGACCTGTCAGAAAATGAATTGAGAATTACCCTCATAAAGAAGTTTAATGTGGTATGTGTGGGCGTGGTGGTGGGATCAATTGGGAGATTGGGATTGACATATATACACTAACATGTATAAAATGGAGAACTAATAAGAACCTGCTGTATAAAAAATAAATTAAAAAAAAAGAAGTTGAATGACCTGCAAGAACACATAGACAGACAACTAAATGAAATTAAGAAAAAAAAATACATGAAAACTGAGAAGACTGACAGAGCAATAGAGACCAACAAAAAATAAAAAAACAGAAATTTTATAACACAATAACTGAACTGAAACACAATGCACAAACAATAAAAATCAAAATTAAAAAGTGGGGCTACATCAAACTAAAAAGCTTCTGTACAGCAAAAGAAACCATCAACAAAATGAAAAGAAGACTTACAGAATGGTAAAAAAATATTTGCAAGCAATATATCTGATAAGGAGTTGATATCCAAAATACATAAGGGACTTACACAATTCATGAGCAAAAAACCCCAAATAACCCAATTTTAAAATGGCAAAGGACCTGAACAGACATTTTTTCAAATAAGATATATTAAAAGGGCAACAGGTACATGAAAATATGGTCATCAGGGAAATGCAAATTTAAACCACAATGAGATATATTACCTCATGCCTGTTAGAAAGGGCCTCATCAAAAAGAAGAGATAACAAATGCTGGCATAGATATAGAGAAAGGGAACGCTTGTATATTGTTGTTGGAATGCAAGAACTACTATATGGCCCATCAATTCTACTTCTGGCAATATATTCAAAGAAAACAGAAACACTAACTCTAAAAGATATCTGTACCCCCATATTCACAGCAGCATTATTTATAGTAGCCAAGACATGGAAACAACCTAAATGTCCGCTGGTGGATGAATGGATTAAGAAGTTATACATACACACACAATGGAATACTACTCAGCCATAAAAAATGAGGAAATCCTACCATTTGCAACAACATGGAGAACTCTGAAGACATTATGCTGAGTGAAATAAGTCAGAAAGGTAAATACTATATGATCTCACTTATATGTGGACTCTAAAAACAAAAACAAAGAAATAAATTTATAGAAAAAGAGATCAGATATGTGATTGCCAGATGAGGAGGGTGGGGAGAAGGAAAAGTGGAGGAAGATGGTAAAGACATACAAGATTCCAGTTATAAGATAAATAAGTACTAGGGATGTAATGTACAACATGATTATAGTTAATATTGCTATATACTATACAGAAAAACTGTTGAGAGTAAATCCTAAAGTTCTCAACACAAAAAGATTTTAAAAAAATTTTCTTCTTTCTTTTCTTTATATTGTATCTATATGAGATGATGGATGTTAGCTGAACCTATTGTGATAATCACTTCACGCATGTAAATCAAATCATTATGCTGTATGCCTTAAGCTTACACAGTGATGCATGTCAATTATTTCTCAGTAAAACTGGGAAAAATGTTAAGTATTAATGCACAAAAATGTATCTTTAAAGTAAAAATGCTATTCACTTTGCATTCTAAGAGAACTGTTTAAATTTCTGTAAAAAGAAATAAAAACACAAGTTATGGGCTTTCAGCCTCTGCAAAGAAAATGCAGATTCTGTTTTTCTGTCATAAACCTGTAGTTTTTGATAGCATCATTCACATTTACACCTTCTCATAACAAACACAGTGTCTTGCACCAAATAGGCAGCTAGTATATTTGATAAACAGAACTAAATATAAATTATCTGATTCTCAGAGCAAACATTAAGGCAAATTCAGGCAATTATATTCTTTTCCTCTTCTAATTCCAGTGACAATGACAAGAAATACACTGACTCCTAGGAGCAGGGAAGGAAAGAGAAAGGAAAACTATGAAGCCATATAGAAAACTAAATCAGAAGGAAGGTTCCATGAGAAAATATTAATACAATCATAAGAATTAAAACTTCAAAAGTTCACAAATGGATAAACAGAAAAACAATAGCCATTGTCAGTCATTTCAATGACTTGAGAAAATTTAACGTTATAGTATGTATTAAAGGAAAATGAGAAATTATTAATGAAGCAATATGAAAATAATCATATTTTACAGAGAAAGTGTTCATTGAATAGGAAGAAAAAAAACAGAGTCAACCAAGTGAATATTGCTAATAAAATTTAGAATTCAAGACCTGTTGGTTTCTGTAATTCCATTACAGGTATTGAAAAACTGACAATACAACATCTGTGTGACACAAATCTGGTTCCGATACTTTTTGCAATGGAAGCAGTAGCTAATGGGATGTAAAATGAATAGAGACACTGCTGCCTGAAAAAAACTTTTTTTCATTTTTCAGAATGTTTCTAATTGTAGAAACCATGATATTGGTGGCCAAAGAGAAAAATAAGAATTAACAAGAAATTAATCTTTCTAACATAACTTGGTCCTTGGAGCAGTGGAGGTTATAAGACATTTGCAACTTTTTTCCTGCCTTTAGATTCTACTGAGGAAAAATCTAAGGACCGGAAAACCTTAGTTTTAATCTAGGTTCCATTTAGTCATTGTGCAACACTGAACCTTGCCTCTTTAGTTTTCATCTTTGCTAAAACGAACATATACCAGATAACTCTCTCCAAATACACTTTTCTTGTTATACAACTTTCACAATATAAATTCAAGGATGTGGAAATTACAGTAATGATCCAAGTGATTTGATTAGTATAGTCTGCTTGTCTAGGTGACCTGTGTGAACAATAACTCTTTTTTCCTAAATAGAATTTTTAAATGCGCGTGTTAGTCATGTAATTCTTGAAACTATCTTTTCAACTAACTCTGGACAGATAGCATCAGAGAGTTCAGAGAAGTTCAGCCATTCAAGAGGGTAAGCTTCTGCCCTGCCTGCAACGGTCAGAAATATATTTCTTTTATAAATGTCTGAATTATTTATACTTCCTGTGGTATCTACAGTCCTATCTTTATACCCCCCCATTTGCTTACTTTTGCCATTGAAACCATGTGGAAGTGAATACCTTCTATATTAATTATAATATACTCAACCCATGTATGATTCTCTCTGAAACTGAAGTTTCATTTGCTAAAAAAAAAAATGCCCAAGGAAAAAGCAAGCATCTGTCTTTTAGTGAGTTCATTGCTAATTTTATGTTTAATACAGTGACAGAGAATGCATGCCTACCAGAGTGAAAATAAGTAACTTAAAGAATAAAGAACCATATATAATTCCTAGATATAAAATGGAAACTGAGTCATTCAATTAATTTATTTTTTGAACTGTGATTTAGAAATGGTGAACTCCTGAAGTAATTAGAGCTTATCTGGAATAGTTAGATGATATGTCCACATAAGTTCTTTATTCCCCAGTGCAAAAGAAGGTCAAACTGGAAGTAGACAGTTATTGCACAACAGTGTCAGACCAAGTGACAGGAATATATTCTTGTCCAAGGTATGAAGGTGAGAATAATGAATGTGTCTGAGCAAAATGGTCTAGACCATTCTGTTCAGTGTCCAGTAGAAATATAATGCAAGCCACATACATAATTTTAAAATTTCTGGTAGCCAAAAGTGGAAGCAGTTGAAGTTAATTTAGGAATATATTTATTTAAACAAATATTGATACATGCAAAATATTATGTCAACATGTAATCAATATTTTAAAATTATTTAGATATTTTATATTTTTGTACTAAGTCTTTGAAATCCAGTGTACATTTTACTATTGGAGCATATTTCCATATAGATTAGATACCTGTAAAGTACTTCATAGCTGCAAGTGGCTAGCAATGATTATAATGGGTGGCAGAAGTCTAGATAACAGTCAAGACCACCCATACTAATTATGTTCCTCCTTACTGAACACACACACACACACACACACACACACACACACCATCTTCCCACCTTAACACCAAATGAAGATATCCTTCCACAGATTTATGTATGTATAAATATTTAGTTGACTATGGAAAGGTAGTTAAGGTAGTTGTTGTTATATTATCATTATTATTATCATCTCTTCATATGAGGCACATTGTTCCCCAGTGTGTTCCTTAGTGTTCACCAACACTAGGTGGACACACCTATAGAAAAGTTTTCTGCCTTCATTCACTGGTCACTTACTTTAGATACATAAAGACAGATACATAAAGATAGTTTTATGACTTAACGGTATTATTTGACTGTATAGAAGACAGTAATCTTCCGGCCATCAACTCAGATATACAAAAAACCGTTTTTATTTTTCTATAATTCATATCTGTTTGCATAGTTTCATTATTCCTGAGTCATTCGTTTGTTTCAATCAGTAATTATTGGGCACCTGCTATGTGTTAGATTTTGTAATAAGCAATAGGAATGCTTAAAAATTCCTCCTCTCCTGGAGCACATATTCTAGTGGAAGGGACACATATAATACAAAATAAATATGTGTAATATATGGTACGCTGCATGACAGAAAGTTAATGCTTTCTCTATAGGATGACATCTAAAGGCTTATGTAGATCCAGGCACCTTCTGACAGTGCCTAGAACATACTAGGTACTCAATAAATGTTTGATTTTTCAATGAATAAATAACAATAGAGGTAACATAGCACTGTAAAGCATTATACTCCAATAAAGATGTTAAAAAGAAAATAACAATAGAGGAAGGCAGCTCATCCCCTGTCACTGTCTGCCTGTAGAGCATCCACTGAAATATAAATATCACCCCATCTGGATGTCTGCTGTTGTCACTCACTCCAAATTGTTATCAACTGAGGTATCTGCTTCCCTACATCAATTGAGATGTCTACTCTCTTGCTATAAGGTCCATGTAGCCATCCACCACCAAGACCTCACTGCAGCCATGAGTCCACTTCAGGTCTACTGCCTCTCACTCCGTTGCACTTTCCCAGGAGCAGATACATATTTAGGTGTTCTTTCATGACTATTTGGGGTCACGGCATTTGACGGGGCTGCATGAATTGCCTTCAGGCAATTCTATCCCCTTGGCTCTCTTGCCGTGGTGCCTCTAGGTTTCTAAATGAAAATTGGAACAGATTGACTATTACTTTTAGATCCACAGATGTAGTTGGTGTCATCTCCTTCTCCCTTCTCAAGAGTACACCAGGAAAGGAGTGAGTATCAAGGCACAGATCTTCTTAGAACCCTCAACCACATCTAACTTTCTTGCCTCTCCATCTTACCCAGAGAGGATGTTTATCTCATCTTCTACAGGGACAGTGTGGGGAGTTGTTGATAAATTATCAAATGAAATATTTTAGTCCAACTTCTTGAATGATGCATGGATTTCCTTTACAATCAATCACATTCAGCTTGGGGAATCTTATGCTTTAGAAAATGGTACTGTTTTTCTTTCTGTTTTAATGCTTATCTGTAATGGTTGAATTTGTTAATATGCTGAGGATAAATAGGAGAATAAAACCAGCAAAACAGTTATCTCATACTGATTTTTCACACGGGGCTATACATTCTACTCCAAAGAACACTGTGTGAAAGAGAAACACACTACCCAGTTGAACGCAGTGATCTGCAGAGGCATACACAAAATATTCATATACCTTATATTCTTCCTTAATCTGTTTATCTATATGTATTGCCCTATAAGTACTCCTGGGTTTATGTACTTTTCCTGTTAAAGTATTAAATAACACAATCTAAATATGATAAAGATCAGTGAGTCTTAGATATTGAGAAGTTAAAGTAAGAAAACCTTTTGAAAGAAATGAGAGAGCATGTTACAGCTCCGAAGGAACAGACCTAAGGAAATCCATGATGCGCACCATCAAAGACAGAGCCATCATCTGTTCTAAGGGGGACTGAAGTGTGCTTATGGAAGATTCGGGGTACAGACATAAGGCTGCCACGGAAAGCCACTACCCAGCATCTGGTCTCATTTGCCGGACCAAGAAAAAACCATCTGCGTCAACTCCAATGACACAATTTTTGCCTTCATAATAATGATGCCCTTCCTTCCATTTCTTGAAGGTACCACAAATACCACATTTTACTACATTTATTTATACCAATCAAACAATGTCTTTTTTCAAAGTAAATTGCAATGCTTATCTATATCTACTGTATTATTCCTGTGTTTATTTGAAATCTAAGATTCTTTAAGTAAGATGTTGTAGTATTTTATGTTTTTATTTAGTCTATTTCCTTATAAAATTGTATAGGATTTGAGTTCCACCCCAATGCTATCTTTATTTCATGAAATTCCATAATGTATTTATTTTTAAGAACACACATACCACATTATGGAAGAAATGACTCTATTTAAAATTCCAATATATTTAGTGATTTCCTTTTTGGCAGCACTATTCCCTTTAGGTCTATCCTGTTGAATTACTAAGTCATTTGTTGGTCTAAAGCAATACTACACAGTAAAGCTATGTTGTTTAAGTAATAATTACCTCACATAATTTAATTTGTATCCTTAGGAACATAAGCCTCAAGATGCTGGATTTAGAACATCCATAATCTATTCTTCCTAATGTTTGACCCTTTATATCCACTCTGAAATGAGTCCTTATTTTCTTGATGATTAAAAGCTACAGACTTTAAGTTTTCCTAAAATCTTGAGGTCACTGAGATGATAAAGATGGTAATCATGATATGCCTGGGGTATGGTCAGGAGACGTAAAATAGGAAAGAAGAATGTGTACAGAAAAGCAATAATCACAGAGTGAGCAGAATAAGAAGAAATTATTTGCAACAGGAAGAAAAGGGAATGTCAACAACATCTAGCCAAAAAGGAACGAAACTGGGTCATTTGTAGAGACGTGGATGGATCTAGAGACTGTCATACAGAGTGAAGTCAGAAAGAGAAAAACAAATATCGTATATTAACGCATATATGTGGAACCTAGAAAAATGGTACAGATGAACCAGTTTGCAGGGCAGAAATTGAGACACAGTTGTAGAGAACAAACGTATGGACACCAAGTGGGGGAAGCCATGGGCGGGGTGGGGATGGTAGTGTGATGAATTGGGCAATTGGGATTGACATGTATACACTGATGTGTATAAAACTGATGACTAATAAGAACCTGCTGTATAAAAAAATAAATAAAATAAAATTTAAAAAAAAAGCAATATCTAACCAGAGTTCTTATGTACTTGAAATGTCATCAAACCGTGAAAAATGAGAAATAATGGTGACTCACATCCTCTAAGTAACACATAAACTAGCATTTCAATATCACTTTGGAGTTTACAAAGTTCTTTTAACATCCATCAACTCTTTTAATCCTTTCTGGGTAAGATAATATTTTCATCATCCCCAGTTCACTGATGAGGATACTTGGTGAAATTCATACAGGGTCACACATGTCAGACAGGACTAACCCAGATCCACGGACTGCAACCCATGCACCTTCTCCCACACTTTGCTGCCAAATGGATATCAGCTGACCTAGGTACCCTCTTCTCTTATAATTAAGTTACAGTGAAGACCCCAGGAAAGCTAATAATATCTGTAGTCTAAGAACTTTAGTGATGACTTTGTGTGCTGATAATTTTTTTCCAGAATTTTTAAAGGATATATAGAGATTACATTTCCTTATCTCCTCTGAGAAACTTTGTTATTTCTTTCATTCCAAACAAAATAAGGACTCTTTCAACTAAGAAACACATACTCAGAAGTTTTTTTAATTTAAAATATTAATGTAAGTTCACCATCAGTTAAATATATATAACTGTTATATATATGTATATGTGTATATATATGTGTGTATATATATATGTATATGTGTGTGTATATGTATATATATATGTGTATATATATATACTTAAAATCTTAGCTGTCCTCTCTTCCTGATGACAGATAGATAAACATAAAATCTGCAGTTTTTTCAGCTCTTTAGTTTTCACCCAGATAATCTGTACTGGCAAGGTCTACACATAACAAAAGACTTGATTCAGCCAACTCAGTAGCAAAAACAAGAAGTCACATTGGTCATGAGTTATGCATACCAAATCATAACTAATGAGAATTTTGCTAATCAACTAGTTGTCAAGGAGTCTTGAAAATACAGCCTAATCAGCACACAGCAAAGTTCCTATATCATAGATGCACTTGCCTATTTCAAAGAATTCTATAGCGATTGTAGGAAAGAGAAGTCTATTTTTGAACGCTAGCATGTATTGGAAAAAATTCCAGAATGATTAAGTCTTCTGGCATGTATTTTAGCTATTACAGCTGTTTGCAATATATATGTGCTACATCTATATTTGAAATGTCTGCTGTTGCCATTCACCATCTGCCCGAAGATGGGTGAAAATGCCTATGTTTTCTGTTCACTGCTTATGAAACTGCACATAGTAATTTGTCAAACCTGTATTATTTTTCCTAGTCTTTTTCAAGCATCTAATCAATAACTTAGAAATGTTCAAGTAAAACTTTAAAGTCTCTTACAGATGAAAGTATAACTTACCTGTTAAATTAGTGGAGGTAGGATATTTCTCACAGTAATTTTGACTATCTGATTATTATTAACTATTTAATAATGCCCTGGCTATCCAGAAAACTGCCTTCTGGATCTCAAACTTCTGGAATATAATGGGGAAAGAAAACTAAAAACACTAAAGACAATGTCACACATCCTAGAGTCATAGAAGAGTCCCTTATTCATTGTCACCCAATAGTGGAATTCTGACCTCCTCCCACTCAGTTGCTTTCCTCTTAAGACAAAATTCTCGAACTGCTGATTCTCTGATATCTAGACTGAAGTGGACTTATCAGATTAAAATAGAAAGGAAATGAGATTCTCCTAGAGGAAAACATAATAATAGAAGGGAATATGGACAACCCATGGTATGCCAGCAAATGTGGAGATTGAAAAGGTGAAAAACATATCATAAATTTTGCTGAGTATTATGACGTAATAGGGAATGCTCCTAACAATGTCCCTGAATTGTTTCTAAAAGCTGTTCTATTTGAAGCCTCTATTTTAAAAAGAAAAAAACAAATTATTTTAAGTCTTTTTTTCCAACAGTATTGTTTAAAATGCATAAACTTGGGGAATTTAAACATTAAGCTCCAGTTACCAGTAAAATTTAGTCATTTATGTGAAAAGCTGGCACTAAGGGTTTATTATAATTTTAAACTTCTACAATGTAATAACTATGTAAAAAACCTATTTTATATCATCTATATCCATAATTTTAAAACATGTAGATTGAATTAGAGTCTAAAATTCCAATCTCAAGGATTTTGCCTAAAATAAAAACTCCCTGACCCATAAACTGAGACAAAGTTCCACACCACAGAAGATGGTTCTTATGTATTTTACACACAAATTGTATCTTTATGAAGCAACTGAATACAACTGAAATTTTAAAATCAGAAGTTTGAACACTTAGTTTCTTCTGTCTCTGTGGAATTGTTTCTGAATAAATGTCACAATGGCATAATTGCTGTACAACATCTCGAGTTGATTCTGTGTCTTCAGAGTTTTTTTCACATCAGATGAGTCACTCTTCAGACTCACTGGAAGATTGGTCAGTAATCCATTTTTCTCTATATTTATTCTATAATGATTTACGCTTTATTAAGATATTCTCATTCTCAGATTACTTATACCATAAACATTTTCTAGGCCTGCATTTGAAAAGAAATGTCAACACTTGTAACTGAAGACTCAATATGCTTCAATTTAACTTTGTAAGTAGACAATCTCTTTCTTCCTGAGTATTATAATCAGGTAGTCATAAGTTCCACTTAGCCTAGTGAGATATAATTATACTTTCCAGTAGAAGACAATCAACACTACAGACACATTTTTCTTTCTTGCCAATTTTGCAAGGGTAGAAGGGCTTATTTGACAATCAGTTTACTGACAGGCTATTATCTATCTGATAAAATACGTTAAAACTTGTCTTCCTTTTCAAAGTTCAGGGATTTGCTTTTTTAAAGGTCAAGACATATTTGCCCTTTTAAATATGAATGCATTTGTAAGTATATTGTCTTTATGAATCTTGGCTCTGGAATTACTCAAGATTTGACCAACAAATAAGAGAAAGTTAAAAGACTGAATTAAATATTTCTAAAAAGTGTACATCAAGTGAGGATAATAAAGAGTTCCATTTTCTCATATATATTACACTTGGGTTTTGCTAGGTAACAAATGTAACAGATTTGCATATCCTATTTACAATAACTCAGTGTTGATTATAGGCCTCTAAGTCACTTAGTACATGATGTGGAAATCTTAGCATAGTGACTACTTCACTGAAAGTGCAACACAAATCTTTGCTGAACCAAACTGAAACAAACTGTGTTATACATGTAAACAGACAAATGATAGTACACGATAATAACTGGTTAAATAGAAGTCAAATAGATTATTTTGAGAAAACATAAGATGCAGCAACTAATGCTGAATGGGGAGTTAAGAAGATTTTCACCAAAGAAGTTGCATTTGAACATATTCATGAAACATTTATTTAGAACCTAAGAGGAATTTCAAAAAGAAAAAAATTTGTAAGCTATGACTTAAGCTGACTTTGTGTGGAGATTTCTTTTACTTTTCTCCCTTCAAGTTTCTGATTACTGTTATTAACCGCTTTTGCATTTGTAGCTTTATTTGGTATTGTTGGAATCGTAATTATCGTTTTCACCAAGACATCACACAGTGACAGGGTCTAAGAAATAAGATGAGGACAAGAAAAGCCTCCATGCCTATAATAGTTGTTTCAAAGCTTATGTGAATTACACTTCTACAGAAGAAACCGCTCACTTTTTATGCTCGATGCCAACCAGAGATTAGAAGCAAATCTCATCACTGACTGCTCGGAATTCACCAAGGCACTGCCATTGCTTGGATTAAAATCCAAACTCTTGAACAGGGCTTAAATGGCTAGTGATGAAATGCCAATTGCCTCCCTCTGTGGCCTCTTTGCTTACCTCTCTCAGCTTACTACACTCAAGAAATAACGACTTTCCTTCTGCATTTCCTTTTCCATTTGCCTGTCAAAATTTCCATTTTAGTAGTATCTTAGAGTAAAGAACCCTGGAGCAAAATAGCCTGGTTAGAAACCTGATTTCACCCCTCCCTAGATGTGGAACCTCTAAACATTTATGTACTCATTCCAAGTCTCAATTGCTCCACCTATGAAAAGGAATCTTATATGATTGTTGTGAGGATTAAATGAGATAATACATATAAACTACTTAAAAACATTACCTGCCCACATAAGTAAGCTTTTATATAGGTTAGCTGTCATGATTGTTTTGTTATTTTAGAAAGTAATCAAAAATATTTATTGAATGAATAAGTCTTATTACTAGTTAGAGAAATGGACTGGAATAGTGAAAGGGCATGGGTTTTGGAGGCTGACAAACCTGGATTTGAGGTCGCATTTTCCTCTCTCTCTCTCTCTCTCTCATACACACATACATGTGCACACCCACGTGCATACACGCATGAAAACACACCCAGGAAATCTAAAGCACAGGTATCTGAAACCCTTTAGAATACAAGTTTGGTGTCCTTCATTAACTCGGAAGACCTGAAGCCTGTCAAAGGAAAGAAAGAGGCAGTCACTGTGACCAACAGTTGCACTATGCTCGGCACCCTCATTGGAAGAAGGCAGGGGATGTGTAACACATCTCACAACTCCACATAAACGTATTTTAAATGAGTATATTTCAGAACATAAAATAGTAAGCTAGACTGAGGTACCGCCACAACATTGCTGTCATCTCCTCAGCTGTGCAGCCTTCCGGGAACCGTCAGACCTTCCCTGTGCTCCTGCCGCAGAGCTATGACAGCACATACCATGCTTTACATGTGCACAGCATCCCTCCTCCTCTCCTCAAAGCCACACTTCACGTCCTCCAATCTGGTGTCTAGCCAAACCTGTCCCCCAACTCTGGTACTGGTATGTTCACCAGTATCTTGAAATTCCTGAATCCAAAGAATTCACGTATCCCATTCTTATCCTACAAGACCATCCAGATGGATTTCTGAGTTTTGAAGCCTTCCAACCTCTTGACTTCTCTCTTCTCATCACACTCTCTAGGGTTTCCCCAAACCATCCTGACTTCTCTCTCCTGAATCCATTCCTTCTTTCCAAACAGCACCTAAATACTGCCCTCCTCAGAATTTGGCTTTGGCTCTCTTCTCTCCTCTCTCTGTGTTCTCTCCCTAGGTGATCTCATCAGCCCCCATGATATAGAACACCATGTGTATGTTGAGGTCAACCAAGAGCTCTGTTGTCAAGATCAGGGATGCTGCAGATCTACCTTGTCCAAAAGTGAACTCTTGATTCCTACCCCCAGAAATGTGTTCCTCCTCTAGGCTTCCCCTTCTACACATGGTACCAGCATTCTTTTGCTGTTCATTTAAGAAATCTAGAAGTCATTCTTGGTTCTTCAGCACTCCCTACACTTCCCCCTCTTTACTCAATCATTCAACAACACCCACAAATTCTACCTCTAAAATATTTCTCTAATCTAAACATTATCTTCATTTCCACAATCATTCTGCTACAAAATAAAACCATGTTTCACTAGAATTACTGCAATAGTCCTTTTTAATGTTTTTTAAAACAGCTTTATTGAATATAACTGATATTTTAAAAACTGATATACAAAAAGACTGGGTATATTTAATGTTTATAATTTGATCTCTCTTCTCCTGCCTTTGAACCCGCCTCCTACCCGTTCTCCATACTACAGTCGGGGTCATCTTAATGTCTGCTCCACATAAGATCATTTTCAATTCACCTGGAATTTTCTTACTGATGCCTTCTCTACACTGATGACGTAACTATGACATGACGCCTTTTTCCTTTTATTTCCATTTTTCTTCTTGAAATATCTGCATTATTTCTAAATATTCATAAAACGTTCACAGTTTTCCTTGGAGGTCATTAAAATACTGGTAAAATTAGCAGCAATATTTCAAATTAAGCTTTCCTAAAGAGCCTCTGATTTAGATTTAATAAGACAACTATTATCTTACTATCTAAAACTAAAATCCAATCATGGTTGCTAAGATATAATAATGCACTTCATTTATTTATATTGGATGAGTTAACATAAAGGAAATATAATGACATGTTTGTTTTCCTCTAGTAATTCTAAGTAACTTTTTAACATTTAAGTGAAAGATACATTTAGAAATAAATATTTTTACAGTATGAATTCTTACTGAGAGATGTTCTTTTTCCTTCTGTTTTGAACACTCTATATTTTGGTTTATATGAAATCAATACATGTAAAAAAAATCATATTAACTAAGAGCAGCATTTTTCCCTCATTATTTTGTTAAAAGATAGAGACAGTTATTTTGGCTTCTGATGGGACCTGACTCTATTTATGTGATGCTTATAAAAGGATGATTCTGACTCAACATCATATTGTTATGGGTGTGCATAAAAGTCTGTGTCTATGAGACTTTTTCTCAAACACATGTATACCTGAATATAAAACATAAATGGATAAATCAAGGGGAGAACTCAATCATTCAAGTTATTTGACATTTCATAGGGATAAAATTGCAACTTTATTCTTTGACTGAATATTTTAACGTTTGATTCAAGAATTGTGTTTAGTTGACACTGTGAAATGGAAATAGTGACCTAAGGCAATATAAAGAAAACTATTTCACTTCTGCACAATTACTCTAAAAATGTCTAATCAACTGGCGCCATGTATCATACATAGACATCATCTTCATCACGTGTTTACAAACGAAAGTGCAAATTACCTAAATACCTTCAAACAGATGGCATTTGAATACTTTTCACCTGACATCTGCGTTATCACTCATATTTACTGAATTCATGAAACATTTGCTCAGTTCTGCTGTTCTCTGTGCACATGGTAAAAAGTACAGAAATTTATACTATAACTAATAGTCATTGTTCAGGAGTCATTTATTTCTCTATGTTAGCTTAAGCAACATAGTGTAACCTGGTGCTTTGTGGAAATGAAGTAAGGGTTCATCAGAATAGTGGCACCTTCTGGAGATTAGAGTGTGGCTTTGAGTGAAAGAAGCTGAAAACTTACTTACCAATAGGGTCAGCAGGAATTCAAGGGTGGAATGAGACATCCGTGATGCCATATAATTTATCATCCAAACCAAGGCATTTCTGAAAGGGAAAGAGGATAGTTAGCAATTGTGTCAAGACAAGGAAAAACAAAGTGAGACTTCCCACACAAAACAAGATGAAAGGTCACCCTAGGACAGTTTCACCCTAAGGAGATAGAGAGTCAAGATCAAGATAAAAATAAGTTATAGGAGGAATAACTATTTCTCAATTGTTGTCAGGTAACAGGGACCTAAACGATTGTCTCTAATGATAAATGTGACAGGAGGTGCCACTCTGTGATAAGGTTGCCAGATACAATAGAGGACTCCAGTTAAATCTGAATTTCAGATATCAAGGAATAATTTCTTAGTATAAATATGTCTCAAGCAATGGCTGGGATCTAGTTCATACTTTGAAAAATTCTCATTTATCTGAAATTCACATTTAATTGTGAGTCCCATGTTTTTATTTGCTAAGTTTGACAACCCTATTGAGGGCCCAGGTCTGTGTTCCTAGATAACTTTCAGGGCACTCAGAGATTACCAAGAAGGGCCTGTGTAGTTCTAAACTCAAGATTCCAAGAAATAAGTATAATTTTTTCTAAAACTGGTGTAATCACTTGGCAAAATAGGAACACCCCTCTGAAGTGCTTAGCGCAAGGCTCAGAGTCTAGAAGCTGCAGGTCCAAATGGAGGTGTACAGTAATGCCTGAGGAATGACTGAGTGACCCTCTCTCTGCTGATACCAGGATCACAGAGGAAAAGAACAATATGTTAGTGCATGGAATGCACAGAAAAAACCTTAAGAGAGGAGGGCCAAGCCAAGAGCTAGTACAAACCAGAGTTATGTTCTGATATCTGGGTCAGGACTCAATCTGGGTCAGGATTGAGGCCAGAGGACAAGACTCTATGAAATGGAGTCAATGAAAGTTTAGGATTCAGTAAAAAAAAAAATAGAGGTAAGTTATGAGTGACCAGGGTGCGAACAGGCAGGATAACATGATGTCCTCTCTTAGGACTGAAATATCTATAATTTGCTTTTATCAATCACTCAGTATAAGAAGCATCACTCTTTCTGAATGACCTTTATTTTATCGTCCATCTAATACAGCATGCTTAGATTTTTGTAAGAGAAATGACCAACTTTAATAGTAATAATAATGGCAATAATAAGAGTAGTAATAGCTAACTGGTATTGAGCTCTTACTATGTACCAGAAATAAACTAAGCTTTTCTCCTGGATTAATTTATTTACCACAACTTTATCACAACTATGATGTAAGAAATATTGTTATCTTAATTTTACCTTACTATAGTACTATATACCTTATTATCTTAAGGCTTTCTAGGTTTTTTTTTTCCCTAGGCTTTATACGAATATAAAGATGAAAACTGCAAAAGGTGAACAAGATCTATAAGAACCATGTGCACTGCTCACATCTCTACTGAAAAGACGATCTGGAGGCCCACTAGCTAGGTTGAAATTTCCTCCAGCCCCACTGCTTCCTAGCTATATAAACTTGGGCATGTTCCTTCACCCCTCTAAGTCTTAACTTCATTATATTTAGAAGGGGGGCAATAGTAGGGACTTTCTTACATTGTTGAAAAACTGAAAGGAGATAATATATGTAAAAGGTTTATCAGAATACCTGGTACACAATAAATATGCAATAAATAGCTAATTTATTAGCTAAATTTAGGAAAGTATTGAAAGAGACAGAAAGGAAAAATAATTTGTTGTTACTATAGTTTTTGCATTGATTAATTTTCTTAATAGTTTTCTATTTCAGTATTGTATGAGAGCAAATTTATGTGTCTTCAGAGATTTCCTCATTCCCACCTGCAATCAACACCCTCTGATACTAGCTCGATGAAAAGCCTTAGCTGCCACCACCTAAGGAGATGGAAACTGGAGTAACTAGAGCTGGGTTACAGCCTGGACTGCGTCATGCCCCCACCTTGGCAGGAAGCAGAGCAGCTGCAGTGCCCAAGTCTTATCTGAATAAATCCAAGGAGGATTTATTTACTAGCACCATTTCTATGCTCAGTTGAAGAGCCACAGCACATGGCATTAAATCTCTCTGATTCCGGGCTTCCCTGGTGGCGCAGTGGTTGAGAGTCCGCCTGCCGATGCAGGGGACACGGGTTCGTGCCCCGGTCCAGGAGGATCCCACATGCCGCGGAGCGGCTGGGCCCGTGAGCCATGGCTGCTGAGCCTGCGCGTCCGGAGCCTGTGCTCCGCAATGGGAGAGGCCACAGCAGTGAGAGGCCCGCGTACTGCAAAAAAAAAAAAAAAACTCTCTGATTCCCCAAAGAGGAAGGGAAACATAATTTAGAAGTGTAAGGGAATTAATGCCCTATAAGGTGAACTTTGACCACTGAGAGATAAAGACGAGGAGGAGCCAGTAGATAGTCTTCAGCCTCCCTCCCCTACAAGGGACTTATGGACATTACAGTAGTATCACACTACCTCTCCAGAGACATTACGTGTGGCCAAGCAACTGGCTGCGTAGTATTTTCTTGTAAAACAATATGGCAGCTTAGTCACACACTAGCTTATATTTTTCTTTTTCTTTATCTGACTTCTGTCTTTCCCCTCACTCTTACTGCTCTGGGATTAAAAAGTCTAATTAACTAGCTAATTAATTAATTAATGGCTATTAATTAAATAGCCTCAGGCTATTTTACTAGAAAATCCAGGCTAAGACAATTGGTACCAGGAGTGGCTGTACCAAGCTGATCCTCAAGGTGGGATTTCTGGAATAATCACACTACCCTAAGACAATCTTAGAGACCCCATTGCTGGCGATAAGTAGGTAATTCCACTGGAATGAGTGGTATCACAATAAAGTTGCATGTCACTGATATGGGAGCAATAATAATTGAGAGAATTGTGGTATAGGGCAGCTGCTCTTAATTATGGCTTGGAGGTCTTGCTAAAAGAAAGTGACAGGTTCAGGACTGCTAATTGCCAGCTAAAGGAATATTATCAAAGCCAGTAAGTTCCTATGAAGCTTCAGAATAATTCTCGTCTTCTACAGCTTCAGGGTGCAACGTGCAGGAAATCAGGCTTGGGATCTAATTATAAAAGTGACAGAGGGGCTTCCCTGGTGGCGCAGTGGTCGAGAGTCCGCCTGCCGATGCAGGGGACACGGGTTCGTGCCCCAGTCCGGGAGGATCCCACATGCCACAGAGCGGCTGGGCCCGTGAGCCATGGCCGCTGAGCCTGCGCTCCGCAATGGGAGAGGCCACAACAGTGAGAGGCCCGCGTACAGCAAAAAAAAAAAAAAAAAAAAAAAGTGACAGAGCTGCAAAGGAGACTAAAAGTATGTTCTCAAAGATCTCCTGTGTCAAATTATGGGCTCTGAAGGAAAATAATGGGAGCCTATTACCTAGGATGGGAACTTTTGGGTGGAGAATCCTGAAAAACCTTGATCCTTAAATCTCACTCTCCTGGCCAACAGGAGTAGCTCATTTCCACTTACTGGAGGAAAATTGCCTCCCTTGTCTGGACCCTTACGGTTAATCATAACAGTTTCCTGAGATGGCTTCCTCATGCCTGGACTTGAAAATATCTTACTTTAATAAGTTGGGAATTCTGGAATTGTCTTTAACATAATTGTAAAGAAAGGATCAGAAGGCACAGGGAAGCGAGACTGTTAGAATGGACATATTACGTAAGATTTGAAAATCAACCACTAGACTATATTCCCCAAGAAGACCCAGAAGACACTTCCTTCATTAAGGCAACAAGGAATTCACAGGAAAGCACTGGCATCTTTAGTAGGAGCTGTTCTATGCAAGCTGGTGTTAAGCGGGAAACACTGACATTAAAATGAGCTCCCTAAAATTAGTGATCATGTTAAGATTCCTAAGTGTCAGTGCTGGCAGAACTTAACCACTTGAGGCAATGTGAAGATAATCACCAAATTGGCATTAAGGCTAGAGTAGCAATCGGAATATCTTGACCTAAGTTATCTGTAGTAACAGTTAATATATCCTGTTGCTCCAGGGGGAAGGTAGCTTGAAAGCTTAATGGATGTTACTTAATAATGGGCATAAAAATCAAGAGCTGGTGATGAGAAGACTTGCAGCAACTCCCACAATTGAAAATTTCCCTCCACCAGTTCCAGATCGAAGTCAGTTTACAGATTTAGAATTCATCGATTAAAGGGAAGGTCCAGTCCCTCTGAGGAACACCCGTACAATGTGATTGCAAGTCTATAATTCTTCCATTTCACAGCAATGAACTGGAGAAGAGAGGATATCCGAAAGTTACAAATAGGTTAAATACCTTCCAAGGTCTGAGGTGACACCAATACCAGAATATCCAAACTGCCAACACTGTCTTTGGTTTAGAATGGGAGTTTATGGAGGCCAGGTGAAAAACAGAGTTTTGGTCCAAACCTAACTCGCACAGAACAAGACGGACACATAAACACATCCTGAAATTATTTTCCAGTCTCTGAATACATACTTGAGATAGACATACTTAGAAGCAGGCCGAACCCACATTGGCTTTGTATTCATGTTTGTGGAGCCGGGTTCGTTATATTAGGAAGAATTAAATAGAAATCCCTGAAACACAACCCCCCCCCCCCCGCCGCCTCCAACAAACAAGGCAGTAACTTATAAATGATATCTCAAATAGAAAAGAATTACAGAATTCAATGCCATCATCAAAGGCTTGAGGATATAGGGTGATGGCACACAGCAAAGAACTGTTCAGTTAATCTGTTAGATTCCTAAAAAGATAAAGGATGAATAAGTAAATAATGGTGGACTATTTATTATATGCTTAACTAGTTGATGGCCTCAATCATACCTGCTTTGCCAGATGTGGATTTTTAATGGAGCACATCAATAAGACATCTGATACTTATATACTGATATTAACATGGCCAATATCCTTTTCCTGATGAACAGCATCAGGGAGCACTGGAATAAACTTACATTTACATGACAAGGACAGCAGTACACATTCACAGAAATGCCTTAGAGCTATGTTAAACTCTTTGGATCTTTGTCATAACATAGTCTGCAGGAATGTTGTCTTTTAATTTCACACACTACGCCCACGATATCAACACCATGCCAATAGTACTGTCCTAATAAGACACACGCATGCAGAAGGGTAAAAAATTAATGCCGCAAACCTTCAGGAGCCTATCAGTTAAGTTTTTAGAATTAACAATGGCCTGGAGCATAAGATATTATATATAAAGTAAAAGGTAAGTTAATATACTTCAAACTTTCTACAACTCAAAAAGAGGCATAGCAGGGGCTTCCCTGGTGGCGCAGTGGTTGAGAGTCTGCCTGCCGATGCAGGGGACACGGGTTCGTGCCCCGGTCTGGGAAGATCCCACATGCCGCGGAGCGGCTGGGCCCGTGAGCCATGGCCACTGAGCCTGCGCGTCCAGAGCCTGTGCTCTGCAACGGGAGAGGCCACGACAGTGAAAGGCCCGCATATCGGAAAAAAAAAAAAAAAAAAAAGAGGCATAGCAAAAAGTAAGCATGTTGGGGTTTAGAGGCAGCATTACTTTGGATTTTGAGGAACTATTGCTCTAACCATTTATATGGTGAATTTGAAGGCTAAAAATTAAAGAATTGTCCTTAATAGTAGAGGAGTCTGCAGCCTGAGCAAGCTGCCTTGATTCAAGAACCCAATGATACTGGAAGTATTCTTGATATGTAAGGATGTTATGTGGTGAGTCTGTGGGGTAAATAATAATCTTCTCTGTGGACAGAGCTCCAAGTCGGACACTTAGATATTCACTTCAAAGGCAGAGAGGAAGATAGCCAGAGGTATAAATATGCACTTAATCTGGGCAGAGGTGACTGGTTTGGCCAGTTAATCAGGAGTTTGATAAAAAATAAGGCTGCAAATCATGGGGAAAAAGTCTTAGGGAAAACGTGTATGATGGAAATGAGTACAAAAAATGCAGATCTGTGTGTCTTGTGTTAATGTTATGAAGAAAAACATCTACCACAATGGCAGCTCTCTCTAACAAAGTCAACATGATGCTCTCTCCTCTGGTAAACTCTTCATCCACTGTAGTGTTTGAATAATGACCAATGAATAGCAGGACCATGATGGCAAAGATAGAAGCTATTTTTCCTCCTCACAAAGCCTTGTCTAAATCTTGCTACTGCCCAACATTCCAACAGGAAAAAATTAAACTGAGCCCTTGATATGACAACATTTGAGGGAAAAATTAGTGAATCACCTCTTGGCAGGTCTATTTCATCGGACACCTTCTACTGTGGGGCAGACAGTGATTTGACTTTATTGGAATCACTATAAACTTTGAGTATGGGTTTACATTCCCTGCCCACAGAGAGAGACATTCCAAATCTTACGGCAGAGGATATCAAGCCAGATGCTCTACCTTTTACCTGTAAGAAAGAAAAAAAAAAACTTTTATAATTCAAGCTATTAACTAGACAAGAACCTCAGTCATTCACAATATTCAATCCTGAGGATTTATAATATGCCTCATGCACAGGGTAAAAAAATGGACAGAGAACAACTAGTGACTAACCTTAACTAAGGTGCTACAAGGCCAAAACCTGAGATGGGACTAGTATTCTAGCCTCCCTCTCAGTTAATACCCTTAAGAGAAGTTGGTCATGATCCTGGGTCTGTGAAGGCATGAAGGAGGGAGTGAAGTGCATGCATAGTTGTATGGGGTAAAACAAGGTATCTTCCTATATTTTTTCAGGAGGTATGTTTCATGAATTCAAGTCTGGGTATTCATGAAGCAAAGCCTGGATCAGGCTATGTATCAGTTAGGATCCCAACAGTAAAGATATGGTACTCTCAAAAGAGCATAATTCAAAAAGAATTTAATAAAGGATTTGTTTATAAAAGGGTGGGTATGGTTTAGAGAAACCAGAAGAGATAATGCAATACCATTATCCTTTTATCACCATTAGGTCCAAGGAGAAAAGGGGATGAGTTGATTAGTATTGACAGAAACCAGAATGAGAAATTTTGTGCTGAGGTTCACCTTGAATAGAACAGTGATTTTAAGACATGTAATCAGGACGCCAGGCAGAGAGAGAGCAAGGATAGTAAAACCAGAGTCTTGCTCTCCACCTCCCCTTTATCTTCTGCAGGACTACCCACTGGCTTAGTCTATTCAAGATCAGAGGACAAAGGAGGCCATCAATGAACTTCACACAAGTCAGCCTTCCAGGATTCGAATACAGAAGAGAAATGTGAAAAGTTGATTTACAAAGGCAAACAGAAGATATTTAGCATAGTCTGAATTTCACAGTGTTTTACATTTCTTTGAGCTAGTTTATGTCCCCTAAGATAAAATTTCTTCCTAAATACAGATGGAAAAAATCTAGACTTCATTTGTGTGGAATAAAATATATAAAAAAGGAGTACTCAAATATACATTGCTAGGTAGAAAAAGACAGTTTGAAAAGACTACATACTACATGACCCCATTTATATGACATTATGGGAAGGAAAAAACATAGGAATGGCAAATGGAACAGCAGTTGTGGGGAAGAGGAGGACTGAATAAGTGAAGCACATGGGATTTGGGGGGCGGCAAGATTATTCTACATGATACTGTAATACTGGTTATACGATATTATGCATTTGTAAAAACCCATAGAATTTACAGCGCAAAGAGTAAAATGTAGTGCACATAGGCAAACTCATTTAGGAGTTGCTGGTATTCCAGGATGAACTATAACAAAAAGATCTAATCCTATCGCACGTGTATGAAACAATCTCACTAAACAGGTTGGGGGAAAAACATTCTGACCTTTGTAACTTTGTAGAAGTGTAGAGATTATAAGAAAAAAGGCAGAAGGAGTATATATAAGCAGTGTAATCTAAATAAAGTTGTTTCCATAGGGATGTGGGTTAGCAATTCTGAAACCACTGTACTGGAACTGGACAATTAAGTAAATAGATGGCAGAAGGTAAGTCATGTTTCTCTCTCTGGAGTGGGAGATTGTGATAAGCAAGGAGAGAAGGCTTGAATGAAACACGGAATGGATTGATTAGAGCCAGATATATTACAAACTCGTGTTTAGCCCAATATCAATAGAAGATGGATACACATAGAAATATTTATAGATATGTATATATAAAGAGGTTGGTATATATACTTATATTTCCTTGCACTGACAAATCAGAAAAAAATGATGCACCAGCAACAGCAAGCACACCTATCACAAAGCACTTGGTTTCTACCACTATTCTCCAGTAAAAGGAACAAGGGCTCCTTGGAGCTCCAGAGCTGGGGCAAGAAATATGTAAGACAAGCCTGGATCTTCTTGCAGTGCCAAAAATTAAGGAAGTGCTCAACAAAAAACACCATGTTAGAGATATGTCGAATGGACATGGAAGGTAAATGAATGAGGTCCCAATTTCTAAAGAGAAAACAATTAGAGCAACATAATAAAGCAGGATTGGATTAGAACTTAATGTTTAATAGAAATATCTATGAGCCTATACTGATATTAATAAATAATTGAATACATGGAGGAAAATAGACAAATATCTCATCTAGAAAAATCCCAAATAATATATGTATAACCCACCCTCAAAGAGGTAAAGCATAACTCTCCACTCCTTGAGTGTGCACTGCACATAGTGAGTTTCTTTCCATCCTCATTGAAAATAAGTGTTCAAGGTCACAAAGTCAACAGTGGTAAGTTATGCAGATAGCATGCACCTTTTTTATGATGTGATGAAAAGAGCACTTTAGCTCTGTGGTCTTTCTACAAAAAATGCATATCCCTGGTTTAATCATGAGAAAACAGGCAAATGTCACTGAGAAACATTCTACAAAATAGTTGGACCATACTGTCAAGGCTATTTAAAAAAAAAGAAAGAAAAGAAAGTCTGAGAAACTGTCACAGCAGCCAAGGGGAGCCTCAAGAGACATGTTGATTAAATATAACGTTGGTTATTGGTTCATTAATTGTGACAAGTGTGCCATATCAAGCTAAGATCTTAATAATAAGGGAAGGGGCTTCCCTGGTGGCGCAGTGGTTAAGAATCTGTCTGCCAATGCAGGGGACACGGGTTAGACCCCTGGCCGGGGAGGATCCCACATGCCGGAGAGCAACTAAGCCCATGAGCCACAACTACTGAGGCCCGTGCGCCTAGAGCCCGTGCTCCGCAACAAAAGAAGCCACCGCAGTGAGAAGCCTGCGCACCACAATGAAGAGTAGCCCCCGCTCGCCACAACTAGAGAAAGCCCGCGCGCAGCAACGAAGACCCAACGCAGCCAAAGATAAATTTTAAATAATAATAAGGGAAATTTGGTACAGAGTATATGGGAATTCTTTGTACAATCTTCACAACTTTTCTATAAATGTAAAACTATTCTAAAATCCAAAGTTTATTTAAAAGAAAAGGCATTATTCATGAATCTTAGTCATAAAATATCGTTTTTGTCAAAACTTTACAAACAATCTGTCCCCATATGTCAGTATTAAAACTAATGGTGAACTCTATATACTTTGGAATACATTTGTCATGCCACACCACACATACACTGGCTTAAAGCCATCCTGAAAGAATCCTTCCAGAGCAGCATCACCCGTCTTTTGAAGCTTCCAGGACATAAATCCTATGTTATTAACTGCTTGGCTCTGGTCATAAATTATTTTAAACAAAAGGAAGAGACAAAGGCTGCATCTGAAACTTACACGCAGTTGTTGTCTCTCTACAGTAACTCCTATTTTTGCTACCTCTACAAGGCTAATAAGGTAATGAGGGGAATATCATACTCTTCTTTCTCTTTATTCTATTTAGACTGAAGGTGGTGACTTTATCACTGAGGCCTGACCATTTATAACTCTATCTTGATCATCAGGAGTACCTGTATCATACCAGAAGAGCTCTGCAGTGATAGCCTACTTAGTGTTTTGTGATAGGTCTTTATTCATTCATCAGACAAATATTTCTTTAGGGCCTATACGAACAGTATCTGTGCTGGGCTGTGGAGACAAGAAAGATATCATCCCTATTTTCACAGAGCTCACTTCTAGTTGAGAATAATCCAGTTATGCATGTATATCTTAAGTCTAAATTCAATAGATGTAAAAACTGCTTTCAAGGAATGCCTTTATTCAAACATGTTCTATCTACATGTCCCTTTCAGTGACCAGAAATTCTTAAATCAAAATTCCTATCTGTGTAGCAAAGAATATAACCTTACCCAAAGAGAGGTCTTGCCTTTGTCTCATCTGGGAGGTGATCTCTCAGAAGAATATCTTTGTTTACCTGGGGGCCTTGGCCCCCAGACTAACAAGTGATTTATGATGAGGGCTTTGAGCCACACAGTATCCACTCTACCTGCAGAGGGGATGGAGATCCTAGTCAGCCATTGGATAGTCAACCACGGAGCCTCAATTAAAATTCTGAACAAGGCTCAGGTGAGTTTCCCTGGTTGGCAGGACCGCACACATACTGTCACACATCAATGCCAAGTAAGTAACGCTGTTGTGACTCCACGGGGATAGGACGACAGAAGCTCCACTTTGGGTACTTTTCCTCTTCCCTATGCACGTGTTCTCTTGGCTGATGCTAATCAGTATTCTCTAGCTGGAAAAAACTGTAACTGTGACTATAACATCTTTCAGTGAGTTCTGAGTCCTTCTAACAAATTACTGAAACTGAGAGTGGTTTAGGTAAACATTTATATTTAAAATTTGTACCAGTGGTGAGAAGCCTTGCGTGTACTGTGCCCCCAAACCTCACAGTTAGCTAACCTCATGGTAACCCATACACAACAGCTGTCCTACTAGCACACCACTGGGACAAGCCTGACCTTCTAGGTTGAGGAATGTTTTCTTCCTCTTTCTCATCATGGAGCTTCTGGCTCATTCCATTTATAAGAGTAAAAAGAGGAAAGAAAATAAATGTTTTACGGGACACTGTTATAATCCACCCCTGTGTGGCAGGAACCCTATGTGACAGACATTTTGAGTTGCACAAGTGTAGGTTGAGTGACCAAGAGGATCTGTGCCCTGACAGTATACTGCATCACTTTTACTGTTTAGATCTTCTTATTCCATCAATATAATGCCTTGAGAAGGGCACCTTCAAGCAGTTCTTGAGCCTGGTTCTTTTCCACAGTGTCTACATGGTCACAGGAGTCCCAGGAATACTTGCCACACCAAATGGAGGGACTTCACACTGCAACACTGCTGCCCTTTCTGCTCCTCTTGCCACGGCGGGCTGCTCCAGCCAACAAACATCCTGCCTTTAGAATGCTCCAGGAAAGCAGCTGGCATTGGTCTTCTGTTCTTCAGTAGCCCTAATCTTCAGGAACCATGGGACATCCTTGGGCAACAACTCTCTCGCTGTGCTCTACTCTGTTACTTTTAGGGTGAGCTTACAAGTGAAGCACAGAAAACATGTAGACAGTGAATGAAGTATCAGTCTTCCACGCTTACATATACATTCAAGCCCTTGATAACCCTCAGTATTAATCAGGGTTCTCCACAGAAACAGAATCAATAGGTGAGTAAGACAGATATATATCTAGATAGATAGATAGATAGATAGATAGATAGATAGATAGATAGATGTATATATTTTAAGTAATTGCCTCATGTGATTAAGGAGGCTGGCAAGTCCAAAATCTGCAGGGTGGGCTGGCAGACTGAAGACCCAGGAATGCTGATGCTGCAGTTCTGGTCCAAAGATCAATAGGCTAGAGACCCAGGAGAGCCAATGCTGCAGTTCAAGTCTGAAGGCTGTCTGATGGCAGAATTCCCTCTTGCTTGGGGAAGGTCAGTCTATCCTTCTATTCAGCCCTTCAACTTATTTAATGAAACCTACCCACATTACAGAAGACAATCTGCTTTACTCAAAATCCACCCATTGAAGTGTTAATCTCATCCAAAAAAAAAAAAACCCTCACAAAAATATTCAAAATAATGTTTGACCACATATCTGAGCACTGTGGCCAGCCAAGTTGACACATAAACTCAACTAGCAAACTTTCTTAATTGGCCTGAAAAGAGAAAGACTGCCTTTTCACTTCTCTCCCAAATAAGAAATAAAAATTCAAAGTACTTCCTCTGGGTCTATGTCACACTATCTCTCATTCACTTTCTTGTTCCAACCAAGAAAAGACATCCATCCGTTCCTCTGGATGGCTAGACTCCTCTTTATGCAGGTTGGTTAAAGGTTAGTAGGGTTGATAGTGAGGATTACAGGGAAGTCTGAAAAGCATGATAAGCTTGGAAACAGATTTCTGGCATCTTTAGAATGCAGGTGTACTGATCTTCTTCAGCTTTAGGAATTTATCTGATATCCCTGCATAACAAAAAGTCCTATTGGATATGCTGTGATGTAATGAGGCAGGAAACTGCAAAGCAGTATGTTAAATACTATGATAACAGAGGGGAAGAATGCACTGAAGTATTTAGAAAGGTTTCTAAGCCAGACTGGAGGACTTGGGAAAGTATGAAGGAAAAACAATACTTAAAAAGCTGAAAACTTATGCACTCATAGGAAAAATACATTGGAAAACAAGGGTGAAATAAGAGAAGACAGTGTTCAGATTTAAAGGGTCATATATATGACAATGCCCAGAGGTGAGACACAGTGTGGGACTTTGGCAGAACTGTAAGTTGTTCAGTCCAGGTACAGCAAAAAGTTTGGAGTCTGATCAAGGGGCAAGAGATGAAGCTGGAAAGGTAAACAGTGCTCAAAACGTAAAGATCCAAGCAAGCCACACTAAAAAACTTGGATTTTTATTCTAAGGTCAGAGAAGAGACACGGAATGATTTAAAGTAGTAAAGAGGAGATTTACTCTATAAACCACACCTGCCTATAGTCTGAGAATGGATTAGAAGGGGGAAAGAGGGTCACTGTGTCACTAAGTTAATTTCTGGGAATATAAAAATAAAGTACAGTTCTCACCCCCCCAAAGCTCACAACCCAGTGATGGAAGTTAGATATTATCATTGAGAGAACCAAGAAATAATGCAATTGTATATGGGCTTTGCTCTTACAATATGTATAACTCAACAGCATGTTTGGAGATTCATTCTCAAAAACAAACAGAAATTTAGCCATACTTATACATATGTCTTTGTACACACTGTACACATTGGTATTTGGTAATTTTTTGTTTAATGAATAGACATCTAAAGATATCTAAAAGGACAGGGTCTGCTCAAAAAAACCATAAGGCACTCTAGGTATATCAGAGGGAAGTTAATATAGGGAATGAGTTATATTGGAAGGCTGGATGGAAAAGAATGAGAAGGAGAGTTGAAATCAGAGCCTGCTAACACTTCTAGGCTGGAACCCATTAGTCTGTACCTGCTACTCCACTTTAGAGATGCTGTTGTAGTCAGTTCCAGATCTGTCAAGTATGTGCCACCTGGACCTGGGTAGGAACTACTGAAAAGATTTTTTTTTTTTCTATCCAGGCTACTGGAGTCCAGAGTCACTTCACCACTTCTGTGGCTCCAGAAACTCCCAGAAAATTCCAGGGACTGCCAACAACTGCAATGTCATTGAAGCCCCAAACAGGAAGTTTTCCCAATTTCTAGCCTTCTGATTTTCTAACAATATCCCCTATCGATAGACATAGCAGCAGGCAAACTGGCAAGAGGTCCTGGAAAATGTACAGTAAAAATCTGAGCCACGCTTGTGGAGACAGAGAAAAGTATGACAGGAGTGGCACTGAGAAACCACAGATAAATAATCATCTCATATGGAATTACCTTCCAATGCCCTGATATTTGGTCATTTCTATCAAAAGTTTTCATGATAAAAGTCCCCTGAGACCTACTTCTGCATGAATATTTTTTCTCAGAAAAAAATGCATGGGATCCAGGTTGCCCTTTATCAGATAATAAGATTAGGTTATCTACTAAAAACAAAGTCAGGTGATAATGGCTGAGATATCTATGTTGTAATGTCATTCTCTGTCAGTGGTTATTTTATAGTCATTGAGCTGACACACAATAGGTATAGAATTCACTTGCATGAAAGCAAGTAGACTTGGAGCTATGAGTTAGAATTTACTATGATATTATTAAGGCGAAAGAAGAGTAGCATGTGCCAGTTTACTTGGTAAAACCTCTCCAACTGAATTCCTATGGAAGTAACCAAGGATCACGGTTCAATGATCCATGGTTTGTCTGAACTATTCCAGGTTTTAAGAACTCCTTAATTTTTACAGACCTCACCTTAAGATAACCTGACAAGATCTAAACTGTATCACAAAGTGCAGTCTCGATCACTGCCAGCCCAGCATACCAATTAGCACCAACAATCATATGATTAGAGACGACTGCACTAGACAAAAGTTAAGTTTAATTTCAAGCAGTTTGTCAATAGGAACTATATTCTTGTTCTATCTTACCTCAGGCATCCTTTCCATCAATGAGGCACTGCACTAAGATAAAGAGGACCCTGCCTTCAAAGAGTTCATTGTTTAGTAATGGAGAAAGACAAGTATCAAAACTAAATACAATTACAAGTAAGGATGGTACTACTGAAAACACCATAAAATTGTTGAGGAATTGTCAATAAGATTTATTAGTTTTCCCATTAATCATCATGCCTTTTACTATTCCGCACCAGCCGTCATTCCTGTTGAATTGTGAAAACTAGCAAGGACTATCTCTATTAATTAAAAACTAAATAAAAACATAAATTAAACCGAACATCTTCTGTAGGCTGCGTAAATTGCTCCCTCCTTTTGAAACAAATGACTTACTGGGAGGAAGTATAAAGCTTGTCTAAGATGACTAAGTTAGGCTTAGTCCAGTTAGATTAAGTCATGCTAAACCAAAGACATAGAAATTTCAAGATGTAGATGTGTTAGTGAGGCATCAGCCCCTTGACCAACTGAGTGTGCTTTTCTTCCTGAGTATCCTTACTACAATAGGACCACTGGAACCACATCTTTAGAGTTATTTGGTATTGATTTCTTAGCTGTACCTCTCCCAAAACACAACAGGTCCTCAAAGACTGATTTTTCTCTAATTGCTAAAAATACTCAAAAGTCACACATGCAAAAACTAAACCAAGCCTTCACTAGTATATATAAAATCATGTCTTCATTTTCTGATTTCTTAGAAAATTATAGCCTAAATAGGTGCTCTCTCCACCCAAATCTATCATACACCTTTATTGCTATTCTATTACATATGTATTATATTACATATTATCTTATACCTCTACAAAACCACCATCCCTCTCAATACTTACGCTTTACTTCTTACACATGCACACACACAAACAGATTGTGAATGTATCTCGCAGTGTCCACCCATGATATGGTAACTGGTTTGCTAGAAAAATAAATGTGACTTACTAATTGAAATGGCAAAAAATTAATTCATTTATTTATTCATTCCTTCAGAAAAACATTAGATGAGTACCTTGTGGTGTTGTAGATTCTGTGCTGAGAAAGACAGATGCTCCCATGAGTAAAAACAATTCCTGTCTTGAGGAGCTCCCAGTGTAACGAAGGGATAGACAAGGAGATGGGCAATGTGAGTAGAGTGAATAGTGCCAAGGTCGAAGTTGCGCACAAGGTACCGAAGAAGCACTTCAATTTTTATTTCTACTGTGGATCAAGGGCTCTTACTCTTCACAGTTTAAGTAATGCAGCCGTTACTTCATCCATAACTGTCCCAAAGTAAACTTGATTTTCGAGTGTATAAATGCAACTGTCTAAGCATAGTGTAACAAATAGCTTTTCACTGGAATTCTTCCTAATGGCAATTAGAGAAGAGAACAACCTGACCTTTCTCACAAAATCTAAAACATCTGCTATAATCCTCTGGAAAAATAAAAAGCACAGGAAAAGAAAATAGTGTGGATGGTATAATGACACATAAATAAATCGTTTATACATGATCTCAGAGTAGGCTTGTTCAAATAGTTCAAAATTGTCTCTAAAGGATTATCTAGTCACAAACTTGACAAAACAAAAATGGTGTAAACCAAACTGTTTTGCAAGAGTTTTAAAATTAATACTGTGTTTCAGTGAGCTTGCAATTACAAGGCTCAAGGACTAAAAGTATATTAAATTTGTTTAAACTATAACTCCTCTTAGGTCTTAGTTCAGTAAAATAACTTTAATAAAATTTTCCTTCTTGACTTTTTATAAAGATATTGTAACTTAAAATGGACATTTCTTAATTTTTAGCTTTATTTCTAATTATGACTCTAAGGAATGCATTCTTAAAATCACACTTCTCTTTTCAAGGTACATATCAATGCAGCACCAAAGATCCAGATGAAATTTAAAACATCCCAAGAAAACTCAGGATGTTTTAAAAGAGGCAGACATCTGGCATCCATTTCTGGTTTTACTGGGAGGCAGAAAGGGACATGAGAAAATTTTTAATTTTACTGGTATGTGTCAAAAGAACCCAGACGTGGGTCAAATGCTAAATCACACAGGTAGTGACATATATATTTAAATTTAGTTTCAGAGAAAAATATTTTCCTTTCTGAAACATCTCTCCCCTTTAAACATGTTGTTTTGCCCTTGCTTTGAATTTGCTTAGCAGTTTTTCAGCATAAAGCAGAATCCTAAAGAAACAGCACTCAAGGTTGGAAAGAGAAGACGTGCATACCTCTTCCATACATGGAAAAGTTTCAGAGTGGCAAGCTCTGGATACGGGGGAGCAGCATGAGGCACTTGACAAACTTGAAGTAAGAAGGAAAATGCCCTCTGGAGTAGAAGGAACATGGTCTACTTTGTGATTTATCTAAGGCTGGCTCCAACGGGAAGCGTAGCTAGCTACCAAAAAAGGATCCTGATACAGTCGGTAAGCAAGTGAACTCTGGATCCCAATCTCTGCATTCAAATCCCAGCTCTACCACTTCTAAGCTGTGTGACCCATGGCTAGTTCCTTAACCTTTCTGTATCTAAGCTTCCTCACCTATAAAATGAAAAATTATAATATCCATCTCATTGTTTTGACAAAGACTAAAGGCTTTCATACAAGTACTTAGAAGAGTGCCTAGCACACAATTAAGTGTTCAGTAAGTATTAGTTATACTAGTATTACCAGAATCTTAGAAACCCAGCATACTGATCCTTGGAGGTTAGATCAGGTCAGGTGAGAGATGACTGGGTTTCACCTCATTACTTTGGAGACTTAACTGAGGTTTAGAAGTGGTAAATGACTTGTTCAAAGTCACACAGGCGGTAAGTGAAAACGAGACTGGGGTTAGATCAGTTCTACCTGATAAGGACTACAGATCGAACAAAACAGATATACTGATGGGGAAGAAAGGGATATTGTACACTAGATCAGTAATTTAGTAAACAAAAATACCTGATTTAAACAGCTACTCAAAAGGACTATAATCCTAACGTAAGGAGACTGCAAAAATAGAGATAACATCTGGAGCTGCAGAAACTGTTCACATGCATAGATTTTATGTTAAAGACTGAGGTCTGACAGAGCAGATATAATAGTCTAATAATCTAAAAATATATATAACTTGCAGACATTATGATGAGCCCTTTGGCACCACAGAGAAAGGCACTATAATACTCCTTCTATAATTTAAAAAAAAGAAAGAATGAACCTGAAGGTTAGGTAAATTTTTCCAAACCACAGCATGTTCTGTCTCTTCCCAAATCATCAGAGACCTTTAATCTACTGGCATATAACACAAAGCTCCATTTGGTCCCTAAGACACATATCTCTATTTTGAGCACTCTGGCCAAGAATTAACAAAGTAAAAATATTCCAAATACTTCAAATTATAACTAAGTGGCATTAGTCTCTTTTTTCACACTGAGACTTAACTTGAAAATACAGCCCAATTTTTGCTTCTATCTTCTTCGCTCTCTGCATGTAGTCATATCATTTGCACGATTATAGATGCAGTTGTGTCAGCAATTTCCTTTATGCAGCCAGCTTCGCAAATGTTTATAAAACTAGTTTTTGTGGGGGAGAAGTATGTTTTAAGCTGAAACACAGCAAGTAAAAATCCCATCACTTGAGAGCAATTTCTTTTATCTACCTTGCAAAACTGTGATGTGAATACATAAAGATACTAGCTAATTAAAGGTATATTACAAAGTAGTACAGAAAATGTTAACAGAGGGATGGGTGAAACAGAAATGGCCTCCAGAGGAAAATTTCTTTGAGATGTAGGATTTAATGATGTATATTTAAAAAAATAATAATGTATACATAATATTTGGGGACACTGAATTTAATGGCATATGCACAAAAAGGGTAAACATAACATTTTGGGTCCACAGAGACAAAGAAGCCTGTAGTATAACTTCCTTTAATAAGCAGACAAATAATTGAGGCCAATGTAAGAACTGTTAAAAATAGACGTGGCCTCTCTATTCACATGCTTTCACCACATGCAAACAGAAAAATCCAAACAATACCTCTCTACTACACACACTTCTTATCACTGCGTATATTACCACTCTACATGTGTTCAGAAAAGCTAGGATAAACGCCATTGTATATTCCCAATTAGTTTAAGCATGATATGAGCAAATCTATGAGAATTCATTGCTCAAGGTTGACTGTATTTAGATGTAGAAAAGAGAAGAAATATTCTCTCTACAAATTTCTGAGAATTCTAGAACTAAGACTACACATAGTTCAAAAACGACAATGTCCTGAGATTCTAAATAAAAAGGAATTTCAAAAAAGTTTGAGACTCAAAAACAAGATTTCAAAGACCAGCAAGAACTTAAGTTCTAAAATATACAAACAGCTCATACAATTCAATAACAAAAAACCAAAGAACCTATGAAAAAATGGGCAGAAGACGTAAATAGGCATTTCTCCAAAGAAGACATACATATGGCCAAAAAGCACATGAAAAGATGTTCAGCATCGCCAATTATTAGAGAAATGCAAATCAAAACTACAATGAAGTATCACCTCACACCAGTCAGAATGACCATCATTAAGTTTACAAATAATAAATGCTGGAGAGGGTGTAGAAAAAAGAACCCTCCTACACTGTTGGTGGGAATGTAAATTGGTGCAGCCACTAAGGAGAACAGTATGGAGGTTTCTTAAAAAACTAAAAGTATACTTGCCATATGACCCAGAAATCCAACTCCTGGGCATATATTTGGAGAAAACTCTAATTCAAAAAGATACCACAACGTTCATATCAGCACTATCTATAATCGCCAAGACATTGAAGCAACATAAACGTCCATCAACAGATAAAAAGGATAAAAATGATGTGGTATATATATATATAAAGATGATGTGGTATATGTATATATGTGTGTATGTGTATGTGTGTGTGTGTGTGTGTATATATATATATATATATATATATATATATATATATATATACACACACTATATAGCACAGCGAACTATATCCAATCTCCTGGGGTAAGCCATAATGGAAAAGAATAATTTTTAAAAATGTATATATGTGGGGCTTCCCTGATGGCGCAGTGATTGAGAGTCTGCCTGCCGATGCAGGGGACACGGGTTCGTGCCCCGGTCCGGGAATATCACACATGCCGCGGAGCGGCTGGGCCTGTGAGCCATGGCCGCTGAGCCTGCGCATCTGGAGCCTGTGCTCCGCAACGGGAGAGGCCACAACGGTGAAAGGCCCACGTACCACAAAAAAAAAAAAAAAAAAGTATATATGTGTAAAAAAAAAAAAGACATGGAAACCTAAATGTCCATCAACAGATGAATGGATAAAGAAGATGAGGTACATATATACAATAGAATACTACTCAGCCATAAAATAATAATGAAATAATGCCATTTGCAGCAACATGGATGGACCTAGAGATTATCATACTAAGTGAAATAAGTCAAAGACAAATATCATATATCACATATATGGAATCTAAAATATGATACAAATGAACTTATTTACAAAACAGAAACAGACTTACAGACACAGAAAACAAACTTATGGTTACCAAAGGGGAAAGGCAGGAGGGGAGGGATAAATTAGGAGTTTGGGATTAGCAGAGACAAATTACTATATATAAACTGGATAAAAAACAAGAACCTACTGTATAGCACAGGGAACTATATTCAATGTTATAATAAACTATAATGGAAAAGAATATGAAAAAGTGTGTATATGTATATGTGTGTATGTGTGTGTGTATATATATATATATATATATATATATATATATATACATACACATATATACCTGAATTACTTTGCTGTACACCAGAAACTAACACAACATTGTAAATTAACTATACTTCAATTTAAGAAGAAAACGATGCCCTCTAGATAATCCACATTGACCCGGTCCTAGATCTAGTTAGCTCAACATTTTAATAATTATAAGAGGAAGACATTGATGCCAAGTTGATGAGATAAATCTGGAAGGGATATCAAATCTAGCCAAATGCCAAATCTAATCATAAGAATTATAACAATAACCGTTTATAGAATCATAAATCATAGAGTAAAAAATAAAGTTATTTTTGTTAATAGTGACAGTTCTGTCACTGCTTGGTTATATTATCCTGGGAAAGTTACCTGATCTTCCTTTATCCAAATTCTCTCAGCTATAAAATAGAAATTACAAGAACTTCTACCACATGAATTTCTTCTGGTATTAAAAAAGATGATTTATGTGAAAAATTTAAATTTTAACTGCTAAACATATATAATTATTATTAAATGTAAAATAACCTACTTAAAATAAAAATTATGGGAGCTTAGAATGTGGAATATATATATCTTAGAGAAGTCATAAAAGAGGGGAAAAAATGCAGATTTTATGTAACTGTAACTTTAGTAAAATTCAACAGTGGGCTGTGTCTGCCAAAATAAATAATGTAATCCCAAGCTTTGATGATGGACAAAAAAAATGTTTGGGTCAAAGGAGGGAATGGCCCCATTCCAGGCTGGTTAGATTATCCTTGGAGTACTGCATCCAGTGCTAGACACTGGATTTTGAGAAGAAGCCAGACAAATTATGGTCAAGCATTCAGACTCAGGTGACCAGATAAACGAGGAGAGAGAAAACACTAATATTTTGAGGAACACTTAAGCAAGGATAATATTCAGTTTAAGGAAGAGAAAAACAGCCAACAACATCTATGTAGTTGGATGGCTATTGTATTGGAGATACTAGTTTGGGGAGACTCTAGGAATAGAATGAGAATCAATGGTTAAAAGCACTAGGAGGTGTGATTCAGGTCAATATAATAATAATACACTTGACGATGATGATAATAATAAGAGCAAGTGCTCATATAATGCCTACTAAGAGCTAGACACTCTTGTAGGTACTACGTAATAAGTCATTTAATCCTTACAACACTCCTAAAGAAGGTACAAATATTATCTCCAACTTAAAGTTGAGGAGCCTGAGCCATATAAATGTTATACAGCTTGCCAAAGTCACACTAGTGAGGGGCACAGACAGAATTGAAGCCCAGTAGTCTGGTTCCAGAACTCCAGAACTATGTGGCCTAACTTTGTACCAGTCTGAGCTCTCTGAAATGCAAATGGATTGTCTTAAAAAAAAAAAAAGTTTCCCTTTACTGAAGGGGACAAGCATAGACTGACCATATGACCTCTTATTTGTGTAGGTGAACAAAATGGCCTTTAGAGTTTTTTCTTTCATTCACTTACCAGTTCTTCCTGGGCAATTTGTATGGGCCAGATTCTGTGTTGGGTAGTTATGAATACACGATAAAGTTCTTATCCCCATGTAGTTTACAGACAGATGGAGTATATACAGGCATTAGCCAAATAATTAGCTTTAATTGTGATTTGTGCTACTAAGGCGAAGTATGTGATAGTATAAGACCATATAATGGAGGATCCTTTTTTTGTCTGGAACATCTAAGGCAACATTCTTGAGGAGAAGAATTTTAATCCTTATTTTGCCATCTATTGAAACATCTATCTAGTGGCCCCTTATCGTCACTTCCTTAAGTTTTGATATATCATCAGGGTCCACTGAATCCAATTTTAGCTTTTGAATTTCTTTGATGAGAGCTAACTATTTGTAATGATTGGTATTTCATGACATTTATTCTTTATTAAAGGTCTTGCAAAGAACAAAGAGAAAATTTAGTCTTTTTTAATGGAATAAAATCCATTCTATCTCACTATTACAATATGGGTCCATTCTACCTTTCTATAACTCTAACATACTTTTTATCTCGAAACAACTTGCTATTTCATCACTCTAAGTATTGCTTCATCTATTATCACTGATTATCCTGAACAATGCTAAGAAAGATTAAAAGAATAAGAAAAGAGAAAAATTATGAAATCATCTGGAAGGATGATGCAACAGTAAAAAATATCATCACTGTTGCATCATCTTTAACTTCTCATACTGAGTTGACCAAAGTATTACATCATTATCTTTTAAGAAAAGATAAAAGAAGCCTGGAGACAATCTGTGTAGTCTGCTTCTGGCTTCCTGTGCTTTTTTCTTTCATTCTGAATGCAGAAATTTTATTTTCTCCTCATACTGGCAAGAGAAGAATATTGACAGAGAATGATTCACAATTATTAGATGAATCAGAAGATGAATGTAAAATGACAAGCAGCAGTACTAGACTAGAATGGTGATGATGAAACTGATATATAAGTAAAATCCTAGACTATGAGTCTTCAGATGACAATATTCTATATGAATTTTCTCAAATTCAAGATTTGTGAGTGAACTAGATTGGTGAGTGAACAATATTCAAGATTGGTGAGTGAAAACCTGAACCATCCTGTTTTTCTAAAAGAACAGGTGACAATATTCTTTCATCTTTTGTGATTTTATGGCTCATAGACATATGAGCCATAGACATAGGTAGACAAATGCTGAAGGCATATGTGTATTCAAAAGTAACTGGAAGAATATAAATTATGTAAAATAGAAAAAATTGGGTTGATCATTATAACTTGTGTTTATAAATCTAAAAATGAAAATATTCTTCATTTAGAGAACAAAGAAGATGGCCACCTTTAGCAAAATTCTACCTTGTCAAAACTTCAAAAGGCTCTTCAAGCAATACATTTTGGTGAGGCAAGTGCAAGAAAAAACAGATATGATGATAAGCTAGTATCTACTAGAGATGTATTTGAAATCTGAAATCAGTATTTATGAGACAGATATGTTCCAGGTACATGCATAACAACTGATAAGCTTTAGTTTCATTCAGAGGACAGTATCCATTTCAGGCTTACATACATTCAAAAGCCAGAAAACATGGAATGAACAGTTGGGTTTGCTCTGTTTAGTTATTAAAATTTCACACAAAGTTGTTTTCACTATTCCTTTGCTCTTACTTCTATATTTGTTACATGAACTAAAAAGGCAAAAAGTAAAAAAGCTCCATTGTTCTCAGATGGTAAAACGGCAATAGCACTCAAGCTTAGTGCTGAAGCCTGAGATGCATAGGAAGGTCCCAGGCAGCAGGAATAGAGAATGTGGTGGCTTCATAAAAGCATCTCTTCCCTTCAAAGCCTGATTCCAAGGTTGTCTGGTTGATACCAGCATCTAGCTTACCCTAAGATATGTGTTTCACTCTCTTCTAATGGTCCTTGAGGAAGTGGAATTGATTTCTCTTCTGACTTTCAGAGTAGGAATTATATTGGAAATTCAATTCAAAGAACCAAAGCAAAGCATGTCAGCAGTCACAATTTAGACTGAAATTTTTCAGTAAGAAGAAAAAGACAGAACAAACTTCTCCCACTAAGTTGTAAACTATGATTCCGTATTACTTTCCTAGGACTGCCATAACAAAGTACCACAAACTGGGTGGCTTAAACCAACAGAAATGTCTTCCCTCACAGTTCTTGAGGCCGGAAGTCTGAAATCAGGTGTCAGCAGGTTGGTTCCTTTTGGGTGGCTCTGAGAAAAACTCTATTCCATGCCTCCCTCTGGTGGCTTTCAGCAAACCTTAGTGTTCTTTGTCTTATATATGCGTCATTGTACTCCTCCTCAGTCTTCATGTGGCATTCTCCTGTGTGTCTGTGTTTCCATGTCCAAATTTCCCCCTTCTTATAAGGACAGCAGTCATATTGGATTTACAACCCATCCTAATCATCTTATGACATCATCTTAACTTGGTTACAACTTCAGAGACCCTATTTCCAAATAAGGTCACACTCACAGGTTCCTAATGAACATAAATGGGGGGGGGGGGGATGGGTGGTATTCAAGCCAGTACAGATTATTTTTTTTTCAGGAGATATATGGAGCCTTACATGATAAATTTACAAGGAGGAGGAGACCAATATTTAAATAAGAGTGCTTGAAATTAAATATTGATAGAGTAAATACTATAGTTGGAAGATTTCTTTTTAAGTCTTGGTTAAAGCTTCAAGTAACTTTATGGAAAATCTAAAACAACCTTAAATTGAAATTTGGAGTGTTTTTCTTTTTACTATCTTTTTTAAACTTTGTTTTGTTTTCAATGAACGTTTACTAAAAATTCATTTTGGTTATAACTCAACTTTAAGTCTTATTGGACTAGCAAACATCTAGTTCTTACTTCCTGCATTTCAAGAACAGCATGCTATCCTATTCTTTGTTTGTTTGCTTTTTCCTTTACAGGGCTTAAACCACATTCTGGTGGGCGACATCAAATACTGTCTGATAATGATCAAACCCAAGATATTTAAGAAATCAAGGATCCATTTGAACATCCATAATTCTGCAGTCCATCATATTACTCTGTTCCCAAGTTGCTTCCCTACCAAAATATGGATTTCTTCATGTTAACTTTTATTTCCAGATTCTGTTTTACCAATGACCTCCTGTTTCCACAGTGTGCAAACTCTGTGGGGTAAATTCTCAAAATACTTTGTATGGAGTAACACTCACGATTCCTGTTAATAGTAATGGGACCATTACAGGGCCATGCTGCCCTGAACTATTCCAAATTATTGAAAGTCTTTAAGTTAATGTCATTATCAGAAATGTACTAATGAAAAATAATTTTATTTCACATTTTTCTCCTAGAAATTACTTATTTTTTAAACTGATATTGTAAATATCAGGAAAGAATAAAACAGAAGTCTCTTTCTTTTAGAGAAGCAAGAAGTTATTTGTTTGGGCTCGTGTGTTGAATGGACAGGCAGGAGGCAATACGATCGGTGTTGAGTAACACATTATGTTCCCCAGAGCTACCTGTGTGGCATCGTACAATCTTTTGTGATGTTTCACATGGTTTCTGCTAAATTCCACTTCAGAATTATCCCCTGCCTGGATGCATTAAGGGTGTGAGGCTTTTCATTTACAAAACACTTGGTGATCACCCTTTGCAATCTGCTGGTAAGTAGAAAAGTCTGCTAGACTGAAGCATATGCTGTTATGTGATTTCCAAGGGAAGCTTTTTGGACTGAGATGTGCATTGATTGATATCTCCATTGTATTATGTTCTTGTGCCAATGAAAAGACTGCAGAAGTGGTACTGAGCAACAGACATGATTGTGACCCTTCTCCCTCTGAGTCTTCCAGCCAAAGGAAACCGAAAGTAATTCACCTTAAATAGAATGGACGACTTAAGTCATGTGCTGGTAGGCAGACAGATTCTTGGTCTTCTTCAAGGAAACAACTGCCCAGACAATGGATTGAATAGGTGCTTTCTTTCTACTGCAACTATCACAATTTTTTTTTTCTGTGTCAGTGTCAGTGAGGGTGTTTTGGAGTTGGCCTAATGCTTTTCAACCAGCATTATGTTTAATCAGAAAAATATATATATCAACAAATTAGAAAATACAAAGAGAATTCCTCATAACTTAGGTGTACAATATTTCCAATTATAAAAGATCTAGAATTAAAAAAAGAATGTCTGGGCTTCCCTGGTGGCGCAGCGGTTGAGAGTCCGCCTGCCGATGCAGGGGACACGGGTTCGTGCCCCGGTCCAGGAAGATCCCACATGCCGTGGAGCGGCTAGGCCCATGAGCCATGGCCACTGAGCCTGCGCATCCGGAGCCTGTGCTCTGCAACAGGAGAGGCCACAACAGTGAAAGGCCCGCGTACCGCCAAAAAAAAAAAAAAGAATGTCTATGTACCCCAATTAAGAATCTTATTTCATAATTTGGTCATTAGGATGACCACAGTGGATTGAGCACTTGTTGTAGCTAACAATTTTAGGTTCTGAAATAGAAAAAGTAGAGAATAATCCTCTATACTTTTGTTAATTAAATAGTAAATAGTTCTGTGAGCAACCCCCCACTACACACATACACACACACACGCACACACTCGAACACATGCAAAGTAAAAGACGACTTTAGACAAGATACCTATCTGAAGGAAAAAGGATGATCTTGCAAAGATTCACATGGCTAATTTTCAAATATGTATGTTCTTGACCAATGAAATAAAACTTGGGAAAATCTTATTTAGCTAAAGTAGGAAAAGTGATATAATAATAATAAATATTTATTGAATATGTACTCTATACCAAAAACTGTTCCAGGTACTTTGCATGTAGTAAATCATTTAATCCTCAAAATAACCCTATAAAATGGGCACTGTTCTTACCCCCAATAATACACACAGAATTTTTCTTAAGAATTTTGCATATTATCTTCATCTAGTTTACTCAAAATCCAGTTGGTAAATACTATAATTTTCATGTTGATCTCTTTATACACTTTGAGTATCTTAGTCCTCAAAAGTCATTTGCCATCTGTTTGAATGTTTAGTAACCAATCCATTGAAATGAAAACTTCATATCTAGGATATATATGGTCGATGGTTTCAATGAAGGAGATAAATATGAAGTGTATATCTTGAAAATTTCTTGAAATGCTATGATAAGAATTATTTTCCATGCCCTTCATTTAATTTCATTTTTCCAAGTCTGCTGGCTTCCCTGTAACCCAATAGAAGATTGTTTCGTACTCTAATAACCATCTCCATAATAGATTTTACTTTCCCCACTAATCATGGTGAGTTGTTGAGGCTTGCAAAGACAGTATGAATAATTTTATATTTCTAATTGCCCAAGACCATCACAAACAAAGAAGAAAGATGCCCCAAATAAACAGCCACTAATGAGAGCCATATTAATAGAAATAGGTGGGAGAGGACAGATTTCGGTAGTGGCTTGCAATTAAAATCTTCAAGACTTAGTGAACAGTTGAATACGGGGACTGGAGGAGAAGAGAGACCATGATCACTCCCAGATTTACAGCTAGGCCAATGCCATAAACAAATGAGAGAGAGAGTCAGGAGCAGAAATTGTCCACCTTTAGGGAAGAGGCAACAGAGCTAATACGAAAACATAATAAAATGGTTCACATGTACATTTTAATTAGATTTACATGTATGTGACTCAGTAGGTTATGATGTCACAGTATCAGTTATAGTATCTAAACAACTGTATTGAACACCTCTTAGACACCACTTAAATCCTACTGGCTTTACCCAGTAGTCCAGCCCCTGCCTTAGAGGTCAGTTCCAGAACTGGCTTTCACCAACTCTCTGCCGGTGCAACCTGACAGCACCCACCTAGTGTACAATGCACCTCTTGTTTTCTGCCCCAGGGCTCTTCTGAGGCCAAGGCTCAGGAAGACGCATGGGAACCCACTGGCTCTCACACATGTCCAATCCAGAAATGCAAGGGCATTAACCTCTGTCCAAGAACCCCCCCTTGACTAACGGGGAATGGGAACCAAGAGATAAATGCTTACCCCTTTGATTTCCTGGACAGAGAGTTCGGAGACACATGTCAAAATCCTATGGGATAAGAAGAATGTCACTCCTCACTGTGAGCAAACCCGTAATCATCCTTGTGTTGTTCCCCCTTCACTTTCACTCTTCCTGTTCCTCCTTCCTGCTCCCAGGAGTCATTTCCTGAGTAAACTACCTATCTGCTGGGCTCTGGTCACGTCTCATGCTCTGCTTCCTGCGGAGCCAAGCTAAGGCAATAGCCAAACTGAGATTTAAATTTAAATGGCAAGTGAGAAAATATGAAGTAATAACTTTTTGGCCCCAAACCCAACAGATTATGTTGGTTAAGTCAAATTACTGTATTTGTTTATTTCTGGATTAACCCTGGTGCTATTATTATCAGAGAGAACTTGAGAAGTTAATAATACTGCATTATAAGATGGCAAATTCTTCCCTTTGGCACTTTACTATAGACATTAGTAATTGAAAAGTAGTTGAGCATAGTATTATTTTAAATATTGGCAAGTCAATAACATAGCACGATTAAATATATTATTAGCAAAGTTAATGTGTAATGTTGTACTTTCTACTTAGTCTCTTTCAAAGTGAGTGCAGAAAATGGAAAGGTTTTTCAATAAATAGTGTAAAAGTCTGTACTCATTATATTGAATCCTGAATGACTTCTAAAGATGTAAACATTTTTCTCTCCCTTACAAATGACAATAAAGAATGAAAATACAGACATTTGATAATTTATATAGTGAGGCCTATTTTCATCCATGCACTAGGATATATAGCAAAATAATCCAGATTTAAAATGTAACAATAAAACTAAAATTATCACATTAAACAATAATTGGATTATTGATGCTATTCTTAACATCTCTGAATAATTGTTATTTTTATGTTTGAAAGTTTCTAGTTACAGGTATTATAGTAGAAAACTAAAAGCCCAGATAGTCCTAGTATTTAGTGAGCTTTCCTGACAGTAATCCTGCTTAAAATAGGGCTTTTCTTACAAGAGCCTATTTGTGAAGCTCCTTGATAACCTCTGTGTATATTCACAGATTGATTCATGGGTAGAAAGCATGGTATTGTGCCATAAATCTATTTAAAAGCAACTTTTTATGTACACCATAGCTTATAATGGAAAGTTGAGAAGAATCTTATAAGGATGCAGTGTAAATCAACCATGCCAGGAAACATAATACTGCTAACATAAGTGGTTAGCATGAATATGTCCCAACCCCTAACACCATAGAGTGTGTAACTTCAATTCTGAGCCTTTGAAGAGACTGTCACTTAACGCAATTACTTCTTTGTAGCAATCAGAACTTTCCTTGAGGATGTTACATACAACTATCACATAAATATAAGTGGGTTGCTAAGCATATGCCAACAGACAAGAACAGACACCCAACAGTGGGACTGCTGAAGCATAACTCTACACTCTTATTTAAGAGTGCGATACATCAACTTTGTGTTTGGTTTTTATTCAGCACAGAACACAAATGTTTATCCCAAAGGCACTTGCTTAGGGGAGAAAAAGAGCCAAAGCATTAATTTCCAAAAGCTTGGGGATTTTTAAAGTGTCAAAAATGTTTCAAATAAAGTTTCAGGGTAAGGAAGTTTTTTTTGTTTATTTTGTTTTTACCATCTTATAAAGCCTCACATCCCAATTTAGTTTAGTGGCTAAAAACAGGAATCCCAATCTGGTTGTATTTAATGCCAGCTATTTCACTCAAAAAGTTTAGATAGAACTTTGCTTTTACACAGGGTAGCTCTGCAAAGTCAGTTATTTCAAAAAGTTGTGTCTTGCCCAGGTCTGCCTCTCCTGAAATAAGAAAACATGGAGTATTAGATTCATCCCCTTAAATCAAGCCGCAACAATGTCTTACAATCAAAAATAACAAATCATTATCACCTAACATCTGTTAGGATAGCTTTTATCAAAAAGGCAGGAGGGGGCTTCCCTGGTGGCGCAATGGTTGAGGGTCTGCCTGCTGATGCAGGGGACACAGGTTCGTGCCCCAGTCCGGGAAGATCCCACACGCCGCGGAGCGGCTGGGCCCGTGAGCCATGGCCGCTGAGCCTGCGCATCCAGAGCCTGTGCTCCCCAGTGAGAGGCCTGCGTACCACAAAAAAAAAAAAAAAAAAAGGGCAGGAAATAAGTGTTGGCAAGGATGTGGAGAAAAGGGAGCCCTTGTGCACTGTTGGTGGGACTGTAAACTGGTACAGACACGATGGAAGACAGTATGGTGGTTTCTCAAAAAATTAAAAATAGAATTATCATATGATCCAGCAATCCCACTTCTGGGTATATATCCAAAAGTAACAAAATCAGTACCTCAAAGAGATATCTCTACTGCCATGTTTTTTGCAGCATTATTCACAATAACCAAGATATGGAAATAACCTAAGTGTCTGTCAACAGATGAATGGATAAAGAAGATGTGATATATATATATGAATATTATTCAGCCATGAGAAAGAAGGAAATCTTGCCATTTGCAACAACATGGATGAACCTAGAGGATATCATGCTAAGTGAAATTAGCCAGATAAAGACAAATACTGTATGATTTCACTGATTTCACTTATATAGAGAATCTAAAAGAAAAAAAAAGTCAAACTCATAGAAATAGAGAGTAGAATGGTGAAAGAGTAAATAGAGAGTATCAGGCACTGAGAGACGGAGGAAATGGGGGAGATGCTGGTCAAAGGGCAAAAGTCTTCACTTATAAGTAAGTTATGGGGATCTAATGAACAGCATAGTAAGTGTAGTTAATAATACTTACTGTATAACTGAAATGTGCTAAGAGAGTAGATCTTAAGTATTCTCAGCACATACACACACACACACACACACACACAAAGAAATGGTGACTATGTTAGGTGAGAGATGTGTTAATTAACATGATTGTGGTAATCATTTCACACTGTGTACACATATCAAATAATCATGTTATACACTTTAAATATATACACTTTTATTTACCAATTGTCAATAAAGATGAAGAAAAATAAAAATATTTTTATGAGTTATTTATTTTGGCCACACCATGCAGCATGCGGGATCTTAGTTCCCCAACCAGGGATCAAACCCATGTCCCCTGCAGTGTAAGCACAGAGTCCTAGCCACTGGACCACCAGGGAAGTCCCTAAAAAATAATTTTTGGAGATGACAGTAATTTCTGAATACCTCATTCTTTCAACAATTTAGGGGATTTAAATTATCAAACTGAGTGAATATTAGGCAGTTACCAAATACTCTATCATCTACTTATCCTTTTAACTTCCAAATTTATCTATACTCATATGAAAAAACTAAAAAGTAACTCTAAAATATGAACTCTGTGTTGCAATTCAGTTTACACCACTAAATTTTAAAAATTCATTAGATATAGCAGTTAAATATAATCCACATCTAAGTATCCTGAAGAGTTCATGCAGAACCACATGCTTCATGTAGAACCAAAAAAATTGTTTAAATAACAGTCCAAGCAGAATCCTCTTCATCTTTAAACCAAGTATAATACAAAAACAAGCAAGCAAAAGCAGACAAACAAATGCCAAGCAAACTGTGGATACTATTCTTGAATGATTTGCTGAGGTCTTCAAGACCAGCATATTTGGTTCCATCCATAAAAGATGGCCCTATGTTCCCTTCCTCCTTCCCACACTCTTCATGTGCCTACTTACTAATCTGTTACTTAATGAGACATTGACAAACCAGTGACTTACTCCTAATAAAACAAGCCCTTTCAAATAACCATCAAAGCCAATGAATAGCTCATGTGTAGCAATATTGATTCCTTCCCTGAAAATCCTATTCACTCCCACACAATCCACTTCCAAACCCCCAACTCTGTTCTCTCCCCCAAGTCCTAGACAAACATTTCCAGCTGCCTGCTTCATATATTCATCTAGATGTTTTCCTTGGAACTTCAAATACAATATATTTTAAAAACAACTTTATTTATCTTTGTTCTTGGATCTTTACATTGTTCTCTTGCCTATTTCTGGAAATACTCCACTACAACAACACAAGTGGAACACTTCAGGTTTATATTTAAATTCCCCATCATTGATGCTGGAAACTGTGTGGCTGTGAGTAAATGGTCAAACTTTTAAAATGATACCTCCCCGTTTCCCCTTATATTTATCCCCTACTTTCTATTCCTAGTGTCACCATCTTAACCTAGACTTCTCTTATCTCTCACATAATTTACAGAAACCTCTGATAGCTCCTTCTCTGAAAGAAGGGATAGGCTGGAGTCCCCCTCCTTTTCAAATCCATTGTTTGCACCACTACTAAATGAATCTTAACATAATTCTGAATGATCCCCAATGGAATGGACTAAATAAAGTGCAAAATCAGGCCCTTCATGATACAAGCCATCCTGCCATCCAGCCCTTTCTCTTTTTGACCTTGTCAAGTACATATAAGTTGATGACCCTTGAACAACGCAGGGGTTACAGACACCAACCTCAAACAGTGGAAAATCCACATATGACTTTACAGTCGGCCCTCCACATCCACAGTTGTGTATCTACGATACAGGTAACCAACTCTGGATCATGCAGTACGAATTTAGTGAGAAAATCCATGTATAAGTGAACGCACAATTCAAACCTGTGTTGTTCCAGAGTCAACTGTACTCCATCCAACACGGATTGCTCACCATTTAACAATCATCTTCCACACTCATCTACGAACTTTTACTGGGAAGATTTCATGAGCTTATAATTCCTCTTTTCAACACTCCAACCTCCTTAAATCCTATTAATGCTTCAAGAACTAACTCTTGGGCTACCCAACAATGCTTGATGTAGTACTCTATGTAACTTACACACAACAGGGATTAAATTATGTATCAAAATCATGAAGATGCTACAAGGAAACCTCTCAACTCCAGGTTGAAGTGGAGAAGTGGTGTGATAGTTGATTGTGGGAAACAATCAGAGACACAAATCTGAGTAATGAAGTAAAGTCTCCCAGGTAGAAATCTAATCAGAAGTTATTCTTATTTTCTCCTAACATCAGGGAGGCTGAAAAAAATAAATTCTCCCATTGCAGCTGCAGTAAACATTTTTTTCTGGAGGCATTTACATGCATTTTGAAGAGCACATAAAGAACTGTCTCTCCAGCATCGTGCAATTATGTGTAGTAACAAACAGGCACAGAAATAGCTAATGCAGTTGAAGTTGATGTGTCCTAGAGACCGAACATTAACCAATTGCATGCAAATAAACTAAAGTTTTTTTTCAATTAGTGTAGCACTCTGTTCTACAAGAAAGAGACCAGCACAACATAAAAAAAAAGCCTGATTCAGCTTGAGATACAGCAAGAAACTAAAAGATGATGCAGAATCAGAACAAAGATATTATTCTAGCAACTCGACTATAGATTTTACTTATAACCTTGTGACAAAGGATTGGTAAACCAGACTCACATTACAGAAATGCACATTTGGTATTTCCAATTACTCTATATAAGTATAGAAAGAGCTATAGACACATCTATAAATTTCTTAATTTTAGGTCTCAAGGTCTAAAGCAGAATCTCATCTTTTCTTATTTTCCCTATAATTTGACAAATCATAAAATTTCTTACGTAATAGTATAACATTTCTATACTGAATATTTGTGAAATTCTCAGGTAAAACAAATTTTACAATGGTTATTTTTACTATGCTGAGCACTGGGCATTTTCAAGATGGAGATGAAAGCACATTTACAATTGGTTTAAATGATAGTAGCAGTGGGATTTTTTAAATGAACTACAGGTTCCTGATCTCATATCATTAATTGCAACTTAATGCTATAGACAATCGTGGTATGAGGGAACCAGGTGCTATTTTGAATTTGGTTTTCTGGAAGGCACTTTCTTTTTTGTTCCTGTTCTCTGCCTCAGAAATGACATTAACTTGATAAGATAAAGCTACATTCGATAAAAGAAGGCACAGGCAGGCATGACAGTCACATCTTGGTGTCTTAAACTTGGTGAGTTTCCAATATTTCTATAGGATTACTGCAGGGCATTCAGGGCCTTGGTACTTAAAACTTTCAGTCAACAGCTGTCAGACTGCCAACAAACTGTCTTTTTCGGTAGCAGCTGTGTCGGCTGTCACTAGCTTCTTTCACACAATTGTAGTAGACCAATGGCAAGCATTTTTTTTTGGTCTGGGTTATTAACAGATCACTACAGGGGACATATGAATGGGAGGAAATGCTCCTTTATTAGACAGTTGAAGGAAGCAGGGAGAGTGAAAAATTAAAAGGTATGCTTTATTAACTATATTAGAAAATTATAACTGATACCTACTTGAGAGCTATTTAGTTCCCAATTTAGTTGTTAAGTCTTCACTCCATGCTTAGAGGTGGGAATGAGGTATGAATAATCAAATACCTAAATTACGTTTCACATGTAACTTGCTATCTCTCCAACCACAACCAGTTTACACTCCACCTCCACTGTCTCCCTCCTCTTCATTTACAATATAAATCCAATCTCCTCTAAAGCATTGGCAACTCTTGGCATTTGAAGAAGATCAAAAAGTTTTAAGAGAACGCTGAGGTTCCATAGTAAAAATGGGGAAAAAAAAAAAGACAACTGGCTTATTTTCTCTGTGGTATTCATTAACAGTTTACCCTCCTATTTTTCATTCTCCTTTAACTTTCTCCATTTATCTTCTTCTATCTATCCTGAATGGAAAATGGAGTAGCATTTGATCAATAAAGCAGGTTGAAAAAGTGCAGAAGATTAAAATAACTTGTACTAGGGACTCAACCAAGTAATAAAGAATGGTTCTCCATTTTTAAGGCCTTAAAATAGTCTTGACATCCAAATTCAGGCTTTGGGAACTAACTATAAACACATATGAAAAAGACAGAAGCAAACAATCTTCAGAGGCTCACAACCTATCTTTAGGATCCCCGACAAAATAGAGGCAGAAACGATTATTCCTTGGTCCTCTCTGCCTCCTCCTTAACTCTATTTCTTCCCAGGTCCAGACTATGTTTTATTATGCTTGCCTCCAACAGGCCCAACCCTATCCAGGACAAACTCAAAAGTATCCACACTCCAATATCAACCCCCTCTCCTCTTGGTCACTGATCAAAATTTAGATGCTGTGTTTGATCTCAGCTGACACTGAATTGAGATCTAGCTAAATAAAATAACTGATGTTAATGTCATTCAAAGGGAACAACCGCAGGCTTGGCCTGGAAGGTGGAAATAGAAGAGGCACATGGACTAGACTATCTGACTATGACTGAATCTGTATTGAAGACCTCTAGCAATTAGAAGAACATATTGCTGTGCTGCTTTCGCTCAGGGTTAAAATAAAATCCTTTCCTGCATCACACGGAACAAGTGCCTAAACAGGTGGTGTCTGTTACGACAGGCAAACGCCTGGAGAGATTATTGTGGTGGAAATTATCAGCCCAAGAATACCCAAGGGTGCTTATGGCATTTCTAAATGAAATACTCATACAAAGCTTAGACTTTAGCTGAAAATAAAAACCAGGTAAATCATACTGGAGGGAACAGTCAGAACAAAACTTAAAGCAAAATATTTTCTAACATCTGCAGTCAAGTGCTCTGCTGGAAAATGTGAAAGATGGATTCCCTCTGGTAGCAAATGAGAAATTCAGTGGATGTATTTACAACATTCTGTATATATTCATTGGAACATATGGCTCAGCGAATTATTCTACATGATAAATCTCCACTGAGGCAGCCTGCTACCCACTCAGGCCCTGAACCTTCTGAAAGTGGCAAAACCTCCTGCCAAGTGGTGTCATTCAGAAGAACAGAGGGTAAGAGAAAATAAATTGCATGCAGCGTTGGTTATTTGAGAATGTTCCTATGATCTACATAAAGCAAGGGGAAGATGATTCTGTCTGACTTCAGCTGAAAGTTCTTCGAGCAGGGGCCTGGGGGCAGTGTCTTTTTTTTTTTTTCCCCCTAACCAGTGATTGCAGGGAAAGAAGGTAGTATTTAGTAGGCAGACTCTGGTTTCCAGACATATCCCAATCTGCTTCCATCTCTCTGGCTTTGGAGCTTTCTGGACCCCTTCCAATATGCTCTTGGCTCTGTGGCCTGATTATCCAGAGCTGTGCTAATGAACAAGATGTGCTGATTTACACAGGAGACACACTCTCAATGAGAAGCTCCTTTGTGCATGTCTTTCTATAACTGACTGGGAAGATGATACTCTCCACTGAGTTACATCAGAGCAAGGGATTTGCAGACACTGGATGTGGGCTGTGAGAAAGACACAGCACACCTTTGTGGGACTAAAGTGGCAATCAGTTGTGCTCAGAATTCAAGGCCAAATTTTATATAAGTAATGTCTTTATAGTTTTATCTGTAAGGGGTTCTCGTATACTCCTCACTAAACTGTGTGAAGTAAGTAGTATCACTATTCCTGTTTCACAGCTGAGAGTCAGATGGTCAAGGGCCCATCCTAAGCCGGAGCTTCACTTCAGGCCTGTTTCTGTGTCATAAGTCACATTTCATATATATTGTGGACACTTGAATATTAAGGAATTAAAGTGCTATATATGTATCAGTGCTTGAAAAAAGCTACCTCTAAATACCTGAGCTTCCCAAAGAAAGCTTACTGTCATGACAACTGTAGAAAAATTAGAAAGTTATACATTTACACCTAATTACTAATCACTGAATCCATTTAAAAGGGAGAGAAGTTAAAAACTCTACCTTTAGGTATAAACAAAACAACTGGGTTAGCAAGTAAGTGTATCTATTGATTATATTTGCAAAATTGTGTTCTCTTCCAGTTAGAAAACTTCAATATAAATGAAAAATTATAATTTTGAGAGTCATGCTATCTTCTAAAAAGTGGCAAATTTATGTGTGTTTTTTAATTTACAGAACAGTTTATTAATGATTAGATTCCAAAAAAACCCTAAATTCTGCCTAGGTAGTGCGGTTAGAAAATTCTGAAAATGAGGCTTGAGTAATAATCTGGTAAGGGGCAATCCCAAAACTCTAATCTAAAAAATAAAGTATCAATACAATCTGTCACCTCCTCTACACTATTCTCTCCTAACTATTACTATCAGGGATCAGAACTAACCAGATAATTATCGTTACACTAGCGTCACCCCTGTAGATGCTCGTTTAACCAGTACACTTAAATAGGTGATTGTGAGTGACGAGTGTGTCTAGATGTGTGCTACTCTGTATGTGATTATAGTAAATGCCGTCTTCAGTTTTTGGGGGAGTTGGTCACAGGCCCTGCATTGCTTACTTGATGCCTTTAGAATGGCCTCCACTCCCATGAAGCATCTTGTTAATGAAAGCACTAGGGTGAACCAGGGGGGACTGGTTCCAGCTGAGTATAGACCTGCTTTAATGACCTAAAATAATTTATAAAGATTATCAATTCCTAAAGTTCAGATATGTGGCTCAAGTGGAATGACTTGATTTTAAAAATCATCCTGAAAACACTGTCTAAATGAAGGACAACAGGGAATTATCAAAAGAAAACAATGTTTCTATAGATAGACTAATGTATAATAAGCTTGGATTTTTTAAAAGGCATGTATTTTTAAAAATGGAAGGAAAGTCTCATAGCCAAAAACAGACAAAACACATTATCACAAACCTGCGGGTGAGGGGGGTGGAGATTAAGACTATAATTAGGACAGCAAAAGCCCTAGAGTGAAGCTTTAAAATAAAATGCTGGGACTTCCCTGGTGGCGCAGTGGTTAAGAATCCACCTGCCAATGCAGGGGACACGGGTTCGAGCCCTGGTCTGGGAAGAACCCACGTGCCACAGAGCAACTAAGCCCGTGCACCACAGCTACTGAGCCGGTGCTCTAGAGCCTGTGAGCCACAACTACTGAAGCCCATGCGCCTAGAACCCGCGCTCTGTAACAAGAGAAGCCACCACAATGAGAAGCCTGCGCACCGCAACAAAGAGTAGCCCCTGCTCACCGCAACTAGAGAAAGCCCGCATGCAGCAATGAAGACCCAATGCAGCCAAAAATAAATAAATTAATTTTAATAAATAAATAAAATGCTAAAAATTCTTAAAAGACATCAAAGAACATACTGCTTATGAGAATAAGATTTTAAGACAGACAGACCTGATTCTAAGTCTGGCCTGTTGTTTCTTTAACTGTGTGGTCTTGACAAATCTACCTAATTTCTTTTATTTTTGGTTTCTGCAGCATCTGCAAAATGAAAATAACAATATTTCTACATTGAGTTTTTGAGGATTGAATAAAAAATAATGTAAATAAAACACTTAGCTCCGTATCTGCTACAGAGTCAGCACACACTGAACATTTGCTTTATTTAAGTGCTTGGAAAAAGGGAAGGTACAGCCTCAGAGTATAAGATACATGATATAACGATTACCAGAAGCAGAGAGAAAGCAAAGCTATTCAATTTCTACTTTACTTCCACTTCCTATAATACAAACAGTGATCCTGAAATTGGAAAGGATAGAGCAGACTTGGTTACCAGAAGACAGGAGTCTAAAGTAGATAAGAAGATGATTAAGAGAAAGCCAAGTTGCTTTAAATTAACTTTAAGTCTCAAGCAGAAATGAAATCTATGCAAGGGCAGGGAAAGAACATCCACGTACAGCTGTGGAACGGCTATTGGCAAATATTTAGACAATGGGATAAGATGCAGAAAAACTGAAAAAGTCAAAATTATCCCCAATATTCAAAACTGAGAGAAAGGAGATTTTGGAAATTCTAGCACAAGTCTTTGCCTCCTTGCCTCCTGCCTGGTTGTCTGTGATACGCTCGCTCCTCACAGAACACAGCAACGAATCCATCAGGGTCAGGCTTCCCTCCAGAACCAATCTTATTGCTACAAGATATTATGAACTGCACGTTTGTGTCCCCCAAAATTCCTATGTTTAAATCTTAACCCCCAATGTGAATGTATTAGGAGCAGGGGCCTTTGAGAGGTAATTAGGTTATGAGGGTGGAATGAATGGAATTGGTGCCCTTGTAAGAAGAGAAAGGAGAGTTTGTTCTCCCTCTCTCCCTCTCTCTCTCTGCTCTTCACCATGTGAGGATACAAAAAGAAGACAGCAATCTGCAAACTAGGAAGCAGACCCTCTCCAGACACTGGATCTGCCAGCACCTTGATCTTGGACTTCCCAGCCTCCAGAATTGTGAGAAATAAGGATTTTTTGTTAAGTCACACAGTCTATAGTAATTTGACATAGCAGCTCAAGCTAAGACACAAAGTATGATGTTACTATTCTCCTACCAGTAAGAATTAGAATTGAGTCCTTTAGGTAGATCTAACTTCTCATGGTTCTTTCTGCTAAGTGCCCTTGTCCCTGCAACTCTCTCTGCCTCCTTTTATCCGTAGCTGAAAATTCTTGAGAATAAACTTTTAAATAGATATTCTGCAGACATTTTTCAGATAAAACTAATTACTAGCAGCTACAATGGCTCCACTGAAAACAAATGCCCAATACTTGTTCATGCCAATTTCATTTCCTATGAGATAGAATCTTTATGTTAGTAAAGAAGAATAACCTACACAGAGTAGATATTAATTTCAGAAAGAAATATGACCAATTTCCCTATGATTTTCTAGGAGAATTGGAGGCTGGATGACAGCAGAATTCAGGGGATTGATAGCTGCATGAACTATATCCAAACAGTGAATAATACATTGATATCAGCTGAGACATATATATTCACTCTACCCTGTTCCAATTTTTATCAGTGATCTGATTTAACCACATAAGGCATTTTTACTAAATAGACAGGCATTTTTATTAACAGTATAGGTGACTCCAACTTAAGGAATGGATCCATTTATTGGAAATAATTGACAATAAATTTAAAAATTCTTGTTGAGCTAGACGAGTGGATTGTAACAAACAATATGCAACTTGATGGGAATAAAGACTGAATAACGGCTCAGAAAGTCAAATGAAAAATTTCAGAGTAAGAGCACTTCTCGTTTAAAAACACCCGTCATAAGATAATAATGAGATGTGGCTGCTAAAACAGCTCACATTAACTTGAGTTGTAGATAAATATCAATATCAAAAAAGGAAAGGTATACTTCCATTGTTCTGTGAATTTTTACCTCCAAATCCAGAACACTGCATTTTGTCCTGGATTCCACATTTTCAAAAACACACTGGGGTTATTCGGAGACTATCAAAAATAATGAAAGTCCTACAAATTATGTCATTTGAGGAATATTAGAACTAACAAACACTGGAAATGTAGAGGTATAGCAGGAACATAAGAACTGCATTTAAATATTTGAAAGATTTCAGAAGAAGGTTAGAATGAACTGAGCAGCTCCAAATGCCGGAACTAAGACTAAAACTGTAAGTAATAAGAAGACAAATTTCAGCTCAGTACCATTTCCAAGGAAATAAAACTGTAATGGTCTTGCAAGAAGGTAAGCTCCTCATCACTGAGATGTTCCACCCAGAGGTCAAAATGGCCACTAGCACTCATTCAAAGCACTATAGGAGAAGCCGCTATGTTAACCTGTAAAGGTTCATTCTACCCCAAACCCATTGGACCACCAGCATCTCACTTTGAAGAGAGAATTTTTTTTTTTTTTTTTTTTTTTTTTTGCGGTACACAGGCCTCTCACTGTTGTGGCCTCTCCCGTTGCAGAGCACAGGCTCAGGACGCGCAGGCTCAGCAGCCATGGCTCACGGGCCCAGCTGCTCCACGGCATGTGGGATCTTCCCGGACCGGGGCATGAATCCGTGTCCGCTGCATCGGCAGGTGGATTCTCAACCACTGCGCCACCAGGGAAGCCCTAAGAGAGATTTTTTTTTAGTGTAATTGTTCCCAATATTTGATTGCAGCAAGCCAAATTTCTTTTATTAGTTTTCTTTCTCAGCCCAAATGAAAGGTGTATATTTAGAATTAAGAAAGACCTTTCATGGAATTATCAATAGGTTTTTGTAAACACCAGCCTATCTTTGCAGACAACCCGAAGAATGGAGCAGTTGATCATTCATCAGCTGTGACCTCTGGAGTAGTGTCTTTACTTGGAGAGAAACTGAAGTTCCACCCCATCACACTTATACTTGCTTGACTTCACAACTGCAATATGCCCCTCTAGAGAGAGGTTCATTGTTGGTGTCATGAGCATCGATCGATTGTGTCGAAGCTCTCTCACCGTCCCTCACTCCTCTTAAGTTTCAAGGCCCAGAGCATGCCCAGGGCTCACTGCAGGCAGACTCATTCTGATCAATGCAACACTAGCATACAGCATGCGTTTATAGAGCCAGAGGCAGTCAGGGTCCCAAGGTATTCCCATTGTAGACAGAATTTCAGCTTTATTAGGTAACTGTCAGATTTGCCTTGGTGTCTCTTAAAATTCTGAATCAGGAGAAAATATAAATGCAGAAAAGCCATGATAAGTTAACTTAGCAATCTGTTGTAATAAACATGTTCACTATGAACATACATTATGGAAATCAGATGGAGAGCCCAGAAAGTGGTAACAGAACAAGAAATGTGTGCATAGTGAGATCACAAAAATCATAAACATTATATATCAGGAAGAGTTTTTCTTTTTAAGCATCCTGGTCAAGATTCCTGCTCAACATATTTGAGGAGCAACCCCTCTACTTAAAAATTAATCATTCAAAGGGTACAATAATGCAAAGAAAGTTTGGAACCCAAGAGGTAGTATCCACAATGAAAGCAGAGAAAGGAGGTATTACAGTGTGGAGGATGATACCCATGTATATTTATTGTCTCTATTGAGATCTAGACATGGAATTTATTGTCTTACTTTATCTAATTTCTTTGTCTCTGTATACAGGTCCTACCGTGTGTTCATTCCAATATATATTTCTTTAATCATGAGCTGCAAAAGAGAAAATCTTACGTCTAAAGCTTCTTCTTGTACAAGCCTCAGATTAGGGCGGGAGAGAAGAGTAGGGAGTGTTTCTTTAAAATCTGGTGGAAAAATTCTTAGGTAAAGAAATGTATTGTCTAGCAAATAATTGGCTTAAAAGGCTATTTTATATATGAATAGTTTCCTTGGCATGACTAGAATAGACTGTGAATAAGACAAAAAAAAACAAAACTCTGCAAAATAAAAAAAAGGAAAAATTTGAGTTTCCCCTAGCTGCCCTATAGAGAGAGGGTGACAGCTGTCCTAGGAACCTGGAAAACCAGAGGGGACATGAGGAGCAGGGAAGAGAGCCCAGCAAGATGGTAGGTGGCTGGGACATGAGGAGGACAAACAGCCAGTGGGGAGTCCCTGGAGCTGGTCTATCCACATTTAAGGGTTTAAGGATGGAGATGGCTAAAGATCAGAGTCAACCGTCCCTCTACTGTGCTCGGATGAAACACAGCCTTCTTCCAGAATGACCCCTCATCTTCAGTAAAAGTCTATTCACACAATTGTCTTTTGTGAATATTAAGATGAAAATTGTGGCACAGGAGCTATATATATTGCCCATTTGGATCAACTCAGAACAAACAGAAGGAAATGTAAAAGATTATAAATGAAAAAGGTCAATGGAGAATTCAACAGACTTAACAAACTGGAATAAGAAGTGATGAGAAGAAATAGATTCTGATATTCTTTGGAAATATTGATTAGTATACCATATATGAAGCTGAGATGGATAAGGAACTGAATCACAGAATGACTCAAATGGGCTGGAAAACTTGGAGACATAGTGGCAGCTGAATTCAGGATTAAGTACACAAAAACTGGCTGTCACCATATGACTCTTGGTGATATTCAAGTAGAACAGCTGATTCAATTCTGTCTCCTAGAGATGCTTTAAGGTCTGACACGGGATAGGAGGGGGGATTAGAGCACGTTGAATGGGAGAGACTCTGGGTCCCTACTTCAACCAAAACAGGTCCAATTTTGCATGATTTGCAAAATGAGATTCTGTATAATATTTCAATTTTAATAGGGACCCATATATTAATACATAAGTACGAATAAATATTTTTGAAGTTTTGATACTATTGCTGAAAACACCTAAACACTGGCTGAATCAAACTAGAAAGTATTTACAGCTTGTGATATAATTTACAATTCTCCAAAAAGCAGCACAATGGAGGGGAAAAGAAGAAAGGAGAATGAAGAGAACACAAGATGGCTGGTGGCCAATCATTAAATGCAAGCTTTCTTTCATCAATTTTTAATTCAGGCTTAATTCCACTTTCTTGTCCCAACCTCAGAAGTTAAAATTCCCATCTCATAACCTATGGCAATCTCTGTACATCCAGATAAATAAAGTTCTATTATCCTTCCCGTGGTCCTATGAGTACTGTGCAATACTGTTGCCTAGACCAGACGGCTGCTCACCTCTTCTTCCTGGACATATCTAGACTACTGTTCTCAGCCTCACTTAATTAGCTGTGACAACGTGACTGAATGCTAGCCAACAATATGTGTGTGGAAGTAAACTTAACATTTCCAGCCTTGACCCATTAAAGCCATCCATATTCTTTTCCCTACTACCTGCTGGGTGTCAATACCCAGGGCAGCCTAAAAGCTTCAAGCTGAAGATGGCAGAGCCCCTATCAGCCTGAATCTGTGAATGGCTGCGTGGAGCAGAGCACTTCAACAAACTGGAACTACCTCTTTATTTTTGAGCCATTAAAACATTCTAGGAGTCATTTGTTATATGATGTTGATTTGTTATATTCATGATGTTGCCCAAACTAGTATAAATATGTAAACTCCCTGACCTACTTCATTTTCTTTGTTAACCACTTAGCAAATCTTCAGAAGTGTTTCATTAACAATGTCAATTTTTCTCTAGAACTGACGGTGAAATTGGTGTTCATCTATACCAAACGTGTAAAGTTCTATTCCATTTAGGGCCTGTAGAGAAACCCGTATGTGCTACCAATTTAGCAAAATAAGATTTTCTGACAAGACTCCTATACAGCACAAGTATGGTATTATGGAAGAGTTGCGAATTACCTACTTTAAAGAAGGTTCTCCAGCTATATTTTCCAGCCAATTATTTAGCATATACCCAAGCAGTTTAAAGAAGGTTGAATAATATAAGCTTATCCAATAATGCTTTGGTGCCTTAGCCGTTACGAAATACTGAGCAACTTGACAAGTGACGGTAAATTTCCTCTCTTATTTTGCTAGCAGAGATGTGGCAAAACAAAATCCCATGCTGGATATTTGGGGGTGGTTCAGAGTTCTATTCTGGAATTTTTTAGTTGTCACTCTCAATCACTGCAGCATGCTTGTTCTCAAATATCTCTTTCATTTGCAATTAATTCATACTTCTTTGACATGTGAGAACCCTTGAACTGCTCACATATTCTAATTTATATGCTTTTCTTCAGGCACATTCAGAATAAACTACCTATGAAATGGTAGACGACCTTTTGAATTTTTCTTTGATAATAAAGGGAATCAGACTGGAGACTGACACTCTGGGTAACATAAGATTCTACAATCTTTTTCTAGAGGACTCAGGAGAGAGGAAAGCAGTAAAAATTTAAATACAGCATGTCCAAAGGAATCTGCTACAATATATTATGTTTACCACGTGTGTGAAATGCAAAATAATGCTTATACATCACATCAGATTCTCTTTGGTGAGGTGACTATCAAAACCCATTTCAATGTCTGAAAAACTTTATTTCAAGTTTTATCTAATTCTTTCCTTGTATGATCCCAAAAATGCAGACACAAAATCAATGGAAAAGACATGAAGTGATGAGACAGGTAGATATGGTTTCAAGCTTTAGTTTATACTGCAACCTCCCATCTATAGCAGCATTTATATTTTCCTTAAAAATTTTCCTTGAGAAGTTAAAAAGAGAAGGAGAGAGGGGCTGAACATGAAATGTAACCTCTCCGCTTGCTCAAATGCATAGTGATCCTTGAGTAACTTGACTTCCCTTTCTCAGTTTAGTGGAAAAATATATTTCCATTTATTTTTGTGCAGAAATACAAATAAAATGCCATCTAAATGGCATTGCTTTTATAGGGATAAGCAGGTGATCTCACACTGGTCTCAGTTCAGACTGATTGTTCCATCTCTTTACTAAAGAAATACAGTTAAAAACAAGTTTAGTTTAAAGGAGTCTAGCAATAATACCTGCCTAATAGAAACAATTTCTTAGTGCCTTCAACAGGCCCTGATAACAAAATGCATAACAGCTCCAAAGAAGTAGCCTAATGAGTATCTTCTACTGATGGTGATTGATCCAGTCTCATAATGAAGTGAAAGCTTTTTTAGAGCCAAAGCAATTTTTGCCCACATCCTTTACCAGGAGAAACCATAATGAATTGTGTTAGTAGCCAGTATTTATTGAAAATTTCATCTTAGAATGTTGGCCAGATGTCATTATACCAGAATTAAGGGCAGCCTGAGAGCCTTGCTGTAATGTACAGAATCTCTCTCCATCACTTTTGGAGTTGGTTTGGGTCTGCCCCCAAATATTACAGAGAAGTAAAAGAAGCTTTAAACTACAAACGATTAAGTGTTTTATGTACAATGCATCTTGTATCTTTCCTTAAAAGAAATTTAATTACCTAAATTCCGTATACAGTTTCAAAGTACAAATGTTAGTCTAATAAGTAAGATAAAAGTATTTTTAAAATCTCACACTGACCTCTGATGTTCCTAAAATTTTTAAAACATTTAATACTGTTTGCAACTTGAAAACTATATTTTAGTAGTTTCAGATTATTCTAATGCTTTCAGATTATTCTGAAAAGAATTAGAATTATGTATCATTCTAAAGAGTAAATGGTACATGAAAAGCATTTTCATTAAAATGGTTGTATTTAATGGATTATCTAGTCTCATATATTGAAATCGTGATATATTCTACTTTTACATTATTTCATGTCATCAGACATAATCACTTTCCTTGATCTGATGAATTTTAGAGAATTACTGTCAAGCTATCTTTGGCTGAGAGATCTGTTTATATGAAACTGATTTGTAGTTTTGTAGCTAAAAGATAAATCCATCTGCTGTCTGTCACCTCACCTTTTTTATGAAAGGCTGCCGCTTGAAGCCTAGAACATATAAAAAAATCTTTTTTGGCTGCTTCATTTTCACATATTAAATTAGAGTTTTCAGCATTTTAGATGGAATGTTCTCTCAACTGCGCTTATAAAAACCATTAATTCTCATTTCTAGCATCAGTATATATAAACTGACTACATACATTCAGATGCAAAGCAGGTCACTAGCTTTAGACAAGAGTCACAGTATGAGAAACATCAGGAGTCAGCTCATAGCATGTGGCCTGATGACTCAGAACTCCATGTTCTACAGAGCTGAAAAGAAAGAGTGAAGCTTTCATCTGAGGTACACCTAATATGTTAAGTATGTTTCATCCTCAGGTGTGATAATCCAAGTTATCACAAATAGCATATTGCAGCTAAGAAAGCTTTCAGGTTTAAGTATTAGCAGGAATATATTTACCCTAATTGAAAGTGCCGTTTGTTTTTAAAGCATCCTGTTCTACTTTTACCTTACACTGGCCGTGCGGATTAAATTAAGTCCGTAAAGTGCTTGCAAAAGCTGTACTTTTTGCATATTCTAATCAATTACAGTTGTTTTTTGGATTAGATTAAGAATTGCCAAACCAGAAAATTCCAAAAATATAAAAGACACCATGTGTATACGTGATATTTGTGATGAGGTTGGTAGTTATAAAGTTTGCTGTAACCGAAGACTCTTTCTGGTGCTATGACTTGAGGTAATTGCTATTTGGAGATCTCTACAGGATGTTTCTGCCAGGAAAAGGGCAGAATACACTAAGGTGCATACGGGTCTTACCCTGAAATGTGAGTCTGTCCCCCAAATAATAAACTCCTAGGTTTAGTACGGTATAAAATACTCTTTCATACAGCAAACAACTCTTCTTATGCGGCTTTCACTCAGGAATGAAACACTATGAAACAAATGAATTTTCCTTCCACACACATACACACGTGCACACACGCACAAAAGCAGTTCACGTTCTGGTGACTGAGCCCCCAAACCCATTGACACAGGTGCAAAAGAGGAATATTTTTCACAATGCCTCATTATAAGTTAAAAGCATTACCCTAGAGCACTATGGCGTCTCTGTACAATTTGAGCGAACGTTTCTCTGCCTGTGGATGTGTAATTTTAATAGCAACCAGTGCAATCTACTTGTCTATTCTGAAAGTTCATTACCAGTCTTTTCCCTTCTCTATTTAGAGTATCATATTTCTTAAATTTTAAGCTTGGTATTTCTTAGCACCTATAAAGGTAGCAGGTGGTCTCTTTAGGAGCCTGAATTTGTCTATTCATGTACCGGGTAAAATCAGAGAGCTGTCTTCTCTCCTCTGTATCCCCTTCGAGAGGGATCTGCTTCCATGGTGAGAGGTTATTGGATGTCTAATCTTGTTTGGTCCCTAGTGACTCCACTGAACCTGCCTTTGAGACTGTGGACCTAGAAATAAAAATCCTGATCATGAGGAAAATTTCAAGATGGCCAGCTTACAAGCTATTAGCTGTTTATAAGGACCTTCATTTAGTTCAGGGACTCCATATGTAAAGCAAAGTACAAAATTGATGCTATTTAAGTTTTTCACATTATTTTGTATTTTAAGACGAAAGACCAGAGATTAAATATTGGCACAGAGTTAATTAAATGTTAATTAATTAAATTATTATTTATTTATATATATTTTATATATAATTAAATATTGGCACAGAGTTAATTAAATGTTGGCACAGAGTCATTTAAAAGAATGTACTGTTAATGTAACTTTGTACTGTTAATGTACTGTTAGGAGTACTGTTAATGTAACTTTGTACTGTTAATGTACTGTTAATGTAACTTTGATCTATTTGTATAAGGAAAAAAATCCCCATTCTAATCTGCCTGACTCCTTCACATTTGTATTTCAGAATATATTTCCAAAGTATCAAATCTGGAGAAATAAATTTCTATAATGATTTCACTATGTATACAGTGGTCAATATCATGATGGAATCGATGATGCAAGATTGGCTGCATTATATTTTAAATTTCTAATTCAAAGATTATTGGTTACTCCACTTCTTGCTGATATCTGAATTCCACCTCTTATTGGCTTAGCTACATTTTACAAAGTTTCACATCTTTTCATTATTTTATCAGTTTGAAAATAATCCATTGCGTCTGATTTTTATCACCCACAAATGATCATTTTTTGTGAATTATAAATTTTATGAAAAATACTAGTGCCTAATTCATCAGCTAAATTCATAGGTCATGATACAAGCAAGGTCACTGCTAGACCATAAAATGATGTTCAGATCAAAAGATTTCCCCTTTTATGAAAACACACCTCTGCCACGGCATCTTCACATAAGTAAAAGAAGAGTGTTCTCCAGGTGGATGAAGCTTTGAGCTCAGCAAGTTAAAGGTGGACCGCATATCATTTACCAACTCAGCCAGGTGCCTCCACTTTACACATTGGCCAGCGATACTAAGCTAAAAAACAAATGCTGTAACATGACAGAGCTTGCTTTTACAGAGGAAAAACTTCAACTCCACTCAGAGGCCATATTGCTGACAAGAATCAGCTACATTGGAAATCTTTTTCCTTAGTAATGTGAAAGACCAGGGGATAAGCGGGTATAACAGTATAAGTCAGTATAAATATACGTGTGTGGGAACGTGTCACGTATCTGTCATATACGTATGTATGTGTGACAGGCTGAGACGGTATACAGATGTAGATGTAACAGGGAGTTCAATTCATGTCAGTCATGGAACAGACCGGGGAAGTGTTCCAAGAGATCCTATACATACACATACACTCATAAATATGTACATACACACAAACAACACACACAGGTAAGCGAAAGCTCATCACTACCTCTAGAAAAAAACCTCAAATCATATTTTCTGGTTTATATAACATTCTTGACATTATTTTTCTATGCAAGTCATGGTTTTGACACCCGCAAAGCCCATGAACGATTCCTAGGAAATAAAAATAGAATCTGGGTAGTAAAACGAAGTCTAACCTTTTTCTTTTTCTTTTCCTTTGTGCTTCGTCTAATTTTCCTTGTTCATAGGGGGCCCAGAGCAGAGGCCTCGCCTCTGGCCCTCCTAGTGCAAAACAGCAGCGCGGGACACTGCACCTCAGACACTCCGTGCAGCAGCGCTGCTCGCGGCACTGCGATTCAAGATGGCGGCAGCGGGCCGTGCGCAGAGACGCTTGCCAGCACTGCGAGATTTGGAGCGAGCGTGAGCAGCACAGCTGTACCCGACATGTGAGAACTCCGCCCCTCCCGCCCAGATCCCTGTAAATCAGCCCCGCCCACCGCCTTTGACGGGAAGTCTGTGCTCTAGAGCACGAGCTCACATCTCTCCCTTCCTTGATCAAAGAAAAAAGTTTTCCAGTGCTTCCAACTGAACTCAGTGTCTTTCCATTGGCTTGACGCCTGGCAGGAGGACCCTGTTGGGGCCCTACTCAAAAGGGTTGGTAAGTTTCACCGGAAATTTGGGAATGAGATTTCTTTTCTTTCTTGGTTCCCAAAGATTGAAGAACCAGTTAATGATAGCATTTGTCCCATTGGTACAGCGCTATGGAATTTTGGTACTAGTCATGTGGAATGGCGTGTGGAAATGACATTTGCTCCCTGGGATCAGTGGCTTTCACATTCAACTTAACATCTCTTTTTGTTTAGAAATATTATGTTGACTATAAAAGCTATTGATTACAAGCAGAAAATATACTTAACAATTATTGCCTTAAAGAAGAATATAAAGTGCTCTCCAGCTGAAGTGGTTACAGCTGGTGGCATACAATAAACCACCACACCGGTGTTTCTCAGCTCACATAGCGTATCAGAGAGTTTCCAGATTCTTCTTAAACAAATGCTTGCATGTTTATTTTTTCTTTTAGCTTAAAATCCATGGTAGAGTTTCAGCAAAAATAAATAGGAAAACATGAGGCAGGGATGCCTGCCGAGAGATTGGCGGTCTAAAGAGCCTGCTATGTAATCAGCTAAGGCAGCTAGTGGCTTTTTACAGCTTCAAAGCTGCACTTTTTCAGAGGTTGAATTTTTCAGCCCATGCATCCTGCCCACAAATTAAAAGAATGCCAAGGATACTGGATTGCTGCTCTGGTAAACAATAACTTTAAATATTACAGTTGATCTAAGCCACCCTTCAACTTTACATTCAAATGAGCACACACAAATATACTCTCCGAAATTAATAGATTCTGTGGTCTATTTATACACCTTCAATCAACCCACCATCTTTGCACTCAGTAATCAGCCTACAATGAGTGACCTCACCCCTTACTGCCCTTCTCTTTGGGAGAGAAGAAAGGTCTCCTCCCAGCCTCCATACCCATCTTATTGATTGTCTTTCCACGCCACAAAGAATTTTTTCCTCAGTTGATGTTCCATTTAAATGTTGTATAGTTTTGGCCGTGCCATTAACAACTCCCCAGAGGGCATACCATGCCTGAGAGAAGGGCAAGGCTGCCCAAAGAAAGATGAGAATGGATAATCTAAAGTTACTACCCATAAACCCTGGGGCCAGCCTATGACTAATTTCTAACTAACAAGCAGCTCTTTCAGATTCCACTGTGTTTGTCACAGACTGCATTTAACCCAGAGATTTCTCTCACTACTCATTAGCTCTCTGGCACAAGCTAATTGCTCTATGCAGCAACCAGGCTCTGGAAACTTGTAGGGTTGGAGCTATAGAAACCTAACAGATAAAAATACAGAAATATTTTTTAAGAAATCATCTTTTCACAGAAACTCTCACTATCATCACTCCCCAGAAGACACTCAGGGCAATGGTGTTCTACTCCACCCTACACCTCCTCAAAAACAAGGAAATCCTTTTCTACCTTGCAGTAGCTAAACAATATTAATGTATCAGAGATGTCCTTACTTGCTATCTGGCTTTCTGACAGGCTTTGGATTTTAAATCAAGCATGAAGTATGAAAAGTTGTAAACAGCAAAAGTCTGATAAAACACTCCTTTGATATTTGCAAGTTTCATTCCCTTTAGACAATGTGTTGGATAAATAAAATTAGGACTTCAACACATGTCCTCTGACTTATAGCGAGGTTTACACCTACCTTTCTCAGAAGTTTCTCTGCTCTTAAACACTGCTGCATCATAAGACCAAAGTAATTTCTTAGGAATTGTTTTTCAACTCAGACCATTATGTAAAGACACCCTAGATCATTAAAAGGTTTATATCTGCTGTATAAAAAAGAATAAGGAAAAAAAAAAGAAGTGAACTATTACATTTAAACTGGAGATAGAGACTAGTAATGGGAAGTAGTTTTATCCTGGTGTGGAAAAAAACTAATACACCACAGCAGCTAAGCAATATTCATTTTTATGGCATAGTATACAAAATATATAAACCATTTGTTTGAGATAGAGATTGACCAAAGAAAATATTATCCTCATGGCTTTTCTCTACACAGGTAATAATTTTTAAAGTGAAATGAGCAGACCTATAAACCAGTAGAAACATCAAACTATTTCTCTGAAAACTTTTTTTTTTTAAAAAAAGCATCTAAAACCTTATACTGAACCTAGTATTGATAGAAATACATAGAAGTAAATAGGAATTACTTTGTAAGCTTTCCTTCTCTCTTTCACCTTTAGACATTGCAATTTCATTGAGGAATAATGGTAAAAAACACCGAAGCAATTTTTTTAAATGTTTCTATGGCTTGTGAGTCTCCTAAAGTTAGAATCTTCTTAAATCTCCAAAGAGATTGAGGTTTCGAAATACTCTTATCAACTTTATAGGTCAGAGATGTTATACACACAGACTAGCTTTGGGGCACTACTCTGGATTTAACTGATTTGAAGGAGGCTCATCAACTGCAGACTGAGAGCGGCTGTTTCCAGAGTTATGATCACATTTCCAGCGACGATTTCTACCCGTTACGTACCATGAACCACTTATTAAATACAGAACCCATTGCCTTGAAGAATTTGCTCATGATCTCTGCAACAGTGGCATCTGCAGAGGGGAGCTCCAGCCGCTTGAAACACATTAAAACATACTTGAGATTGACAATGAGTAGAGAACATCTGTCAGACTTGGCCAAGATTTCAATCAAGTGTGATATTGCTGTTACTTGACTACATTGACTTAATAAATGAGTTGGCTGCTGTCAGCACAAGGAAAGTTTGGTTGTAATTACTATCCTGTCCTTTTTTCTATTTTCTGAAATGTTCTTTCACTTAAATGTTCATGTTCTACGTGAAAGGTATGAAAATGAATTTCATGGAATAATATACCATTTAGAAAAGGAATACAAGGTTCATTTTCAGCTGACTAAATTTAACGAGGTGACCACTTCTTTAATGAGCTTGCAAGCCTGTAGCCTTGAAAAGGTAAATAAAATCACACTCATCTCCACTCTATAGAAGTGCCTCCAATTGCATGTCCGGAAGAATGGAGTCTTCACTTTGATCTATAGATTGAATGGCTATAATAAATGTCCAAGTATACACGATTGGGGGAAAGCAAAGGTACTTCTCAATACCAAAAATCCATTGATCTTCAAGAAATAATACCCTACCTTCTGCAGCATTGTAAGCCTTATGTTTATATTTCATATTTAATCCCAGAACAATCCATTTTGCAGATGATTAAACAGACACTCAAAGAGATTCACTGACATGCTTTAAAGCATATCATAATTACTAAAGCAAGTGAATGGGGATTCCAACTCTAAGTCTGGAGCTTTTCCACTATGTTGCATTTGCTATGTTTGCCTTTTAGAAATGTTGGTTGAGGGCTCAGGTTTAAGTACAAGATGTTGGCTCTGATCACTATTATTTCGAGGGCGGGTGGAAAGTAATAATTATGTCTGCTGACAAGATAGCGCGATATGCTTAAAGATGGAAGGATGTGAAATTTAGTCTTAGAAGCCAGGCAAGTTCAGCAGGATTTAAAAGAAATGGTCACAGTTCATTTCGCACAAAGCTGGACTCAGAGCAGAAAAACTGTTTCTAATCTCTTCATCTGGTGCGTTGGCACATCCATTTACCAGGCCTAGCAAATTTGGGCTCACCAACTAGCGGAGCGGAGCCTGCACATGCCTGGGAAAGTAGAGGCTGACCACCAGCTATGCACACGGGTCTGTTGATGGGGTATAGTCCCTCTATTTTGGTGGTGTCTGCACAGATAGGGTGCACAGAAGTTGTCTTATAGTAAAAGGAAGGATGTCTCTTCACATATTAAACTTGCTTCCTCCATGGGTAAAGCATTAGCAACTGTATCCAGAAAAAAAAAAAAGCCTACCATTTGTACATTAATTATACTTCCTGATTTTCCCAATTTTTCCCTTTGCCCACTGCCAGTGATTAAAACTCCACACTGGCTCACACTTAACAGTTATGCCCCCCAAGTCTGATTAATGTTAAGTCTCCATTTCTGTTCCCTCTACTCATCTAGAGCTTAAAACCACTGAAACTCTCCAGCTTTGATGCCATTACACTGTCAGCCTGCAGACGCTCAGTAGTTGGACCAAGTTTATATTATAAATAGGATGTTTTTATAAAGACTGTCCCCTACAGAAGGTCAAAGTAGTTGCAGAATTAACATCGCCATGGTTGAGATGAGCCACGTAGCTAAGATTATCATAGTGTTAGTAAAAATAGGTCAGCCACACATAAATGTGTGAATTCTCCCTCCTCTGAACTCCCTTAGCATTTTATTTTTATCTCTCATATGGCACTTATCACTTTCTACCTTGTATGATAATTATCATACAAATGTTCCTTAGAACATTTGGCCTCTTCTGTTCTCATGTTCTCTCCCCAGGAGAGGCCACAGTCACACACATGCACCTACACACTCGCTGCTCCAGCCAGACTGAATTACTTTTGCCTCTCTGATGTTTTTTACCTCATCTCACTGAGACTGGCGCCTTCCTGTTGCCTAACTTTTTTACTAACTGCTAAACTGACTCCTACTTCAGTCTCAAGTTAAGGATCCTTTCTTCTGGAAGCTTTCCCTAACCCTCTAAAACCATCCCACTGTATCTTTTTGCTTCCTCTATCCTAGGACAAATCACACTTCATTTCCTCTACATGGGCAGATGGGCAGATGAGAATGGTTCTATGAGATCAGGGCTATAGCTAAGTTCCAAGGAAATCAGGGCAACCAGACACAGCCTAGCAATGAGTTCTGAGTACTCTATGTGAACGACCTCTGTATGAATGGGTAGGCATTGCAGTTTAGGTGAATCACAAGGCTAACAGCCCAGCCCAGCCGACATGAACAATTATGGCACATATTCTATTAACATGAATAACAGAGCACAGGTTTTACACATAAGCCTTTGATGAAGCCTTTTCAGTTTAAAATAAACAGAACACCCCAAAATATTATAGGTCCAATAGCTCAACTGGTACAGGGGGAAGAAATTTATTATTACTTTTTAGTAACACCTCTCTCTTTAAGCAGAAACTTGGAGATGACAATCATGACTTCTTTCTGAGGTAAGGAAAAGAGTAGAGGGTTGGAGTAGGCTGCATAAAGGAGGTGGCATATTGGTTGAGTTGGGGTTAACCAAATGAAGAAGGGGAGGAATCTCAGACTTTAGACAGAGCAAAAAGCATGAACACATTTCTAGAGACATGAAAGTTTGTGTGTACATGACTAGAAATGTATGGTTTGTTGGTTAAGGTCAGAGCATAGAAGGTAGATGTGGGAGAAGCAGAGTGCATGCAGGAGATGAGGTTAAAACAGTAGGTTGATCTAAGATTACAAGTAGCCTTGAACACTAAGCAAAGGGATTTGAACTTAATTCTGTAATTCGGAAGCCACCATCTCAAGTTTCCAAGAAAGAAGACATATATGCTTAGCTGTGACTCAGAGAAACAATTTTAGTGACAAGCTAATGAATGAGAGAGAAGAGAAAGGCTGGAGACAAGAAGATCTAGTTGGGATGCCATTTCTATGATTTGAGTAACCAGTTTCAGTAATTTAAGAATAACATATCTGTAAAGTTCAATATAAATGTTAATTTAAAACTATTATCTCAATACGATTGAATTCAATAACCTTTAAGGCAGCAGATATTGAGGCAGTTTTGTTTTGTTACTTAGCTTCAAGTAATCCAGGTAAAATTGATGTATAATTTGAGCGTAATGACCAAATCCACTAATGAGCTGATTGCAGGCTTTATGTTCCTAACCTTAAGAACATGGAGTACAGTCACAACTGAAGGAAAAAGACCAAAACAATGTTGGACCTGCTGGGATGCAGTGCAGATTGTAATTCACAGAAATAAAGGGTTTTGTTTTTTTACTCAAATATATACAGAGCCATACGTATTAGTCAAAATTGGGATCTAATTGAAATTACACATGACAGTTTAATGTTGTTATTGAGATGAAGTTCATGGTCAGAGAAGAAATTTCTTACAATGGAAAGGGATACAAGTCACAATATTTCTTTTCAAGTCAGTTATACTATTTTCAGCTTGTATTTAACTAAATTAATTTTTTATCAAAATGCCAAAAGAAATTTTAATGTGTTTAAATCCATGGGACACTTTGTGGTCCAGGACAGCTTTTCCTATTCCACCTGCTACCATTGCATGAGCATGGCTATGGTGCCAGAAAGGCCATGTGGTACTGCAACTCAAGCCAAAGAAAATATTTGTAAGCATAATAACGCAGAGGAAATAAGCCAAGAGGAGGTCAGTCTTGACAAAGTAATTTCCAGTCTGTAATTCCTAGGACTTTAGCTGGATGTGAGAACATCTTTTTCTGTTTGAGAATGTTATGTTGATAGCAAACATCTGTGCCTGCCTTCTTTTTCCCTTACCCCAAAGTAGATATTAATGGGCACCTAGACCTTCTGTTCAAATGTGAAGAAAGGGAAGCCATCATATGCATGGATTAGGAAACTCATGTGCCAGCTTTGTAAGCTCATTTGCTATTACAGTAGTCTCTGCTGATTTTTAAATAAATGTTACTAAGTTTCTCTGGTTGTGGATCCATTTGAGTACGCTAGGTAGTCATCTTAAACATTTTTTTAAATTAATTTATTTATTTGGTTGCATCAGGTCTTTGTTCCGGCACACAGGATCTTCACTGTGGCATGCGGGGTCTTTTTTTTAAATTGCGGCATGTGGGATCTTTTTTAGTTGTGGCATGCGAACTCTTAGTTGTGGCATGTAGGATCTAGTTCCCTGAGCCAGGGATCAAACCCGGATCCCCTGCATTCGGAGCGTGGAGTCTTAGCCACTGGACCACCAGGGAAGTCCCTTAAACTTTTTGATCCTCAGTAAAATAATTGGAAAACCTTCCATAGTAACTGACTCTTAAACCTGTCTCTTGGTCAGAATGGACGAAGGCAGAGAGCCCCGAAACAGAAATAAGTCATTTTTTTTTCCTATAACATCATTCTAAGATGGAAAATTACTCATCTTAGGAATTACTATTACTGGAGGAGGTAAAGAAATCTGTCCTCAAGGTATGCCACCCGTGTTTCAGATGACTTCATTGTTAAAGACAATATATCAATGCAAACTTATTTCAATGGATCACAGGTTATAACTGACTGAAGATGTGTCACCTTGATGGTTTTTCCTGAATGAATTAAGCCCACGTGTCATATTTTGCCTTTAATATTATCTACCATTTTGGATTATAAGAACCGTGCTATAGTGAAATCTACTCTTTATATCTTCCATAGGCATCCAAGTCATCATTCCATCATCACTCTCAGGACCAAGGGGTGGCATTTCTGAGGCAGTACGAACTTCAACCGTAGCCCGTTTATGAGATATAATAGTAGTTAATACGGTGACCCATTAATAGGAACAAAATTAGTTAATACTTACTGACTGACTCCTATGAGCCAGGCATTGCTATAGATGTTGGGGAATGTGGCAGTGTGAATAGAATAAAGTCTCTGCACTGATGATTTATATAATACAACCTCAGTTAATGCATGATAAGGACCATGAGGAATAAAAGCTGTATGAGCAAGCTATTTTAAGTAGAGTGATCAGGAAAGCCTCTCTTAGGAGGTGACAGTTGACAAGAGATGGGAGGTAAACTTTTAGAAGAAAAGTGTTCTAAGAAGAGGGAGTAGCAAGCACAGAGACTCTGATACAGGATCATACCTGGTGTATTCAGGGAACAGCAGTCGGGCTAACAGAGCCCTAGAAGAATGTTCAGGTAAGTGTGGTAAGAAAGAAGATTGGAGAAGTCAGGGATATGATTGTATTTGGTCGTGTAGAGTGTGGTGAAGACTGGATTTCATTGTGTGACAGGAAGCCGTCAGAGGGTTTTAAGCAGGGAAGTAATACATACTCCTTAAATCTATCCATGAGAACCTAATTCAGCAGGCTTTTCTACCCATTAACATGAAAATGGCCAGTCCCACTTTCAAGGGTTCAAAGGTATCTCTACAGGAGAAAAGTGTTATAAATAGGATTTCTTTTTTTCTCCCTTCTCCCTTTTTGAAGTTGGGCGCATATGAAAATCAAAGTTAAGGTGGCAGGATGGGTCAATTTATGATGACAAGAAAGAGACAGAGCTGTTGCTTAATTCATGCCTGGGGTATGTGTTGGGAAGTAGGCAATGTTGCAGTGTGCACTTTCTGACTGATAGACACTCAGTCATTGTGGTCTAAGCTTGTTCCCCACCCCCCTCAGCTCATTCACAGAGGAATCAGATAAATTCGAGTCACAGATAACCACAGAAGACTGGGAGAAGACAGAACAGTGGTACAGGAACTAAGTGGGTTTCCAACCCACCCTGAAAAGTCCTCGGCTCTGAGACTGAAGGACGCACACTCTAAGGGACCAGAGGGAATTCTAAAGAATGGAAGGCTTATTCTGGAAATCCCACATAGATCGCACTTTGCCCACCCCAGTTAACAGTGGGTTGAAGCAGTGGTCCCCAACCTTTTTGGCACCAGGGACCAGTTTTGTGGAAGACAATTTTTCCAAGGATGGCGGGGTGCAGGTAGTGGTTCAGGCAGTAATGCGAGCAATGGGGAGCGATGGGAAGCGGCAGATGAAGCTTCCAGCACGCTACCGCAGCTCACCTCCTGCTGTGCGGCCCAGTTCCTAACTGGCTGCGGACCGGTGCTGGTCTGTGGCCCAGGGGTTGGGGACCGCTGTGTTAAAGGATCATTTGTCTGATTTCCCTGCGCACGTTTGACCCGTCAGCATAAGACGTGTAGTTATGTTCTATCCTTCCATCATTATGGGTACAGTACTGAGCTTATACTCAAAACAGAATTTTTACTTCTTTTCCTTCCCAGATTAAAAAAAATAATCTAAGAAACCTGAGTGAAAACATTTCCTGAAGCTAAGTAGGGTCATATTGAGAAATTGATCAGTGAGTGCGGTGAGCCATAGTTGATTCAATGAGGGCTCTTCATCTGCTTTCACTAGTGAAGCTAGACTTCTTAGAAGATGGTTTGTACCTGTGAAGACTGAGAAATCGCTCATTTTAGATATATAAAGAGCAAAGAGGACATTTAGTGCACGTTTAAAGAATCAGACAAAGGAACGGAAAGAAGAGGTTTGTTTTTTGAAAGAACAAACGGATCATTAGGAGATAATGTAGATAATACAAACCATGCAGACTAGATGAGGGTTACAAAGGAAAGAAATTATTCAATACGAAGAGCAAAATTTGGGAAGATTTTTAGAGATGGGAATAACCTGGTTGCATCAGTGAATGCAGTTTAGATAAGTTTTAGAAATTATTTTGTCAGCAAAGTGATTTTACCTCTTTCCAAAGAAGTAATGCATAAAAGGAAATAGAGGACTCTGCTGAGGTAAACTGTGCCCTAGTTCCAGGATCTAGGCAGAGAAAGTATAATGAAAATCAAATATATTTAAAGGCAAAAATATACTATATTATTTTCTAAAGTGGGCCAAGAGTATATAATACAAACTCAGTAGAAAATTCTGAAATGTTCTAAGAACTCTCTAAGGAGCCCAGTGTTTTCCCTCAGAGAATCCCTATGCCTTTGGGAAAATTGTGTTCCATTGAGTACAATTACTGAACTCACTCAAGGCAAACTCTGAGGGAGTTTTTCCAGGCATGTGCCTATTCTCCAGCAGAACAAAGCAGTGCTCCCATTTGAAGGGAATCTCAAAGGCTTCCTGCTCTTCAGTGTCCTGTGTAATTGGGGAGGGCCTCTGTGGTGACCTGCGGTGACATTCTTACTCCCCTGTATTTGAGGCTGGAGCTACTTCTTAACTAGGCTTTTCAGAAGCCAGTCGAGAGTTTTTCTTCATCTTTCAGGTTTTGCTGCCACCACGTGTGAGCTGATGCCAGTTACTGGGAACAGAAACTGAATCGTTTCCGGGCCCCAAGATTGGGTAACCTAATTAAAGGAATAAAATAAATTTTAAAATTGCATACTTATATTTTACTACAGAAACATACACTTAAAATAATTAAACAACTAAAACCTAATTAAAAATCAGAAATAGGTACATAAATATTTGTTCCATGGAGCAAAGCTTGTATAATGGCCGGACTATCCTTCCATTCAACACTGCTCATATCTATGTATCATCCCAGGACCCCAGGACCCCAGGACACCATGGACCATATCACCTCCTTCTCTGCACCGTTCTTACTGATAACACTGCTGGCTTCAATAACACTGCTGTTCAGATGTCCTCTTTTCAAGTGGAAATCGAGAATTTTTTCCACTCAAGTTTCCAGTATCTTGATTTGTCACTTTCAGGAAATCACTATCTTCCTGTCTCCTTTTCAACATGCGGAAAACAAAATTCACAAATTTGGCTAAAGTCTAAGTGCTCTGACAAGAATCGATAACAAAAATCTCTGCAGAGCATTTCCCCATATAAATTATTATGTAGATTCTTGAAAGTATAAGTTTATGTAAATAAATATGTGGAAAGGAGATTTGGATTTATCGACTTTCTTTCATTATTTATTTATGAAGCATCCAAAATTAGGCAAGTTTGATGAATTTAGTGTTCCTATTCCCTAAACATATGCTATAAAATTGGGTGATTTGGTGGTAAAGTACTATGTATGGATTTTTCAATGCAATTTTTTTAAGCTACCAGTGGTTACACATCAGGACTTTTTTTTTCGACTCTGAGTCTGCTTCACTTTGAGTTGAATATTTATTTCAAAATTACATGACCTGCCTGATATATAAAAGTCATGATTTATAAAACCTTATGTCAACAGTGCATACGGGGTGAGTACAAACATAATTATAAATGTAATTTTAATTCTATTCTCTTTACTGGGCTACAGTATCTGTGAGTAATCTGTTCCAAAATCAAAGATCAGCCCAAATCCCTTCTACCAACTCAGTGCCTGTATTCTGGTGTTTATTTAATGTCATTGTTCAGTAAGGGACCTGGAGACCTTTCACTCTAGGTGGAAGGAAAATGCAAATCTGTTAGTTATTTGCTAAGGTTCCTAAGGACACTAAAAACACACAGACATTAGCAACTGTGAATTTTCCAGCAAATATAAAATCTTTGTCTTCCAGAGTATTTGCTTAACTGAACAAAGTTTACACAGCCTGAAGAGGATTAGCATTAACAATAATACAAAATTAAACCTTTGACATTCCTCCAGTTCATTTTTATGGTTATCTCCTCTTTTCCCACATTGATTTCCCAACTCGATCATAAGAAAATGGGGGTGGGGATCTTACAGTGTGTACTGAACTCCTCTGGGCATTAGTGATTAGAGTTACATTTGTTTTCCCTGCATTCATTTCTTCAGGAACATTATTTAGTATCAAAAATGGACCAGGTACTGTGTCACATACTAAAAAGACAATGATTAAAAAAAACCAAAAACACTCTTTCAGCTTTTAAGATTTTATAGTTTGTGAGAGAGTGAGAAAGACAGATAAGCTATGAATTACAAATATAACATTATACATGCTATACAAGTTTCATGGGAATACATGGGAGTATGAAGAAAAGAGCTACCATCTATAATAGAGAAAGTCTAAGAAGAATTCACGAAGGAGATGAAATCTGAGCTGGCTTTAAAGCATCAGTAGACATTTGGTGATCTGGACTGAGAAAATATTCCAAGCAGACAGAACAGCTTGTACAAAAAAATGAAAGTTTAGTATAAAAGTATTTGATGTGCCTGGAGTTAAGAAGTAATGGAGAAACGAATGAGGTAGCAGAAAATGAAGCTATAAATATTTTTGTGGTATCAAGATTCCAAAGCTGAGGCTCACTGGTATAGATGCAGCATAATTGATTTAAGTATTTCTGTATTGATTGAGCATTTAGATTATTTCCAGTTTTTCCCAAACATTAAGCTGTGCACCTTAATGTGCACCTTTCTGTACCGATCTTTGACCACATCTCTAGTTAGTTTTTAAAGATCAGATTACCAGAAATGAAATTAGTGAAGCAAATGGTATACTTCTTTCTCGTATCTTGCAACATTTGCCATATTTATTTCCAGAAAAATGCCAATTTACCAGCAGCAAGCGAGAGTATCTGTTTCACCGTTCTCTTTGTCAGAATAGAGTATCATCATTTAAAAAAAAAAAAATTTGCTAATGACATGAGTGGAGAATGGGATTAGATCTTAAAGCACTATGAATATAAGGGTTAGGAGTTTGGACTTACTTCTGAAGTTAATGAGAAATCCATTGAAGATTTTTGATCAAGGAAGCAAAATTAGCCCTTTAAGAAGATTAACTTTGGCAACAAGCTATAGGATAAGATGGGATTGATTTTGCTTGAGAACATGCACAACTGTGAAAGCAGAGAGGCTGTTGTAATAGTCTGGGGCAGCATTGTCCGGCAGAACTTTGTGCAGTGATGGCAATGTTCTAGCAATATGGTAGCCACTAGCCACATGTCACTTTTAAGTACTTAAAAGGTAGCTAGTGCAACTTAGGAACTAACTTTTATATTTCATTTAATTTTATTGCATTGAAATTTAAATGGCTACGTATGGCTAATTACTATCCTATCGGACAATACAGGCTCAAGATAGAAAGAGATCATGACAGAGAAAGGAGAGCAAAAACAGATTGAGTGAACAAATTCAATACCTTTGTATTTAGATGTGCAAAGTGAGGGAGAGGGAGAATCCTAATTGACAACAAAGATTTAGAATCAGAAGGAAATAAAATATGGTCATGCCGCTTATAGAGACTGCAGTAGAGGGAAAAAAAAGGCCTCAAAGGAGGTCCCTCTCTCTCTCTTTTTGTGTCTCTCTCCTTCTCCCCTTTCAATAGACAGCTCCTAAACTTGTCAACAGGACATTAGAAATGACAAAAAGATTAAACAGACCAGGAACCCTGGTTTCATGTTTTTCCTAGCTGTATTGATCTATATAAAAATGTGATAAGCTGTTGGAACTTAATCTATATATCAAACCTACAAATACAGGCTGGTACTTCTCACTGTCAGAAACTCTGATGAAGAAAACTGTCCTTAACATCATAGAAAACTAACTGAATTTCAAAAGCAAGACAGGTTAAGTATCCTACTTCCACAACCCTAAAGGAAATATCTATTTGTGAGATACTATAGGTCAAACTGTAACAGTAACTATATTAATAAAAACCTAAGTATAAAAGTAATGTAAAAGAACAAAATTTAATGAGGGTTGCTGACCCAGCCAGACAAGCAAACATTGTATAAATAAAATAAAACAAAACAACAACATCAGGCTATAAGTTAAATCTATGTTGATGGGTCAATTATGAAGGACAGTGAAAGGAAGGAATTCATTCTTTACTTCTATCTTTTTTGTTGTTGTTGTTTGTTTTTTTGTTTTTTGTGGTACGCGGGCCCCTCACTGTTGTGGCCTCTCCCGTTGCGGAGCAACAGGCTCCGGACGCGCAGGCTCAGCGGCCATGGCTCACGGGCACAGCCGCTCCATGGCATGTGGGATCTTCCCGGACCGGGGCACGAACCCGTGTCCCCTGCATTCGCAGGCTGACTCTCAACCACTGCGCCACCAGGGAAGCCCCTACTTCTATCTTTGCATGACTGACTCTTTATCAGCTTTAAGGTCTCAGCTTAAATTCAGCTCCTCAGAGAGAACTGATTCCGTACACCTCCCTTCCAATATATTATTTCCAATTATGATGTTTTTATTCACAATAGTTGTCACATTATTTATTGATTTGTTTGTTCATTACCTGTCTTCGTAAATGCTAAGATCCATGAGAGTCTGTTTTGTTAACTAATGTTTATGAGTAGCTAGGATGGTGTCTGTTATATAGGAGATGCTCAGTAAATATTTCTGGATAATAAGTGAATCTTAGATGAACAAGTGATCTTCCATTCATAGTGTAAAAGACACTAGGTATCTTTTACGCAATGAATAGAAGATCCAGTATGCTAAGAAGAAAATTCCATCAAGACCAAGGTGACCCTGCTGAAGTTAGTTGACCAAGTGAATTCTTACCAAGCAAGAATGGGCCTCCAGGGCTTCCCTGGTGGCGCAGTGGTTGAGAGTCTGCCGATGCGGGGGACACGGGTTCGAGCCCTGGTCTGGGAAGATCCCACATGGCACGGAGCAACTGGGCCTGTGAGCCACAACTACTGAGCCTGCGCGTCTGGAGCCTGTGCTCTGCAACAAGAGGCCATGACAGTGAGAGGCCCGTGCACTGCGATGAAGAGTGGCCCCCACTCACCGCAACTGGAGAAAGCCCTCACACAGAAACGAAGACCCAACACAGCCAAAAATAAATAAATAAATAAATTTATAAAAAAGAAAAAAAGAATGGGACTTCCACATTCAACATTGTCAGCTCACGATTCAGTCTTGGGCGCATCGTTCAACCAGGAAAACTTCATCTCACCTCCAGCAAAGACCTTGTTGACAAGAGTGATGGTTTAACTCAGCAAAAACAGATGAACTTATGGGATATTTATTTATTACAGGACCTTCATTCCAAGATAAATCCTAAAATTCCTACTTATCAACCTCAAAGAACAATGACGAATCAAGAGTATACAGTAAGCGTAGATAAAATAGCCCTGATCTTGTAATTCCTTGAGGCCATTTTATTCATACCAGGACTTAAGGTAAAGCTTTTCTCCAGGTTCACCAAGACCATAGTTAATCAGATACTATTATTATGAGAATAAGAGATAAAGAGAGAATGTATATCTTTCTGTGTATATGTCTAATCGGACCCTTCTGATCTTCTAAAAATATGAATTCCAAAACCATTACTTTGTCCTTAAAAACTTCACATATGGAGCAGCAATATTTTTCTTTTTATGTAACAAAGTGAAAAAGAAAACAAGCAGATCTCTGCATCTGGAGCTGTTCAGAACTCATGGCTAGCCCTCAATGTTATTGCAAGCTGGTCTGATGCTCACATTCAGGTCATTTTGTTCTCCTGTTGGACATAAACAGTCTCAGAGAACATCAACATAGACAAGGTCACTATGAGACCATGATAAAGTGAGACAAAAGCAAGGACACTGTGCAACATGCGAAACACAAGTCATCCCCTCTCATTAAATGAGTGACTGCTGCTTCTCTACCAATTACAGCTCTGCCCCCCTCTAGTCTTCCCTCCCTATAAATAAGATTTACTGAGATATTCATAGAATTTCCCTGTGTTCTCACAGAGTGAGCTCCCACTTCCTTACCACCTCCCCAAAATTTCCCAACCAAAGCTCAAATCCTATAAGTCCTAACTCCCTTTTATTGAAACAACCATATTTCTTATCAAAGAAAAATTGCATAGGATAGAGTTAAATAGGCAAGAGAGACTTTATTCAAAACTATTGCAATAGGGAAGAGAGGTTCAACTCAACTCCACTAAAACAAAAATTAGGTGCCTTTTTAAGCCCAAGGTGAGCTAGTGGAAAAGTACTGGAGGACATTAGTTGGAAGTCAGTCAGTGTGATTAGACTATCTGTGTTTGCTGATTAGTGCTTCTCGAGGGTTGGCTCCTACCCTCCCACAGAGACTGGGAGATAGGGACACTATCTTCCCTGCTGATTCCATTTCAAAGGGATGGCTCCCAGGTCCTTGAGAAAGTTATAAAACTGGCAAGAGGCTGGGAGAAGATTTACAGCTCAAAGTGTAGAGAAAGAATTCATAATAGCTAGTTTTCCAAAGTAACTGGTCTAAGGAAGGGAGGTCAGGGGCCTATAGTCAGAAAGAAGGCTACCTAAAGTTTAGTCAAGCTCAGGGGAATGTTAGGTTTGTCTTTGTTAGTCCCCATGATGTGTGTTATCTCAAGCTGCAATTACAATAAACACAACTTGTTCAGCTATAGATGTGTTCCTCGTGTTCTTTGGCTGAAGGACATTGCCAAAAGCAAGAAAAAAAAAAAGAGATTCAGTAACTGAAGAAAAATCATATCTTGTTTTTAACTCATGATTGACTACATTTATTCTATTCAAATTCAAGAAAAAATTTCCCCTATTAATATTTAGTATACAACTTCTTGGTACTTTGATGGATCCATTTCAAATAAGATGGAATGCATGTCTTTATGTACTCCATGGCTGGATCACATTGATACATTATTTGCCAAGAGCACATCTGGGGATTTTGTTTGTTTGGTTGGGGTTTTTTTTGCCTGAAACAAGTCCTCAGGTGTTTTTTTAAGCCAGTTTATTGTGCTTTATTGACATAAAGAAGCAGTAAATATTTAATGTATACAACTTGATGAGGTAAGTATACACCAGTGAAACCATCACCACAATCTATGTCATAAACATATCTTTCACTTCCAAAAGTTTCCTTCTGCCTTCATTATTTATTATTAGTGTGTGTGTGTGTGTGTGTGTGTGTGTGTGTGTGTGTGTGTGTGTGTAATAAGAACAGAACATTTCATTTTAAAACCACAAAATCATCAGATGTTCCAGAGTACCTTTAAAATATGACAGTATCTACTGAGGTGTCCTTACTGCTAAGGATATGATGATCTCCTAACATTCTGAATTCTTGAGAAATGTCTCATAACTCTAGTTTAATAAAATATATAATTTTTGTCCAATTTTACCAAGGCCATTAAAATTTTAGAAATGGCAGACAAAAAATATTTAGACCTAGGTCAAGAGTCCACAAATTACAGCTTACAGGCCAGGTCCAGCCCTTGTCTGTGTTTATAAAGTTTAAGTGGGACACAGCCATGCCCACTTATTAATATACTGTATATGGTGGCTTTTGAGCTACAATGACAGAGTTGAATAGTTGTGACAGAGACCAGCTGGTGTGCAAAGTCTAAAATATTTACTATCTGGCCCTTTACATAAAGGTTTGCCAACTCCAATTCTATGTTAAAAAGTGAAAAATCATTTGCCAGAGACCTATTTAAATCCTTTTAAAAATATAAAATCAAGCATGATTATTTTTCTGCATCATGTTGCAGGGTACATTATCTCTCAACTTTTGATTTTTGTACCAATAATATACACTTTAATGCACACAAATTATTATTACTTCATCTAACTCTACCAAGAGAAGAGAGTGGTGCTTACATGCTCTATGCCACCTCTAATGAGCTTTTACCAAATGCCTTTCCCAGCCTACTACTTTTATTTTTGTTTATTAAACAATGAACCCCCATCAACTTCTCAAAAACTGTCATGGTTTCTCTCAAGTCTAGAAAAAATATGTACTAAAGACTTCTATTTTCAAAATCCTAATATGACTTTCAGCATGGCATTTTATGCGACATTACAGACCGAATTCTTGCCCTGGGTTTGCTGAGTTGAACATTCTGATTTCTCACTCAGTATTATGTGAGAAAGAAGCAAACGTCAAACACTTTTGTGATATCAAACAGAGGTAGTAATGTTAGCCAACACCTCTTCAAAATGCTTATTCCCTAATGAGAATACAAAGGGAAGAAGACAGACTAATCTTCCACAAGGGACGGTATAACATTAAAGGCAGTAGAAGCAGATGTACAGTCATGGTCTAGCACTGTTTTCAGGTCAATTTTCTTAGCATAATTTCAGGATAGTAGGTTTCCCTGAGAATTTCAGGACAGCTGCGGGTTCTGCCCCTGACAGTCTTCAATCCAAAGTCAAGAAAAAAACTGAAGATAGCCTTCTACTTTACCTTTAGGAAAAGTGAAACACTGTCACAACAGAGGTCAGCAAGGAAATAAAAGGTGCCACCCAAGTCACTATTCTGGATAGCGGACATTTTGGTGAGAGAAGGGTAAGGAACAAAGTCACCTTCTTCTTCCCAGTTCTCTCCCTTCATATTACTCATGTGATACTATCTCAGAAGGCATTTAAAACAAAAGGATCAAGGAGAAAGGGGTCCAAAATGGTCTTCTCTAGGCATTCAGGAAGAAGAAAAAGAGGTGTAATCAAGGTCCCTCCAAGGATCCACTCATGCTTCCAGAGTAGGCAAATGCTGGGTGTCAAAAATGTGCCATTTTCCCCTTCAGATCCATACTCCACCCTTCACCAGGGTCTCCTCAGTTCCAGGAGCCTGACCATACAAACTACATCAAAGGGAGAATGTTGAGGGTTATCATAGGGAAGAATTAGAAGAGTTATCATTATATGCAAAGTCCACTGTGGCTTCAGAGGTTACAATATATACAGTTGGGGATCCTGCAGTAGAGAGGACAGAGAACAGACCACTGAGCTGGGAATTTGCTCTCCTGGTTCCCTGCTGGGTTGCCTCAGGCTGGCTCTTGAAACTGGTCCCTCTAAAACCTAGTTCCCTTACGGAGTTGATGATTAATCTCTCTATCCAAAACTTTATTCCTTTGCTTGTCTCCTCTGACCTCAATCCCTTTCTTGTTCCCTCTGACCCCAGTCCTTTGCTAACTGAAATAATCAACCAGAGTCAGATGACTAAGATTGCTGTTGTCAATCTTAATGTGCTAAAAATGCTGTTGTAGATATCATCATTCATGTACCACCTCAGGCTGTTTCCCCAGGGCAAGATGAGCTCAGAGACCCCCTCCAAGCCATGGACCACCTAGCCAGAGAATCCTAAACCACAGACATCCTGACTCCTGAAACCATGATTAGGAAATGTCACAAGGGGCTTCTCTGGTGGCACAGTGGTTGAGAATCTGCCAGCCAATGCAGGAAACATGGGTTTGAGCCCTGGTCCTGGAAGATCCCACATGCCACGGAGCAACTAAGCCCGTGCGCCACAACTACTGAGCCTGCGCTCTAGAGCCCACCAGCCACAACTTCTGAAGCCTCTGCACCTAGAGCCCATGCTCTGCAACAAGAGAAACCACAGCAATGAGAAGCCTGTGCACCACAATGGTGAGTAGCTCCCGCTGGCCACAACTAGAGAAAAGCCCGCGTGCAGCAACAAAGACCCAATGCAGCCAAAAATTAATTAATTAATTTTAAAAAAAGAAATGTTGCAAGACAATAATCCCAGTTCCTTTGTTCTTCCCCTTTAAAACATCCCTAACTCAAAGACCAAGATGGAGTGGATCTGAGACTTGCCTCGCATGGCCTTGCTTGGTGCCCCGTAAATCAACCCTTACTTTGCTACAAACACCTACCATCTGAGTTTGACTTTCTGGGCTGTGGCTACATGAGGCTTTATTCGGTTACACGCTCAGCTCTAACCTAAGGTCAAATCTCCTCTCAAGACAGCTCTCTCTGCATGGCTCCTTCCTTCCAGATGGTAGTAACTGCTTCCTCTCTCTTCCCTCCAGACCTAGGAGCTGTCAGAGGTCCACTATGCTAGCCCCTGTGTATTGCACTACTCCTTGTACTTTCTTTGAGCCCTTCCCACACCTTTACAAAAAGTATCTTTATTAAATCCCCCTTGAATACTATTAATTTGAGTGGGTATCTTGGAGCTAGACTGATACATGAGGTTGGATATCCTAAATAATAGTGTACTTTTGCCTGAAATGTGCACTTGAGCATGTATTCCTCAAGAAGCAGGCAATAATACTTACATTTAGAATGTATCAGATCTTGCTCTCTCCATCCCCTGAACCATTCTGGTGGAAGTAACTTAGATGATTAAGGAAACAGTTAATTCTCTACAGAACCAAGGAAGCTGCTGCGAAGCCCATGATGAAAGAAAGGTGACTAATGCAAGAATCAGGCACAGGAAGAATACTACAATCGGCCATCTTGAAAGAGGTGTCACAAGGAGTAATGTTTAGTTCTTCTCTGATGAAAGAAAGACGCTTTCAGTTGTCTGAAACCCCTCTGATCACCAAAAAGTTAAAGAACAGTCATAGTTGTATAATAATATCTAAGAACACACTAGGCAGAGTATCACAGTTATGTCTATGTTAGAATCTGCACAACTCTGGCTAGGGGACATTAGGAAAAAAAAGTGTCAATCTGAACTAAGTTAAATTCTAAATTGAGAATTAGGATAGTTTGGAGCTGGAGGAACTTTTAGTTTGAGATCCCAAAGCCAACCTGAATGCAGAATGCCTTCCACAGCACCTCTAAGAAGGGTTTAACAATAATTGGAAAAATCGTCAGTGAATATAAATTCAATGACAGGAAAGCATGCCTTTCTGAGTGAGAGCTTTCCACCTGCTATCAACTAATTGCTAAAATATATATATGTGAATATATATATATGTGACTATGTATATATACATATATATACATACATATATACACTAGCCTCTGAAGCCACTGAGTTTCCATCTAATGGTATCTTTTCTACTTCTTCCACATGAGAGTGCTCAAAATTCTCTCTCCGTCACCCTGAATACCAATACACACCAAGCACACAGACCACATATACACATGCACTTGTCCTCTTCTCTGGGTAAAAATGTTAGTTCCCTCACCGTTTTCTCATATGGTATTTTTCTATAATATTTTCCCCATCCTGAGTTCTGTTCTTTAGACGTTTTTTGGTTTATCACTGTCCTTATTAAAGCAGCTAATCCCAGCACTATTTTTTATTCAGATAGAGTAGCTATTCTGGGAGTCTGTTGAAATGAAAATGATCTGGATTCTATTATCCTTCATATTATCTATCTGCCCAGGTTCAATCTATCTAGTAACTGTCACTCTTTGAACACAGTCGTTCAGTTAGAGAGAACATCAAATCTAGGAATGAAGAGCCTATTTTCGTTATTTCATTTACACACCCAGAAATGTTTAAGCCACCTGAACTAAAAGCAGAAGGGGAGGTAATGCTTCCGACACATGGAAACTATTCCTGGACCCACACAGGAATGCCTGATTTTAAAGGTAGGGGAGGGTGTCTGACAGCGGGAGAGGACGCCAGCGAGGTAGCACCCGCCCTCACACACATTTTATTTCCCATCCCAACTATCACACAGGGACACCGTGTCTGAACCTCCCCCACTGCCTATACCAGACACAGCTGGATTTGCTACAATATCTGCATGTTGCTTTTCTTTAAAGAATTCTTCAAAAATATCTCGTATTTCCAATTGATTCCAAAGAGACCTGGGATTTTACAGATGTAAGCAATATAGAAATGCCACACAGAAGAGTGTCAAAGACTGTGTGTCTGGTGGTTTGCATGGTACAGGTTCTGAATGTTTTCACAAAAGTCGAGAGTCTTTATAAGAGCAAGTGCAAAATCCCAGACAGTTTGCGAGAAAGCCCCTTGAAAGGTCTGCCACTTTCATTGTGATAAAAGCTAATAGAGGAAAGGATGAAGCATGTTACCAGCTAGGATTTCAGCTAGCTTCATGAGAATGAAGGAAGCTAGAATGAATACCATTTTTGAATCTCAACGGGGAAAAGAAAAGTCCATGCAAAAATAAGGAACAACTTTTATAAGGTGAAGTCTCCACCTACAATTCTCACCTTTTATCAGCTGTGCTTTCAGGTGACAGGGAGACCAAAACAAAACACTTTTAAAATACAGGTGCTAATCTGTGTGTTTACCTGTAGTTTAGAAAATTACAAAAAGAATCTGATAGAGGGCTTATTACCCTGCATAAAACAACTGCATAATGAGCTGATTATCAATCCTTGGTAAAATTCTTGGTCATAAGCCTAGAAATATTTATAATTATCAAATTATACCTTACTCTTTCTTTAAAAAGGATTTGAAGCATTTTCTAGAGATAATTTTTTTTTCTCATAAAAGATGATTTTTTCTTTCTGCTGTTGTTAGAGGTATAAAATTCAGAAGAGAGGTATAGTCGAGGTAAAATCATTAGGTCAATTAATGTAAGTTAGACAATTGAAAGCTGGACTACAAATTTGACTCTAAGCTTCGTGGGTGAAACCAAGTAGGAATGCAATAGGTTTGTGGCTAGATTCCAGTCTAGCTCAGCAGAACCTGAGATTTCCCTCAACACTGTCTCAGGCCTCGAAGGATGGGTAGAGTGGGTATATTCAGCTGCTACCCCTGTTCCAACTATAGGTCCTCTGTTGGTCTGACATGTTTTTCTTGAAGTATGTAACTATATATGAAAATACGATACTGAAAAAAACTCTCCTCAACTATAAGTTTAAAAACATTCCAGGTACTGAGGAGAGATACAATTTTCATGCTCAATTTCATGCTGAAATTCATACAGCTATCAGAGAGGTAGAGCTGACATAATTTTCAACAACATCCCTACAATTTGTGCAGTAGGGATTTGCAAATGGCTATTTTTGCAACTTTTCTTGGTACCAAATGAGGGCATAATGCCAAAGAATTCTTTGGTAGCAACTAAAAGAAGAGTCAAAATAATATGACCCCAGCATATAGTTCTCAGATATTCGGACTTGAGTCTGAAAAAGGATGCAAATTTTAAATATCTAGATTCCTGGGGAATATACAACTACACTGCATATCTTCCAGCAACGAATACTGTTTTTCATAATTAAACTTTTAGACCACTATGTTCAAGGCAATATTACCTAGGAAGTAGTTTTCTAGATTGCTTATAACTAGTTCATCCTTGAGTAGAAGGGAGGTTTCACATTCTCTAATCTAAAAAGTCCAAATTGGAATGCATATCTAAATTAATGCCCCCTCCACTCACACACTCCAACAATGGACCCTGTGTGCCCCCGGGCACCCAGGCATTCTCAGGAAATGGTCATGACTCTTCCGCATTGGTCTCTGCTTAGATTGGAATTGACTTAGTTAACACATTCTTGGCCATAGAATGCACCTTAACACATTTAAAAGAACAGAAAATATGTGCTCTCACAGGGAGCTCAGCTCAGTGCTCTGTGGTGACCTAGATGGATGGGATGGGGGGTGGGGGGGTGGGAAGGAGATCCAAGAGAGGGAGGGGACATATGTATACATATAGCTGATTCGCTTCGTTGTACAGCAGAAACTAACACAACATTGTAAAGCGACTATACCCCAATTAAAAAAAAGAAAATATGTGCTCTCAGACCACAGAGAAATTGAACTAGAAATCAATAACAGAAAGATAACTGGAATATCCAACGCTCCCCCCCCAAAAAAAAGATTAAACAACACACTTTTAAAAACATATAGGTCAAGGAAGAACTCTCAATGGACATGTAAAAATATTTTGAACTTGATGAAAATGAAAGCACAACTTACCAAAATTTGTGAGATGCAGCAAAAGCAGTGCTTAGAGGAAATTTTATTGCTTGAATGCATGTATTAGAAATGAAGAAAATCTAGAATGCATAATCTAAGTTTTCACCTTAGGAAACTACAAAAAGAAGAGCAAATTAAATGCAAAATAAACAAAAGAAAAGAAATAATAAGAATTCAAGCAGAAATCAATGAAATTGAAAAGAGTAAATCAATGGAGAAAAGCAAAGAAACCAAAAGCTGATTCTTTGAAAATACCAATAAAATTGATAACCCAGGCTAACTAAGAAAAAAGAGAGAGAGAGGACAAATTGCTAATATCAGATTGAAAGAGAGGACATCCCATGGACATTAAAAAGATAATAAAGGAATACTATGAACAACTCTATGCCCACAAATTTGACAACCTGGATGAAATGGACCAATTCCTTGAAAGAATCTGCCAAAACTCACATAAGAAGAAGTAAACAATCTGAATAGAACTATATATTATATATTTAAGAAATTGAATCAATAATAACTTTCCAAAACAGAAAGAACCAGGCCCAGATGGGCGCTTAAATATTTGGTAGAATTCAACCAAATATTTAAGGAAGAAATTTTATCAATTCTCTACAATCTTTTTAAGAGGATAAAAGCAGAGAGAATCCTGCCTAACTTATTCTATGAGGTCAGTGTTACCCTAATACCAAAACCAGACAAAGACATTGCAAGAAAAGAAAACTAGAAACCAGTATCTCTCATGAACATACCTGCAAAAATCCTCAACAAAATATTAGCAAATTGAATCCAAAAAAGTATAAAAATTATATACCACAGCCAAGTGGGACTTATCCCAGATATGCAAGGCTGATTCAACACTCAAAAATCAATTAATGTAATCCATCAAATCAACAAACTAAAAAATAAAAATCATACGATCATATTAATAGATGCATAAAAAGCATCTGACAAAATTCAACACCCATTTATGGTAAAAGCCCTCAGTAAACTAGGAATAGAGGAGAACATTCTCTGCTTGATAAAGACGGTCTACCAAAAGCCTACAGCTAATATCATACTTAATGATAAGAAACTAATTTTTCCCAGTAAGGTCAGGCTCAAGGCAAGTATGTCCCCTCTCACCACTCCTTTTTAACATCATACCAGAAGTCCTTGCTTGCAATAAAACAAGAAAAGAAAACAGATTGGGAAGGAAGACATAAAACAGTCTTTGTTTGCAGATGACATGATCATCTACGTAGAAAATCTGAAAGAACTGACGAAAAACTTCTGGAACTATATAGCAAGGCTGCAGGATACAAGGTTAATACACAAAAGTTAATGGCTTTCATATATACTAACAATGAACAAGTGGAATTTGAAATTAAAAACACAATACTTACATTATCACCCCAGAAAGTAAGACACTTAGGTATAAATCTAACAGAATATATGCAAGATCTATATGAGGAAAACTACAAAACTGTGATGAATGAAACCAAAGAACAACTAAATAAATGGAGAGATATTTCATGTTTATGGATAGGAAGACTCAATATTGTCAAGATGTCAGTTCTTCCCAACTTGACCTATAGATCCAATGCAATACCAATTAAAATCTCAGAAAGTTACTTTATGGATATTGACAAACTGATTCTAAAGTTTACATGAAGAGGCAAAAGAACCAGAAGAGCCAACACAATACTGAAGAAGAACAAAGTTGAAGAACAACTACCCGACTACAAGACTTAACTATAATGCTACAGTAATCAAGACCATGTTGTAGTGATGGAAGAATAGACAAATAGATCAATGGAACAAAATGAAGAGCCCAGAAACAGCCCCTCATAAATATAGTCAACTGATGTTTGACAAAGGATTAAAGGTAATACAATGAAGCAAACGTAGTTTCTTTAACAAATGGTACTGGAAAAACTGGGTATCCACATGCCAAAAAAAAAAGAAGACGCTAAATGCAAACCTTACACCCTTCACAAAATTAACTCAAAGTGAATCACAGACCTACAATGTAAAATACAAAACTATAAAACTCCCAGAAGATAACATAAGAGAAAACTTAGATGACCTCCATGATGCCTTCTTGGATAAAACACCAGAGATCTGATCTATGACAGAACTAATTGATAATCTTGACTTCATTAAAATTAAAAACTACTGTTCTGTGATAGACAACATGAAGAGAATTAGAAGACAAGCTGCAGGCTGGGAGAAAATATTTGCAAAAGACACATCTGATAAAGGACTGCTATCCAAAATACACAAAGAACTTTTAAATACTGAACAATAAGAAAACAGGCAACCTAATTTAAAAATGGGCCAAAGATCTTAATAGACATCTAGCCAAAGAAGACAGACAGATAGCAAATAAGCATATGAAAAGATGCTCCACAGCATATGTCATCAGGGAAATGCAAATTAGAACAACAATGAGTTACCACTACACACCTATTGGAATAAACAAAATCTGGAACACCAACAAAACCAAATGAGTATGTGGAGCAACAGGCATGCTCGTTCAGTGCTGATGGGAATTCAAAATGGTACAGCCACTTTGAAACAGAGTTTGGTAGTTTCTTACAAAACTAAACACACTCTTACCATAGGATCCAACAGTCCTATTCCCTGGTGTGACCTAAATTGCTGAAAACTTATGTCCATGTAAAAACCCACACACAGATGTTTACCAGATTGCCAAAACTTGAAATTAGTAGGTGAATGGATAAACTGTGGCATATCCAGACAATGGAATACTGTTCAGCCCTAAGAAAAAATGGGCTAGCAAGCCATGAAAAAATGTGAGGGAAACTTACATGCATTTTACTAAGTGAAAAAAGCCAATGTGAGAGGGCTACATGCTGCATGATTCCAATTCTATGACTTTCAGGAAAAGACAAAATTATGGAGACAATAAAAAGATCAGTGGTTACCAGTGGTGGGAGATGGGGGAGCTGAATAGGCAGAGCACAGAGGATTTTTAGGGCACTGAGAATACTCTGTATGACGCTTATAATTATGGATATACGTCACTATACATTTGTCTAAACCCATTGACTATACACCACCAAAAGTGAACCCTTAGGTGAACTATGGACTTTGGATGATTATGATGTGTCAATGTAGGTTCATCCTTGATTAAAAGTGCACTATTCCGAGAGTGATGTTGATAATGCGGGAGGCTGTGCATGTATGGGAGCAGGGAGTATATGGGAAATCTCTGTTACCTTCCTCTCGATTTTTTTTCTTCCTCTCAATTTTATTGTAAACCTAAAATTGCTCTAAAAATAACATCTAAAACAAAACCCCACATTAAAATTTAAACATACCAGGTCCTTCATGAAGTTTCATTCAACTTAATTCAGTCTGTAAGTTTTGGCCAAGTAGAGTATTGAGTAGAAAATGTGATTTGGTTACTGATAAAGCTAGAGGTCAGTATGGCTTCATGGCTTGTCTATACAACAAAGGAAAAGGTACAATATTAACCCATCACAGTAGATTATATCCTGAAATCCAGAGCCTAGGAAAAACCCTTTATATACAGCAGTAGAATAACCTTAATCACCTAACAGGGTCACTGACATAAAGTAACAGCATAAAATGTCACAATATACGTGTAACAATGTCTGTGAGGTTTGTGGAAATTAACCATAAGGTACTTTTTGAAAAATTACACAGAAGACTTAGTAGAACCTGTTGCCTATCCAATATCCTATCCTCTCTTTTTCCTTGATTACAGAAACCCAATTTTGTTCTATGGTTTAGGATAAGAATTAGAAAACATTTTCTATAAAGGGAAAGAAAGGGAATATTTTCTGCTTTGCAGGTCACACAGTCTCTGTTGCAACTACTCAACAGTTTTAGTGTGAAAGTAGTCATAGACAATAAGTAAGTGAATGTGCATGGCAGTAACCCAATAAAACTTTATTTACAGAAACAGGCAGAAGGCTGAATATGACCCAAGGGTAAATCTCTCGATTTAGGAAGTGTGACCCAATCCCAGCTCTTAGAGTTAAATCTTTTTTGGTAGAAATCCATGAAGCTTATCCTATTCTTTTGCCAGTAGTTGTTTGAGGTGGGCATATGACCCAGTTCTAGCCAAAGAAATATGAGAGAGGGGGGTCTCCTGGAAAAAGTTACTCATTCCTAAGAAGGAAGCATCAGAAAAGATCATCTCTTCGTGCTTTTCATTGTTGTCTGTAGATGCGATGCCTAGAACTCCTGCAGCCATACTGCTACTGGGCTGAGCATAAAGCCAGCACACTCAGGAGGCAGAGCTAAGAGATCCTCAGAGAAGGGCAGCCCTGACTTACTATGTCCTGAGAAGTCCTGACTCTTGAATTCTTCTTAGTAAGGTAATCGATAATCCTCATTGGTTAAGCCATTATGAGAGGTCACAGCCTAAAGCAGCCCAGCTGATACAGAAAGAAAGAGAGAAAAGATGGGACTAGTTAATTTTCTCCCATTGAGGTAATTTCAATCTACTACAGTTTAATAATTTATGCATTCATCATATAGGTATTAAAATTAAATATATAAAACGTGACTCTTGCCTTATAGCCTAAGAATTTTACTTAAAAGTTTGAAGATCTCCTTCCACCCCAGATACCAAAAAGTATTAATTTAAATAAGAAAAATAGGAAAAGTAGAAAAATATAACAAAGCATCCTGAGATAAAATTGGTAGATATAAATCATGACAATGTGTAATATCTCTATTACAAGACTAATTACATGTCTATGTAATTGAAAGTCAATTTTGATGAAAGTTTCTCTTTATTTCAGGAGAATGTCACTTTATTCAAAAATAGCCAAGAAGTTTATTATAAAACATGGAACAGTTTTTATTGGCTGTCTTCCTTTGGGAATTGTGCACTGTTGGAATCCACCATGTCCTCTATTGATCTACAGTGGTCTGGATACACCAAGCCACTGTAGTAAATGGTATTTTTCATGGAAAACTGTAACAATATATATCATATTCCCCATGAAATTCCTCCATCAAGAGGTGGGATCTGTGTTCCCTCCTCTTAAACCTGAGTGAAACTTTATAATGGCCTTAACCAGTAAAATTCAGTGGAAGTGATACTGCTTGACTTCCAAAGTTGGTTCATAAAAGTTTTCTAAGCTGCTCCTCTGCAAAAAGTCTCCGGAAATCTTCCATCTCCCACCAGAGATTTCCCCTCAGGTCATATCCAATCATTTCCCTCTATATATAGTTACAGAGTTATCCTTCTAGGTCACACAGTAGGGGGAAGGCTAGGATAGAATGGTTCTTTTTATTTCTCCAATACCCTTGTTATGATATAAACACTTTAACCTGTCCTCAGGGCTTTCTCTTTTGATTTTCAAAAGCTTCTTAGGAAAGTTAAAACAAAAAACAAACAAAAAAAACCACACCAGTCTAATTGCTTCTATTATTTCCATTCCCATGAAACAATCCAACTTCTCCCCAGAGACAAAGTAGGTATCTGCTTGACTAGGGGAAAGGTCCTGAGAAGAAAAGAGGGAAGCACAGATCTCAAAGTTAAAAAATCGTGTCTTGTCAATGGCCACAAAGAAACCAAGACAAGACAGTTTAGGTGACTCAGCCCAAATCTTTTCTATAAAAATAGAAGCCAAATAATAACAACAAAAAGACAGGGGCTACTGGAAAATAAACTGAGGTCACCTGCCTTTCAGTCAGGGGCTAGTAGAATTATCATCATGTTTGAAAAACAAATTGTCTTGAAACAATCCTCTTTTGAGGAGAGAGTGAATTGTCAGGTAACCACAGAGGTCATAATAATTGCTTAGTGGAATAATTTCCAAATTAAAATTTGAATTTAAAGTTCCTGCTGATTTAGTCTAAACCGTATGTGGGACTGGCAGGTAATAGATGTTTCCAAAAAGTAAAAGGCAAGTTAGGTTTCCAGGGACATCGGTGTGACTTTCTTTAAATGCATTATACCAAAGCCTGGTGGCCACTCTGCTGGCATCACACATGAAAAAGAAGGGATGATGGTGATAAAGGGAGTGCAACTTTTAGGAAACTTCTCAGTTGGTGATGCTGCACCCCCATCTCTACCCTACACACGCAGCAGCACTCCACAGCTCCTAGAGAACCAGGAATAGTAACTGACCCAAAGCCAAGAAAGCAAAAGCTGAGAATGAATTTTAAAATAAACCAAAATAGAGTATGCATTGGAAGGGAAAGGAACTTTATAGGTCATCTAGTCTGTCCTCCCACTCAATTTCCTGTCAATCTCCCTAACAGTTGGCCATCCCGCCTGTTCTTGCACCTGCACCCATGGAGAGCTCACACTCCCCGAGGCAACCCATTCCAGTTTTAAACTGTTCAGCCTATACAAAAAAAAAAAAAAAAGTCTCTTTTATTGCGCTAAAGCTTGTCATCCTACAATTTCCACTCTCTGGTGCTACTCAAATTAAGCCACAGTCTGGATCAAGATACAAATCAAAGAAAACCAGCAAGTGGCTCATCATTAGAGAAGCATCCAGTCAGCTTGCTGTGTCAGTCTCCCACATCTCTGCTTCCTTTGGAGCATGTGAACATTAGGGGACCAAAGGGCTCCTTGCTTTCCCTCAAGTTTTAAAGGTAAAGGACAACTCTTTCCCCAGCACAGTCCTCTGCAAGTGTGCAAGGGGCCCAGCTCTTCTGGAAGTGCACACATAAATGGTTTCTGCTAATTATTCTCACTGCATGAACTTTCAAAATTCTGTGCCAAGCAAAATGTGGGCAATTTTCCTTGCAGAAATGCCCAAATGTAGAAGTTTACTTTTTTTTTTCATTTGTTTTCTGCTTTTAACATGGCCCTTTTCCCCAGCATATGTACTTTGAATTTCCCCTTGCCAAGCTATTGTTTATCTTTCTAACTGTATTTTTAACTCAGTATGACCCTTTAAGAACCAAAAATCTTTTTCAAAGGAAACCAAAACTGAATTGCAGATTTGGAAATCATTTTTTTTTGTTGTTGCAGTTGTCTGTTCACTAGAATTAACACCACACACTCAACTGGCTTTACAAAATCAAAATTTAAATTACCTCTTTGTTTCATTGTTTTGTTCTCTGATAAGCCAGCTTTTCATTCTTTAGGCCCAAGAGGTTAGTGGCCTTATTTTACAGAAAAGTTGGGGATTAAAGCAAAAGGTGATGAGTAGAATATCAATAGGACCCTGTTTTTATACTTTCCCAGAGCTAAAAGGTTATCAGCTAAAATGTTATCACAGAAATATTTGAAAGGGGAAAAACTGCTACAGTGAATTAAATACTGACGGTAAGTGAAGAATCTGAAGAGTTAAAGAAAAGGAACAGGCAAAGGATTACAGTAAATTTAAGCAATTCTTAAAAAAAAAAAAAAAGTAGGCATACAATAATTCATGAAACTCATGTGCTTGATTTACCAAACATCTCTGCAGTTACTACTTCTCATTAACTTACCAAAGTCAGCATTGCTTCTAGGAGGAAAAAAGGAAATTTTGGCATATCAAGGAATAAATAGAATGTTGCAGTATTGTTCACTGAATCGTTTTTGGGGCAAATTTAGTGCTGTTTTCATGTCTTTGTATTCTTTCTAAGTCTGTGTTTGTCAATGTCAATTCAACCCTCCCTGAAAACAACAGAGCTACAATTAGAGATGTAAAAAGCAGTTTGTGTGTAATTTAAATGCTGCAAACTGACAATCTTCTTATGAAAACCACAAACAATTACTTCCATTCTCATGCACCAGTGCATCTGGTTCACCACCATTTTTTATCTGGGATTGCAAATGAATTGACAGTTACTTTCATTGCTAGGAAAAGAGAAAGCTACATTTTTTGACAGGGGTGAGTTACTTGTTTTTTAGTCACAGCACATTGTCATGCTTATGTGGTTAGTGATTATATAACCAACTAACCAAACAACAATTCTTTTCTCTGCTTAACTCAGTCAGTTTTCCTGGGTCATCAATACCAGGCGATGCTAACCCTTTCTCCATATTGGCCTAAATTTTGCTGTATCGAAAACAATCAGCTATCTGGAGCACTATGAAGATGAAGAGTCTTGAATAATAACAAAAAGGAGAATATTTGCTTCTATTTGATCTGACTTTCCTATCTCTGACTAAAAGTAAAATTTAAAAAAAAATTAATGAAAGTAAACCCATCTTTGAACAATCCCCAAATAGGGCCATTGCACTGAGGGCACCTTCATTAAAGAAAGATTTACAGACTTCTCAAAAGACATGTATTTGCATCTATTTAGTTTACATATGAAGAAATCACATGTGGGGAAAACATTTGAATAAACAAAGCCACAGAGATAATGAAAGCATTTAGTACAACATTGATATGCAAGAACACCCTTCAGGATCACTGGAGGGTAAGTGAGCTTTAATGCAAAGGCATTAGTAATGGACTTTCTATTTTCTTATTAGAATTAACCTTCATCTGGAAGAAAAAACTTTTTTCTTCTCTGTTGAATACATATTTCTCTCCAACTAATATATTCTACTAAAAGCTTAAAAAAAAAGTGGCACTTGTACTGGATTTATTATGCCTGAAATGGGTATTGCCAGAAACAAAATAACTGAGAAAACTATTTATTTTTGAAGGAAACAAGTTGTTTCCAAGGATCATAATGGTATTATAGGGAATGCTAGAATCTCCTTCCCAGCAGGTATGTTCAAGTAGGAGAGATTCTCCCCATAAAAGAAGAGTTTAGCCGAAATCTGCCAATGGCAGAAAAATGAACTAGATCATTCCTTAAAATTCATTCCAAGCCTATTCTTTTATGCCCCTAATTTCCAACTGCTAGTTCTTAAAATCAGAGCAGCAAGTGGAAAATGTGATTTATTAGCAAGCTATAAGCACGGGCTGATTCAGCTTCACATATATTTTAATATTTTAAGTTTGAATTCTATAATTTGAACTCAATGCCATATTATGCCATTGTGCTATCTGCCTTTCTCACTAGCTTGGAGACATAGTGTGTGAGGAAAGTAGACTTACACATATTCCAATGTCTGTCTGATGCAATACAGTGATTCCTTCAAAGGCACGACATCTACTGGCTGTTTGAACAGTAAAAAATTAAATAATTAAATAAAATTAAAAGTTTAATTAAAAACTGGAGCAAAGTGTTGTCATTCCTAGACTTGATACCTAAAGCAGGAGTGCCCCTACCTTTGACATTTTCAATCAACATGAGTATTTATTGAATTATGCCATTGGGAATGTTAGTACAATATAAAGTCCAGTCCTTCCACTCAAATAACTTAGAGCCTTAAAGTTAATACTCTTACGCCACCTCCCTTCTGGGTATTTCATAAGCCCAGCCCCAGTGCCCCCTCTACCCTCTAGATGTATATTTCAAGCAGAACTTTAGAGAGTCATTCAAAAGAAACAAAAATAAAAATTACATGGTGAAGCTGCTGGAATAACTGGAAAAATAGAAGTAACCCAAGTATCCATGGTTATGAAGGCCCAGCAAAGATTATTTTAGGATTTTCACGCACTAGGATCCCTAATTGCCCTCAGGCTAATGTTAGGATGCAAATACCCAACTCTTGCCACTTCTTCAAGACCTACCCAGTCCTGGGCATATCACTATTCCAAAGGACTTAAGAATCCTAATTTGACTCTGTATTTGTACCTGGAATTCACTCCACTGTAATCTTCATAAGGAAATTACCAAGATCCCTAAGCAGAAGTGACTCTCTTTTAATCACTTAAAGCAATTTTAAGTACCTAAAATTGCCCTATAACTTAAATCTGGGAAAGAAATGACTAGAGGCATTCTTCCAGAGGCAAATACAAGGGCTTACATGAGATGCGTTTATTTCCCAGTAATTTCTTGGTGTTAACAGTTGCTAATGAACATCCAATGGATACAACCTCAATGAATTTTTTTAAATTATTTATTTTTTTATTTATCTTTGGCTGCGTTGGGTCTTTGTTGCTGCGCGCGGGCTTTCTCTAGTTGTGGCGAGCGGGGGCTACTCTTCGTTGTGGTGCCCGGGCTTCTCATTGCAGTGGCTTCTCTTGCTGCGGAGCACGGGCTCCAGGTGCACGGGCTTCAGTAGTTGTGGCTCGCGGGCTTAGTTGCTCCGTGGCATGTGGGATCTTCCTGGATCAGGGCTCGAACCCGTGTCCCCTGAATTGGCAGGCAGGTTCTTAATCACTGCACCATCAGGGAAGTCCAACCTCAATGATTTTTTAAAAATTATGAACTATGTCATCTGTGTTGAGTGTTCAGTGTTACACAGAATGTAAAACATAGCCTTTGCCCCTTAGGAACTGATGTTTAATTTAACTGTATAAAATATTTTTCATTAATCCTTTTCAGTATCCAACAACATATGCTTGTATAGAGTCTAAGGACATATCATATTACGACTTGTTATATCGTTATTTGTTTGCCTGTCCTATTCTTGTTAAGTTTATAATTCTTTGATACCATGGTTTATGTCTTGCTTATTTTTTTAAACCTTGGAGAACCTTACACAGTGATTTGCTCATAATAGTTGTTCAATAATTACTTGTTGACTTTAATTGTTTACCACCGTAGAGGTCTCGATAGGGCTATAGAGTAAAAAAGATTCAGTTTGCCAGACTGCCTTGTAAACATAAAGTCTCTCTATATAGACAACAACATTAAGTGCTTTCTCGACAAGTCTGACATTGGCATTCAACCTGTGTTGGCGTCCAGCTTTGTCACTGGATACTATCTCATGTGTTTCTCTTCCTTCAAATAAAAGCCCTACTTATATAGTGTTGCTTTTTTAACTCAGGAACAGTTCAGGGTTTATCTTGCTGGGATACATTTTTCACCTATTTCACAGATAAAATCGATCAGTTGCAGGAAGAGTTCAGTAGCTCTGTGGGAGCAGTGTGAAAGCCCACAGTGGGAGACGCAGTGTCTTCGCTTTCTGCTTTCCACACACTTTTTCCTGCCAAAGTTTTTAGTCAGGATCTGTAATAACACTCAGTCCTTCTTTGGAGAAAATGATAGCCTTCCTTAAAGATAGCAAGATGTGGCTTCTTACCACGGGAAAGAAAGTTAGCAGCCATAAAAGAAGAAAAGTTGCCAACATTACTTACAAATACGCATTTGATATTTCAACAACATAGGTCTGGAAAGCAAAATAATTAACCAAAGCTCCAAATAATACAAGTCAGAGTTCAGTGAAGCTTGAATTAATTAGAAAGTTTGCAGTGAAAGCTGAATGGCACTGTCAAAGTGCAAGTTGTTGGTACTGAGCTGAAATTCTACGCTAGCTTTCTTTCCTGACAAAACATAATCACGCTGCTACTTCCTCTAAGTTGCACAGCCAGGAGGAGCCACAGAAAATCCAGGAAGATTGGGACCTCAATGAGAAATAACTTTACTGACAAAAATCCCTTCAGCAGCTGGCCACCTCCATGACACTGAGAGGCAAGAACATCACTCATCTGGCTAAATCCCAACACACAAATTCTTTTTTATTCATTTTCGAAAATTGCCTCAGTAACAATGATCATACTCCAATAAGAAAACATGCATTCATAACCAATAGGAAATTTACTCTGATCTCAGAATGGTTCTTTAATTTGCAGTCACAAACTTGTTTTTTAGTAGCACTCACTCATTTTCTGTTCCTCCAGGGCTAGATCTGTGGTCCCTTCTGATTCTAAAGGGCACATTTCTGAGAGCTGGATTCCAGACTAGATAGTCTGCTCCTGTTTCACAGCAGCCCACAAGGATGGACTCCTAAGTCAAATTGAGGCTTCAATTTTTTTATTTCATTTATTTATCCTTTAAATTTATTTTATTAATTAATTAATTCATTTTATTTTGGCTGCATTGGGTCTTCGTTGCTGCGCGTGGGCTTTCTCTAGTTGCGGTGAGCGGGGGCTACTCTTTTTTGTGGTGCGTGGGCTTCTCACTGCAGTGGCTTCTCTTGTTGCAGAGCACGGGCTCTAGGTGCGCGGGCTTCAGTAGTTGTAGCTCGCGGGCTCTAGAGCGCAGGCTCAGTAGTTGTGGCGCACGGGCTTAGTTGCTCCGCGGCATGTGGGATGTTCCTGGACCAGGGCTTGAACCCGTGTCCCCTGTGTTGGCAGGCAGGTTCTTAACCACTGCACCACCAGGGAAGTCCCGAGGCTTCAATTTTTTTAAACAACACAACAACATAGCAATTAACCTCAAACATCTTACACCCAAGTGTTTTGTGGACTTTCAAAGAACAGAGTATGTATGGTACTAGAGCGGAAAAGTTTTTTTTTAATATAGTTTATCTTTCATAATTAGGAGTTTTACATGGAGTTAGTTTTATGGGATGATTCTGAAAGAAGCATAAAATTGGGAACACCTGCCTGGACTGTTATATAAGAGACAAATAAATGATTTTTGAACTTTTAGATTTTTACTTTTATTTGTTAGAGAAGCTGGCCTGCCCTTACTAGTTGTAGCTGAGCTTTCAAACAGTGGGTTTGTAATGATATATACTCTCACCACAGCCCACTCTGAGCTAATTCAAAAGTCTTCTCCGTATGATTTGTGGGCTGTGGACAGGAGAGTCCACCACCAATAGCATGTGTGGTATAACGATACTGATGGTCAGGTGCTCTGGAAGTAACTGGAAGGATAAAATGCCCACACGGGCTGTTGAGGACAAAAGCAAACCTCAGCTCTCCCATTAACAATCCTCTACTCTGCAGAAAAGATGAAAGTGGCCAGCATTGCCCCAGCAAACAGCCATGGTTTGATGTACCCTAATATTGAGTCCCCAGGTGAAAAAGGATTGTCTTCATTAAAAAAACTGGGTTTTTCCCTGTAACTTTTGCCCAGATTTATTTCTTCTTTCTTAACAGCTCTGAACTACTTAAATACAATGAAAATGAAAACATGAATTTAAAAACCATAACTTTACAAAGTTTTCTTGATATGTATCCGTAAGTCACAGAAGTAGGACATACATACAGGGCAGAATTAGAATGAGAAAGGAAATCTGTGTAGAAGTTCTGGTGGGATTCACTCTGGCTTACTTCCTTGTTGATCTTATTGACATTATTTAGGTATATCCTGATAAAACATAGGGTTCCATTACCAGCCAGACGTTCCCAAAATAGGGAGGGAAAGGAAACGGGCCCTGCTGCATTCTCTTAAAATTAGCAGTTACCTTGCTAATTAAAACCTAATTGTGAGAGAGCAACATGTAGATACCCCCAGTGGCATGGATCCCCACTGATTTAAAAGCTGTCATTATAAACCCAAAGAAATTGGCTTATTAAAGTGAACACTAATGGAAGGTTCTGTTGCTCTGAGATGACAGGACAGAGGATTGAGGGGAGGAAGGAAGGAATGTGTATGTCTCGCATTGCCTTTCATTATCTGAGAAGAAGCCTCTGACAGCGAGAGCCCCGTCAGGAGGACAAAAACAAAATGAGTGTGGCAGGAACCACCTTCTCCTAGTTTATTAATATGTGTTATATATAGCTCTAGGCCTCTGGGTGCCACAGATAGGGGGGTCATTCTGGTTAAGTATATTAATGTTAAACACGTGTATGAAGAGAGGTTCAAGGACAACACAGTTTGGTATATTTTATCTTACTTTTTATGTGACTGTTTACAAAGCCCTTTTAGGCTGGCATAAGGCAAGAGAGTAGATTATTCTTTAAACAACTGAAAAATTCAGTGAATTCATTAACCTATCTTCTCAGTGAGTCATCCAAATACACATCAGCAAATACACACACACACACACACACACACACACACACACACACACACATGCATGAACACATATATTCTTTCTCATTTTAGTATGTTTTTTTTTTGTTTTTTTTTTGCGGTACGCGGGCCTCTCACTGTTGTGGCATCTCCCGTTGCGGAGCACAGGCTCCGGACGCGCAGGCTCAGCAGCCATGGCTCACGGGCCCAGCCGCTCCGCGGCATGTGGGATCTTCCCGGACCGGGGCGTAAACCCGCGTCCCCTGCATCGGCAGGAGGACCCTCAACCACTGCGCCACCAGGGAAGCCCTAGCATGCATTTTTACCTATTGTTTTTCCATGCTACCCGTGACTAACCTCAGAAAACCTATGGATGCCAAGGTATAGATAATATTCTGGTCTCTTTTACTCTAACATAAGCAGCAGCTAAAGCAACCTTCCCCATCCCCGCCCCCAACAAGAGGCTTCTGTATTAAATAGAAAGAACTGTCCTTCCCAATGTAACACATCTTAGCTTCCTTTTGATTTGCTCTGTGTCTGTCTGTCACATTCAAGTCCACACCATGTAGATAGAGTTCATCCCTCATTTCTGTCCAAACTCATCTTTTTAGGTCCTGGAAAGCCATGACTATAGTGACAAACAGCCTTGGAACTGGAGCCACAGAGCTGAATCCACATGCCGATTATGCCACTTCCTGTGTGATTTGCGGTAATAAAACTAAATTTTCTGGACCTCAGTTTCCTCATCTTGGTCAGATTATGAAGAGTATCTTCTTCTTAAGGTTTTAGTAAAGCACTGAGCACAGTCCCTTCTACCTGGTGAAAACTCAGTACACACTGGCCTTTACTCTTATTACGCCCTACTGGACAAGCCACATAGCTTTGCTCTGCTCTCTTTCCGTCTGCTAACGTGCAGCACGATATCTTGCTCTCGTCCTAGAACTGTGGATTGCCTAGGAACCATTCCTTCCCTATTCTTCCCATCATGCATCCCACTCATTTGTCTGATTTATTCTTCTCCTTGTCTTTATACTAACAAAGCAGTTGACAGAATCCCTCAAGGATGCAATTGTCTAGCAAGCCATATATAAAGTAAATTCTATTCATAGCTTGGCCTATCCAATACGAGAGATTTAACAGAGAGAGTGAGAGTGAGAAAAGGTAACAGAAGAGAAGGAGAAAAGTCAGCAAAATGAAATGTAGAAAGAAGTTGAAATGCTTACGAAGGTTTTGTCAAGCCTCGGTTCAAATATAATCTGTGCAATGGCAGCTCTTAAAATGAGACGTTTAAGGAAGATGCGAGAACACAGTTTGTAGAGAATGCTAGACATGGAAACAATCTTAGAGATAAACTGCTACACCCCAAACACTTTACAAATGAAGAAATTAAGGCATGGAAAGTTTAACTGACTTTTCTTAGGGTATGTAATAATTAACTAACAAACCCAAGACCTAAACCCTAGTTGCCTAACCCCCAGAACACAGTTCTTACCCCTAAATCTATATGTCATCAATGTTATTAACCTAAGAAGCCATTCATTCATTCACTGTTAAGAAGTCATCTTGAATTTAAAGCACTTGCCCATCTTCTCAACCTTAGATGAACTTTTCCTGAGGTAGGATTGTCTACTGTGTTTCACTAGAATCAGATTTCAATGTCCCCAGACAACTTCTTAAGCATCTTAGATACACGTCACCCAAAGCCAGCCCCCCTTTGGTTAAACAACTAACTTATGATATGAATTGAAGGAGAACAAAAGTTACACAACTCAAAACTATCTTCCCAGAAACTTTCACTGTCTTTTTAATGTTTTTAGGGAAATTACATTTAGTCATTTTATTAAATATTTTAATCGACCTCTTCTCATTTAATCATCAAAAATAGTAGACACTAAATACATATTTTTTTGAAAGAAGGAAAATTTAGACACTATTATCCACACTTTCATCAAAATAAGACATAAACCTCCTAGGACACAGACAATGTATCCAGAGGTACTAGCTAGTGCATAACAAGTCTGGATCCCAACCCAAATCTCTCCGAAACCAAACCATTTACCTCCCCCTCTGCTTGACACCGTTGTAGCCACTGCTCTGGGTTAAAGGCGTCATCTTCAAAAGGTGTCCCTTACTAATGGACACTCAGAGTAGAAGCTTATCAATCACTGTACAAAGTGAATACATTAGTGAACGTTAGTTGTTGATTAGTTGATTGAAGTACCTCGTAGAAAAGAAGCATTTGAGGGGAAGAAGACTCAAAAGGTGAGTTTTGATTGAAGCAAGGGAGTCAAAACACAGATGAGGCTGGAGCCAGCCCTTGGCTGCACAGGGCTCGGAGGCTCTGGAAAGTCGAGGCTGTACCTTGAGGACAGATGGCAAAGAGTCAACCGCAATTCTTTGTAGACCAACCATCGCTTTAAATGTGAAGTGCTACTTGGATCTGATTTTGAGGGCTTCGTTTTTAGGATTTCACTGCTACTTTCACTCTGGAAGGTCATTAGAGAGTCCGTTAGATGGAGATAACTCTTGTCTCCGCTCAGTGTGCTGCTTCTATAAGTGTGCCCTCCTGAAAATAAACTACGTCTGGCAACCACTTGTGTGAATTACCTAAATAAAAGACTCACACTGTTAATGGAGCACTTTTGTACTAGAAAAAGAAACCATTAGATCTGATGTTAAAAGAAACTGCTACTGTCACTTACTTGATTGATTGCATCTTTTATTAGGTCTTCACTGAATTATTTCCTGGTATGTCTCTTTTTAATCTTCTCCCCTTTGTTGGGATATGAGGAATGTATATTTTGAAAGTAGTGGGGAAAAAATGTGGAGAAGTGTAAAATTCAAGATCATAAAAGCCTTTTCATGGGTGGTATTATGAATGTAGCTCTCATGTGGAGCCTGGAATGTAGGTGTAAATTTCAGGGAGTGAGGATTATGTTGTAAAGGGAAAGGGAAGTATAAACTGGAGCTGTAGGTTGGTGAAAGAAAGGGAATGAAGGCAAAGGAAAAGCAAGCATGGGGCATCTGTTACAACCATTACCCCGGGGCCTCCTTCAGTCACGGCCGTCCAACTAATGGTTTCTGAAGTGATATTTTCAAGGACCAGATGTAAACTCTGCTCAGCAGGTGTGCTCTGTTTGAGCCCCCTCTCCTTTTGTCACCTGGCAGAGCCTGTGATTAACCTGGCTAACACCAGAAAAATGTCCTAAGTTTAAATATATGTACCTCCTTCCCTGGGGACCCTGCTGCAGTGGGTGTAACTGGAGCATCTGTGTACCTGGAGGATAAGGAACTTGGCACGTGATGAAACAGACTCAAGCGATACACACAGCAAAGGAGAGTGTGCTAAAGAGCTGTTATAGACTGCTGACTGGCTAAGTGTGTACATGGAGCTGGGGGCCTACAGGACTCTGGAAGACAGCTAATAATCGTCACGACAGGCTGTCAAGCTTCCATTTTTCCCTTTTCTGTTTTGCATATTGACCCTGAACTGGGCGGCATGTTCATTTTCTATGCCTTGCCGCATAGCATCAGGGCCGGGGCAGCCCTGGCTGGTATCCGCTGCTCACTAACGAGCTGCCGCCTTTGACAGTTGTGGCGGAACCACACGCTTGTATTTATAAATACCGCGCGCAGACTCGCTGGCTGGTAGGCAAGGCTGCTGCGGGTGCTACACTGATGATGTGCAGAGGATTTCAGGTGAGCAGAGAGAATCTCATTAGCAAGGTCTCCCCTGTTCTTCCCGTCTGACTGCCAGAAAGCCAGTGAGCCCAGCAGGTACGAACACAGGCACGGGAGTGGTTGTTTTCTGCCTGGACTTGGAGTGTTAGCCTAACCTCCCCACCGGTTCCCCCCTCCCCCCCCGCCCCGATTCAAGAACCAAGACTATTCTTGAATTCAGAGAATTCCTCATTGTCTCAGGTTGAATTCCCCAAAAGCAGACCACCCCCCCCCCCCAAGTAAATCACTTGTGAAAGTGAGTTATTAGGAAGTGTCTTCAGAAGAAACCAGTCGGGGGATTGGGGGAAGTGGGACCACAAGGAGAGGAAATTGTAGCAGGTAGAATAACGCCTCCCCCCAGAGATGCCCACCTCCTAATACACAGAACTTAGGAACATGTTGCCTTTTTTGGTAAAAGGGAAGTAAGATTACAGATGGAATTAAGGTTACTAATCATCTGATCATAAAATAGGGAGATTATCCTGTATTATACGGATGGGCCCAATCTAATCACAGGAGTACTTAAATGTGAAAGAAGGTAGGTCAGGGAGATGGGAGCATGAGAAGGACCTGATGCCCTGTGCTGTCTCGTAGATGTTGGGAGTTATATGCAAGGACCAGAGAGAGGCTTCTAGGAGCTACAGGTGGGTCCAGCTGACAGCCAGCAAGGAAACGAGACCACAACCACGTGGAACTGAATTTCTGCAAAGAAAAGGATCCTCCATTCCGTCTACAGTCTTGCCAACACCTTTCAGCCTACCGAGACCCAGACAGGACTTCTGCAGAACTATTTAATTATAAGTTTTTGTTATTTTAAGTCATGAAAATTGTGATGATTTGTTACAACAGCGATAGGAAACTAGTACAGAAGCCATATAAAGATGTGATAGCAAGCAAAGGACCGGAGAGCATAACCAGCTCAATTCCCTGCAGGAAATCTGGTGACAGTGTAAGTCACACCTCAGTGTTTTCATATGAGGGACCAAAGAGCAGGGTATTACAACCATGGCATCCATCAAGCATTGCCTAAGGGCTAGGAGTATGCAGCGGCAGTAGTGAACCTAATTTTCCAAGAATTTCCTACCCTTTGCACAGGAAAGTACACTCTTACAGTGTAAGGACAGCCTTCCAACAAAGAGGTGCAGGTGCTGGCTATAAGGAAAGACCAATGAGAGTCAAAGTGCAGGAAAATGGTGAAGAAATCTAAGGGGATGTGGGCAGAGTACTGATATTCTCTGCTAAAACCATCCATCATAATACATATGCACTCTCCGCAAATCTTTCACGTAAATGAAACCACCGAATAGCTCAGGAAACACAGGTTTTGAAAGCAACAGAGCATGGCCAAATTCCCAACTTTCATTTGTGACCTTGGGTGAATTACCTACTCTCTGTAAGTCTTAGCTTCTTTTGATGGAAAATAGGAATTATTAACAGGAAACACTTTTTGCCAAGTCTCCAAGAAGTTTCAATAAGTGATTAAATGAAAAGCACCTTGCACAGTGCCTGGAAATCAACTCAAGTTTGTTCTCTTCCTCTTTTCTCCCTTGACCTTGGACTTCGGGACATGACACACTTTATCTGGCAAAGAGGGAGAGATCAATATGGAGTTCTAACCTATACGTCCTGCATGTATTTCTTTTCCTTCAGTGTATGAACTTGCCAGTTTCCTCCCAACTCTACAAAAGCCCTCTCTCTCTTCAAAACCTGCTCTAAATACTGAGATTTCTTTATTTTTACAGCCAAACTTATTAAAACAGTATTCTATACTGCAGTCTCTATCATCTCATCTTCCATTTGCTTTTCAGTCCACTAGGCTTTCCACCCTCTACCGTGTTTGTCCTCGAAAAGTATCACACTGTTTGCCAAACCTACTCTTTCTTGAGCTTGCAGTACTATTTGACATTGTTGCCCACTCATTCCGAAATGCATTCCCCTCCCCAGTTCTAAGTTGCTCATGGCTTACTCCAACACTCCTGCGATTCCTCACTCTGTTTCTCTCTAAATGTTAAATCTCCCTCATCTGCAATCGTCTTTTCAGCTCCAACCTTAGACTCTCAGTTTAATAACAGCAGTCAATATTGATTGGCATTTACCATGTGCCAGGCACTTGACTAAGGACTTCACGTGATGCATGAGGTGCTTACTAGGATTATTCTCACTTTAAAGAGAAGGATACCAAGGTTTGGAATGGTGAAGCAACATGCCCAGAGTTACACAGCCCCGAAGTGGTAGAGCTGGGATTTGAATCCAGGAAGCCTGATTCATACCCACTGTTTCATTTAGCTTGTCTTCCTGGTTTCCCTACCTATATGTAGAGTTTCACCCACCAAAAATTCGCCAATGACCAATAAGTCTCTATCTCTGGTCTAATGTCTCTGCTGGGCTACAGGTCTATGAGCGCATTACCTCCCAGACAGATTCTCTTACATGTACCACAAACATTTCACTCCAGGTTCCCCAGCCCCAGCCTCACCCCCATCAGATAACCTGCCCTTAGATGGTACCAGTTCAGTTGCTGAACGGCATTCTAATCTGCTTCCTTCTCGGCATCCAGCCAGTTGCCAAGCCCCATCAACTCTAACAGCTCTGAGCAGCCCTGTCCATCCCCAACTACTACAGCCTTGTTTCAAGCCACCCACATTTCTGTATAAACTACTACAGTTGATTCGTAACCCATCTCTCTGCCTTCAGTCTCACAACCTCCCCGCAAACCTACCTTATTGCCCAGGTCAGTTTTTCAATCCATAAATCTGATTATATTATGTTTCAAAAGTTTTCATTAAATTCACAGTCCAAGAAAAGAAAGTCCAAGTTTGGCTGAGAAGGCTGGCTGTGATCTGGACCTCCACTGTTTTTCCAGACTTATCTCTCGTGTAGTCCCCCTTGGCCACACCAAAATATTGCAGTTTCCCAAGAGGACATGTTTTCTCACTCCTCTGTGCCATTGAACTGCTCTCTCCCCCGACAGGGGGCTTCTTTCCCTCCTTGACTACGTGGCCTGTGCCTACCTATCCTTAAACACTCACTCAAGCATCACCACGCCAGGAAGATTTCTCTGCCCTCACAGGTCAAATGAAACGCAGTGTCTTTGTCCTTCCTCTATGACTCTTTCAATTTGCCTTTTTTCAGAGTGACGATCACACCAGGTTATGTAATCATTCACATTTTTATCCATCTCCCCAGCTAGACTCTAAGCTCCTGGAGAGCAGGGATTGTGTCCCATTTAGTACAGTAAAACCAGCACCCTGCTCACAGTAGAGCTCACTAAATATCTGCTCAGTGAAAAAAGCACAAATAAATGAACAAATAGAGAGAATAGCACACTATGACTGCACACCCAGACCTCTTGGGTTCCCACAAATCTCTAACAAATGCTCTTTGGGTCCTTATTATCCAGAAGATATCGATGCAGATGTTGCTGTTGACACCCTACGGCAGTCACAATCCCAAGCACCCATCAGGAAACACACCTGAAAATGCTTTAGCTGAGACACTGTCACAAAGAGAAGGGGATGCAGCCATCTGTGAGGAATGATTTCCATGACTCCAGGTACAATGGCGGGAGCTCCTTGAGATATTAGGCAAGGCAGTCAGACAACATTTTGCACTTCAAGGTTAAATCTAAGAGGATACTGATGTGAAGAGAAGAGAAGGAGATTTCCACGGTGGCAGAGGAATCCACTGTCTTCTCAGGAAACTGGAACAAGGTTACAGTTGTACTTTCCAAAATCAAAAATTATATAGGGCAAAAAAAGAGGGATTCAAACATCCTTCCTCTTTTTACTTTCATGTCTACCTTGGAGAAAAGTCACAAAACAGGAAAAAAATAGAAAAGGAGGGGTTAGGGATTTTTCATTCTTCTGTTTGCCAACTGTGTAGTGGCAGAAAATTGCTGCTAGCGACAGTGTTATTATATAGAATATAAAGAAGAAAGCACCCTGAGAAGTCTATTTATAGAGCAAATACTTGGATATCATCATGCAGACTCCTGCCTATGGCAAGGAAATACTCATGGCCTGTTGGAAACAGACCAGAAGACCTGGCTTCCGGGAGTAACACTGCCCTTATTAGCATCCTCAGCCAGTGTTTCATGAGGTTCCTTTTCCCAGTCTATAAGAAGAGGTGAAGCAGATAAGCTTTAAGTCCCCTAAAAACTCTTAACTTTCCAAGGTTCTCTCTCTTGATTCTCTCTCAGCAGCCAGATTGATCTCTGGACACAGAGTAGTCTAGAATCCCACCAGAGGAAGGCAAAGAAATACCTGGCTGACCTAAGCAATTGTGACACAGAAGATTCAGGAAGGAGATGGACATGACTTCAGTGACAAGCTATTGCCACCCTGGCTGTCATGAGCTAACTGTGGCTCTGCAGTTCATGGTAGCAAGAAATTTCATCAAGGAGGGAAGGAAGAATGATCTTGCGTTACTGATTTCCCACTTCCTCCCATTCTAAAGTCTTGAACTCCAGAATAGACCACACAAACCAAACCAAGAGAAAGGTGCTATGTGGGTTGGTGAGTGGCCATCCAGCTCATCTTTCAAACGCGCCCCTAGTAAGCTGTTACACTGAAGCTATCGTCCAAAAAAAAAAAAAAAAGAAGTAGAATTCTATGTGCCTGGGAATGAGAGGGTGTCATTCACAGAGAAAAGGCAGAAGTCCAATTGTGCTAGGGTTCTGATAAAAAGAGTGGGTAAAAGAAAGAAAGTCCATACAGGTGATTTTCCCTGGTACCAGATTGGAAAATGCCAGTTAGTAACAACCGTGTAACAGTAAAGACAGGACAGATTTTTAAGGAGGCAAATAAAAAGTTATGCTTTTTTTTTTCAACTATATATGAAACTATGGGAAATCAAAACACTATAGGGAACTCAAAGGAGCTCCAGAATATGACAGTCTCAGACTCTAAGAAGTGCAAGCAAGTTCACACATTCTCAATCCTCTCAGCAAATTAAAATAAACAGCTCAGGGACCTACAGAAAACAATGCGTCTTTGTACCCTCTCCTGACACAGACTCTACCGTCAGTGGCATGGTCTTCTTACTTTATCTTCTTCCATATTTCTGTGTTTTTAGTTCTATTTATGCAAATATACATAATGTATTTAGTTTTCTATTTCCTTCTCCAAAAACTGTCATTTCTATTTTTATCAGATTTTTTTTTTCACTGCTTAAACTATACGTGAAAGGGAAAGACACAAAGATACTAGGACAAATGGTTCTATTGTCCCTCCTCCGTGGCACTGTTGGACCTGCAGTCACAATATGCTCTTCTGTATACTCAACAGGCTAAGATAAATACGTCACAAGTTGCTCTTATGTCTAACTTTTGTGCCTCTGGTCAAGATAACATGTTTACCACTCCTTTTCATTCTCCCTTCCAGGCAACAAGGTGGCTTTCCCTGGGAATCCTGTTACGGTAGTGATTACTGCTGTTGATAAGGCCGTGTTTTGTTTCTGCTTTATACTGTTGTTGCTGTTATGTGGTGCTAGGCAACGTCCCAGGGCTGAGACCTCCTTTTCCTGGTGCCTCACAGCTTGGTTCCCTGCCCACTTTTGCCTGCATGTGAGCCTGCTGCTGGCTTGCTTCTGCACTGGTCCCTGAGGTCTTCCTGACTTTGGGTCTCTCCCTTGCTTCCTTGGTCTCAGCCTCTTAGACACCAAGCCCCTGTCCAGACACTCAGACCACAGGCTTCTGCCCAGTGCCCATGGGCTTGATCGCTCCCATCCCCATGCCTCCACCTTCACTCTCCAACCTTCTTTATTTGAAAAGGGAAAGCACAGTACCTTCATATACATAAGCCTGAATATAAAGCAATGAGACTGATGCCACAAACCTCGTACCAAAATAAAGTCTTACTGCTATAGCCATAGTCTGTATTTGTCTGTTTATAGCCCTATTTATATATGCATATAGAGATACTGTATTTAGAGTTTTATTTCCTTCCCCTACAACTGTCATTCTATTTTTAACAGATTTTTTTACTCTTCAAATATGGTAGGAAAAGACAGAATTATACAGGTAAGTTGCTGCTGCTACAGAACAGGTGGGAGCCAAGAGCACAGCAAAATTTTTTTAAACTTGTTTTTAAAGTGTAATTTCCCTCAAGACTGTTCTTCAAGGATTGGATTTTAGAAAGTGAACCTATCAGATAGTCAGAAAATCTATATTCTTGTCTCTGTTCTGACACTAATGACCTGAAAATGAGGGCTGTGAATTAGGAAATGCAGTTTTTCACGCATTTTGAGTGGACAGTGCTCTAGTTTGAGGTCATGTCCCTCGATCATAATTCAGGCCTCTTGGGCATTAAATGGTAATAACAGTCCCCAGACATTTCAACTCCCCAAACATCCCACAAGTGCCCTCTGTAGGAGCCGATTAGATGATTTCATCCAATTGGATGATTTCATGATTCTAGTCAAAAAGGTACTTGGGGAGAATGGCTTAAGAGTCTCATCATTTGTGAAACAAGAAGACAATGAGATTGATAGCAAAGTGTAGTGATTGCTAAGATATTAATTAATCTTATTGAAACATTTCGGGCCTATTTCCTAATGATTTTGGCAAACTATTAGTTGGTTCCCTCAAATCCATTCTCCTCTCTTCCATAAAAACAGGCATTTGTGGGCTTCCCTGGTGGCAGAGTGGTTGAGAGTCCGCCTGCCGATGCAGGGGACACGGGTTTGTGCCCCGGTCCGGGAAGATCCCACATGCCGCGGAGCGGCTGGGCCCGTGAGCCATGGCCTCTGAGCCTGCGCGTCCAGAGCCCGTGCTCTGCAACGGGAGAGGCCACAACAGTGAGAGGCCCGCGTACCGCAAAAAACAAAAAAAACAGGCATTTGTGAGGGTTAGTGGAATGACACAATGGAAGAAATCTAGGTCTATCGGTCATCTTGAGTAGCAGAACTACCCTAAGATCCTGGAACAGCCAAACTAAAACTTCTTACATCAGTCATATTTGGGTATCTCTTTGTTATAGCAGCATAACCTTTACCTCGACTTAGCTTGATTAATACAGAACTTAGCACCTGGAAGCAGTATAGTAAAGAACAAAACCTAAAATACATTTCTAAACTGGTTTAGAAATGATCTGGTGCGCAGAGAAAAGCCAGACATTGCCTGCTGGCCTTCTGTAACCCTTGTCATGCATTTAGCAAAACTCTCACCTGTGTCAACTCAGAAAGCACACCCAGGGAGCCTATAGCTCTGGAGGAAGTAGTGGGAAACACCCAGAAATTTAGAGGTTAGTTGTTCCTTGCTACTTTTAATAAGATACCTGAGAAAGAGATACACTCAGGCAAGAATATGTCAGTTTGAAAGCAGACATGTAAGGAATCACAAGTCCGCTAAGCGAGACACTCTCTGCCTATAGTCTGAAATCTAAATCACCTGAGAATGCAGAAATTTGGAGACTCACAGTATTGGAAACACAAACTGGATTGGTTTATACCAAGAACAGCAGAACGTAAGTCTGTTACCTGGAGCCTCTCTCAAACACCTCCTGTGAAGATGCCTTGGCATGAGCTACCAACACTACGTTAGGCCTTACCTTTAGAGCTTTATCTTCCAAGCCAAGCCTACGTGAGGAACTGGGGGGTAGACTGAGCGATGATGCCAGCAGTGAAAGAGAATCAGTAGGCATAAGGACTACGTCTAGGAAAAAACCTTTATTAAAGTCACCTGCCGATAGGAATGAATGGAAGCAAGTAGATTGAAAGCGTACAATTTTTAGGAAATTGTATTACCAAAGAAATCACAAGTCTGGCAACACTCTAGGTCCCGGGCCTGCAGCAGAGCAGACTGCAAAAACTTTACTTTTCAACACCCACTCCAGACACAGAAAAACCTAACATGTAAGACTCTTACAAGGGATAAAGCTGGGGTCCACAGAGGAAAATGGACAAGGTAGCTCTCCCAGAAAGCACAAAAAGAGGTGGCCAGATGGCTAATTACAAACTGCACTCCCCTGCTAGGGCAGGAAGCCTTCGTAATAACTAAGGACTGCTGTGTTTCCAATTCTTCTATTTTATGAATGAGAGTTTCAAATTGTAGTTATCATATTTTAGGCTGATAATTTGTCTATTGGTTCATAGTCACCAGACCACAAAAACTTCATCTGGACCTGTTGAAGAGAACCATCCATCATCTCCCAGGATTCCTAACCTTTGATCTGATGCAGAAATGAATGGGACTTTGGACTGTCTCCCTTGGGACACAGGAAGATGGTGAGAAATGTGAACATGGATATTTAAGGGGCCAGAGTGGCAGACTGCTAGCCATCCCTCAAAATTTGTCCTCGCATAACTTCATGGCCATTCACTTAGAAGTTACATTTTCCAGCCCTCAGTGGAATGTGAGTAGAAGTAACACTTGCATCTTAAAAGTAAATTGTATCTTGGCTAAAAAGAAATCTCTTGCTCTTGCCCTTCCCGTGAACTGGAGCACAGCCATGTTAGCATCCCAGATCCCTCCTAGGGCCTTGCCAATTAGTACATCAATCTAGAGCATGGCGAACACGGCAGAAAAAAAGAGAAGAAATTTGGGTTCCCCAATGACTCCGTCCTTCGTGATCCCTTATCACCCAGGCCTGAACTGGCTGCAGCATTACCTAAAGCTAACTATCTTAATCCAGCTACTTTATTTCTGGGTCCCTTTGTTATAACAGCTTAGCCTTTGCCATAGCTAATATACATCCACATTTCTTCCCCTTTGTAGGGACTATATGGCTTTCTCGTCTAAGGTAGGACAATTCTGGGAGCTATCCCCAGAAACAAAGAAAACCACCAATTCATAGGAAATACACTAAGAAATTAAATGGATGAAAAACCAAACTGGGATCTACTTTACACCTCAGTGAAGACTAGAGATAACTATGATTACAAAGAGTGAAAAGATCCTCCTGGTTTGAAAATCCCTTTTGTGTCTTCATGCACAGGCCCTGCCTGCTTGCCTTTACTTGTTAGAGTAAATCCAACAAAACAATACATAACTGAGCGTGCAGCTCCTACATTGCAACCCACAATCTTTTCTTAGAGACAAGAATGAGAGAAGTTGGATGACTACGTTCATTTCCACAGTGGGCAAGGGGAGAGAGAGTCCCAGAGAGAAGACAGGCCAACCGCTGATGAATGTGTGTGAAAAGGAAATAAGCCCTGAGGTCAGCGCTCTCCGTGGGTTCCAGTAAAGCAAAATGTCAACAGCTTGCACCATCATTCGGCACTTCTCCGTTTTATTTTCAACAGTCCTCGTATACTCTTTGCCCTTCCTAAGACTTCAGAAAGTCAATAGCCTTCAGAAAGTCAATCAGGCCGAAATCATAGGGAAGTCAATTATAAATTGGCCAAAGGAGCAGTGGATTTGGAGAAATAATGATTACCTATCTGAAATTTTTATAAACGACATTCCAATCAGGGTATGACAAATTTTCTAAAGCTCCATTTAAATTTTTACAAGTGAACGCTCCAACTTACAGGTGGATAGGGAACCGTGAGCATAGACTTAGAAGTATTTCTTCACATGAAAAGAAGTCAGTGTGGTGGATGCCATGGTGCACTACCAAGATCCCTCCCCCGAGGACCGAACCCATGATGCGCTGGGGCCACTCTTACTGCTCCGTGAGAGCCAATCGCGAGCATCTCTTGCCAACTCTCATTCAGTGGCATCATCACAGCAGTTTGAAATCAGCCATGATGGAACGACTTATACTATAGAAACCAGCAAACAAACAAACAAAAAAAATAAGGGTTTTGTGGTTGTTCTTTGTTTTGTTGCGTTTTTCTTTTTTCCAGAGTGCTGGTTTACCAGTGCACCGCTGTTGGGAGTATAGGTAGCTGAAGCCCCCAGCTGAGTCAGGTCACATCCCCTTCCTAAGGACATCCTGCATCCAAGACTGGTCTAGGCAGAGAGTATTAAAGGCCCAGCCCCCAGGCCCCAATTCAGGACAACTCTTTGTTGTAACTGCATGATGGTTTGATTTCTCCCCGTACTCCTTCCTGCTTCCTTCACTCCCTCACTGTTGACCAGGACAAGTACTCTCTAATAAACCTCCCCCACACAAAATTCTACCACAGAGACCGCTTCCTGAAAAACCCAACCTGGGACAAACAGCTAAGAAGGAGTTTATTACCCAGAGCTAAAATAGAAAATTAATCATTCTAAAATGATAACTAATTATAACACTATTTACTTGGTTTTGAGCTGTTTAAAATGATTGATAAGAATGGAGAAGGCAAAACAATGTTGTGGGTTTCGTAGGCAGGTTTTTTGTTCTTTTTGTTTCTTCTTCCAGAAAACTCTTTTCTTGGGAAAATTATTACTGTGGCATTAAATGTAGGAAACATTGAAGGGTTTTGGTTGGGAAAAAAATTCAGCATTTGTGTTTATTGAATTTTAGTTTTTTTAAAGAGGGATTACCTCAGTGTTTTTGTCCTAAAATCAAAAGAAAATTACAAAAAGAGATCAAAGGTCATCAAAGGAACCAAATAGAATTAATCAAATTGACATGTTGGGTATAAACTACCACTTTTTTTCCCAATCACTGCTTTCAACCTTGTTCTGTCCAACAGTTTAGCAAGTCTCTTGCATTTCAGTTCACTCTCGATGATTAGAACACTCTCCAGTTTAAAATTGCCCTCACATCCCATTTAAATCTGATTTCTGCCTCAGCCCTCCCTCCCTTGGCCAAGGCCAGGTCTGCAGCTCCAAAAACTTGGGTGTGGAGAGCAGGGTGAGATCAGCATTTTCATTCTTAGCATCTTCGAGTGGAGGCGGCAGGGGCGATGGGACACTAATTCATCCTTGTCCCTTTTCAAGGCTTTACCTCTTTGGGGTTGGAGTAGGTAGGAGAAGAGACGGGAAGGAGGTGCAAAGTTCTCTAAGCTAAACGCCATGACTGTAGCCACCTCCTCACTGCTTGTCAGTACTTTCCTGGCTCACCTTGAATGGCCATCTCTGCCCCGCGAAAGTCAGAAGTCCAAGTGCGGACTGAGGGTTGGTCTTTCAGAGTTTATGAGGAGAACTTTGGGAGCCTCCCTACTGCTCAGTTTTCTGCAACGGCGAGCTAGGTCTGGTCTTATCTCCCAAACCCCTCCGCTCCTGGCCCCCCGTACCACAAGAGGGCTGGGGTAGAAACTGACAAACACCCAGCTACCCCGTGAGGAGAGGAGGGGAATTCTGCAGGACGGAAGCACGAGCCCTCGAGGCTTCTGTTGCTCTCTTTGCCTTCTCAGTTCTCCTTTCTACAGTCTGCTGGAGTGAAGGGTGGGCTTCGTGAGCTAATAATCTTTGATGGAAGTTTCAGGCCCCAGTTGTTGCTGGCTCTTAGAGGTTCTCTCTTTAAACTTGGGGGTTAATACCTCTGAGAGTACTAATCCTCTATTCTAGGTCAGGAGGAAAATCTCACTCAATATCTTCATAATTTGAAACTAGCAATTAAAACCAGTTCTAAGACCTGCACCCGCACGCCCCCCCAAAAAATGTCTGTTATCAAGTTAATCTAAATTGTATAGCAAGGCAAGGCAGAGCCCCTGAATTTGGCAGTAGAATTTCCAACGTGGTTGTCACATTGATTAAGGTATGAGAAAAGTGTAGCTTCATCTCTTCCCTTTGTATTTTTAGAGACACAATAGCATGACAGAAAATTTGATGATGACTAGAATACCCACATAACTAACACCTTATTGGTTTAGTGGGGCCTCCCAGTACATGCCATGTGATTATAACACAAGTTGCTTGAAATCTTCTGTAGTTATTCTGTTTCAGGTCTACACAATGAATCCTGCTTTACATGAAATCCCACCCAATTTCAGCTTTTATCTCATAACTAGATGCCATCATTAATTTGCTTTTGTGTTGTTTGAAAATAGCCCTCCATCGCACATAGTTTGCTTCATATAATTTTCCTCAACAACAACAAATTGAATCCTTAAGGGCATGTCTGTCAGAAGTCTATGAACTTGAAAAAGGAAAGAAAACAGCATCAGCCCTGTTTGTTAGCAACCACAACCTTGGTCCTCAAAACATCAACTTAAGAGAGAAAGAAAAAAAGCACTATTGCCAATACAGTTTGGGCTCCCTTCATTTCATGCACTGTGACTTCAACAATTTCTCCATTTCTCATCTTATTTCTATAAAAGTAGCTTCATTTAAAAGCAGGGAAACCACATTTCATGCTCTTCAGTTTCATTAAAGTTATACAAAAGGAGCCTACCAAAAGGAACCTCTCCTAATTAAACAGTTGTAGCAGATGAAAATATTGAAATGATGAATCTGAAAGGCAGCTGACACTATATATTCCCCAGACTTTTCATCATGACATAAAAAAAGGAACTGAAAAATTAAGATCTGAATCCCAGGATGAAGTGTCACAAATGTCATTATAAAAAGAAGAAATGAAGCCCAATGGCTTCTTTTTTTTTTTTTTTTTTTTTTTGCGGTACGCGGGCCTCTCACTGTTGTGGCCTCTCCCGTTGCAGAGCACGGGCTCCGGACGCGCAGGCTCAGCAGCCATGGCTCACGGGCCCAGCCGCTCCGCGGCATGTGGGATCTTCCCGGACCGGGGCACGAACCCATGTCCCCTGCATCGGCAGGCGGACTCACAACCACTGCGCCACCAGGGAAGCCCCCAATGGCTTCTTAAGGTAGCCCAGGTGAGGTGAGAGCAACAGAGAACCAAGGAATTTCCTCTGATCCTTCAGTAGGGTAGACTGTGTAGTTCCTGGACGGGGGCACTTCGCCTTGCTGGGTGTGATCAGAGACTCGTTCTTGTAAACTAATGGCAGTGGTTGGTTGATGCAGATGATTTGTACTCCCATGAGAGCGCTTTCATCATAATTCAGCCCGAATTATAGAGTGTGCTGGTTAATGGGCACTTGAGATAAAACGTTACCAAGAATAAGAAAGAGGAAACCTTAATGTGTTATCCTCCCCTCCAGGACCTGCAAAATAAGCTTGCTTGATTGACAGGCTCCTCTCTCAAAGTGGAAAGAATAATGACATGCTTCTCGGAGGCTTAGGAATAAGACTGCATTTGCGACGGCTTCTGCCTCAACTGCGAAGGCACGCAGAGCAAGGTTTATAAAGCAGAGGCCGTTTGTTCTGATCTTGGTAGTTATTTATTTAAGTGAGCTTCATTCCTTACAGCTCAGATTCTCAACCACTTACTGAGGTCTAACAAGTAGCTTAGAAATCTATAAATTTCCTATGAAGTTTTATGTTAATTAACTTGTGGCCTAATTAATCATTGCCTTTTTTCTCTGTCTTATATTATTTACAGGGTGTTCCTAAAATGTGTTTTTCAACCCCAATCCTATTAAACCAAAAAAATGACTTAGTATTTCATTAGGTGTAAGTAATTTAGACTTCTGATTTCTTCCATGCCTTTATCTCTTAAAAACAAAAGTTGAGCTCATAAATGCATAAAATATTGATTACATCCTGTTATCCCTGTTCTTCAGATTATTTGAATATTGCAGACCAATATGTGAAATTGCACAGGTTTCACAGTACGTGAGAGCAGCCTATCTGAGGGGGTATGGGGCATTTACATTAAGACCTTATAAATTTTGTTTGCATTTGTCTATAGATAGATAGATTAGAAACATGTACATGTGTTTCTATATATATGTATGCATGTATATAAATATAATGACAACTTTTGACATGTGGCAATGAAATGTCTTCTTCTAAGAACATTTGTATATCACAACCATTTCCTGAAAGTTGAAAGTGAATACTGTAAGGGAGAGGAATTGCATGAGGAAGCCACAGCCCTGAATATTGATGAAGAAGTTCTAAACTGTATGACTTAGACACAGACTCCATGTGAAAAGAAAACAATAAAGAAACATGGCTAACGCTCATTGAAAGTTTACTGTGTGCAAAATTCTGTTCTTCATGCTTTAGAAACAAGCCTTTAGGTAGATGTCATCATTTTTCACATTTTACAGGTGAAAAAGCTGAAGCTTCAGGTGACTAAGTAAGTGACTCCATGGTTACATGGACTGTCATCTACACCAGAACATTTCTGAGAGGGAAAGGAGGAATTAACTGGAAAGTATGCTAGGACAGTAGGTATAAAAAGGGACTGTCCTGGATGAACTAGGATACGTGTCATTCTACCCAAGGATGTGGTACCGCTGAGATTCAAATCCAAGCAGATTAACTCTAGAGACTGGAACCTTAACCACTATGCTATACTTAGCGGTTACTTCTTTTTTAAGTAATGAATGTGCCTAGAAAGCACTGTAGTATGTTATGTGCAAGTAGTCAAATATGGATAAAATAAGGTTGCACGGACAGATGCAAATAACGAATTAACAGGGACTAGAATCTTGCTGGGGTAGTGGGGTTCTAAAGTCAGCAAAGAATGTGAAAATTGAGCAGAATCACGCTTTGCTTTAAAAGCTTCACAAGCCCAACACCATAAGAAGCACCAGGAGGACTGATTCCAATTGCAGGAACAACAGATTTCTGCTCATCCTCTCTCGCGCTTTCTCTCTCGCTCTTTCTCCCTTCTGAAGGTCTGCAGTTTGAATCTGGTGAGTTAAATGAGCATAGTGTGCGATGTCACTGAATAGTTCAGAGTAGCATAAAATCAATGCTCTGGAAGTATCAAGGAAAATAGATTAGATGACACTTACATAGAGGAACTGCATTTGAAGTGAGTATGTGAAGGATAATAATAATAATAGGCGGAGAATGGAGGTCAGGACATAGCAGACAGAGAACTATGTGAGGAAAGACACTGGAATCTTGAAAATGTCTACGCCTGGAACATCAGACCCAGAGAAAGATGTAGTTAAACAGTAAGATTATAAAGAACTGTAACTGTCAGCTCAATGAGTTTGGTCCTCATTCTGCAATCAGAGTGTGGCAACCTTTGGTGTGAATCAGATTCACCCATGAAGCATTTTCTTATGAGAGCCATTATCTAGCATTATGGAACTAGTCATAAAAGGAATGAAAGTTGCTCCCAAGGCCTGTAAATGGTTTTGATGGTAAAATGTGGACTTTTGATTTTCATATTTATGCCCTGTGGTGCTGGGTGATCTTTCTTCAGGCTGGGGGACTTGGGGGGGAGGGATGGGTGGAGATTATCATATGCATGTAATCCTTTATAATTAAAGGATTTATAATTATAAACTAATTAAATTATAATTATAATAAAAATAATTTATAATTTAAAAATTACATATACACACAAAACTTATCTGCTTAATACTCAGCTTAAGAGCTTCTGTCCATGGTGAAACATGAGTGCCTGCATGTCTGAAACATTTCAAACCTGAGTCTCATGTTCTCATGGGCACAGAAGCCAGGAACAATTATTATCCGCAATGGTGAGCCACTACAGATAATTGTGATCTGATCTATTTTAACCATTTTTCCTGACAATTTTCTGTGAAGGAAAGAAAGTTGAGAGCTGAGAATGTTTAAGAAAATTCTGCGATACTTTAAGGATGAGTGGTACCTAAAGTACTTCGTAAATACAGACCGGCCAACATTTGATGCTATTCTCCGTTACACAAGCTTGAGGGGATACCTTCACATAAAGTTTGAATAACAGAAGAAACTGCAAAAATAAAAATTGTGCAAGCCAGAGCAGTGAAATTCTGCAAGCAAGAGAGTGAGATGCTACATTCTGATATATGTTTTAATCGTCAATAGACCTGACTTCAAATCCTAGCTCCGTCATTTATCAGCTATCTAACCTTGGACAAGATACTGGACCTAAGTCTCAGATCCTCACCTGGAAAATGGAAGTCATACTTGTCTTTGATACCAGGAACCTCCTTCAAGAGCTGTACACTTAGGAGTCCTGGAGTAATTTAAAGGTAGGCAGAAGCCAATCTAACTCAAAAAAATCTTAGGAAATCTTACAGTCATGAATACTGGCTAGGCATCATGGAGGCTGTGCATGGGCAGCTCCCACCTGGCTTAAACGATGAACAATCTGACCCAGATAAGAAAGGACTTACAAAAAAGCCAGCTGTTTCTACCTCAGGTTCAAACATTCTGTTCCAGATGTGTCAATGGGAACTATCACACAGCCAGAAAATACCTCATATGGGATATTTCCTCCTCAGTGATGTATTTTTCCTGCCTTTAGCCAACTTCCCACCCATCTATGCCAATAGCCTGACCCTAAGCCAGTGCTCTTTTTTCTCACTGTTTTCACACTCTCTCTTTTAATCAAAGCAAGTTCTAGGTGATAGATATATTTGTATCCTACTCATCCCATGGGTGAGTGCCTCTCTTTCTTGTGATAGAGCATAGCAGCCCTGTCTTCCACAGGCTGAAACCCACTCGGGATTTCTGTTCATTTCTGATATCTCATTCTCATGACTCCCAGACACAACTACCTTACCAGATTGTTGTAAATGTCAAAGAGAAAATGTATATAAAGTCCCTATCACAGAATAGGTGCTGAATAAGTGTCATTTATTAGATTCAGGTTCAAATCCTGGTACTATTTACGAACTATTAGAAAATTTCTTTATCTGTAAGCTACACAAATAACTACCTTTAATAGTCATTATGAGGATTAAGTAATAAAATAGGGTAACAGATCTGAGCATATCACTCACTTACAAAGGGGCTCTGTCAACACTAATTTCCTTCTTTCTAATTGCACTCCTCCAAAAAAGCACAATGCCATGGAATTCTGGAAAGAGTGAAAAGGGAGTGAACACCTGGTATGAGGGTGGGCTCAGGAGCCAAACTGCCTGGGTTCAAACCACAGCTCTCCCAGATCCGTAACTCTGGGTGAGTTATTTAACCATTTGGTACTTCAATTTCCTCATCTGTAAAAGGGGATAATGATAGTATCTATCTCACACACATAGTTGTAGGATTATACCAGATGATACATGTAAAGTGCTTAGAATAGGATCCAGCCCCTAATAAGTGCTCAATAAACATTAGCTAGTATTGTTATTTTGTTTAACAACTTCTCTGTAGAGCTTAGACCATGGCAAAAAAAAAAAAAAAAAAAAGCATCAGTGGTGTGCATGGTCTCTAGAGGAGAAAGGTCACTTGTGCTCTTCTCAATTATGGGTGAGAGTCTTGTCCACTGTGGCATTCTTAGATTCACCTACTTTCAGAGCTGCATGTAATCGCTCTCCATTAGGTTCCTAGGGCTGCAATAACAAAGTGTCAATACTACAAACTGGAATGGCTTAAAGCAATAGAAATTTACTCTCTCACAGTTCTAGGGGCTAGAAGTCCAAAATCAAGATGTTGGCAAGGCCATGATCTCTTTGAAGGATCTAGGGATATGTTCTTCGGGCATTTGCTGGCTATCCTTAGTGTCCCTTGGCTTGTAACCTCATCACTCCAATCTCTCACTTCACATGGCCTTCTCCCTGTGTCTTCACATGGCCTTCTCCTCCATGGGTCTCTGTCTGTGTCACCTTGCCTCTTCTTATAAAGACACCCTGATGACCACATCTTACCTTGATTACATCTCCAAAGACTCTATTTCTAAATTAGGTCACATTCTGAGAATTAGGGGTTAGGACTTCAACATATCTTCTGGGGGCACACAATTTAAACCTTAACACTCTTATAATACAAATTTCATAATTCTTAAAAATAACTCTTTCAATAGCATTCCTCCAAAGCTCTAAATACTGCACAAAAGTAAAACTAAATCATCCTGCTACCATAAAGGACACTCAGTAGCATGGACTTTGAAAGTTTGCTATAATCACCCAAGCTGCTTTTTGCTGTGAAAAGAGAAAAAGAGTTTGAAAAAGTTTCTGTATTTTAAAAATAACAATAACTTTAAGGCAAACATTACTGCTAAATAACTGGTTATACAAAACCCCAAGAAAAGTATAGTTTCCAAAACTTGATATGAGAACACAACCTAGGCTGTGTGTGTGTGTGTGTGTGTGTGTGTGTGTATGCACACACTTGCTCACATGTGCACATACACACATATGCACATACGTTATTTGCCTCTGTGTCCTTGGAAAAGATGGAAATGATCTGAAATCAAGCAAAGCAGATGGCTGAGTGGGCCTTGTGAATCTCATATATCCCAAGGAAGTTAAGAAGATACTGCAACATTTTTTCAAGAAAAAAATCTGAGTTTTTAAGTTTCTACTCTGTCTTGTCTATTTCTATGCAGCTTAGAATATTCACTTTTGAGATCTTCAAATGTTAGAACTCTGAGGAAGACTTAAAGTCTAAATGAAATAGTGCAAGAGCACTTTGTTCAGGATACCCTTCCTTGTAAACCAGAAATACATAGGTGTGCTAACACAGCATACAGATGTACCTTGCATTACCCTCCAGTTATGTTTCTGAAAGAGTTTTGTAAAAGTTGAAGAAAAGTAATCTTACACTCACCAGAAGTGCTCACTGTTCTTAAAATAATTTTACTTTAAACCTTTTATAAAGCAAGGAATCTTTTATGGCATTTCTACTATATAAATGGAAATAACTGTTATCCTTTACATGGAGAACTGCCCTGTATGTGTGTTAGAAGAAGGACTGCACCATGTGGGTAACATACTAACATAACAAGCCTCACCTCCCTTGAAAACATCTTACACACAAACACCGTGAATTTTCCTAACACATCATTATGCAATGCTTTCTGATGGGCACTGACAGGATTTTATAACCTTCTCCCCAAGCCTGTAAGAACTTTGAATACCCTTGGTCACCCACCTTAATTTCTGCTTCCTTAAATCTTTTCTATATGGAATTCAGGAACCCCAATCAATTTCTATCTTTGTCCCTAGCATCCTTTTTGATCTAGCTTGCATTTTCTCCTTGAAGTTTTCTTTGGCATTCATAGCCCACCACACACACAATAGTGTTTCCATTTTGTGAATAATAATGGTGTTTATAATCTCTCATTTGACTTCTCTTAAATTCTTCCTCATAAAATAGTTATCTTTTCACAAGTCTTAATCAATTTGAGCATTTTTGACGGTAATAAGTTATAGTCTTTCATTGTGCCCACACAGTTGCCTGAAATAAAGTCTGTCCTCATGCTATTTGAGGGTAGGTTTACTATCATACACGCAGTCGGTGCACAGCACTGCACTGGATGCTACAGGAAATATGAATAAGACCCACGCTCTATCTCAAGTATAATCTGCTGCGGAGAAGGGGAAGACTCAACTAAATACAAAAGGCAGACTATGATAAGGGGTGTAAGGAGTCTGTAAACAATGTGAGGCCCAGGCAAAGACAAAGCAGACACAATTGCCTGCAGTAGTAAGGATCGGAAGAGGTTTCACGGAGAAGGTGTTTTTGGAATGGACCGTGAGATGGGGCTAGAATTTTAACGGGCAGTAAAGGAAGCCATTCGAGAAGCAGAGACCAGCCTGGGCATGAGATCCCTGGGTGAATATTCCCATTTTGGTAGGAAATGAGCTAAGAGCAGTAGTAAACAGAGGTGAAAAACCTAAGGCTGGTTAGCATAGACAATGGTATAAGGACCTCCGAGTCCTGCTGAGAATGTACAAAGCAGTTTACTCTACATTCTCCACTTTGCAAACTAGCAGGTTTCAGGAAGAGATGTTTGTTTTGATTGGTAACACTGCATTGTTAATACTGGAATTACACTGTGCCTGAAATCCTAAATTAATTGAAAAATAAAGCCTGCATTAACCAAATTCAAGAGCTTGTACTGTTTTCCTCAAAGCCATAAATCAGAACACATCAGGGCAGAGGCAACTGGGCTTCCTACCAAACATCAGTGAATTTCACCTGAATCTTTCTCTCTCAGGAAAACAAAAGAGGATAAGCTTTCAGTTACCCACATTTGCCAAGAGGACAGATTAGCTGTAACTATGTAAATCTGTCTGCTCGGTGCCTCACGTATCCCTGCATGTAGTTAGATAATTGATTGATACTTTTCTCATCACTTGTAATGATGGCTAATTTCTAGGACGAATCCATAACGTATCAAGTTGAGAGAAATTTCTTCTCCACAAAGACAAACATTTAGTTTCCATTCCATATTTCATATTATAAATAACAACTCATTATATTCATCATGATTCAAGCACACTTAGAAGAAGAGTAAGACAAAAAATTTAAATACATTTGATTTTTTGTGTGTATATTTAATCACAAAAAGAGCAACTGTGAGTGATTATAGTAAGTACTCAACTTTTTTCTCAAACTAGCTACATGCAGCTCAAACTAGATAGATTTTTAAAAATTACTTAGAAGGCCTCATATTAATAATGGGAAAATCATCTTTTGCGTCTTAGTATTCATTCTTCTACTGGTCAGGAATACTTCTCAGTATATTTTTCTATGCTTGGTTTAGTCTGATTCCAAGTGTGTCTTCTACTACTCAGGAGCCTTTTATTTCTTTCGAATGTGTGGCTCTTCCAAATTTTTTCTGCTATTCAACCTACACCTTTCTTTTCCCTTACCCTACTTCAGAATATATGTTCTAAGGATGCCAAGTCACAGAGGACTACATTCTAATTGCTGAGATTTGAAGCTGTTGTTGATTTGAGTTTTCTTCTCTTTTAATCCATTAGCCACATACTCTTTTAGAGGCAAAGGAAAAGATGTTGAGCTTCTATTAAGCAAAAGCATGACTCTCACAGGAAAACAGTATCTCCTGGTTCTAAAAGCAACATCAGAACAGAGCAAAGATTCTAACATTTGACTAAATTTTGCTTAGGAAATGAAAACCCTATGGTGTCTTCTGTGTACATTTGCTAACGTTTTAGTCTAAAATAAACTACCAAGGCCTCCTTAACATTGAAATATATGTCCTCCCCGCAGCAAAATGAACTGTGCTTCAATCCAACCCTTACAATTTCTTTTCTGTGCTTAGTTTACGGTGCTTGTAAGCCTGAACTTACTACTTACTATATAGAGAGCAGGGTGGAATATAGAAGTGCATAATTGTTGCTAAATCATAAGAAGGATTCTCAGTTCATGCCACACCATAGAAAAATGAAGTTTAAAGTGCAATCAGGTACTGTGATAGAAAACCTCAGTTCTTTGATTACTTCTGAAGAGGTATATGCATTAATGTCAAATCATCACTTGATGTAAAAGACGGATTTTTCGATAAAAAGCAGCTTTTGCAGAACATTAAAATCAGATAGATACGCAGTTAAATGCCTTTGTGCTTTGTAACTCTGGAGCCCTGGTGTGTCTTCTGATGAACATGGGAATAGCTGAGAATGGCATCTTGAAATTGACTAGAAATTGGCTAAAATTATGGATATTAGAGCATTTCAAGACAGTGGAGTCTGGGTTGGAAGTAGGGGTCAGAAAACCCACGTTTAGAGCCTTTAATATCAGATCTGTGTTTTCTTCCTCTTTACTTAGCCCTGCAAATAACACAGTACCTTGCATAGAGCTACTGTTCAATAATTATGTACTGTTTATATACCAGAAACCATGAGACATGAGGAAGTAGAGACAGCATGTACAAACAACTCTTTTGGAGAAATTTTACTGTGTAGGGGAGTAGCTGGAGGAAGGATGTGAGGCCAAGGAAATGGGGCTTTTATTTTTGACGGGAGACAGGTTAAAATGGAAAGAAACCAACTAGGCCTCAGACGTGATTTGAAGAAGGAGACAAGATGGCTTGTACTATTGTCTGGGAGTTAAATGGGACCTTTAATTGATTATTGATACAATACCCTATGACTTGCTTATAGTACAGTTACAGCTGTGCTGTGTGATAGGGACCCTTGTGGAATCTAGAAAAATGGTACAGATGAACCTATTTGCAAGGCAAAAATAGAGACGTAGACATAGAGAACAGACATGTGGACACAGCGGGGGGAGGGGAGGGTGGGATGGATTGGGAGATTAGGATGGACACATATACACTACCATGCATAAAATAGATAGTTAGTGGGAACATGCTATAAAGCACAGGAAGCTCAGCTTGGTGCTCTGTGGTGACCTAGATGGGTGGCATGTGGCGGGGGCGGGGGGGGGAGGTCCCAGAGGGAGGGGATATAGGTATACAGAGAGCTGATTCATTTCATCGTACTGCAGAAACTAACACAACGTTGTAAAGCAATTATATGCCAATTAAAATAAATAAATAAAGGAAATGAGTCCACACTGGGAGCTTGGCTTTGACTTGATAGCTGTTCACATGAGGGCAGTGGAGCTAAGAAATAGAAAAAGGGCTCTGCAAGGTGGTCCCTGCAGGGTAATGATTCTGTTACATACTCTTCAAAGATATTAGAGGAGGGCTTCCCTGGTGGCGCAGTGGTTGAGAGTTCACCTGCCGATGCAGGGGACACGGGTTCGTGCCCCGGTCCGGGAAGATCCCACACGCCGCGGAGCGGCTGGCCCCGTGAGCCATGGCCGCTGAGCCTGCGCGTCCGGAGCCTGTGCTCTGCAACGGGAGAGGCCACAGCAGTGAGAGGCCCGCGTAAAGATATTAGAGGAAATGTGACCCTTCCTCCCCAGGACCTCAATGCTAAGAGCTAGCTTAGAGACCCCAAAGACTCCGGACTTTGGGACATACTGTGATAATATGGCCAAGTTCTGAGATCTGAAGGGAAAGAAGCAATTATAAAGCTGATTGAGTGTGGAGGAATGGCTAGTAGAGTGGGAAGTTGTAGCTATTACGTTGAAGCATTTTTTAAAAGAATGAGGCTGGGCCATTGTTATTATAAATAGACTGATTCCTCTGGAGTACTCCCTGCCACTATCATTCCAAAAGAATGATTGTTGAGGTACAAGAAGAATCATATTTATTCTATGCAAATTTGGAAAGTTAGCACTAAAACAGGGAGACAGATTCCACTCAGTATTAGAAAGAGCTCCACAAAAAAGAAATTGTTGAATTATGTCCTTGAAGTGCTGAAGCAGGGGAATGAATATTTATTAAATTATTTAATAAATCTTAGACCCATTGTTTTCCACAGACAAGTTACGTGACCCACCTCTATACCTTTGTTCGTGCAGACTGATGCTCTACTCTTCAACACAGCTTCTCTGCTCAAATAGCAATTATAGCTGACACTCTTTACATGCCACACACTGTTCTAAATGCATTAAGCATATTGACTCATTTAATCCTCACAACAATCCTATGATTATCGTACAGTTATTATCCCCATTCTACAAATGAATAAACTCAGGAATAGAAACTGACTTGCCTGAGAGTTAAGTGGCAGAGCCAGGATTCAAACCCAGGCATTCTACTTCCAATGTCCATTCTCTTGAAGCACTACTAGCCCATTCCCTGTACTCTCCTACTCTTTCCTAATCTCCTCTCCCCTCATAACAGTGGTTCTTAAGTCTGTTTCAGAATAATCCAGAGAGTATGTTAAAACACTTGACTACTACCCCCAAGTTTCTGATTAAGAAGGTCTGGGGTGAGGCCTGAGATTCTGCATTTCTCATAAATTCACAGGTGCTGCTGCTGATTCTGCTGCCCTGGGAACCTCACTTTGAGAACTACTATTCAGCAAAGTCATTGTCTCTGGAATGTTCGACTAATCTGGGGCTTAGTAAATAGTTCCGTCAGGGCGAAGGCTATGTTTTCTTTTACAGAAATGCAACGATTGGGCCACCTAAAAAACAAAGTTCACTCATCTCTTGTACAACTACCTAGGGCAGCTTAATCAGGATTGTCATTCAGGATACAGAATTCTCCCATTCTGTTGCTCCGCCATTCCTTACAACATTATTTTCTACGTGGTCAAAGCTACATGTACTCTGCTACATGTAGGTTCCATCAGGTGGGAATGGGAAGGTATACTTAACAAATTAAGGTCCAGACCCAGAAGTGACACATGTCATTTTTTTCACATTCCAATTGCAAGAAAAAAGTCATCTGACCACAATAATCGCAAGGGAAATTTAGAAGTATGCTATATATGCAAAAATGGAACAGGGAAAAAATAGATTTGATGGTTAATATGCAATCTCTGCTACAAATATACTTCCCATATTTCTACTTTGTGTCTTCTAAACACAGACCTGACTCCCTAACCGCACTGGATATTACATACACATTTTGTGTTTTCATAGGGTCCAGAGCGGTCAGGATTCCCACACTGGAGAGACTCAAATAAATACGATCAATCGAATTACCCAGAGGAAGGTATTTAACTTACCTATAATGATTTAATTACCAAAGTATGCTAATGATATCTGTCCTATCAATCTTGAAGACATACTATAAAGATTTGAATAGCTCTTGTATTATGTCAGGCAGTTCACTAAACATTTTACTTAAATCATTCATTTAATCAGCACACAAACTCTATTTCAGGTAAGGAAACCCCATTTTTCAGGTAAGGAAAGAAAACCATGTAAAGAGTAAGTGACTGGTCCCAATCCCACAGCTGTTAACTGGTAAAACCGAGTTTGGGATATGTACACATGTGACTCCAAGTGTTCGCTTTTAACTACTCCTGAACCTTCAAAAATATAAAAATGAAACGATAAATTATTTGATGTATGAATGGAGCCACCTTTCAAAGAGTAGAAAGTTATCCATGGCATCAATTTTTAGTTTGATGACGTTTCCTAAAAGATTATCACATAGAGTCAGAGGAGTCTGATTTGGGGGCATCTAATCTACCAGTTCTCAAGCCTAAGGGAGTGCCAGAATTATGAGGAAAACTTCCTCCCAAAAGCCAGTATCTGGACCCGCTCCAGCCCAATAAATCAGCATCTCTGGAGTGAAGAACAGGCATCCGTATACTAATACATATTTTAATTGCATAACCAGTAGAAAATATTCAACTAATTGAGGGCTGACTGTGCTTACTCAGGAAGCAGGTAGCTGGTAAAGACCTAGATGCAAAGTCACATTCTATAGGTAAACTTGAAATCCTTAACATCCTTAAAGTCAGGTATATTGTTAAAAGCCTTCAACGTTTCCATAAACCCAGATACTTTCCAGCACACATTTCTCAGTTTAGATAAGTTTTCTTTTAATGATTTAAGACTCTATAACCTTGTCTCCCTGCTGTGACACACAACTCATAAGAAATTCTTTTAGGAAGACGTTTAATGAAAATGCCCTCAGATGGGCACCAAGATGGACCTTACTCTGAATTCCTTAGGGTGATAAATAGCACAGTCAAGTTCCTATATTGTTTCAGTGCAATATGGTTCCAATATTGTTTAAGCTTCTGTGTAATCTACTAGGATGTTTTCAAAGCCTGCTGAACAATTGCAACTCAGATCATGCCTACATTTTCATCTCTGTCATCTATTCCTCTCAAGAGGAGAGAAGAAAGTATTTTTTTCTTCTGGAAGAACAAAGAACTAGTGATGAAATATAAATTCTGCAGTTTATCTAAATTTTAATATTTGGTCTGTAGCAGAGAGTATTAGGTGTTCTTCTGTATCTATCCTCTCTTTTTCCTCAGTGATAGAACACCCGGATATGAGTTGGTCACCTGAAAGCACAAAATAAAGACTGCATTGAAGCGCTGCGTGACTCTATGACTAAGTCCTGGCCAATGGAATGTAGGCAGAAAGAATTTGTGAAACTCCTGGGAAGTAACCTTAAGGTGAGGGAGTGTGCCTTTTTATTTCTCTTTTCTTCTTCCTGATCTCCAAAACGAGGACACAATGACTGGACCTCTGACACCTACCTCAGACAAAGAATTAGACATTGCATATCGAGGATGGCCGATGAATCAGAAACAGAGCCTGGATTCCCAATGAGTCCAGCGCTGTCATACCAGCCCAGGACTGCCTGCATTACCTTTTCTCTCTGGTAAAACTCACTCTATTTTTGGTATTTCTGTCACTTGCAGTGGAACCTGATCCTACCTAAAACCCGGCCACTTAAATAAAAAGTCACAAATGGATTAGCAGATTATTACAGAAGACATTTTCCCATTTAAAAGCAATCGTTTAAAACTGATCCTTTATGATGAAACTGAATATATTTTCTCTTTCTTGGTTGCTCTTTCCTTGAGCGGGAAGAGGGAGAGAAAAGGTGAAATATACAGCTCTCATGGAAGAAACGGGAGAGTTTGAAATCATTTAATGTATGAAAAAGCTGTTGCTAGGTGACTGTTGTCTGAAAGCTTGCTGAGGAGTGTTGGCACCTAGAGGAAAATGCAAGTAGGAGTAATGTTTCCTAAGTTTACCCCTTAATGAAGAGGCTGCCTTATTTTTAAACGGTGAACACTGGGTAAACAAGCAAGAGAAAAAAAATTTTTTTCATGTGAGATGAAACAACTTTTCTTTGCAAGCAGCCACATTCTCTGGAGGGAGGAGTGGGCACTGGCACAGGATGGTGATGGGCAGCTTCCTCATTGTTCCCCGTGTTCCAGGCATGCAGCCCTGTCTCGGAGGTTCCAGAAGCAGCTGCCACGAAACTCAATTTTAGCTTGTAACACCTGCCAGAGACCAAGTCGCTTGGGAAGAGGGGGGTCGGATGTTGATGGTCCTTTTGACAAGGGGAGGCCCAGGCTGATTCTGGTGACAATCTTGTGTCACATGTACTGAATGTGCTGATGCGGGAGTTGAGGGGAAGACAGACACTGAAGTTCTTCATGACAGCAGAGAGAGAGAGAGAGAGAGAGAGAGAGCTCAGACCAGAAAGAGGTCAAGAGCACAGTAAGCTGCTGCCCTGAGATCAACCACCACTCCCCTCCCCGAGACTTTCTGATGATCGTAGAGAAATCAGTCTTACACACCCTCTTCCCTCCTACCAGAGCTTCCTAACTGCTCGAGCCAGCTCTGAATTGAAACTTCTCTCCAAAATGCAGCTAAAATCTTCAACTGAATGCAAAGGGAGGTATTTGTCATTATTAAAGTTTTCAAGAATGGGAATCCAAGTTGGTCCTATTAGATGCGGAAAGAAGTGGTGGAGAAGGTCAAAGGCCCAGGCTCAGCGAAGCAGGAGACTCTAATGGGAGTATTAGAACTAGAAAGAGAGTGTCTGACCTGTGAATACAGGCTTGCAGTCACCCTCTCCTTCGCTCCTTCAATTAATTTCAATTACCTGATTGCTGGTTTTGACCGTAGAATTTCGAATGACACCCAACAGAAATATTTCTAATGATGAAGCGTCATAGCTTGAATCAACCCTTCTTTTAGCATATAATTTACCTGAAGCCTCAAACTTTACTCTGACCCACAGAGCGTGAAAAGGCACACATTACCGTGTCCATCCCTGTACAGTTGGAAATGTATGTGGAATCAAAGCTAGGAGACATTGCCCAGCGGGGGAATGCAGGTCTTTTGCTGGGTTTATAAAGTTTCAGGCTGCAATGTGCGAGCAGAAGAAAGTGCAGGCGCCCAGCAGTATTTCCAGCAAAGCTACTGTTGTCTCCCACCAGGCCACAGTATTTACAGGATTGTAATTATTATTAGTTGCTTTTTTAAGAGATCCGTTCAAAACTCCTGAATAATAATTTACCTCACAAGAATTTGCTCATTATGTAGTTATTCCATCCCTTTTGCTCTTTCAAAACTTTATTTTTATAGCTAGGCATGAAATAATCTCCCAGAGCTTCTGGAGCAGGTCTTTTTCTATTCATGTGATTGCAAACAGAAACTCCTTATCCAAGAAGGAAAAGGTTATTAAACCGAGTGAAGGTCTTTTGATATTAAAATAAAAAGGAAGGCGCTGTGACTGCAATCTTAACTGTGAGTCACGATGTGAGAGGTGTGGCCAATGCACAGTTCCAGGGCGGCCTGTTCCAACCAGCACGTGGCCAGCAGTCAGTTTGAAAGTCAATTTGTTGATAACCTCATTTGCAATGTGTTCAGTTATTTTTTTAATATCTGCTTATTGTTTTGGGGTGTCCAGGCTAGTTTTCTAAATGAAATTCAAGTAAGTTATTAGAACCTTGAGCTGTTATATTCTGAGATGCTCATTCGGGAACCATCTTGATACTCAAGCAATGATTTCAAAGTGCATCTGAGGTCAGGATATGGACTTCCTCTATATTTACGCAGCCACCTTCTACTAACTCTTGAGCTTCAGTTCACTTAGCATAGATTTGGGGTAGGAATTAATGCCGATTATATTGTGAAAGAAAGTCCTGTAATTTTTGCTGTTTTATCACCTCCCTATCTTCTGCCATGCCACAAACTGGGCAATTTTCTTTTATAAAACATATTCAACCACATCGCAATCCAGAAATTTTAGGGCTTCTCTGCAGCAGCCATCTCCCAATGCATACATCGTCCCCAAAGCATCCCAGTTGCCTTCAAGACTGCAAGACACGTAGAAATTACCAGCCAGCAGTCTGAGCACACCACGGGCTTCATAGGAAATAAAACAGAAAAGTCACATTAAGCCATTTTATTGGGTGTTATCAAGAAACAAAATGAACTAATTATTATTTCGTGTTTTTCCCCAGTGATTTGCAATTCCTGGATGAAACCTGAATAATACCAGAATGTTTCAAGGCAACCCTTTAGAAAGTGACCTTTTGCTCCCCCCATTTCATTTGCCCTAAGTGTTAATTGACTTTGAAAAAGCTATATATTATCTTTCTAGAAAAAAGCAAAGGATAGACCTGATTTTGAACACCAACATCCTACATCATCAAAGCACTGTTTAAATCATTGCCCAGAAGAGCTGAGAACAACTATCTAGGAGAGTGAGAGAGAACAGATGAAAAAAAAAAAAAAAAGACAAAACAGTCTCAGAATGAAAGAGTGCCACTGCCATCTAGAGGGAGAAGTGAGAATAGCCAGCTATCAACTCTGGCAAGGAAATGATTTTAATTATCATCCTACATTGCCAGTAATTATCCTATTCATTAGGTGTGCAGAAGTCATATTTATCCACTCTTTGTTCTAAGAAAAGTATGGGCTTGGTGGGGACAAATGGCTGTGGGAATTCATAAAAGGTAGTTCTCTCCTAGCAAGATGCTTCCCTGAGTTACTGACAGGTACACAGAGTTGGTGTGAGTACGTGTGTGACTGTGTGACATGACTTTGCTCTGACATTCAGAGGCTCACCTGTGGGTTTTCCTTAGCCCTCTGGACCCAGAATCAGTGTACCTATTTCTTTCAATACCTTTATAACATTTCTCCCTTACAGCATACTTTGTCTTATAGAATAAAAAACGTTTTCTTTTTAAAAAGTTGTTGCCATTCACCTAAATGAAGTCGTGAAGATGCTTAATATATATTAACTTAAGGCGGCCTAGAAAATTATGAAAACAAGAATAACTATAGCTATAAAAGAAGCCAAATTTAGAAACATTATTAGGCTTATATAGCTTATGGGGGTGAGAGGCTAAGAAAATAAAGCTGTTGATGTTTCTATTAATATTCAGGCCAGGTACAATGAGAAGACAGGAATTATTATGGTATGTTATTAGTTGCTTTGGACATACAACTGTTTAATTTAAAATGTAGGTTTAAGTTAGAAATAGAATGTAGTCCATGTGGAAAAAGCTGCATCTCTTAAAAGCATTCTCCCCCTTGGAAGAGAATGGACCTTTTTTCTGTTCTCAGCAATCTTGGGGAAAGGAGTTTTTGTGAATCATAATAGCAAGCCCTATATTTAATATCATTACTTATTGGTTGATTAAAATGAAATTTGTGACTTTGAGCCAAAAAGCAATATTTCTTCCCACTATGCCCTTGAAATTTCTATTTTAAAAGACTCCAATTTTACTTTAGTCGTACCAACACTGTTTCAGCAAAGAACATTTTACCTGTCCTGTGAGTCTTGTCAGTGTTACCATTTAAACTATGGTCTTTCCCTTCATCAGACTAAAGAAGGGGAATGGCACCAGTACTAAGTCATTTAGAATGAGTTTTTATTTGAGACCTGAGTCTGCAACTACTTAGCAGCCCTATGATACAGGAAAGCAATACTTCTTTTTCTTTCTTTCTTTCTTTTTAAAGTACTGGGATAAATTATCTTTATGATCTCTTCTCACTCTAGGAGTCCAAGATCCTGGTTATATTACCACATGGTCATGTGGTTAAAAATTAGATGCAATCTAAAATAAAATGATCCTATTTGCAAAGCAGAAATAGAGATACAGACGTAGAGAACAAACATATGGATACCAAGGGGGAAAGGTGTAGTGGTGGGATGAATTGGGACATTAGGATTGACATATATATATTACTGATACTATGCATAAAGTAGATAACCAATGAGAACATACTGTAGAGCACAAGGAACTCTACCCAATGCTCTGTGGTGACCTAAATGGGAAGGAAATCCATAAAAGAGGGATATATGTATATGTATAGCTGATTCACTTCTCTGTACAGCAGAAACTAACACAACATTGTAAAGCAACTATACTCTGGTAAAAATTAATAAAAATAAAATAAAGTGATAATTAAACATGGGTAAATAAACCAATGAGTACAGCCAAAGTTTTGCCCACCTCTGATTAGAAAAGTAGTTATAATTAATTACTGTGTTAATAGGGAAATCTCTATAAATAAAAAGTTTTAATGTTGATATGGATAAAATATTAGAATAAACATTTTATATTGAATTAAAATATTCTTTTGATTCTGCAGTTTTATGGTGAATTTAGATACAGATTTTCTTTTATACACTCTTCTTGGATGGATTCACTAGGCTTCCATGACTTAAGTGTTGGTATCTCTTATCAATTCTGGGAAATTTACAACCATTATTTCTTGAAATATTTTATTTCCCCCATTCTCTGTGTTCTCTCCTTCTGGGACTTTGATTAGACATATGCTACACCTTCCCACTCTGTATTCTATGCTCTTGACCTCTCTTTGTCTCTTGGCACGTCATCTGCATAATTTCTTCAACTATGTCTTCCAATTCACTAATTTTCTCTGATGCTGTTCCCAGTCTTCTGTTAAACCTGTTCACTGAGTTTTCAATTTTAAAAATTGCTTTTTACATTTCTAGAAATTCTAATTTTTTCATATCTGCTTAGTCATTTTTATTAGCTTGCTCCTTATTAATTTTAAAATATTGTATGTTATTTCTATAAACAAACTGAGTAACCATGCTTATTTTCTGTTCTGTCTCTAATATTATCAATATCCGAAGACTTATTGAACTTGATACTACCATCTGCTACTTCTGATAGCTCTCACTTTCTTGTTTTCTTTTGTGTTTTGGAATCTGGGCTGTACATTCATATTCCTTAGGATATTCATGGGAACTATTTGAGAACTGAGTTGAAGATGAATTCCTCCAGAGAGGATTTGAATCTGCTTCTTCCCTAATCCTAAAACATACCAATCTCAAACCACTTCAAACTTACCTGAGGACTGTCCTGTGGCTAGAAATTCTAAAGAGATCCTTTTTTCTTCAAATCAATGTCAAACTTTGAGAGATTTCCTTTGCTGTGGTAAGAGGGTCAAGGCAAGGAGTACTATTCCCAATTTTTATTTCATCCTTATCCTGAGGGTACAGGGATTTGGGGTCCCATTTTTATATGGGGTGCCTTTTAAAAATCCCCATACTTAGCATGCCCTAGGCTTCTTTTCCCATTTTCCATACCCTGTGAAGACATAAAAACTAAAGGTCAGGTCACCTAGATTTGGCAAATATTTTCAAGGGGAAGTTGCCCCCAATGTTCTAGTTATCTGCCTGAGTTCTCACTTACACTTAGGTTTTCCCTCTGAGAACTTCTTAATTCCTTGCCAGAATATCAATGAATAATAATGTGGAAGATTTTCAGTTGTTTTTAGCCAGAAGCTCTGTCAAAGAATCTAGAATGCTACTGGTAAAAACAGAAGTCCATTTATATTGAATCTAAACATAAATCTATACATGTATTATGTTCCCTAGAACTAGAGATACTGAAAACTTGGTTTCTTGCTACATATTGCTTAATGATTTGACTGATCTTCCAAAAATAAATGTAATTATGCCATTTTCCCTTTAAACCTATCAGTCCCTTGCATCAGGATAAAATTCATTCTCCTAACGCGTCTTACAGTATGTGTAGATCTTGTTGACCTTCTAGCTTCCCCTTTCTCTATGATCAACATGATTACCATTATCCCCACCATTCAGTCAGTGAGTCAAACTATTTCTGCTCCGTGCATTCTCTCAAACCTTTTCACATGTTCATTGCTGAAGCACTGTTTCCTCCTCGTCTTCCTTCAAATTTCAGTTCATCTGTCACCTCATACAGAAAGTCTTCCCTGAATCCCAAATCCAGGCTGAGTCGTGCCCTTCCTTGGTACTCCCATGTGATAGGGAATAGGGAATTATACCTAATCACATAATTCCCTATCACAGCTTTTGTCACACTGTTATGCAATTGCCTGTTTATATTTCTGAATCCTCCACTATAACGCAGGCTTTATAAAAGCAGGTATATTTGTCCTGTTCAACTATGTACCCGCCGCGGAGCACAGGCTCTGGACGCGCAGGCTCAGCGGCCATGGCTCACGGGCCCAGCCGCTCCGCGGCATGCGGGATCCTCCCGGACCGGGGCACGAACCCGTGTCCCCTGCATCGGCAAGCGGACTCCCAACCACTGCGCCACCAGGGAAGCCCAGTGAATACTTTTATATAAAAATAAAGTATCTTTCAGCTTTTTCTTAATTGTAAACAAAGGTATCATTGTGCCTGGGTATTTCTATGGGATTGACTCATAAATTACTGAGTAACACAAAGATATGGGGATTTGTATTCACGTTAAGGACATCGTTATTTCAGAACCTTATTTTTCTCTTGAAAAATCAATCTTCCAAAATATTAAATATAAACCTGAAACTCAGTTAATGCTGTTGCCAAGAGGACATCAAATCATAAAAGCTTTTGGGACTGTATTCCTATTGTCTATAAAGAATGATTTAATTTCTTCATTATAATTCCTACTGCATTGAAAGGAAACAAGGTAAAAGACTCATCAGAAGGTCTTCCTAACTGAAATCTTAGGAGACTGTGGTAATTTGACATTCATTAAAACAAGAACTAAAATGATTAGAGGTAGACAGACCCTAATCTAGCCCGAGTCCAACCAAAGAGAGGAAGTGCAGCGTGATGCGTCCCCAGGTTGCATACATTTTATCTTCCTTCTTCCTTTTCCTCTGATCCTTCAGTCACCTGTTCTGTTTTTGTGTTTCTAATTCATTGCCTTCAAGATTCATGTGATGGCCTTTTTTTCATCAGAATCAACCTAAGGAATTTGATTTAGCCAATACTGTACACATGCTACAAAATGATCTGTTTTTCAGAAAATGATTTCAGGCTAAAATTACAGCAACTGCTGTGATTTTTTTTTTTAATACAGAAGTAGTTAGTCATCCAATACTTTGATTTTAATGAAATCAGAGCAAAGTGGCGATTTATAGACATGATATAAATGTTCTTTATGGCAAATGAAGTGTGCCAGGTTGTATAGATCATAAACCAAGCTCAAAACATCACAAGAAAATAGACTGGATTGAAAACCATGAAATCTAGAGCATGGAGTAGATGCCTAATATTGAAAATCCACAATATTATCAGTGACATGGTGGTGGGGGAGGTTCCTTGGAAACGCTTGGGTTTTTTACTCTTTAACTCTTTACAAACATTTACAGAGGTATAAAAAAGTAATATAAACAACTTCTTTAAAGTTTCTGTTCATTAATTATAACCTGTGAGAGAATTAATTGAGCTCTTGAGTCAGCTTCAGAATTGTTACTATAAAATTTCTGGGTTTAAATTAAATGGTCAGGCTTTTCCGGGATCTTAGACCTAGTAATATTTTATGATAAAGCCTGTGAAATAACTCTTTTCTACTGGAGGAATGCAGATCTTCTTTCTCACCTTCTGATGAAAGGGATTAAATCCCTCTCTTTATAGATGATGATCTCAGTGCATTATTATTGCCCTGATATTTTATAGCAACCTAATGCATTCACTAGTAGTAATGGGGATTCCAATATAAAGTCAAAATTAAACGTTTAAATGTCTTATCTGGAATCGCCAGTGGCAAAGGTGAATCAGGGACTAGACTGGTATCTATGTAATCTGTCTCCCATGCCTGAATTTTGTCCAGTAGTTATTCACACTTCCACTGAAGTATAATTGAATTTTTATTTCCTTGAGAAGTAACATGCCACTGCTTTCTCAAAGGTACATATATCCGGTTTAAAAGGATCTCTGATTTTAGATATGAGCGCCTCTTTAAAAGGAAGCCTGCGCGCAGGCTTTCTCTAGTTGCTGCGAGCAGGGGCTGCTCTTTGTTGCGGTGCGTGGGCTTCTCATTGCAGTGGCTTCTCTTGTTGTGGAGCACGGGCTCTAGGCGCACGGGCTTCAGTAGTTGCAGCACGCGGGCTCAGGAGATGTGAAGCCCACTGGCAGCAACGAAGACCCAACACAGCCAAAAATAAATAAATAAATGAATAAATAAATTTATTTTTTAAAAAAAGATAGAAGTTATTTGGACCTTCAAGAGGGATGGACAACCTATGATGAGCACTTGAAGGGGACAACCGTTCCTACTTCTGGAAAAAAATGCATCCTAAAGGAGATGACACTGTAGTGCGACCCTTCAGAACAGTCAGGCAGAGGAACAGCAGCGGTCAATGTGGAGAATACAGGTTTCCCTCTGTTGATGGAAATAATCAATAGAAAATCTGTAATAGGAATAGAAAAGTGTTTTTTTTTAACCTCACGCATGAACTAATTTTTTAAGTTGAATATTTTTAAAATTTAAGTTTATTATTTTTTAAATTAAAAATTTTTTTTAGTTGACTTATAATATTGTGTTAGTTTCATGTGTACAGTAAAATTATTTGTATATATAAAATATATATATTTTTTTACTCTTTTCCATTATAATTCATTATCTAAAAGCCAGAATGACTTCCCCATACCTCAATATGTGAAAATTTCTTCCATCACCTCCCTATCTGAAGTCTTAAACTTTCACCCTCTGTGGTCCTGAATAGATGGAGATACATTCACATGTTAAAAAAAAAAAAAAAAAAGGAAGTCTGCTATCCTCTGAGAGGTGTGTACTGAGGGAGGACACACTGTGAACCAGAGGAACCAAATTGCTGAAGTGGACAATGACCCAGATAGGATGCTTCAGCCAAAGGTGTCTGCAGGAGGCAGCAGCACCAAATGGAGGGACGCGACCTGTGGCGCGTCCTAAGGGTCAGCGTTAGTATTGGTTTTAGTTACTGTGCTGACCTAAAAGAGGGGAAATACAGTAAGGGGATGAAATTGCTGATGATACAAGGTGGAGAAATTTAGTCAGTACATGGCAGGAAAACAGTAAAACTAGCAATGACTTGAGTAGGCTAGAATTATGGGTGGAAAAGTGCCTGGTGCAACTCAATTTTGGAAAAGTCTAAAAAATGTTAATCGAAAGTGAAATATATCACAGAAATAAACAACCTTTGATGGGCCGTCGTTTTCAAATTGTTTCCCCCAAAAGTTCAATGAAGAATTATTTTTTTACTTTTCCAAATATTTAGGAACCGAACACGGTAATGTTGGCTATAATTCCATGCAAAGGGCCAAATGGCAGAAAATATTAGTAGTACTGGGGGATATTATGTCTCCATTCTATAGAGAAAAATAAGAGAAACTATAATAAAGTTTGACTACTGAGTCTGGAAAGCTAGATTAACTCCTCAAAATGATAAAATTACTACTATGGGTCTAATTGGTATGCAACACCAGGGAAAGTATTCCACTGGCAAAAGGTACAGTGTCAACCTTTCTCAAATCTACACTTATAAACAAAGGCTGAAACCAAGAAAAGGTCTCAACTGAGAAGTAGATGGCAACTTTGAATGTTCTTATTTCCGGTTCTCATCATCTGAGTAGGGTTCAGATAAAGAATAGTCCAAGGCGTTGGCAGAGATATGAAATAAACAGGGGGCAGGAGGGAAAGGATGGCTGAATTTGTGACACACAGCCTCTGATGTTGATGCCTTCAGATTGCCTGTGGTTGACAAGCAAATCAGCCCAGTACATGTCTCTTGGAGTCACTCTTGTTTGAAGAGCTGTTCCTTCAGAACTGTCCCATCATCAGAATTGTCTTATGGTAATTCCTGAGGTTCTTGGGTACTTAAATTGACACATATTCTCTAGCTATTTATAATAAATATAATAAAAATAATATTCAAAAATTTTTTACTTACATTTTTGTTCAAAATATTTTGTTCTGTTTAATGGATAACGGTCCTTTAAGAAAAGTATGGGGGCTTCCCTGGTGGTGCAGTGGTTGAGAATCTGCCTGCCAATGCAGGGGACACGGGTTCGAGCCCTGGTCTGGGAAGATTCCACATGCCGCGGAGCAACTAGGCCCGTGAGCCACAACTACTGAGCCTGTGCATCTGGAGCCTGTGCTCCGCAGCAAGAGAGGCCGCGATAGTGAGAGGCTTGTGCACCGCGATGAAGAGTGGCCCCCGCTCGCCGCAACTAGAGAAAGCCCTCGCACAGAAATGAAGACCCAACACAGATAAAAATAAATAAATAAATTAATTAATTAATTAATAAAAAAAGAAAAGTATGATTGAAGCATCTTTAATAGAAGCTATCGTCTAATGCTTCTTTTAGGGGTGTAGGGGTCCAGCTCAGGGGAACCAAGTGTGAAGTGTTTAATGAGTCAACAATCTACTGCAGAAAATAATAACCCGTATCAGAGGAAGAAAAGGGAGGGATATTTTTACTCTTCCATTTGAGCACCAGGAGAAATACTTTATTCTAATTAGAGGAAAAGCAGACATAGGGTCTTCAACACTTTCAGGAGCCCCATGCCATTTCTTAGCTATTTCTTATTTTCCTGATTTTGCTGCATGGAAAAATGGAGTAATAACAACAATAATAATAACAATAAATATTTCAAACTCTCACCATGTGGCAAGCAGGAGGGTGAGTAAAACCAGAAACGGGACCAGAGTGTGGACATTTTGTGATTCACTTTCCTTTGACTATTTCTTCTTTGGTAGTTGAAAGAGCAAAAAAAAATTAAACAGTAATAGCTAAAGCAGCACAGAGATAGTTTGAAACCACTTACTTTCTGAGTGGGAAAGAAAAATATAATCAACCACTCTACACGATTAGTGTTAAAACTCATGGATAATGTCAAAATTCTGGATTATTGAGAAAAATACTAAATTATATGAAAGACAGTTTACTAATTTTAAAATGTTTGTTTTGCCTTAGAACTGTCTTTGTGGTGTGAGCCAACATTTATTGAGCATCTATTATATGCCAAGTACAAATCATCTGATTTCGACTGCACACTAACTTTATGGATTAAACATTATTAGTCCTATTTCATGTGTAAAGAATCAAGGCCCATAGAGTTTAAGTAAATTGTCCATAGCAAAACAATAGTGGCTGTCAGAGCCAGGATTCAAAACGAGGGCTGTTTAATCCTAACTAGTTTCCTTTTTCCATTTATAATAATGCTAACTTAGTATATACAAATACCAATTTTCAAGTTTACAATAATACTAATGTACGCAGATCTTGCAAACAGAGAGACACACTGCAATTCCTGATGGTCCATGAAATTAGAGAACAATTCTAGAGGAATTCGGACTTTATGTACAGTTTGACTTTACGTATATTTTGTTAGAGGAACATATTGTGACACATTTAAACTCAAATAACTAGAGTCCTTTTTCCCAGTTTGTCTTCATGACACTTAATTTCTGCTTCTATTCATTGGTTGCTTCAGATCTGTTTCAAACATCATTTCTTTTGACCCACTTGAAACCTTAACCCTTATGAATAAGAAAACTTGCCATTTCTCAACCTAAATCATAAATTTAGTATATGGTATCCCTTTATCCTTTGTTAGTTTTGTACGGAGCAGTATTTAGGCCTTCATTACCTTTTCCTTTATTCTTTTTTTTTTTTTTTTTTTGTAGATGCCGTAAGTGCTTTTACCAAAAGAGGTGAGGAAGAGTATGGGAGGAAAGAAGTGATAACCAATGAAAAGTATGGGAGGAATGATAACCAATACTTCGGTGCCCAAATCTAACCCACACTGTCTGACTTCCTATGACTTTTACTTACTTTCATTTCTTTCCATTCTCCTGCCTTTATTGTTTCCTAACCTTTCCACCCTACACCACGTGGAGAAAAAGAAGAGCTGCCGCATTAAGTGAGAGAAGAAATAAAGAAGATTGAGAGGTTAGCTAGAAAGTAATTAGTAAGCTGGTTAACAAGCTGAAGGGAAGGGAAAGAAGGAGACGATGAAGAAGGGAGGGAAGGAAGGAACAAAGGAAAGAGGAAAGGAGGAAGGGAGGGAGGGAGGAAAACAGGCAATTCCAAGAAAAGCAAAGGGGTTTTGAACTTAACAAGGTAACAGAATTTTTTAAAGCTTCAGGACTACTCCTCTGAAAATGCATATAAATACAAAAATGTACAAACAATTTCAAGAGTTCATGGATCTCTCTCTAAAGCGCATTCATAGATAGAACCCTAGCATTGGTATTGATTGTAAATCTATGTCTCTGAATGAAAAATATGACTGAAAGATGATTTTGAAAGACATTTTGGCTGTCGCCTTTGGCATAAAGCAGCTTGACATACAGAGACTGGGACGTACAATGCACGGGAAAAAATATAGACAGAAAGCACAAAAAGGGCAGATTATATAATAGGCCACCAAAATGCCTGAAGGACACTCTAGGAGTCTGACCTTGACTGGCACCACGGTGGCACATATTGGTTTCTCGTGATACCACTGAGCTCTTCCTAAAAGAGCTCGCCCCAGCCTATTTTCCCTCCACTGCGGGTGGCTTGAGTCATCACATTGCTGTAAAGAATGCAATCTGCTCTCCAACTGGGAGCAAAGGTGCATTTAGTTGTGCTCTTTCTTGTCTCTTGAATAACATCTCCCTGACTGCTCACTGTAATGCCAGCACCTCTAGCCTCTACCTCCCCATCCTGTCAGCATCTCATCAACTTCTTGGGGGTTGGATCAGCCAGATGGAGTTCATCCAATGCACTACATCCCTCTGGCAATGTGACGTCTGAGATAATGCCATTTCTCAGGGAATCAATTGAGAACTGGCACACATGAAATTTTTCATGCAAAGCTATGTCCAAGTACCTTTCCCCAATGTAACTGTATCAGGTTAACACTAGACTTAATTGTGAAGTGAGCGAGTGTGGATAATACTCACTGACAATAAGCTGCTCAGTCTGGTGAGTTTAATAAAATAATCAGAGAAATTGGGAACTACAGGAGTTCCCCAAAGCGTTTACCCATCTTACGGATGAGCAGAATCTCTTGGGGAACAGCTTCAGTTGCTCCCAGCGCCTACCAAATAAAAGGCACAGTCTATTTCTGTTCTGTTCTGAAAACTGTTCCTATCTCTAGCTTTATCTCTCCCTGTGGGTCCCCTCTTAGTCTGGGCTTCAACCAACTTGCTTTTTACACAAAGCCTGCACTTTTCCCTTCTGCTACCTTTTGCTTTGGGTGCTCCATTCCTATTCCTATTTCAAATTTTCCCATATCAAAATCCTACGTATCCTTTGAAGCCCACCTTTGCTACCAACAAATCCTCCTTTAAGCTTCCCATCTTCATCCCAGAAGAAGAAGGCTCTGACAGTGGGACGGAGCACAGACTTTGGATTCAGACAAATCTGAGTTTGAATCCAGGCTGTGTGCTGTTATAAAAGTTATCTAACCTCTCTGTATCTCAGGGTTTTTTTTTCATCTGTAAAATTGGGGAAAATAATGCCTGTCAAGCATATTGTGAATGTTGTCCAAAATATAATCATACTCAGTAAGTGTTAATTTCTTTATTTAAATTCTACTGTGTCCTTTTCAGTATTTATTAGTATTTATCACATACTTCGTATTCTGTGGTTGCTTATGTACATGCCTGATCCCCTCTATTAGATAATATTGCTCAAATATCCACTTACTGTAGAGGCCTTCTATGGCTTTCAAACGTAACCCACATCAACCATTTTTGTCCTCTTTTTCTGCTTTTGGGCTTCCTAGTAATTATCACTGTCTAGCATTGTTTCTTTCTTTGTTTTTTCCTTTGTTTGGCATCTGTTTCCCTGTATATGTGAGCTCTGCAAAAGCAGGGACTTTACGTCTTTACTGCTGTATCTCCAGCACCTAGAATACAGCCTAGCAAATAGTAAGTGCTTAATAATATTTGGCAAACTAATGAAGGATTTAATACGTCCCTTGAGGCCGGTGATAATTTTTTAACTATTATAAAACCTCAAGGGACATTAAAATCCTTTCATCGACTACAGTGCTTTCCAGACAGCTGGGCACACAACATAACCTCTACCTTCTAAGCCAAGGAGATGCTCATATCCCCCAGCATCCCATGCTCTTGAATGCTTCCCTCGCTCTGAGGTGCTGTTCCAGCTGCAGAAAACTCCCTCTTCCTGCCCCATACCTTCCCGATGAACTTCTCCTGATCCCTTGAGACCCCGGGTAGCAAAGTGGCAAGAGCAACAGCAGCATGAGCTTTGGAGCCCCACAGAACTGGGTTTGATGCACTCGTTAGCTGGGAAATCTTGGACACCTTACTTGTCTCCTGGGGGCCTCAACTGTCTTGTTTATAAAGGAATAGCATAGCTGTGAGGGTAAAAGCTGCTGGTTACCCATCAAGGTTCCTCATGGTAAGCTGTCTACAAGCAGAAAATTTTAAAATGAAACCAAAACACCACAAAAATCTTTACTGTTCCTTTGTCTGTAAAACCTTCTGTTAAGCAAGACGGATCATTCCCTTTCTATGTATTTTAACAAATCATATAGCTGTTTCTACCCTATCAATAATAATATTACATTGCTATCAGTAGATTTCCAGTCTGTGCCCTCTGTTTGAATTGAGCTTAGACAGAAACCATAACCGGACTGATGTCTGTGGACTCAGTCACTAGCACTGTGCTTGGTACAGGACAGTCAATACATTTTTGGGGTCATAAAATAAAAGAATCTAGGAGAGTTGTGCCTGGCCTGCTAGGCTCCCTGCCTTTGCCATTTCTCTAGATTATTTTCCCTCACTGGAAATTTACTCTTAAACATCACCTCCTAGTTTATAGCTTTTCCCACCTGACTTTCCTGAGGTCAGTTAATATAGTCTTAGTGGCTGTCCCTATTGATCTCCAAGGAAGTATGGAATGAATTGCCCTCCAATGTCCAGTTGATTTCTACTAGCTTTCTTTGTCCAACTCAGTTTATACACTCATTCGTTCACTCATCCCTTGAAGCGTGAATGTACTGAACGAGGCACAGATTTAGCAGATAGGATCTCTCTCTGCTGGTTGGGTCATCAAGCATCCCACATAGCTCCTGTTAAGCTGTGATTATCCTTTAGTTTTTAAAAAAAATCAACATAGACAAAACCCACATTCCATAATATTATGGCCAGCAAGAACCACTTTGTAATATGAGTTACCAATAGTTTTGTACATGGAAAAATGGACAGGCATTCTTAGTTTCACTGACACAGTTTCAGAGGAAAACTTGGTGGATATATTTTCTGATTTCCAATTAATTTTCTAAGATTGGTTTATCTACGTTTACGTGTTTATAAGCAGTACTAGAAGATAAAAAAGTTAAGTACTGTATTACATTTTTAAATGGCAGTACTGTAGGTATTATTGCCAGTTCTTTTAAATCTAAGCCTTCAGTATATAATAAACTAAGCAGAGTTAAAAGCAAGGAAAATGATTCATTTTTGGTGCAGATCTTCCTATTAGATCCGCACTTCCCCTGCCCCTCCCCCGCCCCAAACAAAAGAAAGAGATGTCATCCTGACCAGGCCTTCCACAGAATAAAAGAATTTACAGGTCTGGTGGTGCAAACGAAACTTGAAACTATCTTCCAAAAATAAAAGATGAAAATGCTCTCTAGAGATGAGAAAGCAAATTGGAAATAACATGGAGCAAGGGGGCACCAGAGGACCCAAACTCTCATTATTAGGCTCCCTAAGCCAGAATGCCTAAAAGCCTCCCTCGACACTGCCCGCCACTCAGTCTGCACATCTGTAAAATGGAGATAAAAGGTGTGCTCTCTTCCTCATATCAGAGGTGGTAGGATTACTAAAACTGGGCTGGGAATGCATTTCAAAATGCACAGATGAAGTATAATAGAAATAAAAGGTAAAGATTGCTACTCAGAAATGCTCTTTGAAATATTCTCGATACTTGGGCAGATTTCTCTAGATGCTTGAGGCATTGTCCAGATGTGTAGGATTTTTAAAGGCCTCTGTGGAAAAAACAAACAGTTCATTGTTTGATCTGGAGAACAGAATAAGACCTCAAGCCTTTGCTGACTGCCCAGAGTGCTGTTACAGATGCTTCACAATATGCAGACTGCAAAGGGAAGCGTCTCTGCTGACTGACATCACACAAACTAGAGGAAAGACAAAAGTGCTGGAATAAAACACAGCCATCCTAAACTCTTATTTTGATGCCTTATTTCTCATTGTCCTACGTGGAAAAGAATTTGTTTCTTCTCTCTCTGCAGTGGGTAGGGGACCCGGGCTAGCGTTGAGAGCCTGGGATTAGCATCCAGATTCATCCATTTACATAGAGCAAGTCTTAGGTGCTTCAAGCCTACGCCCACTCATCTTTAAAATACACATCTGTGATTCCTGTACCACAGGCTGTTTAAAGGATGGCCGAAATGATTCTAAAGATGCTGTCAACTGCAAGCACTCAATGTAAGAAGCTGTTAGAGAAAGGGTTCCCTGTCTATAGCCTTCTAACTTCATGAAGACTTCAGAGAAATCAGTCAGTTACCGTCTACGGAAAACCGAGCAATATGTGGATTCAAAGTGGACAGAAGTTTGCAGAGGACACAGAAACCCTGGTCTCACAAAATGAATGAGGAGTCAACTTCCCCAAAGAAATCCATTCTATGAATACTTGAAAGTCGTATCATTATAGACATAGCTTTTGGGCAAATGTGATAGATAATCCCGGAATTCTGTAATCAGAGGAAAGGCATGAAACCATCATCTTGTCCATTCCATTATGCGGCAAAAGGAAGGTACACTAACAGATGCCAGCCCTGCAATGAGCAGACGAATGACACAGTTAGGGAGTGTAGCAAGGACAGCAGGTCACACAGTCATACGTATCCACACCGATAGAAACACTGTTAGCAGAGGCAGCAGCAGTCACCTAAGATCTAAAGAACAATGATAAATATAACTAGAGGAATAGATGAAGCTGGAATACTGAAATGCTACTGGGTGCTCCGGATATCGTCTGTGTGTTCATAACACACTAATCAAATCATCGAGAATGACTGCTTTCTAAGCCATAAATATTTTCAGTAGCTGCAGAAACACAATGCAGCTGTGTGTGTATGTGATAAGCCCTCCGTATAGAAAGCAGGCCCATAGCTCACAGAGATAGGATGCAGGGGCTGATGGTGAAGGATGGAAGAAAGTGGTTCTGCACTCGCTCCCTCCATCTTTGGCTCAGCAAGGGCTCAGTGCGATATAACAATCTTTACGTGCATAGCACCTTTCTTATAGAGAAGAAAACGCAATTCCCAGGCATCACCTCATTGCTCTTCATCGTGCCCCCAGGGAACAGGTAGCAAGTATTATCCAATTCTGCAGGCAGTAAAAGTGAGGTTGTGCTTGGCTGGACATCTGGGTAAAGGTTATAGAGCAAGTCTGTGCTATGGTAGAGATTAGAACCAGTTCTCCTGCCTCTTTTTGCAACACCTATTACTTAAGTACACTTTCAAACTCATTAAAACAGCAAGGAAATGTGCTCATAGAACAATGACAAACGAAATTTAAAAAGGAAAACAAGCATGGAAAATTCACATTCGTTATCATTCTTAGTTACATAAAATGCATATGTTTATAAAACTGGACTTGCAGGCAGCCAGTATTAGCAGCAATAACATCTGGACTGTGGGGTTACTGGTGATTTGGATTTTTTTCTTCATGCCACTCTTTATTATCCAAGTTCCAAATTATGAGAAATCAAATTTTTTGATGAGAAAAATAATTCAAAATGCAAAATTCACTAACAGTGCTTTATACATCATAAAAATGTGAAAGTATCAGTCAATAATATTTTTAAGAGTTTCTATACTAGATATTATGAGTGTTAACAAAGAAAAAGAAAATATTTCTACAATATTCTTTTTTGTTTCCAAAAACACACAGAGAACTCCCTCCCACTGTAACCCATCCTACACTGGCCAGCAGATGTATGCCCTAAACTACAGTCCTAATCAATGATACCTTAGCCTCTACTAAATTAAGTCCATACTACTGAGCCTGACATTCAGACTAGAATTTGATCACAAACAAACTTGTCAGCTTGCTCTTTGACTAGATCCTTAACTACTCCACACAGGTTCCATTCTTCAAAGACATTGCATGTATTGGGGAAAGGACAGTCTTTTCAAAAATGGTGTTGCAAAAACTGGATACCTACATGTAAAAGAATGAAGTTGGACACATATCATATACAAAAATTAAATCAAAATGGATCAAAGATCTAAATGTTAAGAGCTAAAACTATAAAACTCTTAGAAGAAAGCAGAGAAAAACTTCATGATGATGGATTTGGCAATGACTTTTTGGATATGAAAGCAAAGGCACAAGGAGCAAAAGAACGATACCTTTGATTACATCAAAATTTTAAACTTTTATGCATTAAAGAACACTATCAACTGAGTGAAAGGCAACCTATGGAATGGGAAAATATTTGCAAATTATATATCTAATAAGGCTTAATATTCAGAATATATAAAGAATTCCTCCAATTCAACAAACAGGTCCAAAAATGGACAAAGGACTTGAAGAGTTTTCTCCAAAGAACATATACAAAGGGCCAAAAAGCACATGAAAAGATGCTCAACATCCCTAATCATTAGGAAAATGCAAATCAAAGCCACAATTAGATGCCATTTCACACACATTAGGGTGGTTGTTATCAAAAAGAAAAAGCAGAAAATAACAATTGTTGACAAGGATATGGACAAGTTGGAATCCTCCTGCACTGCTGGTGGAAATGTAAAATGGTGCAGCTGCTATGGAAAACTGTGGTACCTCAAAAAATTAAATAGAATTACCATATGACCCAGCAATTCCATTTCTGGCTATATACCCAAAAGAATTGAAAGCAGAGTCTCAAAGACAGATTTGTACACCCATGTTCATAGCAGCATTATTCACCATAGTCAGAAGAAGAAAGGGACCCACATGTCCATCAGCAGATAAATGGATAAACAAAACGTGGTATATGTAATGGAATATTAATCAGCCTTAAAAATGAAGGAGATTCTGATACATGCAACAACGTGAATGAACCCAAAGACATTACGCTAACTGAAATAAGCCAGCCACAGAAGGACAAATACCATGTGATTCTTATCTGAGGTACATAGCTTAGTCAAATTTATAGAGATAGAAAGTAGAGGGTGGTTGCCAGAGGCTGGAGAGAAGAGGGAATCAGGAGTTTTGGTTTGCAACTTTGGGACTTTCCTAAGTAAAACTGCCCATCAAGGAAGGCAAGGAGAGACCAAAGAAAGAGGCAGACCACTCCAGACTGGTAGGTGGTAGGTTTAATAAGCAAGGGAACCTACGAAGCTTGTCTTGGCAGAAACAAAAAGAGTAGATCTCTCCACCTGCCAGAATTTTAAAAGTTTATATAGGGGCCTTAACTGAGTTCAGTCGCTATCTAGATGGTCTCAACAGCGCATTGCTCTCTCAAAGCTGTGTCCTTGAGAATAGCCCTTACTATGGAAACGATGGGCATCACATACATTTCAGGGATGGGGAGGGGTTGAGGAGCCTCCCATTGCACGGGTCCAGCTTGTGGGTCAACTGGTGGTCAGGTCCTCTGGATTACCTCCTCCAACAAAGAGTTACTATTTGATACGTACAGAATTTCAATTTTGCAAGATGACAAAAATGACTGAAAAAAGACAGAGATGGATGGTGGTGATAGTTACACAACAATGAGAATGTACTCAATGCCACTGAACTGTACACTTAAAAACTGTTAAAATTGTAAACTTATGGTATGTATATTTGACCACAATTTTTAAAAACCTCCACCATATGACCCATCAATTCCACTCCTGGGTACATACCTGAAAAAAACCAAAAACACTAATTTGAAAAGATACATGCACCCCAATGTTCATAGCAGCATTATTTACAACTGCCAAGATATGGAAGCAACCTAAATGTCCATCAACAGATGAATGGATAAAGAAGATGTGGTGTACATATATATATATATATATATACACAGTGAGTCCCCTACATACAAACAAGTTCCATTCTGAGAACACATAGGTCCAACAATTTGTTCATAAGTCCAACAAAGTTAGCTTAGGTACCCAACTAAAACAATCGGCTATATAGCACTGTACTGTAATAGGTTAATAATAATTTTCACACAAATACTACATAAAAAACAAACAGCCTCTCACCTTCTGAGATGGCCCATACTGTCTAGGGAGTGTGTATCTCTCTCATTAATCCATTTCTTACCTATCATTTTGCCTCCCCCTGAGTTCCTTCTGTGCGGAGACATAAAGAACCTGAGCTTCATGAAGTCTTGAGACCACATGTGCAATTTCAATTAAAAGGCAATGGGTTCATCATATATGGCCTTTATTATGTTGAGGTAGGCTCCCTCTATGCCTACTTTCTGGAGAGTTTTTATCATAAATGGGTGTTGAATTTTGTCAAAAGCTTTTTCTGAATCTATTGAGATGATCATATGGTTTTTATCTTTCAATTTTTTAATATGGTGTATCACATTGATTGATTTGTGTATATTGAAGTATCCTTGCATTCCTGGGATAAACCCCACTTGATCATGGTGTATGATCCTTTTCATGTGCTGTTGGATTCTGTTTGCTAGTATTTTGTTGAAGATTTTTGCATCTATGTTCATCAGTGATATTGGCCTGTGGTTTTCTTTTTTTTGTGACATCTTTGTCTGGTTTTGGTATCAGGGTGATGGTGGCCTCATAGAATGAGTTTGGGAGTGTTCCTCCCTCTGCTATATTTTGCAAGAGTTTGGGAAGGATAGGTTTTAGCTCCTATCATTAGCTAATGTCAAACATTAGCTCCTAATGTTTGACAGAATTCGCCTGTGAAGCCATCTGATCCTGGGCTTTTGTTTGTTGGACGATTTTTTTTTTTTTTTTTTTTTTACGGTACGCAGGCCTCTCACTGTTGTGGCCTCTCCCATTGCGGAGCACAGGCTCCGGACGCGCAGGCTCAGCGGCCATGGCTCACGGGCCCAGCTGCTCTGCGGCATGTGGGATCTTCCCGGACCAGGGCACGAACCCGTGTCCCCTGCATTGGCAGGCGGACTCTCAACCACTGCTCCACCAGGGAAGCCCTGTTGGAAGATTTTTAATCACAGTTTCAATTTCAGTGCTTGTGATTAGTCTGTTTATATTTTCTATTTCTTCCTGGTTCAGTCTCAGAAGGTTGTGCTTTTCTAAGAATTTGTCCATTTCTTCCAGGTTGTCCATTTTATTGGCATATAGTTGCTTGTAGTAATCTTTCATGATCCTTTGTATTTCTGCAGTGTCAGCTGTTACTTCTTTTTCATTTCTAATTCTGTTGATTTGAGTCTTCTCCCTTTTTTTCTTGATGAGTCTGGTTAATGGTTTATCAATTTAGTTTATCTCCTCAAAGAACCAGATTGATCTTTGCTATTGTTTCCTTCATTTCTTTTTCATTTATTTCTGATTTATCTTATGGTTTCTTTCCTTCTCCTAACTTTGGGTTTTTTTTTGTTCTTCTTTCTCTAATTGCTTTAGGTGTAAGGTTAGGTTGTTTATTTGAGATTTTTCCTGTTTCTTGAGGTAGGATTGTATTGCTATAAACTTCCCTCTTAGAACTGCTTTTGCTGCATCCCAGAGATTTTGGGTCATGTTTTCATTGTCATTTGTTTCTAGGTATTTTTTGATTTCCTCTTTGATTTCTTCAGTGATCTCCTGGTTATTTAGTAGCATATTGTTTAGCCTCCATGTGTTTGTATTTTTTACAGTTTTTTTTTTCCTGTAATTGATATCTAGTCTCATAGCATTGTGGTCGGAAAAGATAATTGATACAATTTCAATTTTCTTAAATTTACCAAGGCTTGATTTGTGACCCAAGATATGGTCTATCTTGGAGAATGTTCCATGAGCACTTGAGAAGAAAGTGTATTCTGTTGTTTTGGGATGGCATGTCCTATAAATATCAATTAAGTCCATCTTTTTTAATGTGTCATTTAAAGTTTGTGTTTCCTTATATTCATTTTGGATGTTCTGTCCATTGGTGAAAGTGGGGTGTTAAAGTCCCCTACTATGACAGTGTTACTGTCGATTTCCCCTTTTATGGCTGTTAGCATTTGCGTCATGTATTGAGGTGCTCCTATGTTGGGTGCATAAATATTTACAATTGCTATATCTTCTTCTTGGATTGATCCCTTGATCATTATGTAGTGTCCTTCTTTGTCTCCTGTAGTAGTCTTTATTTTAAAGTCTATTTTGTCTGATATGAGAATTGCTACTCCAGCTTTCTTTTAATTTCCATTTGCATGGAATATCTTTTTCCATCCCCTCATTTTCACTCTGTATGTGTCCCAAGGTCTGAAGTGGGTCTCTTGGATGGACCTAGAGTCTGTCACACAGAGTAAAGTAAATCAGAAAGAGAAAAACAAATACCATATGCTAACACATATGTATGGGATCTAAAAAAAAAGTGGTTCTGATGAACCTTGGGGCAGGACAGGGATAAAGATGCAGACATAGAGAATGGACTTAAGGACACGGGGATGGGGAAGGGTAAGCTGGGATGAAGTGGGAGAGTAGCACTGACATATATACACTACCAAATGTAAAACAAATAGCTAGTGGAAAGCAGCTGCATGGCACAGGGAGATCAGCTCGGTGCTTTGCAGCCACCTAGAGGAGTGGAATAAGGAGGGTGAGAGGGATATGCAAGAGGGAGGGGAAATGGGGATATACGTATGCATATAGCTGATTCACTTTGTTATACAGCAGAAACTAACACAACACTGTAAAGCAATTATATTCCAATAAAGATGTTAAAAAAAAAAAAAGACAGTGGGCTACAGGGACTTCCCTGGTGGCCCAGTGGTTAAGATTCTGTGCTCCCAGTGCAGAGGGCCTGGGTTCAATCCCTGGTCAGGGAACTAGAGTTCAGAACTAAGAGTTTGCATGACACAACGAAGAAGCCCACCTGCCTCAACTAAGACCTGGTGCAACCAAATAAATAAATAAATATTTTTTAAAAAAAATAAAATAAAAAGCAAACAAACACAAAAAGAAAACAGTTTTAATCTTACAGTACAGGACCTTGAAAAGTACAGTAGTACAGTACAACAGCTGGCATACAGGGGCTGGCATTGAGTGAACAGGCCAGAAGAGTTAACGACTGAGGAGGGAGAGGAGGTGGGAGATGGCAGAGCTGAAGGATCGACAGCAATAGGAGACGGAGGGCAAGCTGCAGTTTCACTCATGCGTGACATTGGTGGCACAGGTTCTGGTTCCTTGCTGGATTCAATTCTATCTACCCCCTTGAAAAAAACGATCCAATGATGTCTGGGTAGTAGCTCTTTTTTTCTCATCATAGATGACGCGGTAGCTCTGGATTGCATTCTGAACGGCTGCTGCAACCTTCATGTATGGTTCTACGTTCCGGTCCTGTGCCTCACAAACTAACAGTGCCTCCTCAAATAGAGAAAATCCCTTGCCATTTCCTGCTACGTGAATCTCTTCGGTTCTTCAGTTACTTCTCCTTCCTCTTGTCTCTCTTCATCCTTTCTCTGAGTCTCCAGTTTCATCAGGTCTTCACTAGTAAGGCTCCTCGTGTTGCACAGCAAGGAGTTCGGTGAAGTCGTCCTCTTGCAGATCTAGCTCCGGCTTCTCACTGAGGGTCACTAAGTTGCTGAAGACCTCTTTGGACTCCTCATCCAACTTCTCAAATCCATGAAAATCGTGAACAAACTGAAGGCAAAGGTTCTTCCAAACCCCATTCGTGGTGATGGCCATAACCTCACACCAAGCAAAGTCCATGTTTTTTGTGGCCTTGTAGATGTTATAGTCCTTCCAAAATTGTCGCAAGGTTGTTCCTGATTTGTCAGTCGCCTTTACTGCCTGACTAAAAGTGTGATGTAAATAATATTTTTTGAAAGTCGCTGTAACCCCCTGGTCCATAAGTTGGATGAGGGTCATGGTACTTGGTGGCAGATGCACTACTTTGATGTTGGGATGAAAGTCGTTCATGAATGGGGGGTGGTCTGGAGCATTATCGAGCCTCAAAAGAATGTTCCAAGCAATAGTTCTCTACCTCCAGAATAAAGTGGTGGAAAAACCAATCCTGGAAAATGGCCTGTGTAACCCGGGCTTTGGGGTTACTCTTCCACACAACAGGAAGAGAGCCCTTGGCTATGTTTTTAAGGGCTCTTGGGTTCTCTGAATGATAAACCAAGAGAGGCTTCAGCTTCATATCGCCGGAAGCATTGCCACCAGACAACAGAGTTAGCTTATCCTTTGCTGCTTTATAGCCCGGCATCAACTGTTCCTCCTTACTGATGTAACTTCGGTCTGGCATCCTCTTCCAGTACAGTCCTGTCTCATCCACGTTAAAAACCTGTTCAGGTAAATACGTGCCTTCATCAGTAATTTCTCAAAGCATTTCAGGAAATTCCCAGGCAGCTACCATATCTGGACTTGCTACCTCGCCACTTACTTTTACGTTGTGAAGCTTGGCTGTAGCATTGAACTGATGAAACCAGCCATGGCTGGCATTAAAAGATGCGCCCTTTGATTCTTCACCGTGTTTCCTCTTCAAGTCTTCATAAAGGCTTTTGGCTTCCTCCTGAATCAGCATTAAGCTGAGTGGGACTTGACACTGATGCTGACCCTGCATCCACACACTGAGAACTTTCTCCATCTCCTCCATCACTTTTCCACACTTCTTCGATATTACTGTCGACATCATGGGCACATCAGATCTTTCACATATTCCATGATCTTGTCCGTGTTCTTAGAATTGTGCTGATGGTTGAATGATTCATGTTATAAGAATGAGTGACATCTACCATCTTTTTGCCCCACTCCACTCTCTCAATTATTTTCACTTTTGTTTCCATCGTTAACACTTGGTGCTTCTTAGCAGTACCAGCTATATGACCGCTGCTTTTATGCTTGCTTCCAGACATCCTGGGCTTGAAATAAAGATACTGTACTACTGTACTCTATACAGTACTGTGCAGTAAAGTACACAAAAGCACAACCACTCTTAGAGAATGCACGCACGTGACAATGTACGCCAGACACGTGAACTAACTTACGTGATTGGACATGCGAATACACGTTTGCATCTTTTAAAGTTCACAACTTGAAGGTTCATATGTAGGGGACTTACTGTACATATATTCAAAAAGCCATAAAAAAGAACTAAACTAAGTGAAATATCAGAGAACGACAAATACTCTGATATCACTTATATTTGGAATCTAAAACAATACAACAAACTAGTGAATATAACAAAAAAGAAGCAGACTCACAGATACAGAGAATAAACTAGTGGTTACCCGTGGGGAGAGGCAGGGGAAGGGGCAATTTAGGGGTGTGGCAGTGGGAGGTACAAACTACTGAGTGTAAGATAGGCTACAAGGATGTGTTGTACAACACGGGGAATATAGCCAATATTTTGTAATGACTGTAAATGGAGTATAACCTTTAAAAATTGTGAAACACTTATATTGTACGCCTGTAACTTATATAATATTGTACAGCAGCTATACTTCAATTAAAAAAAAAAGATAAAAATCTCATTCCTTCCTGCTTTGTGTAGCTTTGTTCCTTTAAGCTGAAGTCCCCACCCTATCTCCAGCTTTTGAAATCCAACCCTCCATTCAAGGCTGTTGATTAACTTCTCCTCTTAGTGAAGTCTCTCCACCAGATGCAAACGCACTCTCTGAATCCTAACTGTAGTCCGGAACGTAGCAAAATGTGTTACAGAGCACTTTATCATATATTATATCATTTGATACTCACAAAAACATTGTAATATTCATTTAGAATAAAGGAAATTTGTCTGAGAAAAGTTATGCAGCCCTCGAAGGTCAAACCACTGGCATGCGGCTGAGGATCCAGGATATAGCTTCTGGGTTTATATGGAGCTGCCCAAAACCTACTGGATTTAACTCTGGGCACTAACACACTTCTTTGAATTATTCATTATTTATAAGCCTCTTTTTTATATTTCTACTGAGCTATAAACTCCTTGAGAACAGGGGCCAAGTCTTAAACATTTTTGTAACCCCAGCAGTCTTAAGCATATATTCAATCAATACTCGTGGAATTCATAAAATAGTAATCTGTGGTCAATTTATGAATAACAGAATGGACCCTACTAACAAAACACACATCAATAATATATACTTGAAAAATATAAGCACCACAAAAAGACACTGTATTCTAACTGCTTCCAAAACACGGCAATTGTCCAGATGGATAAGATATCCAAACAGTTAATTCATGTGAAAAAAGAATGTGTTCGGAAGCATCATAACTGGCTTTAGCTGAGTAATAAATTTCTGCATTTGTCTTAACTCCTCTGCCATTTACTAGCTGTGTTATTTTAGGCAGTCATTTTCAATGTTTTGATAAGGGTTATCACCACATTCTTACTCATTCATTTCTGCAAAATGTTTTATCCTGTTTCCACTTAAGAAAGCTAAACAAACCAGTTTCGCATTACTGATTTTGCTACATAGCAGCATCTGCTCTTCACAGATTCGTCCACACTTCTTGACCAGGTCTGAGGGTTCTAACCTGGTATATTTTATAGCAGATGGCCTCTAAATTGGACTTGGAGTAGCACTTCTGGATCTTTGCTTTTCTACTTCTTAACATTTATTTGAGGATTAATTGCAAATGTGTAATATCAGCAGCATGCTATGCTTACCGATCTAATCCCCAGCAGACCATAGACATATAAGTTTCACGTTCGGTTATTTTACTAGTTTTCATACATTGCCAGTCCCTACCATTTACTAGATATCGTTTTATTTTCCACTTTCTATAATTTTACTGAAATTGACCTTATATTCTTATGAAAAGGAGAACAGAGTGAAGATAGTAGAACACATTACCAACCTAATACACGGTGTTTCAGTGATGAGCTGTGGTCATCTGCTGCAGTCACTGAACATGGGCATTTCCACGTACTCTCACGACATTAGTCACACCTTCAGCCTAGGGGAGGCAACTTTCCTCTTAGTTACTAGAGATCTTTGAAGTTAGCCATGTCAGTGAAGCACTGGGTATTTTTAGATAACTCATGGGGTTCATAGCTCTCTGCCAGGTGGCTATGCCTATGCATGAATAAGCCTGTCACTGTCCTATATAACCATATAATGATGCAGCATGGACCAGAAATGGTGGCAATCCATGACAGGGTTTTCCAGGAAGACAGAAATGAGAGGTTCTCCACACTATCTGATATTTCTTCCAATGTTTTTTTTTTTCCCTTGACACAGTACTCAACTCTTCTAACTCTTTAATATCGTCTGTGAAATAAGAGAGGGCATCTCCAAGATGCTGGCTGATGCCCCGATGTAGGGCGGAAAACAGGAGCATGGCACGGCACTGTGATAAGAGAGCCAGGGCTCCCACACCAAGCCTCCTGGAGATGCATCCACCTGGAGGCCCTTGGCTCTGTGGACGTGCACACGTGTTTGTCATGGTGCTGACGTAATTGCTCGCAGGATTTGCTTTAAGCTCGTTCCTTCACATGAAGACAAGGCAGGCACTGCACACCAAGGAAGGCAAATCCTGGCTTGGGAAATAACAAAGGTCTTTTCTGTTTCATAGCTAAAGGGACTGAAACTCAAAGATGGGGGGAATGTACTTTAAACAATTTGTAGCTATTTTGCTCGATTTTCCCTTGAAGCAATAAATAACGGTGCCCCCTGCCGCTGGTATTTTATCAAGCTCTGTTTGTCATAACTGTGGATTATGTTCCATACAAGACAGCGTCTTTGAGCTTTCTTTCCGTATTTCCCTAGTACAATTGAACTCCGTGAGGAGCAATACCAATGTACCACCAGGATGGAGAAGAAATAGCAGAACCTGCTGCTAAATGCCACCACCTGAATGCAGAATTCCCCTATTAGGAACAAATGAATGCCAAGTTGGCTTCTTTAGTGTAACTTAATGTGGTGACAAAAAATAAGCGGGAGCCTCTAGATTAACAACCACTCCCTGTTGTTGAGGACCTTGGCCACTAAGGGGACCAGAACAAGAGAAAATGATTTCCAACACAGAAAATGATTACCTACCCTCCTAAACCACCCTGTATCCCCTGAACATAGAAAAGCAGCAGTAGTGGGAGAGGATCTCTGAAGATGGTCCTATCAGTTGGGTTTTTAATGAAGTGTGATCTAGTTTGTTTCTCTGTAAAAGGCAGAGGGATCGAGGAATATTCGTGTTCATAATGACATGAGCTGCAACAGACTAGAATCACTGTTCCTCAAATCCTGAGGCCTATGACATAGATTTAGGACATTTAATTTATCTGCTCCCAAGGTCTGTACTCAAAATTAATGATAACAATTATAATGTAAACAGTCATACTCAAATTCAAAGCATTTTTTATTTCCATTTTTCATTTGATCCTTGGAAACAAACAGAAATAAGTATATGATGATCTTCCTCACTTCTAACACAAGTGGATCACTCAGTGATCACCTGTTTTCCTCTCTATAAAACAGGCATTTACATAGATCAATGTGACAGGATAGAAAGCCCAGAGGTAAACCCATGCACCTATGATCACCTAATCTATGATAAAGGAGGCAAAAATAAACAATGGAGAAAAGACAGCCTCTCCAATAAGTGGTGCCGGGAAAACTGGACAGCTACATGTAAAAGAAGGAAATTAGAACCCTCCCTAACACCATACACAAAAATAAATTCAAGATGGATTAAAGACCTAAATGTAAGGCCAGACACTATCAAACTCTTAGAGGAAAATATAGACAGAACACTCTATGACATAAATCACAGCAAGATCCTTTTTGACCCACCTCCTAGAGAAATGGAAATAAAAACAAAAATAAACAAATGGGACCTAATGAAACTTCAAAGCTTTTGCACAGCAAAGGAAACCATAAACAAGACGAAAAGACAACTGTCAGAATGGGAGAAAATATTTGCAAACGAAGCAACTGACAAAGGATTAATCTCCAAATTATACAAGCAGCTCATGCAGCTCAATATAGAAAACACAAACAACCCAATCCAAAAATGGGCAGAAGACCTAAACAGACATTTCTCCAAAGAAGATATACAGATTGCCAACAAACACATGAAAGAATGCTCAACATCACTAATCATGAGAGAAATGCAAATCATAACTACAATGAGGTATCACCTCACACGGGTCAGAATGGCCATCATCAAAAAATCTACAAATAATAAATGCTGGAGAGGGTGTGGAGAAAAGGGAACCCTCTTGCACTCTTGGTGGGAATGTCAATTGATACAGCCACTATGGAGAACAGTATGGAGGTTCCTTAAAAAACTAAAAACAGAACTACCATACAACCCAGCAATCCCACTACTAACCATAGAAAACCATAACTCAAAGAGTCATGTACCACAATGTTCATTGCAGCTCTATTTACAATAGCCAGGACATGGAAGCAACCTAAGTGCCCATCGACAGATGAATGGATAAAGAAGATGTGGCACATATATACGGTGGAATATTACTCAGCCATAAGAAGAAACAAAATTGAGAGTTATTTGTAGTGAGGTGGATGGACCTAGCGTCTGTCATACAGAATGAAGTCAGTCAGAAAGAGAAAAATAAATACCATATGCTAACACATATATATGGAATTTTAAAAAAATGGTTCTGAAGAACCTAGGGGCAGGACAGGAATAAAGATGCAGATGCATAGAATGGACTTGAGGACACGGGGAGGGGGAAGGGTAAGCTGAGATGAAGTGAGAGAGTGGCATTGACATATACACACTACCAAATGTAAAATAGATAGCTAGTGGGAAGCAGCCGCATAGCACAGGGAGATCAGCTCGTGCTTTGTGACCACCTAGAGGAGTGGGATAGGGAGGGTGGGAGGGAGATGCAAGAGGGAGGAGGTATAGGGATATATGTGTACATATAGCTGATTCACTTTGTTATACAGCAGCAATACAACAATGTAAAGCAATTATACTCCAATAAAGATGTTAAAAAAATAAAATAAAACAGGCATTGATTACAAAGCATTAACTATTCACTGGCTGGAGTTAATCCAAATCACTAAAAATAAATTGCAAGCCACTTTTCAAATTCAGAAGGATGAATGAGGCAAAGTTTGTATTTCAAATTCAGCAGTCTCCTCCTTTCCCTTTACAGTTAAATGAATGATGTCAAAAGAAGACCTGCCAGGCTAAGACCTAGGAGTGTGTGGATGTGTGCGCTGCCTGAGTACTAAGTAATCACCACATGAGCAGAGCGCTCGCACTGTGGGCCCTCTAATCCACACTGTCTGCCCAAGTGTTGACAGGAAAATTCTGTCAGGAAGAATCCATTTCCTCTAAAGACAAGAGGGTCTCGGAACTGGTACTAGCAAGATGTTATTGCAGGGAGGAATGGCAGAGTACAGCTGTATGAAAGCAGTAAGTCTGGTTGTGAAGACAAGTAAACTTGAGTTGCGGAGAAAATGTTCTCCAACTAAAAGTCCCAGGGGCTCAGTACATGTTGTCACATTAATAATAGGTCATAGATGGAGTTTTTCAACTTAGAAATTTTAAGATGTCATTTAGTACATTAATAAAGAATGCTGGGACATCAAAAGTAATATAAATAAAGGAAATGTAATCCATGTAAGGGTCATTTAGATAATTATTTCATCTCTTGCATCCAGAATTTTGAAATGAAATATAGTCTTTCCTCACTTCTAGTGCAATAAATCACTTATAAAAAGTAAGTGGTTTCACAAATAAATGACTGTATCTATGACTGCTCTCCTAAAATCAATAATACATTTATTGGTAATTCTGCATTTAAAGGTTCATTTCACCTTAGTATTGACATTCTGTCTCCTCTGCCATTTCAACAGATTTAACATTTTTCATTCTTGGTAATGAACTGTAAGAAAGTCACTATGTTAGGAAGCGGCCCCATTTCGAGTTGGGCAATACAACTCAATATATCATTTTCTATTAATTATGGTAATCGGTAAGGTTTCTTGTTTGTACGCTCAGCAAAAAGTTAGGAGTCTGGCTTCATTTTGTAAGGCAAGAATTCCTGGCTTCTCCTTAAATACATCATTGAGCTGCTCTGTAAAATGGAGCAATACATAAAAACTTGCATCCTGTGAGCCTTCAGCCAAGACTTGAGTCAGTTCAACAAATCCTTTTGAGTGACTACAAAATGCCCAACACTGGGTGGAAGGCCAGGGATTCAAGAGTGAAAATGTAGCACTGCCCTGGAGAAGCTTAGTCTAGTGAGAAAAAAAATATACACGCCGAAAATCACAAGAGAAAGCAGTAAGTCTCCAGGCCTGTAAACAGGCAAACGCGGCATAGGAGTGTCAGCCCATTGCGTTAATTTAGGAACTGCTGCAGAGGTGAGATGATGTTTAAGCTACATGTCAACCCTCTTTAATGAGAAGATTTCATGACAGTGTAAAACATAAATGAGTGTCTCAGTCAGCTCGGGCTGCTGTAACAAAATACCATAGATGGGTAGCTTAAACAAGAGACATTTATTTCTCACGGTTATGGAGGCTAGAAGTCCAAGATCAAGGTTCAGATAGTCTTCTTGCTGTATACTCACATGGTAGAGAGAGTAAAACTCTGGTGTCTCTTCCTCTTCTTCTAAGGGCATTAATCCTATCATAGGGCTTCTACCCTCATGACCTCATGTAAACTTAATTACCTAACTAGCTTCCCCAAATTCCTTACCTCCTAATACCACCACAATCAGGGTTAGGGTTTAAACATTTGAACGGAGGGGTAAAGGGGGGAGAGACACAAACATTCAGTCCCTAGCAACGAGCATGTCCAACTGTATCAAATCACCAAGCAATTTAATAAAAGCATTACCACAATAATTTAGCATGTGAAAATCTCTATGGGAGCATCACCACGTGGAAGAGACAGTCAGGTCTCTCTTCAGAAGCAGATCACTACACAGAGTCACTGTACAGCCTCAAATGGAATGACACAACCAGGGGGAAAGTTTTCATCTCCACTGCGTATTAATGCTGTGACGCCATAAAAATTATTATAATTTTAAAGGCTGGAGCAGGCCGGACTAGAAAAGCAGGGTTATACTGCCACCTGCTGGCATCACTCCAGGATGACTGTCAGTAAATGGGCACTGGATTCCACCTGCAGGTCTGCCAGCAATAACAGTACAGGTAGGGGAAAAAAATACTCATCATTAGCTATTTTATTAGAGAACATACATTTAAAACTCATTTCCAATAAACTGAGTTTTCTGAAACTCATCTGCATTGTATTCTAATCAGATAAAGAAATGTTAATGATATTTTCTTAGTAAGTTTTTAAATAGTAATCCCAGAAATAAACATTTTTTATTCCCACCTCTTAAATTTTTTATATATACCTTGTTATTTCCAGCACAATTTAATAAGATACACTATAGGGACAAGGCAGCATTTTTCATCAGATTTTCAATTAGCTAAAACAAGACATTGTTGGCACTCGAATGAGGTAGACTATAGTATATTTCATATGTTGACAAACTAAATATTTAAAAGCTTTTTCTTTGTCTTGGTTTGAGAACAGATTTTATTGCACCAAATCCATACACTGCATGTGCTTCTCTAACTTTCCCTGAGGCTTCCTTTAACCATAAAACCAGTTATGACCAAGAAAAAAAAAAAAATAAGCAAACCAATTGTTCCATTACTTGCTGGTTTTCATTATATCCTGAAACATCCATTCAGCATTTTTATCTGCTAATGTAACAGAAACTCATCTGCTCAATGAGATTTATTACTTGTTTTTTTTTCACATGTTCACAAGATATTGTACATTTTGCAATGGGTCTTTATTATCTAGTAATGATGGTTTGCAAATTAAATTAGTTTTTAATGGCATAGTTAAATTCTAATTTATGTTTTGGAGCTTTGTTTAATTCATTTAGTTATAATGTAATCGTTTTCTTGCTATTTTCTCACATTACATAGAAAGGACAAAAGAATGGGGGCTCATCGTCACATTGCATTTCCCCCAAGAAACTTTCAAAACAATTGCAATCCAATCCTTTGGGTAAAACTATCTGGTTGCTCAGCATTCTGTATAAGAAGTTGAATCAAACTATTACCGTAACTCTGAGGGCTGGTTAGATATTGCACTTTCTCATACTCATTATAACCCCACTGTACTGTGTAATGTACTGAGCGATTATTCTTTTGCAACAAATTCCTTTCCTATGAGCTCTCTTTCTTTCCTGAACATTCAGGAAAACCAAAACCAAAAGTGATCATTAGCAGCGCAGAAAGTAATATTTTATAACGTCTACTTGCATTTTCTTCCCTCTCAATCAACAGAACTTTCATGGACCCAGCTGCAATAACTTTTTATAATACCTTCTCGTTGTGGTCTACCCCGCAAGAGCAAAAAACCCTTAGCAAGTTTCAACCTTTTAAACCAGAAAGTGGATTCTGGGGCTGCATAAGAAGAATTGATATGATTTAGAATTTCCCAAGCAGGCTTGAACCTTCCTTGGTGTTGGTAGTTTTCCCAAGTGGACTGAAACACACAGGTAGTATGTTAATGAGGACTCTCTGCATCATTGGCTATTTTTTTTTTTTTTTTTTTTTTGCGCTACGCGGGCCTCTCACTGTTGTGGCCTCTCCTGTTGCGGAGCACAGGCTCCGGATGCGCAGGCTCAGTGTCAATGGCCCACAGGCCCAGCCGCTCCGTGGCATGTGGGATCTTCCCGAACCGGGGCACGAACCCGCGTCCCCTGCATTGGCAGGCAGACTCTCAACCACTGTGCCACCAGGGAAGCCCTGCATCACTGGCTTTTTTAAGTTCTCATTCAAATAAGGATAACCTCTCTGGCCCATTCCTTTTTTCTAATGAGAAAAATAACTCTCATATCCCAGGGAATTCTCCCATTCCGATTCAATTTGGGAGTGCTTTTCTGCATATGGTTCCCCCAGAGTTTCTAGGTATAACATGCAGATGCCAGAGGTGATCGGATCAGACTCTGCCCCTCATTCTGACCATCACCTTTTAAATTCCTGATACTGGCCACCAAAGGGCAAAGAGTCTGATAATCAGCAACCCATTTTCTTGTGGTGGAAAAGCAGCTCATTACACCCGTTCTGCTGACTAGGAACCAGGTGTGGCATTATCGCAAATGCAGACAACACTAGAAGGAACATCTTGCCTTATTTCTGACGAAGGTAAAACAAGAATATGTACTATTGAGGTAAGAAAGAAATCCACCTTTCAGTATATAACTTTTTTTACAGTTTTCATTTTTTCCCTGCACCTGTTCTACTTTTTACAAAGCCTGCTAAACTAACAATGTGCTGTAAACATGTGATAGTACTCCTGATTCAGTTGATTATGTTACCTGTGAAAGGATGAGAAAGAAATAACTTGGGGCATCAGAAGTCCTTTTAAATGAAAGGATATTTCTCTAAGAAACCAATGAAAAATAAAAAGCCACCTCGACATTAATCCCCCTGTTCCCCCATCCGAACCATCTTCGGTGCCTTCCGGTCTTCAGATTTGCTGCTGACAATGGCTAGGACAGTATCCACAGAATGGATTCAAGATTATAAATTGGCCCTTGAAATTTACTTATTCAGGAGACACATCTGCACTGAAGCAAGTCTGGAAAGAAAAGAACACTTGAAGAAAAAGCAATTTGCCTCAAAGCTCACCTCTGCTCCTAGCCATTCATATGCCCCTGTCCATTGCCCGGGAGCTATGTGCTAAGAGTGGACGTTGGCTCACAATCAACAGTCTTTGCTCACTTCATTCCTTAGTTCACTAGCTGTTAAATAACACACCTTGTTTGTTTTGTTTGTTTGTTTTTTTATCATGCTGCTTGTTTAGTGCATTTTGGTTTCGCTTTTGTTTTACATTTTATTTCTCTGTATCAACAGGGGCACAATAGAAAAGATCAAAAAAGCAGGTTGTCCCTGACCTGTCTCAATGCCACCAGCTGCTTTCTTCTCGTGGCTTCAGCTATGATAAAGAAAGCTGTGGCTTTCTGTAGTTTTATTCACAGTCCTTTTAAAGTCAATTAATCTCATCACATCAGAATCAAATTTTTTTTTTACCCAATTTAATTCATCACATTATTTTTTTCAACTTGATTTCAAGTAACATTTTAAAAATAAATCCTTTACTTTAGAATAGTTTTAGATTTCCAGAAAAATTGCAAAGATAATACAGAGTTCCCATACACTCCACACCCAGGTTTCCTCTATAATAGATATTTAATTAGTATGGGTATGTTTGTTACAATTAATGAACAAACATTGTTACATTATTATTAACTAAAATCCATGCTTCCTAATTTCCTAAGGAAATTCAGATTTCCTTAGTTTTTACTAATTCCCTTTTCCAGTTCCAGGATCCTATCCAGGATACCTCATTACACTTAGTCTTCATGTTTCTTAGGCTTCTCTTGGCTGTGACAGTTCCCTCATTTTCTTGTTTTTAATGACCTTGACAGTTTTGAGCCTAATCATGAGAAAAACATCAGACAAATCCCAATCGAGGGGTGGACACTCTACAGAATACCTGACCAATAGGCCTCAAAACTGTCAAGGTCACACCTCGTTTTTTGTGGAATGCTCACTGAAACCTAACACTGCAGTTCACTCTGATGGTGATAGTGTTAGGTCCTTAGAAGAGGAATGAGACCTTTTAGGACAGAATTCAGAAGAGAATTTTATAGACTGTTAATTCCTTTAAATATAAAGTTTTCCTGTTTGTTTAGTTCCACCCAGTGTAACCGTGACCTTTAAAATAGAAGCACCCTTGCTGTAGTTGACTTATGAGTGATCTACACACCTAAGCAGCCGGTGCTCTCTAGGCCCTGCCAAAAACGCACCAGTCATGGACGCCCCCAACCTCCACACGAGGTTTCTGCCAGCTGAAGCCCACCTGTGGCTCCCCAACTGCTCACTGTTATGAGTTGAATTACGTCCCCCAAAAGAGATGTTGAAGTCCTAACTCCCAGTACCTCAGAACGTGACCTTACATATTTGAAAATGGGATTCCTGCAGGTGTAATTAGTTAAGATTCGACCCTATTGTAGCAAAATAAGCCCTTCACCCAAGATGATTAGTGTCCTCATAACATGCAGGCAGGCAGGGAGAACACCATGTGACAACAGAGGCAGAGACCGGGGTGATGCAGCTGAAAGCCAAGGAACACCAAGGATTGACAGCCACCACCAGAAACCGGGAAGAGACAGGAAGGTTTCCACCCCGTCTCAGAGGGCGCAGGGTAGTGCCAACACCTTGATTTTGAACCTCCAGCTTCCAGAATGGTTCCAGAATGAAGTTCTGAATAAAGTTTTAAGCCATCCTAGTTTGTGGTACTTTGTGCTGACAGTCCTAGGAAACTAATACACCCACCCACCAACCAGAGGTTTATCCTGGCCTAAAATCAAACCCACCAACAATAAACACTTCCCACTTCCCAGGGGGTCAAAGAGACCTGGGAGCAATTACGAGTTTGTTTCGCTCGTATTAGAGGTACATCAGATCCCATAGACTTGCTTGAAAAGCCAACCCTCAAATGATAACAATTAGTGGAGACATGGTTTTATATTTCAAATGATTTTTATGGAAAAATGATTTTTGAAACCTAATCTAAATAGGATATACCTATTTGGATGAGGTGTATTGTTTCTATTATGTCATTAAGTTTTGCCATGGAGTTGCCATGGAGGTGTCTAGGATTACAACACTTTTAACCTAAGAAAGCTTGTATGTTTTATAAATAATGCTATTTTGGCCATGAAAATAAACACACAACTGGGAAAGATTTGGTTTGGATTTGAAGGAAATCAGGTGTGTGTGTATGCATTATATTCATTGAATATATATTTATTAAATATAAAAAATAAAAATGATTATATTTTTATTTAATTTTTAAAGGAATCTATACTTACAAGAGACAGAAAAAGAATAGGTTTACGGGTATTTTGTTTTGAAGAAGGCTTGCTGATTTGAAAACAAAGGCCCTCATAACTGCCTCATTGTTAGTGCTGAGTTACTAACTTTCACCACACACAAGACACTCAGGAATTGGCTGGCTTTTTTAAGACTGTTTAGGACATGCAAATACCTCTAAAAACCTTATCCTCAGCTACTTGGTCCCATGAACAGACCCTACAGTGTTTTCTAAACTTTTTCGACTTGCTTTAAATTAAGAAATGCATTTTACATTGTGACCCATTACAAACAGACCTCTATATGTACACAATTTATATGAGTACATATTTTATACATATATATATATATATATATATATATATATATATATATATATATAGTTGAAACAAACATTTCCCAAAGCAATATGTGTCCTTATTACTTGTAATCACTCTAACATTTCCCATTCTATGGTATTTCATTTTAATAATGCTGAACTTAGGGGACTTCCCTGGTGGCGCAATGGTTAAGAATCTGCCTGCCAACGCAGGGGACACGGGTTCAAGCCCTGGTCGGGGAAGATCCCACGTGCTGTGGAGCAACTAAGCCCGTGACCTACAACAACTGAGCCTGTGCTCTAGAGCCCGTGAGCCACAACTACTGGGCCCGTGCACCTAGAGACTGTGCTCTGCAACTAAAGAAGCCAACATAATGAGAAGCCCGCACACTGCCACGAAGAGTAGCCCCTGCTTGCAGCAACTAGAGAAATCCCGTACACAGCAACGAAGACCCAACGCAGCCAAGAATAAATAAATAAATTTTGAATAAATAAATAAATAATGCTAATCTGGACCCACTAAACCTATTCCACATCAGGTGAAGTGGGTCATGGCCCACCCTAAACTGATGACCGTAAACTCTATCATTACAAATGGCTCCAGTGCTTCCACAGTCTCTGTTGAAGCGCCCTGAGCCCCAGCTTCCCCTCATATCTTTCCAGCTTATTCCTTGAGAACCCAGCTCCTACAGTTCTTCTACCCCACCGAGACATACAGTCCCTTGATCCTACCACTTTTCCTTGAATCCATCCCTTTATATCCTCTTTACACCAGATACATTCCATGACCCCTTATCGTAATCCCTTCCTTGTACACTCTCCCCTCCTTTGCCCCCTCTTGCTTTGTCACACTGTCCTGGTGAAACTCCGACCTTGGTTAAATCTAACTCTGTGAACTCTGGGCCCATATGCCAGCAGGTAAACAGGGCCAGAGGAAACTATCCTACTTGCTGCTGGTCTCACGTGTCACCTGTCAAGACTGACTCCAGGTGGCCTAGTGCTGCCCTTGTAAATCCCGTCCAGCCTCATGGCTCTGAACACCATTTGCACTAATGACTCCCACGTTATGTCTCCGGCCCTGCTCCCTCCCCTGAACTACAGATATGTGTGTACAGCTGCCTGTGTAGCAGCTCTACGTGGAGGTCTCACAGGCACTTCAGGCTTAGCATGACCAAACCAAGCTCCTGGTCACCACTCCCCACCCCAGTCTGCCTCTCCTGCGGTCTCCCCATCTCAGGAAATGCAGCTCCATTCTCCCAGTTCCACTCTCCCAGTCACTTTCCACCTCACTCACAGGAAACGCTGGGGCCCTAGAGGAAGCCCTCCACAACCTCACCCCACAGTTTGTTTTCTGACCTCCTCTCCCGTTAACCTTTCACACACTCAGCCAGCACCAGGCACACTCCGACATCAGAGCCTTCACTCTTGCTGTCCCCCCCGTGTGGAGTTTTCTTTTCTTAGGTAGTTTCATGGCTCACCTTCTTCAGATCTTTGCTCAGGCCTCACTTTCTCAGTGTATCACCCATTTAAAATCGCAACTCACATCACAACAGCAATGCATATTCCCATCTCTGCTTTACTTTTCTCCTTAGCACTCATCATTATATAGCATGCTCTATAATTTACTGACTTATCCTGTTTATTGCCTGTCTCCTCTGACTAGACTATAAGTTCCACGAGAACAAGGATTTTTGACTGTTTTGCTCTTGATAGTACTCACAAGTGCTTGGTACCTAGTACCATAAATGTGTGTGGTGAATGAATGAATGAGTGAATGAATGATGCAGGTGTCATACAAGTCCACACACTACACTTGAGTTCCAAAGGTGAAACCAAACGTCCCAGGAGGATAAATGGGATGTCAGTCCCTTTCATATAACCTCGTGACCAGTATGTAAGGCCTGTTCTCTTTTGTGCTGCTGTGGATATAGAATCAGCAGTACTTGCCCTAGTGATGACATTGTCCCTGACTTACCTGGGAAACACACACACACACAGGGAGCAGGAAAGGTAGAGACACCTGGACCTTCCTGGATCTTAGGTTTCCCATTCCTAGGATATCTGCCTGGGAGATGCAACTTTCTTGCAGATACTGCCGAAGGATGGGGAAGTGCAGATTTCTGAGAGCTCAGTTGGTGACTGACACTGGTCCAAAGGTCTTTGTGTCTCTGCTAGGGGAGGTAGAATCTGGAAAAACTGTAAATCAGAGGTTCTAGTAGTTCTCTGTTTTGCAAGAAGTTTGAATTTGCCTACTGAACAGGCAACGCTTAGAAGAAACTACTCACTTTACCAAGCCTAATAACTGTGCAAAATAAAAAGCAAAGCACCTATTTTAGACTTGAGATATCCAAGTTACTGTGGTTCCGAGGAGAAAAGTACCACCTGGCCTAGTTAGCATAAAAGAGAGCTCAAGATGGAAAAGAAAATGGGTTGTTTTGGGGATAAGATGAATCACATGAGGAAGATTAGGTTGATTCAGGAGACAGGGACAAAGTGCTGGAAATCCCCCCATCTGGATACTTGGAGCAGATTTGAATACCTGTGGGGTGAGGGCCCTGACTGACTAAACAATTCATGAAAGCTTTTTTAAGACCAAAAAAAAAGCAACAACCCATAATAAGCACTCAAAAGTTGTAATTAGTATCTAAATTTTGGCACACGCAGAGCTGATTTAGAGCCTAGATGACCAAATATAACTTAGAGTTGAAGAGAAAACAGTTCTCCTCGCTTCTGCCCTTCTGAGGCCTGGAGCTTCAGGATGGTGCACAGACAGGACTCGACCCAAAAGGTCAGCACCGTCAGCAGTAACTGAGGTAAGATCATCAGAGGTCCCAGGACCTGGAAATAGAAGAGCATATTGGATGTGTTTGTGCACATATGTGAGCTACCGATTCAGGGACTCCCAGAAATAGCTTGGGAAACGTTGAGGGGGGCAAGTTCCATATGGATGGAATGGGTAGGGGCTCAGAGAAGTGTGATTTCAGCCCACATGTAAATGAAAGCCCAAAGGCTGTTTTGGCCAGGCAACGTTTTGGTACATACTCATGAGGCAAATGAGAATAATTTTAAGAAGCATGCATAAGGTTAAATCTATTCAATAAACCTGGGATCAAAGGTGGACTAGGAAATCAATTTACTCACTCTTGTTCTAGTCAATTCCTAAAGGGAAAGGACAGTGAGATTTCCTCTAAGTATCGCAAGGAGTGGTCTATATAGGCCCAGTTCATGCTGGCTTCCAAGATCTCCTAATTAAGAAGTCCCGGAACCTCTTCAGACTGGAAGCTTGGAAAGTCTCGAACTTGGAGAACCACTTTTAAGTGGAATTAAACATGATTCTTTCTGAGGTATGAAAAGGATTATCTGAGGTCATCAAAACAAAACCCCACAAACCCAAGGTGATAACCCTACAGACTCCCTAAGTATCACCTGCATGTAGTTTTGATTGTAACAGATAATCCTGGCACACAAGAAAAAAAGAAAAAAAGAATGAAACAAAGAGGGAAGGAGGGAGGGAAGGAGGGAGGAAGGAAGGAAGGAAGGGCTCAAATGAAAAGAAAAAACCCCATAGCACAACATTTTTAAAGAACTTGGTTTTCTGTTTGTTTGTTTACTGTAAGTCAATTTACAGCAAATTGCACATAACTAAGTAGCATGAAGTATATAACAACAAAGGGTGAAGAGTGGTTCCACTCTGCAATTTGGTACTAATTTCTTTGCTTTTTTTAAATAAAGATGTTAAACAATCTCTTGTTTTAAATTTGCCACCTGGAACCTTAAAATTTGCCCTCAACTTTGTGATTCATGATGCTGCTCTCGGATGGGCGTTATTAACGATGCTGCGCCATCTGGTGGCCTCCCGTTTGAGCCAATCACTCTTGCTAAGTAGGTATTAAGACCATTTGTTCCTGTAATGCTGAAGGCATGTATATGCTGTAAATGTAGTACTCTTTTTACACATTAATTTAACCTTGGGTGTCCTCTAAATTTTCATGCCCTCTTCCCTAATTACAGCTGTGCCCTTGAAATTTGTTTCATTGGCATTTGAACTAAAGTATAATTGAAAGGAACTGAGGAGGGGGAATGCTTATGAAGCCTTGAGGGAAATAAAAAAAAGGATATATCTAAATAATGCTAAAGAGGGCTTCCCTGCGCCTCGTGGCACAGTGGTTAAGAATCCGCCTGCCAATGCAGGGGACATGGGTTCAAGCCCTGGGCCAGGAAGATCCCACAGGCCACGGAGCAACTCAGCCCGTGAGCCACAACTACTGAGCTCACGAGCCACAACTACTGAAGCCCGCGTGCCTAGAGCCCGTGCTCTGCAACACGAGACACCACCACAATGGAAGCCCGCGCACCACAACGAAGGGTGGTCCCTGCTTGCTGCAACTAGAGAAAGCCTGCGCGCAGCAATGAAGACCCAGCACAGCCAAAATAAATTAAATAAATAAATAAAAAATTTAAAAAAATAAATAATGCTAAAGAGAGACTCCCAGGATCACCAGCTACGATCAGTCCACTAATATCCACTAAATTTCAGATTTGTCATCAGCTTTTCTATGAACATACAAAGCCATCTGCTGTGGAGAGGTCAGTATCACGTGACACACATACTGGCCAGAAGGCGATAACTAGCTAAGAAAAAACACAATCAAATCGCTGGACAACTTTCTCAATAAATTGGAAAAAAAAAAACACAAAAAAACCCCTGATATTTCAAAACAGTGCAAAACTTAGCTCTCGTATTTGCATCGGTTATACAATGTAGAGATGCAATCCATGTTTGTTGCTGATTATTCCATTAAGAACTCTCAAGCAACTTTCTTTTCTATGCCCAGTTGGTATTCCACCACAACAACAAAAAGACTGTTCACAGATTGACCTTCAGTAACTTTTAAACTGTACAAAGAGCCCCTAGACAATGTCAGTGTCTGAATACCAGAACAGCAAGAGGGAGGAGGGACCATCCCACTGGAGGGAAGAGAAAAGAAGAATGCCCAGAGCAGGGAAGCGCTTAGCTAGAAAGCACTTCGTGGTCCTCAGTCAATGGTGGGAAGAGGACAGAATGTGTGGAGAAGACTATTCATGGCTCTGGGGAGGAAGGAAAGACCAAATCCCTCCTGGATCTCTAAAGACCCAGCTCTTCCCCAGTCATTCCATTCATTTATTTTATAAAACCAGGAAATCCTCCATTCCCATCTCATGTTATCATGCCCACGTTTTGGTTGGTGGAACACATGAAATGAAATCATCAGCTGAGGGGGGAAAGGCAATAGCTTCCCACTACGTGAGCGCACATTACAGGGAGCAGAAGGTAAGGGACACTTTCTACCTGCCGGGTTCCAAATAAAGTGCAGTTTATGTTTCCCTGGAGTTCACATTCAGAAAAAAAAAAAATCATGTAGTGACCCTCAAAACAACCCCAAGAGAGCTATGGGGAGATTTGATAATGGAACAGTTCACTGGGAGAGAGCAAAGGGTCTTAAGTCCCCGAGTTACAAAGCAGCCTATAGAGAAAGCATTATTCCATGCCTGAGCGACGCCACATGCTCCGGATCGCGGCTTTCTTTTCCACACTGAATTGTGTTTTCACATCTATTGTTGCAAATGTTTCAGGGCCACTGGAAGCTGGAGAGTCCGGTTTCTGACAGGGCTGGAGAGCAGATAGGTGGGGGATTGAGGGGCACCTCCCCTGAGTGGGGGAGTCCTTTTTTTCAACACTCCAGTTGTCTCAGTCACTGGAAGCAAGGAATGCAAAGCCCAGACATGCTCCATAATAGACTGTGATTAAACTTTGGCTGAACTTTCCCTCACAAAACAAGGTAACACATAAAGTATCCAAAATCTGGAGTACTAGGAGAAAACAATCATTCACTTGTTCAACCAAAAAGAGGTTTTAGATCTAATTGTTACCTGCAGTGCACACCATACAAAGGTTGCTGGCTACAAGGCAGAGTTGTATAAATAGCATGACAAACAGCTGCAGATTTCAATTACTTCATGATCATCAGTGTATAGAATAAAGAGGCAATTTTGCAGAGGAGAAACCACAGGGAATACATTGGACTGACAACTGCCTGGAATTCAATTTGCTGAAGTGATATTGAAATATGGGGGAGAAGTCGCGGTGCACTGATTAAGTTTCAAGCTGCTGCATTACTAATACTATCTCATGAACCTGTATGCTCTGTTATCACCATAGCAACATAATCATCAGAGCAATACTGAGAACAGGCTACACCACAGACTGTTCATTTACATTTGTGATAAATGCTGGAAAAGTCAGGTACACTAATAAGCCAGGACTCTCACAGAACCTGGCAACCTAGAAAAATTGCAAAGAGCAGAAAATATTGCTTTTCTATACCTTTAGCTATTTGACAAATATAAACAAACAAACCAATAAGAAAGATGAATGAACAGGAGAGCCGAATGTTAACCCAAGAAGAAATAAAAACAGAAAATTTGTTTTATGATAGCACCGGTGATATTTATATTTGCCCAGAGTACCTACCGGGTGGGAAAAAAAAAATCTGTTTTGAGATATTTGAGGTAAAGAAAGGTTCCACACACACAAATACACACAAGCTTAAAAAGATCACTAACAGTATTAAATTGTTGGTTCTCATTTCATATAGACATGTTCAAAAAAGAAAGTTTTACTCTACTGATTATATTTACTATCCTTAATGAACAAATGAAAGAGGATTACAAAAAGCATTTTTGACAAACTGGACATTAATTTGACTCTATATAAATCTCAATCCCCGAATTTTTATTTCTATTTCCTTAACTTTTTAACTGCTGATTACAAAGGAAAAGTAAAATATAAAAAATATATCACTTCCAGCTTTTTATTTTTATTAAGGAAATTTGCTTTCCTGATAAAGTATGGCACAGAAATATTCGAATCTGACTTGGGAATTATGCTATTTTTCTGAAAAATTAACCAGATGAGAGAAAAATCTCAGAACTAAATTTTCAAATGTTTGCTTTTTCAGAAATGGCAAATCGATATGTCTCCTCTAGAAGTACTAAACATTTAATATTTTTTCCAGTATTTCCAGCCAGCGTCTTCCATTTCCATGGAATAACACTCTCCTCTTTCTGTCCCTGTCTGTCCAAAGGCTATGTATCAGCTCTGGCAACGAGACAGTGTCTCCTCAGGCTTATGTGATACTGCAGGTTTGGGGTGAGGAAAGTTTACTTCTACGTGCTATATCCAAACAAATGATTTCCCAAATACTTTGCTCACTGTAGTTCAAACAAAGTTCACTCTTAGCAGGATACTATAATAAAAAACTCCAGAAGCAAAGACTTGTGCAATGCATTGTTATTTTATTAGCGTCCTATTTAGAGGGCTGTTACATTGCGTTACTTTAATACAGGAATGTAGTTATTTTCATTCCAAAAGTAACCCACTTCGCACATGGGGGAGTAGTCATTAATAGACAGCTGAAAGGGAAAGTGACAAAACCCTCTCTGCCTCTTTTTTTTTTGGGCAGACTTCCCAGACTGTACTACCCATCTATGCATGCATGGCCATACACATCTCCTATGACTTTGTCTGATTTCCTTGTGTTCCAGATGCTTCCTTATTCTTTGGAAAGCATCAAGGCACAGAGAAAAACACAAGGGATTTTGAATAAGTTAAGCTTGAGCTGAAATCTCAATTTCCAGCTTTGGAACACTTGTGTTTGTGTCGTTTGATTTTTCGCGTCTTTTTTTCCTCATGTGTAAAATGGGGATCACAGCTAAAGATTAGATAAGGTCACATGTTGTGCGTCTACAATACCAGCCTCATGACGTGCACCTACCCGGTCAAGGTTTTTTCCTTCCTCTTGCCTTCTCTCAGCACACCTGTTCTCTGAAGAGCTCCTCGGAGCTCCCTCCTCCACCACTCTTTGTAAAAACGTTCCTGAAAAATCTCTCAACCACGCCACTACACTCTAAACCTAATTCCCACCTAAGTCTCATCAGTTAGACCCTTTGGTTGTGCCCTATTGAGGTGTTTGTTGTTGTTGTTGTTTTCGAGAGTTAACTTTAGACTTTTTTTTTTATTGGAGTATAACTGCTTTACAGTGCTGTGTTAGTTTCTGCCGCACAGCGAGGTGAATCAGCCATACGCGTACACACATCCTCTCCCTCTTGGACCTCCCTCATTGGAGTACAGTTGATGTACAATGTTGTGTTAGTTTCTGCTGTACAGCAAAGTGAATCAGTCATACATATACGTATATCCACTCTTTTTTAGATTCTTTTCCCATATAGGTCATTACAGGGTATTGCGTAAAGTTCCCTGTGCTATACTGTAGGTTCTTATTAGTTATCTATTTTATATATAGCAGTGTGTATATGTCAATCCTAATCTCCCAATTTATCCCTGCCCCCCGCTTTCCCCTTTGATAAACGTAAGTTTGTTTTCTACATCTGTGACTCTATTTCTGTTTTGTAAATAAGTTAATTTGTACCATTTTTTTAGATTCCACATATAAGCTCTATCATATGATATTTCTCTTTCTCTGTCTGACTTCACTCAGTATGACAATCTCTAGGTCCATCCATGTTGCTGCAAATGGCATTATTTCATTCTTTTTTATGGCTGAGTAACATTCCATTGCATACCTGTACCACATCTTTATCCATTCATCCACTGATGCACATTTAGGTTGATACCATGTCCTGGCTATTGTAAATAGTGCTGCAATGAACACTGGGGTACATGTATCTTTTCTTCAGATATACACCCTGGAGTGGGATTGCTGGATCATATGGTAGCTCTCTTTTTAGCTTTTTAAGGTACCTCCATACTGTTCTCCATAATGCTGTACCAATTTACATTCCCACCAACAGTGTAGGAGGGTTCCCTTTTCTCCACACCCTCTCCAGCATTTATTGTTTGTAGATTTTTTGATGATGGCCAATCTGACCAGTGTGAGGTGATACCTCACTGTAGTTTTTTTTACATCCCAGGCCAATGTCACCAATCACCCTTTTTTTCCTCCCCCCTACTTCTAGCACCTTCTTGCTTCCTATCACCCAATTCCCTTTTCCTTGGAGTATGCAAGTCCATTCCTCTCCACTAAGACAAAGAAGATTGGGAGGTTTCCCATAGAGACAGTATTCAAAGTAGGAAAGTTATAATTTTAAAATATCTCTGGAAAAGCTTGGTAGATTTATGAAAGCATAACTCGGCAGAAAGATAATGTCAGAATCTAAGACAGGCTGAGTCCTGACCCCAGCTCTGATGGGAATGTGAGCAGATAAGTTGGGAATAGATAGTGGAATAAAAAGCAAGATAATTTATCAAATATTGGACACAAATTTCCCAGACAGAGGATGCCCATAAAATGTTCTCCCTCCTAAGCTAGACAGAGGCTTTACTTTCTTTTTACTCAATGTGTGTGACAGAGTTTGGAGAAAGAGATGAAATAAGCAGGGAGCCCAAGTGCCCAGCTCCAGCCATGCCACCTGTCATCTCCCTTAGTCCATCCCAGCTGCCATAATAAAAACACTGTAGATTGGGTAGCCCAAGCAACAAACATTTATTTCTCATAGTTCTGGAGGCTGGGAAATCCAAGATCAAGGCACTGACATTTGGAGTCTGGTGAGGGTCATTCCTGGTTCATAGATGACTGTCTTTTTGCTGTCTGCACATGGCAGAAAGGGGTAAGGGAGCTCGCTGGGGCCTCTTTTATAAGGACACTAATCTCATTCATGAGGGCTCCACCCTCATGACCTAATTACCTCCCAAAGGCCCTGCCTCCTGATACCATCGTATTAGGGGTTAGGATTTCAACATATGAATTTTGGGGGCACACAAACATTCAATCTATAGTACCCTCAGAACTACTCTATTTCTGCAAGTAGAACTTCTCATTCTCCCCCACGCCAAAAGGCATCAGCATGGTAGTGGGAAGAGCCTCACTGGACAAGAAGTTAGGAGATCTGGGTGCTGGCTTTGGTGCTGACACCGGTTAGCCATAGGATGTTTGGTCCTGTAAGCCCTCTAGACCTCCATTTCCTTATCACGGGGCTAATCATTTGGGGCCATAGCTCCCTGTGACGGGCTGATGAAGCCTGTAAAACCCTTCTCAGAAGAATGGGTTTAAATGTATAAAATCAAAGACAAGAAGTATAAAGAAAACCAAGTATACTGAAATACAGTTATCAACTATTTAAAAAACAAAATTGTGATATAGTAATATCTATGCTTCTTTATTAATTCACTCAAAAAAATGGCAGGTCTGATATTGGCAGGTCTAATAAAGACTGTAATTTTGAAGCAGGGATGATTATAAATGATACTTCAACATATCTGTTATAAACATAAATATCTGAAAATAGCTGTGATTTCCATAGGTGACAAAATTACAGGTACTGCTCTAATACTGTGATTTGCAGGTACCTTCCTAATTTAAGGAAATGCACAATTTCAGTTAGGGGTTAGTCAAAATAGTGTTTTTGTAAGATAAGGGAATTCTTCCAAATGATCTCTAAGACACCTTTGGACTCTGATGTTCTGATTTCCTCACTCTCACAGAGCTGTGCACCATCACTCCCTCTCACCTGCTTCTGACTGCCCATCCCCTCCTGGTTACACTGGCCTCCATTCCACGCTGAACTTCAGAGGAAGTTATTTTAATATTGTCTTCACACTATATTGGAAATTGTCACCCCTAATCTGTCACAATTGTCATGTCTCCCAATCCTGATTCATCTCGACCATCTTTTCTGCTAACCCTCTCTGGGTTTCAGTTTCATCCTCGTAAAATAGGATGATAATGGCGCTCACCATATGGCTGCTGTGAGGAAAAAGCAAGTTTCAACACAGAAAGCACTTAGAATGGCAACTGGAACATACTGGAGTCACAAAAGACATTAACTGTTTTCTTCTTATTAATAGTATTATTCCATTACTTTTGGCTACTAAGTACTCATAGAGGAAGATACAGAACATGCTACCTTGACGCTCTACAAAGATGTGCCGTTTAGCTTCAAGTGGATCTCACCACTGCCTCTCAATTCTTATCTATCTCTTATTCACCATTCATTTGTTAACAATGAATATGCGTGTTTGAGCACCCACTATGTGCTAAGCACTATTGTAGACCGTGGGGAGTTGGCCATTAATTTATTCATTTATTCAACAAATATTTATTGAGCACTTACTGTGTGATAGGCTCTGTTTGGGGCACTGGGGATCTAGCAAAGAACAAAAGAGAGGAGGTCCCATGGATCTTACATTCTAGTAGAAGTCTTCCCCTGTGATCATGATGGACAAGGCCCCCATTCTGCTGAACCTGACATTCTAGTTGGAAGTGACAAACAGTAAATTGTTCATCAACAAGCAAATAAATGACAAAATATCAGGTAGTGAGGAGTATTGCCACAACTCATCGCCAGTCCACCGTTGCACTTTCCCCTTCCTGTCTTCCATACAATAATAATAATCTTTAGCCTTGCTTCCCTCTTGCACCATCTCACTCTTTCTCCACAATTGAGATACACGTATTCAACTTTACCTTCTATTTTTTAACATTCCCTCCCAAACTCCCATAACTTGAATTTCCATTCCCTCCATTCTACTGAAACTGCTCTCTCAAGGGGCATTATTAACTCCCTTTTGATTAAAAGTCCTTTTAGAGACTTTTAATCTTTTAAAAGGCTTTTTATATCCCTCTAGGCCTCTCTTAACTGCTTGGTATAGAGAATTAGGGTCTGCTTCTTGAAATCCTCTTCTTTTTGGAGTTACTGCTCTATCTGCACCCCACCACCTTCTACGGCCATTTTTCCTGTATTCCTTTTGCTGGACTGTCTTACAACTAATAACCCCTTTTCAGTCAGTTCTCTTGAAGATTCAATCTATCTGTCCTTTGTTCTTTCCTGACATCTTTAAACAAATGACTTCCACTAATCGTAGTGGATCCAGTTCCCACAGTCATAAATGGGCCACAACTGGCATTTGGGGTGACAGGGCATCAGTGACTCACATATGCGGGTGTGGCTTCTCTCTCTGGCACTCTCCAATACCCTGTGCCCCACAGCGTCAAGCTGAGCCAGCACCTGTATCCTTGGATAAATCTAGCCATCTTTCTCTCTCCTCTTGCGACGAGTGTTGCCAGGGAATCTGACATCCTTTGTGTCCAGGTGGGGTTAAGATTTGGGAACAGGTGGAAGAAGAACCCCGTCTATGCTAGGCCACATGTAGAGCCTTACACTGTTGGCCGAGTGGTACTTCATATATCAGGTGCCATTATTTCTTGTGTATATCCCTCCCTTCGGATCTCATAAGAAAAGAAGTAGCTGTGGGCTTGAGGAAGAAATCAAGGATTTTGAGAGTCCTTGGTCAGATGCCAAGTAATACCATAAAATTCTTACTGGAATTGCTAATAATATTTATACTTCAAGGCCCAGTTCAAATCCTTCTTTTATAGCAATTAATAGCATAAGCTCTATTTTGAAGAAGCCCTGAGTATGAATCTCAACCTTTGTTAATTTAGTCAAGGTACTTAGTCTCTCCATGACTCATCAGTCAAAATTTGGGATTTTTTTAAGCAAAGATTACAAAAGATAATTCATCATTATACTTAACACTATTCGTGGCAGGTAGCAAGCACTTAATAAATGCTCATTATAGCATGTAGGCCTGTGTCCCAAGATTTCTCCCTTTCCTCTCCAACAATCGTACTTTCAGGCTTTCCTATATCACTTAAAAGGATGAATTTATAGAACAGAAGGTTTACGACCATTGATAGTTTGCTAGTTTCCATTAGTCTTATCTCTAACAGGGAACTTGAATCTCCTTGTGGGTCAAGCTTAAAGCTTATTCTTTTCCCACAAACCCAAGAGTGACGAGCACAGTACCAGTGCACCTCAACATCAGATGATTGGTCAGAATGCTACATAGCAGCATAACCTAGGCTTATACTTTAATGATATTGTCAATAATTTTTTTTTTTTACTACAGATCAAAAAATGGAGGCTGGCACATGGACAGCAGCTTTCACCATTAGTCAAACTTCCTGGCTTGTAGCAAATCTTACTATGACATAGCTCTGCAGAGGGTTGATGTGCCAATTCAACGTTCACCTACCTGCATGGTAAGCTAAGGTAAAACAGGAAGGAAAAAAGTACAAAATTTCTCCTGACCATAGTTTCAAATGACACCACATCTTTACAGATTATGGAGGAACCAATCTAGGATGCAACCCCCAAAATAAGTTGACTCATATTGAACAAACGTGGTCAACTGTACTTCAAGGCAAAGAAGCAGAAGCACAAATAGCAATAAATAACAGCTTTTGCCTCATAATACTGAAATTACTGGAGTAAATAATACAGATGACTAACACATCCACACAACATCTATCAAATGATGTTGTAACAAATATTAATTTATTAAACGGAATATAACTTAAGTTCAGCAAAATATTTCAGGGAATCTTTTCACTTGGAATTGGCCTTATACATATGTGTGAACTCATCTCTGAGAGCAGAAGGAAGGTGAGGTTTAAAAACTTCTTACTTCTGTTTTTCTCTCATGTACCCGTTCCTTCAAACTGGGAAACTGCAATGTTTTTAAGCAAAGAATATCTTTTGCAACACCCTGTGCTGCATTCCTTTCACGAAGAAGAGCAGGTAAAGTTACAGCTTATTCACTTTACCATCATCACACTGCAGTTAGAGGGTTAAAAAGGAATGCTCTGGTTCAGGGTACAAGGTATTATTATTTTTAATGTTGTTTTTTCAGCACTGAGCTTTTCTCTTCAGTCCTTAATCAAACTTTAATCAAGCCAAAAGCCTAAAGCAGACTTTTGAAAAGAAAAATGGCTAAATGCACATGTCTAATCACCGCTTCCAGGTGAGCAACACTTCTCTCTGGTTCAACAGAGTGTGAGCCCTGATAGTACATCAGGCCTCAGCTTTCTTGGTGTGGTTTGGCAGCTTAGAGAAGCCATGCAATTTTAGGCTGTGTACACAAACACATCTGTCACAGAGCAGTGGAAGAACGCCCCGATGCCTTTAGGAGCATCATCTGGTATGAAATATGGCATGCTATTCCCAGCCCTCGCAAATCAGGAGAGTTTTGATCACAGAAGGAAGAAATCAGCGGGGAGTCACAAACTTGGATGGAGGAAGAGCATAACGTTGTGGGGGTTTTTTTGCTTTTTTTTTTTTTTTTTTTGCGGTACGCGGGCGTCTCACTGCTGTGGCCTCTCCTGTTGCGGAGACGCGCAGGCTCAGCGGCCATGGCTCACGGGCCCAGCCGCTCCGCGGCATGTGGGATCTTCCCGGACTGGGGCGCGAACCCGTGTCCCCTGCATCGGCAGGCGGACCCTCAACCACTGCGCCACCAGGGAAGCCCGGGCATAAAGTTTTTACACACTGTGGCAAACATTCTGTGGCCCGGCAGTGACTAAGAGGAACAGGGAAAACACGTACAAGCATAAGGAAAGGGCAAACAGGAAGGAGAGAGAGGGATTGTTTGGGGTGCACGAAAGCAGAATAACAGCAGTAACGAGAGGAAATTGAGCAAAGGAAAACTTAGGCTGAACATCAAGGGAGAGTTTGCTAACACTGAAGCCTATTAGACTGCCAAATGGCCTCTCAGGGGAAGAGGTTTGAGCTCCATTGCCCAGGTCATTTAAAACTGGCCTGGACAGAAGCACTCAAGGAAACATTGTGGGAAACAAGCCTGCCCTGGCAGAGGAGAGTCAACATGACCTACCATTTCTTGTTCTGTCTCTAATTTTTGTGATATATAACATCATATTATGACATCGCCTCCAAATGGTCTGCTCCTTGGGCTGAGGCTATAATGAGAGTGGATTACTTAGCATGCAATGTACTCCAGGGGAGGCATGCAGAGGCCCAACCTGTAAACCACAGCTCATTAACCAGCAGCTACTCAAATTATTTTGTGCATCTCTGGCCTAATTCAAATTAGAAGTGGAGGGCTTTTCCTGACAGGCCAGGTGAAAGCTTCAAGTTCTCAGCATTTTATAGCCTGTTTTACTAGGAGCTATGAATCCCGCATGTTTTTTACACTTTGATTTTGTCTCAATAGGTACAGAAGGGGAAATAAAGTGCTAGGAAATAATTGGAAAATGGCAACTGACATGAGCAGATTGTTTTCAGCGTGGGCTATGATGCAGCAATAGCTGATAGAATAAAGCCAGTCACTTAGTAGAATAAGCCCTCTCCACTGGGATAAAACTTCAGTCTTCGGCATCCTTGAAGGATTGCAATATGCATGCAGATGGATACGGGTCCCCAGTAGCCCCTCATAAAAGTAGACAGGGATGAACACGGACTAGTGAGCACGTCCTTACGCCCACAGCATCTCCTGATCCTCAGGTGTGAATCATCAAGAAGATGGGACATTTGAAAAATGTGTATCAAGTTTCTATGAGTCCATGATCATATTTTTCCAACGTAGTGAATGGAAATTGGTCTTGACCCCATAAAGTTACATTGTAAATACGATTCTCCATTATATTCAATCAAACACCAGTTTTCAGTGCTTCTTGTGTGCCTCTCTTTTGCATCCTGCCGACTCCACTATTTGGATCGTGAGAACAATTATTTGTTAATGATTCTCCCTCCTTCCCTCAGCGAGAGTTCTATACCTTGAAAAATACTAAATCAATTTAACGCTTACCTGCAGCTTTAATCTGTGTTCTGCACCGTCTCAAGTCCCAAAATTAACCACTCCTACTCCTAAATTCTATTCAATAATCCTATATTACTGAGTTCTTACTTTTGCTCTGCAAAATTTCAGCTATGCCATATCATTAATGTATCCACCATTCAGCAAATAGTTAAGTAAGCAAATAATATATGCTAGGCGCAATGTTAGACCTCAGCTACAAAATAACCGCTACGGTCCTGACGTCAAGGTGCTCACAATCTAGCTGGAGAAACAGATGAGGCAAACAGAGAACAATGTGGAAAGTGCCTCATCAGAAGAATGACAAACTGCTTTGGGAGTTCAGGCAAAGGGACAACTGACTTGGCAGAAGTTGACATGTGAAAACATGAGAAACATTTGACTGAACCGATGTGCGTTCTTATAAAGTTATCCTCACTCTCCCTTTTCCTTGCCTCCACTCTGCCACCAGCTTGCAATATCTACCTTTCAGTCTTCCCAACAGAAGCTTCTTGGATAGCTTTCCTTGCTCATCCTCTACAAATATTCCATCCCGAAGAGCCATCTAACATATTACAACTACCTCACTGTTGGGATTGCCAGCTTATCCTTTGCATTCAGTGTTTGCTTGTAAATACACCCATGTGAGTTTCAGGAAAGCCTGTCTTTCTGCCATTAAAAAGTTGGATTTTTCTTATGACATGGTGGCTTTTTAAATTAGAAGAACATTTAATTCTACATTAATAATATTTTTTTGTCAGTTTCCCCAAAGTTCAGGTTCACTCCACAAATATTATCTTATTTCTTGACCACTCAACTTCTCTAGACAGTGGGCTTGCCAGCCAGGGTGCAGGAATAAGGGAAGCTTCTCAGTTTAGACCACAGATATGCATCTCTCTTTACAGGAGTTTAGACCACAGATATGCATCTCTCTTTACAGGAGTTTAGACCACAGATATGCATCTCTCTTTACAGGAGTTTAGACCACAGATATGCATCTCTCTTTACAGGAGTTCCGCTGCCACTGGTTTTCTAAAAGTGCTACACACTTTCAGTTCTCTATGCCTTTGCTCCTGCTCTGGAATAGCCACTCTTCTCATCTCCTCTACCTTTTAAGAAATCGTATTCTTCCTTAAAGTCTTGGGTCAAAAGTTACAGTCTCCATGAAAACTTGCAAGGAAAACCATCCTTCAGTCAGGATTAAATCAAGTGTGTGTACCTTCTACAAATTCTCGCTTACTCTGTTCTGTTTTACATTATTCATACAACCATTATAAATTTCTGGAGGGCAGAAGGTGTGGTTTATCTGTCTTTCAATCCTTCCGGCCTTGTGCATTATAGGTGCTCAACTGATGATAGCTGGATGAATAAGTGAATACAAACTGCTTTGTAATCTGTAAACCAGATGACAATTGTTTTAGTCAGCCTGGGCTGCCATAATAAAATGCTATATATAGGGTGGCTTAAACAGCAGAAATTTGTTTCTCACAGTTCTGGAAGCTGGAAAAACCAAAATCAAGGTGCTCCCAAAATAGGTTTTACTCTGAGGCCTCCTATCTTAGTTTACAAGCAGCTGTCATCTCCCCGTATACTCATATGACCTGTTCTTTGTATGCACATGTGGAAAGAGAAAGAGATTCTCTCTCTTTCTCTTCTTACAAGGGTACTGTCGGAAAGACATGACCATTGGTTTACCCTCAAAGCTGGACCTGGGCAATCAGAGGTTCATTACCCCTTCCCCAGTCCTTGGAATGTACAGTCTGCAAGTTTCAAGGAAGCAGCCTTGAGTTGTCGAGACCAACTGAACCGAATACATGACTGAACCCAGTTGAGGCCTCCATATTAACTTTTATGATTCTGGTGGGTAGATGTGGAGATCTACTCATCCTGCAGCCACCTTGTAAGTTTCCTTGCTTTTTAAAACTGGCACCTACCAATCTGGAGCAGTCTCCTCTTTCTCTGGGCTCTCCTTGTCCTCCAACATATGGAGGCCAATCTACAAACCAACAGGGCACTAATCCCACAGCAGGGACCCACCCTAATGACACCATCCAACCCTGATTACCTCTCAAAGGCCCCGTCTCTAAATAGTACCATTACATTGGGAGTTAAAGCTTCAACCTGTTAATTTTAAGGAGACACAATTCAATCCACAGCAATAATATATTCATAAGTTATGCACACACACACACACACCACACACTCGACTCCTTTTCCATTTAATTTTTCCTGTTACTCTATCCATCCATTTCAAACAAATAACGAGAGATCTAATGAAGTTCTGCTTATACTTAGACTTGAGCTAAAGAAACTGGTGAGAGCCATAGCTATGTCTAAAAGCTGGGACCCAAGGAGGTCTGTAGCTAACACATAATTTAATTAAAACCTCCAGCACTCTGATAATGTGATTGATTTATTGCCATATAAGTGAATTTTGTTCTTTGAATTCCATGTTGAGAATATATCATTACACTAAACACTGTTAATCCTATCAGAATAAATTTTCTGAGCAGCCTTGGGCATGTGTCTTATGTAGCATTCACTCTTACGTCTGTTCAAACCTAACTACACTTACATTTCATGATAAATGGAAGCCTTAAATAAGGCCATTTACACATCTTTGTCCTTCAGTGATTACTCTTAACCACTTTCTCTAACAAGATTCAGAGAAAAGTGACCAAAATGATTTCCAAAAACTGAGATAAAACCACAGGACTGTGGACTCTAGAGGTAATTATGGTAGGAAAAATAGATAACTGGACTTTGGTGCCTTTAGAGTTTAAACAGCATTGTCAGGATTTATCAATTGTATTTATAGTCCAAATCGCTACCCTTTACATGAATATTCCCTACACAGTTCCAAATAAATGGTCAATCAACTGGTTTTCAAATATATCCAGGGATTGAGAACTCACCACCTTACACAGCCATTCATTCCTTAGTTTAGAGGGTGCTGGTTGTTAAAATGTTCTTCTGCATAATGATCCTAATCAAAATCTCAGCAACCTCTACTCCTTGTTCCCATTTCTGACCACTGAGTCTCATAAAATAGGTACAACCTCTAGTCCTTTGGATACCCTTTTATCATGGCATATCATCCTGTTATTTGGAAAACATAATTCTTTCCTGTAATTATTGATGATCATAACAATGGCTAACATTTATGGGGTGCTTACTCTGTGACAGGCTCTGTTTGAATCCTTTAGATTAACTTATTTGACTCCTTAGAACAACCCTCTGAGGTGTTCACTATTTTGATTCACAGAGATGCCTGCCAGCACAGAGCCATTATGGGCACCCAGTCTTCAGCCTCCAGAGCTGTTATCCTTAGTGACCAGGCTATGATGTTTTCCTACCGCCCTGTTTGCTTTCCTCAGTGCATTTGCTAGTCTGTCCTCTACATCCCTGTGAGGTTAGGACGATCTATTTCTAACCTATCAATCAATGTGGTAGGCCTGCAAGTCCCATAGAAAATGTGCTGTTACTGCATACATCTGGAGGATTGCAGACGCTAGGGATTCCGCTCCAGACCCCTCAAATCAGACTCAGTGGAGGGGACAGAGGGGAAACTTGAGCATAAATATTTTTTTAAAACCTATTCAAGCGATTCTAATGTACCTCCACTGGTCCAGGGCAAAGGTTCACAAGCTTTAGTGTTCATAGAAATCATCTTAAATTCTGATTCAGGAGCATAGCTTGGGGTTCAGAAACAGATTTTCATCAGGACCCACTCCAGGCAATTTTGATTCAGGCAGCAATGAACTATGGAATTCTTACTCTCTTACACAATGTGCCATGGAGTGAAGACTTCTGAAAAACAAGCAAAGGTTTCCTATATCATCAACATGTTCAGGACCACAGTGGTCAAGTTCACTTCCTTATTTTCTCCCCATCCCTAGTGACTCAGGCTCCACAGGAGCACTTGATGAGCACAGACATCAGGCACCCCATGTACCTCAACTATGCAAACATTACTGAAGGCAAGTTTATCTGCAGTGGGTACCACAGCCTACACTGAAAATACAAAAGACACACTTTTGAAAAATATCTACAGCAGGCTATCTTTTAACTATTCTTAAAATATCGTCATTATATACACACATTTCTTTTCACATTCTATACAATATTTTTATATAAATAAAATCTGCTGACTTCCAGTCGCTTCAACAAACATATTTAGTGCACCTGCTAAGCTCCAGACACTGTGTTAAGGGGGTATAGGGGGAGGAGAGAGAGATTATAACAAAAACGAATAAAGCATGGCCCCCTGCCTTGAAAAGACTCATGTTCATGGACCGATACAACTCTTTTCATTACAGCTATCCAGAGAGATGATGCTCCAGGTGACCAGAACCCATGAGTGTATTTCTGGACATCACAGCTCTGTTCAGGTCAGGGGGTTGTACTCGTTCACATTATTCCCAGCCTAACACTCACTGCTCCCAGAACTGTTCCAACAGCTGATTCCCTTGTGGCTTTTTTTTTCTTGTATTAAGATCTTCCTTCCCTAGTCAGACTCATATGGCACCTCTACCCCTTCTCTCTGTCTACCTACTCAGACGTGACCTGGATTCATCCATGAGTTCCACCTCTCTCTGGTCACTCCTGGCATATTCCAACCCAGTACAAGTCTATCTATGAGAATAGGAATTCTTTCTAATCAGACCCAGAGCCACAAAGCGGGTGTTGTACAGTTCCTAGTCTACCAAGAGACATGTGCAGACGTATCCACAATTAACCATAAGACAGAATGTGTTATAATATTATAAGGGAGAAGAACAAACAAAAATGCCATGGCAGCATATTGGAAAGAAGGATTAATTCTGACTAACATGACAGAAGGCAGCTTCATGGAAATGTGATGTTTGTGACCATTTAAAGAAGAAGGAAAAAGTTAGCAGGAGTTAAGAGAACTCTAGATGAGAAGAGAGTAAATAAAGGATTGGAGTTGGGGGAAAGTTTGGAACACTATCAGGTTAAAGAAAAAGATTGCAGTAGAAGGGAGGTGGTTGGCAAAGGCTCAAAAGTTAGTTGGAAAGGAGATTTCAAGTCCTTGAACTCCATGGTAAGGATTTGGACTCGATGCCCTATGGAATGAGTCAGTAAAGGTCTTTCAGTAAAGACGTGGTAGAATCAGCTCTGCTTTAAGAATAATACTTGGACTCCAGTTTAAAGGATGAATGGGAATTGGGGGAGGTGACTAAGAAACAAATCATTAGAACCATTATTTACTCTCCTCAGGAAGTGAGCTGGTTATCCTTCATTTGCCCGAAGGGCCACTTTCCACTGTCCTTCACCCCCCCTCTCACCTGAGGGACTAAGTGCACCGCAGCCTACCCCTCTGCATCCCTATTATGTTCAGCCACTGGTGAGGGCCCACAGGAGATCTGGAGGAAATAGGAGGGTACGTTTGAGGTGCATATTTCCTCAGCTCCCTCCCTGGGAGGTTACCTTGGACCAGCTCCGTCCTTCCCTGTCCTGTCCAGATGAAGGTAACGGCTCCTGTCAGCTGGCCTGCCCCATGCCCACCCCGTCTCTCTAAGGTTCAGGAGCCGCCCTCTCTCCTTAGCCCTTCAGGTTTAGGGCTGGCAACAGTAGCCACCCCAATAGTCCTGCGGTACCACCTTATCTCTGATGGTTTCCCTACACCCTGCCCCTTCCTTAGCAAATAATCACTTTAGGAAACTTTCCTCCACTTACCCACTCTCAGTGTGCCATTGGTGTCTTCCCGGGACCCTGACTGGAGCAGGAAACAATAAGTGCCCTTGAACCAGGGTGTCGGCCAACAGCACGGAGAAGGCAAGTGTAGCACTCCTGAGAGCACAAATCTAAAATGTCCTTCCTTGCTAAGGAGATAGTAACTATGGTAATGCAGCCGTGGAATCTTAGTCAATTTATCCATTTCAGATTGATGAGGCAATCATAAAACATTTCTGAAACTCAATACATGTCTGATAGGAAAGGGCTTTTAGTTGTAAGGTGGATTCACGTTCAAACACTTTCCTTTAGCAGTAAGAGGCTACACGGGTTTGAAGTCAGACTAACACAGCTCGCAGATACAGCAGCTCAGGGATAGGGAACTACAATCACAAAAATGACACTTCCTTTAACACAAGAGACAGACGTGTGACTGTTTATATAATGTATGCAAAGGCTGAGTCGGAGAGGAAAGCACTGAGAAGAGGACGCGTGAGATGCTGAAGCTGCAGTTCTTTGAGCAGAACCATAGGAGAGAACATTTGGACTCTTCTATGTGGGTCTATACAGCAGTCTACTCAAACAGATCAGATAATACCTAAAGGGCAGGTGGCTTATTTGTTCTAAATGCAGCAAGAGGTAATGGCATGCTTAAGTCATTTCTGCAGCAGCCTGTAATTTCACAAGTGTTCAAACCCTTCCTTTGACAGCTGTGCTGTGTGTTCATTATGTTGTCACTGTGAGTTCTATAATGGAGAGAGTGCCTGGTAGGAGAAGAGCTGGGGGGAGCAAGTGTTCAATGGTTTTTATCTCTCCAATTGGTTTAAAGCAATCAAGTAAGGCAAGAATCCTCTTTCCTGAAAATATTCAAATTGCCCATTTCACACACTATTCCATCTTTTATAGAAAGATAAAGTTAATCTGCCATGATTTACTTGAAGTTAGCGATTACAAATATCTACTTTTTGACCAGCCTTATCACATTCTCTGGGAATACATTTAAATAGAGTGGAAGAGAAAATTGAATGGCCCTGTGGAGGGGGAGGTAGAATTTTTAAAAAGAAACACACAACCCATGGAAGTCATGGAATTAGAGTTTAAGAAAAATTGAAAAATAAAAGTAACTTTTCAGATTTGAATTACACATGAAAGGTTTTTGGTTTTTTTTTTTTTCTTCATTTCAGAAAGAAAACATGATAAATACCATACAAGGGAGAAGAGAAAGTGGGGAATTGTAGTTATCTCCCATGAGTTCCTGGCCCTGATTAAAGCAGCCTAAGTAGGTGTGAGTCTGACAGATGCCCATGTCCCTCCCTTTGACTCCATAAGACCCTTTCTTTCTCAATCAGCACTGCTCCCCCATGGAGAACTGAAGATGCGAAGACCACAGAGAACCAAGCAAAGCCTCTTTATTATTCCTCTTTTCAGCCTCAGCTGTGAGTGCCTCCAGCTGGGGATAGGAGTAAAAAGTGGCCATAAAAGTAAGGTTGGGCCTATCTGTATGACACCAACCAATTAGAAAAAGACAGAAAATTCCTTCAAATTCATCAAATGTGGAGCAACTTAATAACAAAAAAGCACACTTGACTTCAGCTTCCTACCCAACAGATGTCAGGACACCAAGTTAAGTTCTTTTATTTCCAATCTGACTAGCTTGTTAAAATAGTTCAATCGATTGACCTAATTTTTTTTCACCTCCACTCAACTGTATGTAGTGTGATTGGTTCGTAACTCCGACTGATTGAAAGGTATCCACAGCCACTGGTTACCCTATTTGAAGCTGACATCTCTTTTTTTCCATGTTTCTTTTTGTTTTGTTTGGCTTTGCTTTGATACCAAGGCAGTCTCATGGTCCTTGACATTTTAAACATTTTAATAAGTGCACTTTCAGCAAGGCCCAGCAGCCTGAAGATTTTAAAGAGCCCGTAGGTCCAGAATCAGCTTATGCCAAGTTTTGCTTGTTTTTTTTAATGCTAACTAATTGCCTTAATTAGTGCTAATTAAAAAAGGTATGACCTCTGACATTAATCTATGCAAACTAATTTGGGGGTTTCTGATAGAACAAATACACAAAATTAAGCTAATTGAAGGAGAGATCCTTTGGAATTAGAACATATTTTCAAAGAAAGCCCATTACCAAATATTTAGTGAGTACTTTTTATATGCTAGGCACTGTGATAGGGCATGGTCTCTACTTTCAGGGATTGTACAGTCAATTAGATACCTGTTCCCCAAGATTTCTGATTCTGTACAATTCTGTACAATTAAGTGACAATTAGATCCTATAATTTGGGAGGAAAAGGGTGATGTATGGTAAGAGAAACTAGAGAGCCAGATATTAGACATAAGCTAACATTTATTAAGTATTTAATAAGCTTCAAACATTCTTCTAAGCACTTTATATCTATGTAGTAGGTGTTATCATTTACACCATCATATAGGTGAGAAAAGTGTAAAAGTTTGGAAATTTGCTAAAAGTCACCAGCTAGTAAGTGGAAATTGCTGGTGTCAAAGGCTGCATGTTTTCACTATTCAGCAGATAATAACAGATACAAAACCTTCAAAGGGAGAAACTTGCATACTAAACAGAATAAAATTTCATTGTATCTGAACACAACAAAGGCCTTAAGGAAAGTTGTCAAGAAAAACCTGACAGAAGTTTCCAAATCGTGGCAGTTATTTCCACTATTCCAATAACTTCCTATCCAACACAAACTCAGAGTCATAAAACTTCAGAAAGAGGTGAGGAAAGGGTGAGGAACTGATGCAGGGATAGAAGACCTGTCTGCAGTCAGGAGGCTGTTAGAAGAGGGAAGACACTAGAACAGTTTACCCTATTTTACATCTATAATCTTTGGACTAGCCTGATGGCATAATTTTGTGATTTTTTTTAAATCTTAGTGGCCATAGAGTGAATCAGAAACAATACATAAATGCATAAAGGCCAATAAGTAGAAACATATTCCTTTGCATTCGTTCATTAAACAAATTTTATTGAGAGCCTAATTTGCCCTTGGTATTCCATTAAATATTGTTGATACAGTAGTGAACAAAACAGACACAGGTCTTTGGGTAGCCAACAAAGAAGCAGGGAAAACACTAAACAAATAACTACATGATAAGCAGGACAGGAGCCATGAAGAGATAGTGTACTTGAAAGCCTGTAATAGGGTGGTCTTAGGGAATCAGGGAAAGTATGTGTTTGAGGAACTAAAAAAAGAGCCTTATAGACTGAATGGCAGAGAGCAAAACTGAGGGTGGTATGACATGAGCCTGGAGGGGCCGGGAAGGACCAGATTGTGCAGGGTCATATAGACCATGTTGAATATTCTGCTTTTTATCCTAAAAGCATAAGAAAGATATAGATATGTTTTCAGGTAAGGATCATAATAATATATATATCTTTAAAAGATGATCCAAGATGTCTGGATAGAAAAATAAGAATGCTTTTAAGTAGTTCAAGAAAGAGATGATGGTTTAGATTCATACGACAACAATGGAAATGAACAAATGTGATAATATTCAAGAGGTATTTAGAAGGTGAAATTGGCAGGACTTCATTATTTATGGAGGTGTAGGGAGAGGAATGGATATGCAGTACTAAGGACGTACTGAGAATACTGGTGGATCATAGCTGTATTAATAAGATAAGGACTCCTGGGGGAAGAACAGCTTAGGGAGGAAAGAAGGCGTTCTATTTTGTTTTTGTTTTTTCTGGGTTTTTTTGCGGTACGCGGGCCTCTCACTGCCGTGGCCTCACCCGCTGCGGAGCACAGGCTCCGGACACGCAGGCTCAGTGGCCATGGCTCACGGGCCCAGCCGCTCCGCGGCACGTGGGATCTTCCCGGACCGGGGCACGAACCCGTGTCCCCTGCATCGGCAGGCAGACTCTCAACCACTGCGCCACCAGGGAAGCCCAAGGCGGTCTATTTTGGACTCGTATTTAAGGTGCCAACAAAAGAGTTAAGTGAAAAAGGATACATTAATAAGTTTAAGAGTCTGGAGTGCAAAGGAAAAGTCTAGGCTGGAGATATAAATTTTAGAAGTAGCATATAGTGACAGTTAAAGCTATGGAAATCAATGAGCTCACCTAAGGGGACCTTGTAAAGCAAGATGAGAAAAGAATCTCTGCCTTTTTGAAAAAAGTGGTTTCTGCTAAATGCCAAGCCATCCGAATATTTAAAGGAAACTTAAAGGTAGCAAGATGTTTAGGGTTGAGGCCACAAAGTAAAAACAATGTTTCTAAGGGAAGGAGCAGATATCTACTTCTGGTGATGGTGGAATGAGAAGATGGGGTATTTCCATTCCACAGAAATCAAATACTATAAAGGGAAAAATTATTTAAGCAATTTCAGGGCCCTGGAAAACAACCAAGGGCAAAGACCCACCTCAGAATTGTTTACCCATTGGAAAACTGTTACTCAGCTGTGGGTTGTCTGGCCTTCTTGCCAGTTAACATTTCAATCCCACCCAGCTCAGACTGCGAAAACCTACAGCTTATTTGTCAGAAATGGCAGACAGTTTAGGGCAGGCAAGAGAGCAGCTAAAATCTTAACTGGGAGATTTTGTAAGTCAAAGAGCATTAGAAGTGCTGAGATATAAATTCCCCAAATATCTTTAGATAACTTCTAAGCATGAATGTTGGAGACCTCCAGAGAGCCTAACAGATATTAAAAACCTGAAGAGATTGGTGAATATGTTGTGCCCTTGAATGCATTCCTCAACCCACACACAGCTTGGACGTATAAAGGATGTAAAAGAATTGAAAGACGCTATCAAACAACTTGACCTAATTGACATCTATAGAACACTCCACCCAACAACAGCAGAAAACATATTCTTTTCAAGTGCAATTAGAATATTCATCAGGATAAATCATATGCTGGCAATAAACAAGGCTCAACAATTTAAGAGCACTGAAATCATACAGAGTATGTTTTCTGACCAAAATGGAATTTAATTAGAAATCAATCAGAAAAAGAAAACTGGGAAAACTACAAGTGTGTAAAAATTAAGTAACATACTGCTAAATCATTTATGGGTTAAAGGAGAAGTCACAAGGAAATTAGAAACTATTTGAATGAAACAAAATGAAAACACACATATCAAAATTTGTAGGATAAATCTACAGCAGAGCTTAAAGAAAAGTTTACAGCACTAAACACCTATACTAAAAAAGAAGAAAGGCTTCAAAACAGTCATCAAAGCTTCCACATTAAGAAGCTAAAATAAATAAATAAATAAATAAAATCAATTTAAATCCAAATACTGTAACCTAGAAGAAAGGTAATAATAAAGATCAGAAGGGAAATAAGCAAAATAGAAAAAAAATACAAGCAACAGGGAAAAATCAATGAAACTAAAAATTGGATTTTTTTGGATTTTAAAAAATATCAATAAAATGAATAAATATTTAGCTAAACTGAACAAGAACAAAAAAAAAGATTCAAGTTAGCAATATCTGGAGTGAGAAAGGCAACATTGCTACTGACTGTATAGAAATCAAAGTAATTATGAAAATTTTATAAATAATCTTGCATGTATAAATCTGATAATGTAAATAAAATAGACAGATTCCTTGAAAGACTAATGTTACTACTGTTAGTAACTAACTAATGTAACTTGTTACTAAATTATATGCTACTAAAAAAAATTCTGAATAGGCCCATCTCAAGTAAAGAAACAGTACTAGTAAATTTTAAAAATCCTTTTTTAAGAAAAGCATCAAGCCTAAATGGCTTCACTCATGAATTTTACCAAACTTTTAAGGAAGAAATAATATCAGTCCAACACAAAATCATTCAAAAAATAGACAAGGAGAAAAAAATTCTATTTTATTAGGCCATTATTACCCTGACAAAGACATCATAGCTAGAGAAAATTACAAGGCAATATCCTTCATTGAAATGGATGCAAATATCCTTAACAAAGTATTAGCAAATTGAATGTGAAAAAATATAATACCCATTCACAGGAAAAATTCTTAGTAAACTAAGAATGGAAGGGAACTTTCTCAATCTAACAGAAAGGATTTATGAAAAAAAAACAAAAACCCGAAGCTAACATCATACTTAACTAGAATGCTTTTAGATTAACATGAGAAGAACAAGGCAAGAACATCTCAGCTCTCCCTACTTTTATTCACTACTAAAGATGTAGCTAATGCCATAAGACAAGAAAAATAAATAAAAGACAGAAATTAGAAAAGTAAAACATCATTTTTCTTGGAGACAACATGGTCCTGTATGTCAACAATCCTAAGGGATCTACAAATAAGCTAAAAAATGGATTTATCAAGGTCATCAGATAATAGATCAATATATAAAAATCAATACTGCTAAGATGGCAATTCTCCCCCAAATTGATCTATAGATTAAATGTAATTCCATTAAAAATCCCAATAGGCTTTTGGGAGAAACAGGCACGTAAATTCTAAAATATATATGATAATGCAAAGGATATAGAATAATCAAAACAGTTTTATCAAATAAAAACAAAGTCAGAGGACATACACAACTTGATTACTTAAAACTTACTTAAAACTACAGTAATCAAGAAAGTATGATATTGACATAAGGATAGACATATAGAGTATAGAAATAGACTCACACTTATATGGTCAATTGATATTTTATAGCTAACAAGGTAATTCTCTGGGAAAAGGGTAATCTTTTCAACACAGTTCCGGAGTAACTATATATCTGTATAAAAAACAAACAAACCCATAACTCATTCCTCACACCATACACAAATATTAACTCGAAATGGATCATAGACCTAAAGAGCTAAAATCATAAAATTTTGGAAGAAAACATAAGAGAAGAAAACATAAGAGAAGACTTTGGAGAAACTGTTGTGACCTTGTATTAGGCAAATACTTCCTAGCTAGCACATAAAAAATACTAACCATAAAAGAAAAAAATTTGACAAATTAGACTTGACCAAAATTAAACACTTTAGTTCATAGGTCTCATTAATAAAATGAAAATACAAGCCATAGATTGGGAGATGTTATTAATAAAATATATATCAGATCTGAAGGACTTGCATTCAGAATATATATAGCTCCTACAATTCAATAGCAAGAAAGCTAATAACAATTTTTAAATGTTGCAAAGATTTAAACAGACACTTTACAAAAGAAAATATATGAATGGCCAGCACATGACAAGTTAAGCATCGCTGATCACTAGGGAAATGCAAATTTAAACTACAGAGATATACCAACACATATCCATTAGAATAAATAAAATTATAAGTGTTGCTGATGCTGTGGGCAAACTGGAGCCCTTATACATTGCTGATCGGAATGTAAAGTGGTACAGACACATTTTTTACCAGTTTGGCAGGTTCTTAAAACGTTAAACATGTATCACATGACCCATGATTCCCCTCCTAGGTGTCCACCCAAAAGAAATGCAAACGTATGTCACACAATGACTTCTACATGAATGTATATAGCAACATTTTCAATATAGTCAAAAAAAACAGAAATAGCACAGAAGTCCACCAACTAGATAAACAAAATGTGGTATATCCAAACTATAGACAATTACTCAACAATTAAAAAAAAAACGAATGATACATGCAATCAAATGAATGAATTTCAAAATATCATGCTGTGTGAAAGGTGTCAGACACAAATTTGTACATACTACATGATTCCATTTATGTGAAATCACAGAAATGGCAAAATTAGTAGAAAGTAGATTAGTGGTTGCCTGGGGTCAGGTGGATGCGATGAGGAACAAAAGGGAAATTTTGGAATGATACATTTGGTCTTAAACTTGACTGTAGTGGTGTTTTAATGGTAGTGTACATTTATTAAAACTCAACAAAATATATACTTAAAATGGATGAATTTTATTGTATGAAGGTGTTAAAAATTTTAAAAACAAAAAGCAAAAAGGAGAGAGTGGTTAACTGAACTGAAAAATGGTAAGAGACCAAAAACAAAGAGAACAGTTCATTTTCCATTGGAAGTAGTCATAAAGGCCATTTATGACCTTAATAAGGATAGTTTAGTGGTTTGAAGGGTAGCAGAAATCAAAATGGAGTGAGATGAGAAATTCACAGGAAAGGAAGAAATGAAGACAGCCCACTTGATGTGTTAGATCCATCCTTGCTAGCCAAGCAGGTAAGAAGAAATGGCATTTTCTTTACCCAAGGTCTACGTCAGTAGACTGTTCAGTCTTCATGAATAGGTATTTTGAACTGCTTCCAAGTGACCTCACCTATCTTATATCTTGGTAGGAGTGCTGCCCAATGCATCCCATTTGCCTTCATACCACCTGCAATGGTCTCTCCATGAGTATTTCTCCCCATGTTGGGGAGATAGAACTAGAGGAGTCCCAGGATACCTATTTGTTGAAGGTTAAAAGCATGCACACTTAAATGTTATATTAAGCAAAACAGAATACCCAACCTGGGTTAATGAGGAGTAGATACTTCTATTAGAGTGGTTCTTAATAAATCTATCCTTCTCAATGAAGTTTTCTTGGCCACTTGGCCTGAAAATGAAATCTGTATTCATGTAACATTCATTGCCCATAATATACATCCTGCAATTAATCTTCTTCTGCCTTCTGACATTTCTTGGAATTTTGGAATGGGGAATGTTGGAAAAAGGGAAAGTGAAACAAATAATAAAGCTCAGGGCCATGGACAACATGATAGGCCTATAGAGAAATTTGGCAATTGAAAAATTCCTTTCAGCAGAAACAGGAATCCTTTCAGGAATAGGAAACCTAATGTTTAAGCTCCATGTAATTCTCTTTACCATTCCAAACTCAGAAAGTTTCTATACACACACACATACACACAATGCCTTCCAAGAATGGTATTAGGGAAAGAGCAAGGAAAAAGCCCTGGGCTCCGTGGATGGATCAGCTCAGAGCCAACAGAACTACTGCAGGAAATGACATGAATGGAATTGAGAGTCCTCAGGAACATATGACCCACTGAATTCACAGAAATATTGGTAGAGCCTTCAACTATCCCTTCCACATTATGAGGGTTAGAGTGTTTAAGCCAATTTTATTTGTCTCAAAGGATAAAGTGATCTCAACAAGAACCTTCCTAAAAAAAAGAAGGAAGCAAGGGAAGAGAAAGAAGCCCAGTTAGGAGGGCTGATGAAGAACAGAATTCTAGGCAAGAAAGGTGGTCAGCAGAGAGGCATGTGAAATAAGCCAGGCCTATATGAAAACCAAGAAGCCCACAGACAAGAAGCAAATTCACATTCCAAGTACAGAGTTGTAATATAGTAATTTGAATATAACATCTGATATTAAATCAGCTTGGAATTGAATTCCAGCTTTCATACTAGTAGTGTTGCTTCAGTTTACTATCTGAAAAATGGGAATAATAACACATATATATCGCATGTTTGCTTTAAGGATGAAATAACAAATGTAAAAGCACGTAGAGTTGTTCTTGGCATACGGTAAGCAATCAATGCATGTTACTGTTATTATTACTATTGTCGTTGCTGCTGCTGTTACAGAAGGCAAGCACAAGGTCTAGGGTTTTCGGCTAGAGAAGGAGAAGTAGCAGAAAATCTCTTCAGTGTGCCTAAGCATCACCAGGAATTCTTTTTTAAAAGACAGATGCCTGGACTTCAGCCCCCTAGAATCTGGGTAAGACACTGGGGTCTGCATCTTTGTTAGTCTGCAGATGATTCTGGTACAGGTGGTCCATTAAGAAATAGGACTCTAGAGGGAAGCCCTCTGAGAGATTTATTTTTCTTGGAAGGGTGAGCAATTATTTAACATCATTAAGGGACACCCAAAGGTGACACCTAGGATATCAGGCCACAGGATCCAGTTGGGAGGATGTTCCAACTATAGCCTGAGAAAAATTAAGCAACGATGTTTGATAAGGCCGGAGATAAATAAGGGCATAAAGCCATATGTAAACATGAAAATGACTCTTCCACAATAAGAAACCAAGAGCCAGCCAGTAAACATGAGGCCAGAGTAGGATCAGTCACAACAAAGAGAAAAACTAGGGATGAGGAGAGAATCCCGGGATGGCAGCAAAGAAGCAGGTTCGGTGTAGGAGGGTCAGAAACAAAGGGATGAGTGGCCTGGGAATGGATAGGGAGGTAGATTAATTAGACAGAGAGATAAAATTATAGTAGTCCATAATGCTAGTCTCAATTAGGAAATGTTTTTCAAATAATCCTAAAGATCCCCTTTTCCACATAAGGAACCAAGGCTCAAAAGGGCTAACTTGCTCACCCACATAAACAACCAGTAGAGGAACCCATTAATAATTCCAGCTCCTCTGGCTGGAATGCAGGACACTGTCCAGTCCACCACATGCTGGTGACGGAATGCAGTATGAGATAGGAAGAGAAGCAGAGAGGAAAGGGAACGTTCACCTTTCACTCAGGGAACAAACCTCTCTGTGGCCAGAACCTCTTTTATCATTGGAAAACCCCATTGGGATTGTATGTAAAAATGTCCAAGATCCACTGGGTGTTTTAAAAGCCATCAGGGGACTTCCCTGGTGGTGCAGTGGTTAAGAATCCGCCTTCCAATGCAGGGGACATGGCTTTGATCCCTGGGCCTGGAAGATCTCACATGCCGCGGAGCAACTAAACCCGTGTGCCACAACTACTGAGCCTGCGCTCTAGAGCCCGCAAGTCACAACTACTGAGCCCATGTGCCACAACTACTGAAGCCCGCATCCCTAGAGCCCATGCTCCGCAACAAGAGAAGCCACCACAATGAGAAGCCTGCGCACCGCAACAAAGAGTAGCCCCCGCTCGCCTCAACTAGAGAAAGCCTGCAAGCAGCAACGAAGACCCAACGCAGCTGAAAATAAATAAATAAATTTATAATAAATAAATAAAAGCCATCAGAATTTTGGGTGAAAATGGAAACTCATGGTACCTTTTAGGAGTTGGCTTCAGAGACCTCTCAGGTACAGCGTTAGTGCTGCTTCCTGCTGATGTAGCATTCTGCACCTCACTAAGGCGCTTGATCTACCTACCTTTTAAGACTGTACTCCGTAATCATCCCACGGGCCAGCAGGATGTTTCCTCTTTTCAGTCCTACAATAATAACCCTACAGTGTTAGCGGATAAGTTTAAGCCACTTGAGATGCCCCACTTAGCAAGCAAGAACAAACTGGATAAGTATGATTTAGAACAAGAGTCTTAATTATAGTATTGTGTACCTGAGGTAATTATTCACAAGATGTAGTGGTGCTTGAGACTATTATTTGTGAGCAACACAATTAATGCAATTTGGCCTGGCCCACAAGTGAAGTCAATTACCTGGCAATCACAAATGTCTCTTCATAGCTTCAAGCTGATTGTTCCAAAAAGAGAATCGTGCCAGATAGATAGATAGACTTATTTATTTATTTATTTATGTATATAAATCTTTTCTGCATTTGCCCATCCCTCTGGTAGAAAATCACTCTCTATTCAAGTCCCAGAGATATCAAAATCTGTATTCTAAAGTTTTCCTGTCAGAACATTTTTCTAAAGTGTTTCTATAAAGTTTCATAGAGATCTGAAATAAACTTAAGTGACCAAGCTAAACCAATCACTCTATGCCACTCTGTATTGAGTGGTGTTGGAAAGTGAACAGAAAGCCTACACTCACATTGTACTGGTGACAGGTCTTCAAGAAATCAGGAGCCCGGTATCATAAGATGTATTGGGTTGGCCAAAAAGTTCGTTCAGTTTCATAAGATGGATCTAGTAGCATTTAGTCGTCTTTAACTGCATTCGAAACAATTTGGTTAGATTGTATTGTGGAGGTGAGGGGGAAGATGGCGGAAGAGTAAGACGCGGAGATCACCTTCCTCCCCACACATACACCAGAAATACATCTACACGTGGAACAACTCCTACAGAACACCCAGTGAACGCTGGCAGAAGACCTCAGACTTCCCAAAAGGAAAGAAACTCCCCACATACCTGGGTAGAGCAAAAGAAAAAACTGAGACAAAAGAATAGGGACGGTACCTGCATCAGTGGGAGGGAGCTGTGAAGGAGGAAAGATTTCCATACACTAGAAGCCCCTTCACGGGCGGAGACTGCGGGTGGTGGAGGGGGGAGCTTCGAAGCCACGGAGGAGAGCACAGCAACAGGGGTGCGGAGAGCAAAGCGGAAAGATTCCCGCACAGAGGATCAAGGCCGACCGGCACTCACCAACCCGAGAGGCTTGTCTGCTCACCCGCGGGGCGGGCGGGGCTGGGAGCTGAGGCTCGGGCTTCAGTCGGAGCACAGGGAGAGGACTGGCGGTGTGAACACAGCCTGAAGTGCACCACAGCTAGCCGGGAGGGAGTCCGGAGAAAAGTCTGGAGCTGCCGAAGACGCAAGAAACTTTTTCTTGCCTCTTTGTTTCCTGGTGCGCGAGGAGAGGGGATTAAGAGCGCTGCTTAAAGGAGCTCCAGAAAAGGGCGCGAGCCGCGGCTAAAAGCACGAACCCCAGAGACGGGCGCGAGCCGCGGCTAAAAGCACGGATCCCAGGGACGGGCCCGAGACGCTAAGGGTGCTGCTGCCGCCACCAAGAAGCCTGTGTTCGAGAACAGGTTACTATCCACAACCCCCTCCCGGGAGCCTGTGCAGCCCGCCACTGCCAGGGTCCCGGGATCCAGGGACAACTTCCCCGGGAGAACGCGTGGCGCGCCTCCGCCTGGTGCAACGTCACGCTGGCCTCTGCCGCCGCAGGCTCGCCCCGCACTCCGTGCCCCTCCCTCCCCCCGGCCTGAGTGAGCCAGAGCCCCTGAATCAGCTGCTCCTTTAACCCTGTCCTGTCTGAGCGAAGAACAGATGCCCTCAGGCGACCTACACTCAGAGGCGGGGCCAAATCCAAAGCTGAGCCCCGGGAGCTGTGAGAACAAAGAAGAGAAAGGGAAATCTCTCCCAGCAGCCTCAGAAGCAGCAGATTAAAGCTCCACAATCAACTGGATGTACCCTGCATCTGTGGAATACCTGAATAGACAACGAATCGTCCCAAATTGAGGAGGTGGACTCTGAGAGGAAGATTTATGCTTTTTTCCCCTTTTCCTCTTTTTGTGAGTGTGTAGTGAGATTTTGTCTGTATAGCTTTGCTTTCACCATCTGTCCTAGGGTTCTGTCCGTCCTTTTTTCTTTTTTACTTTTGAAAAAAAATTTTCTTAATAATTATTTTTATTTTAATAACTTTATTTTATTTCTTTCTTTCTACTTTTTCTCCCTTTTATTCTGAGCCATGTGGATGAAAGGCTCTTGGTGCTGCAGCCAGGAGTCAGTGCTGTGCCTCTGAGGTGGGAGAGCCAACTTCAGGACACTGGTCCACAAGAGACCTCCCAGCTCCACGTAATATCAAATGGCAAAAATCTCCCAGAGATCTCCATCTCAACACCAACACCCAGCTTCACTCAACGACCAGCAAGCTACAGTGCTGGACACCCTATTCCAAACAACTAGCAAAACAGGAACACAACCCCACCCATTGGCAGAGAGGCTGCCTAAAATCATAATAAGGCCACAGAAAGACAAGATCCAGCCTCATCCACCAGAACACAGGCACTAGTCCCCTCCACCAGGAAGCCTACACAACCCACTGAACCAACTTTAGCCACTGGGGACAGACACCAAAAACGATGGGAACTACGAACCTGTAGCCTGCAAAAAGGAGACCCCAAACACGGTAAGATAAGCAAAATGAGAAGACAGAACAACACACAGCAGATGAAGGAGCACGATAAAAACCCACCAGACCTAACAAATGAAGAGGAAATAGGCAGTCTACCTGAAAAAGAATTCAGAATAATGATAGTAAAGATGATCCAAAATCTTGGAAATAGAATAGAGAAAGTCCAAGAAACATTTAACAAGGACCTAGAAGAACTAAAGAGGAAACAAGCAACGACGAACAACACAATAAATGAAATTTAAAATACTCTAGATGGGATCAATAGCAGAATAATTGAGGCAGAAGAATGGATAAGTGACCAGGAAGATAAAATAGTGGAAATAACTACTGCAGAGCAGAATAAAGAAAAAACAATGAAAAGAACTGAGGACAGTCTCTGAGACCTCTGGGACAACATTAAATGCACCAACATTCGAATTATAGGGGTCCCAGAAGAAGAAGAAAAATAGAAAGGGACTGAGAAAATATTTGAAAAGATTATAGTTGAAAACTTCCCTAATATGGGAAACGAAATAGTCAAGTCCAGGAAGCACAGAGAGTCCCATACAGGATAAATCCAAGGAGAAACATGCCAAGACACATATTAATCAAACTATCAAAAATTAAATGCAAAGAAAACATATTAAAAGCAGCAAGGGAAAAATAACACACAAGGGAATCCCCATAAGGTTAACAGCTGATCTTTCAGCAGAAACTCTGCAAGCCAGAAAGGAGTGGCAGGACATATTTAAAGTGATGAAGGAGAAAAACCTACAACCAAGATTACTCTGCCCAGCAAGGATCTCATTCAGATTTTTTTTTCTTTTTCCTCTCATTCAGATTTGATGGAGAAATTAAAACCTTTACAGACAAGGAAAAGCTGAGAGAGTTCAGCGCCACCAAACCAGCTTTACAACAAATGCTAAAGGAACTTCTCTAGGCAAGAAACACAAGAGAAGGAAAAGACCTACAATAACATACCCAAAACAATTAAGGTTGTATTGTGACAGCTGTCATATCTGTATGCATTTTAAAAATCTTATCAAAACTGGTGAATTTTTGTGCAGTAGCCATTTTAATATTGAAGATGGAAGACAAGCAACATTTTCAGCATACTATGCTTTATTATTTCAAGAAAGGTAAAAACGCAAGTGAAATGCAAAAAAAAAAAAAAAAAAACAAAAACGATTTGTGCAGTGTATTTAGAAGGTGCTATGACTGATCAAATGTGTCAAAAGTGAATTGCAAAGTTTCATGCTGGAGGTTTCTCACTGGACGTCGCTCCATGGTCGGGTCAACCAGTTGAAGTTGATAGTGATCAAATTGAGACATTAATTGAGAACAATCAATGTTATAGCACTCGGGAGAAACATGACATATTCAAAATAACCAAATCAAGTGTTGAAAATCATTTGCACCAGCTTGGTTATGCTCATCGCTTTGATGTTTGGGTTCCACATAAGTGAAAAAAACCTTCTTGACTGTATTTCCGCATGCAGTTCTCTACTTAAACGTAATGAAAACTTTCCATTTTTAAAACAAATTGTGACTGGCAGTGAAAAGTGGATACTATATAATAATGTGGAACAGAAGAGATCATGGGGCAAGCAAAACGAACTACCAACAACAACACCAAAGGCCGGTCTTCATCCAAAGAAGGTGATGTGTATATGGTGGGATTGGAAGGGAGTCCTCTATTATGAGCTCCTTCCAGAAAACTAAATGATTAATTCCAATAAGTACTGCTCCCAATTAGACCAACTGAAAGCAGCACTCAATGAAAAGCATCCAGAAGTAGTCAACAGAAAATGCATAATCTTCCATCAGGATAACACAAGACTGCATGTTTCTTTGATGACCAGGCAAAAACTGTTACAGCTTGGCTAGGGAGTTCTGATTCATCCGCCGTATTCACCAGACATTGCACCTTCAGATTTCCATTTATTTCGGTCTTTGCAAAATTCTCCTAATAGAAAAAATTTCAATTCCCTGGAAGACTGTAAAAGGCACCTGGAACAATTCTTTGCTCAAAAAGATAAAAAGTTTTGGGAAGATGGAATTATGAAGTTGCCAGAAAAATGGCAGAAAGTACTGGAACAAAAGGGTGAATACGTTGCTCAATAAAGTTCTTGGTGAAAATGAAAAATGTGTCTTTTATTTTTACTTAAAAACCAAAGGAACTTTTTGGGCCAACCCAACACGTTAATTTTTCATTTAAATAACAAGATGAAGAACATGATTAGAATAGATTTGGTTATCTCAGTCATTTAAAACCAACATCTAGTTGTGTCTACATAAGGAACCAATGCTGACCAAAATGTCTGTCTTCCTTCTGAACTGTGATAATTTGGTCGGCTTAGTTCTAATGGCAGATAATTAAACTAAGGAAATTACTCCTCAACATGGTAGTTGCAATGTAACATCACTAACAAAATATTCAAATTTCAGCTCCTCCAAAAGAATTTTTATAAAGTATCTTATTTCTCTCAATTATAAGATACATAGCACTACATCAAAGGGGGCATGAAGATCCATGCCTATAAGTGACTTGGCATAAATTCCCCAAACCAAGCAGAAAACAACAACAATAATGCTGCCTATATGCATTTGGCATTTACTCTGTATCAACCACTCTGCTAAGCATTATTCATCTAATATTTCACTTAATCCTCCAAACAACCTAATGAGGGTAAGATTGTTATTATCTACATTTTCTCATGGTGAAGCTAAGCCTGGCCACTAATCCAAGCTCACCTAACCTGTAGTGGTTGAACGTTGATTCTAGCCAGGTCTATCTGTCTCTGGCTGTGAATACCGATTCATGATGCCCGTGGAACAGGTCGTACATAGTATCCCAAGCTTGGTACCTTAGAGACCTTCTGGTCCAATGCCTCTTTATATAGGGAAGGACACAGGGGCCGAGAGAGAGCCTGCATTATTATTAGACGAATCTGAAACTCAGGGCAATTTGTTTCCTCCTTTGCTCCCTAAATGATAAAAGATCATTTCAAGTTTCTTCTCCCTGTTATTCTCTAACGAAAGTTTAGATTTTCCAAAAAAAAATACTTTACTTTCTTAATTAAATCAACTGTTTCTCATTCCTATTATCCCTGAAGTAGACGGTTTAATAATTAGAGTATTTATTCACCATAAGTTTAGTGTGAAATTGTTACTCTGTTCTACCTTGCGAGGCTTCATAGTTCATTTTTCTTGGGCTTCAGATCATATACCACATCCAGAAACCATGCTTGTGAGCAAAGTACCTTAATAAAGCAAATCAGCATTCTCTGAGCACGATCAGGCTCACCTGCTTAGCAGGGGCTTAATCACATAAGAGAGAAAATCACCAAGTATCTAACAGTACTATTTTGAGGACTGATGAATGAGTCAAAATAAAAATTATTCTATTATTTAAGGTCAAGCGAATCATTTGGCACATATTTATTACTCAACCTACAAATTGTCTACATTTTTCATCTACTAATCATTCTAAAAAAAATCTGCTTTTAAAAATGTTAAGGCATATTTTTCTAGTTAAAGGAAACACGAAAATTATGGTCTTTAAAGAAATTAGTTATCACTTTCGAACATACCATAGGCTACATATTTTGATGACTTTGGTAACTATAATAAAATTAAATCTTGGGTAAATAACACATTTTTCAATGCATTGATGGTTTATGATAAAAAATAAAATCTAACAACAGAAAAAAAAACATTGAGCTGAACAGAAATGGTGAGCTATAAGCAATCTGAAAGCCAAGTTACCCAAGAATATAAATTCTTATGTGTCACTGACATCAGGAAACTGAGGTTTGGGGCCCCTTGCTTGAGAGGGGAGCTAACCCTGAAACTCCTGCATTGAGTCAAGAACCTGGAAGGGGATTAAGGATGTCTCAGGAAGCTGGGCTTGGGGCCATTGTTAGGAGAAGCAAGATAACCTGATGCCCACAGTAAATGAAGAACTTTGAAGTGGATTAAAGCTGTCTCTGACAGGGCCAGGACTAGAGTGAGGCAAGAGAGGCACTTAGGGTGCAAATTTAAGGAGGCACTCTTGCAGGACTCTGAGAGTGAGTGCCTCCTTAAATTTTGCACCCTAGACAACCTCACTTGCCTCACCCTAGTCCAGGCACCTGTCTTAGGTTGATATCACACCTCTGGCTCTGCTAGAAGCAAATACATATCTTCTGTGAATGAAGGAATTCCCAGCTAAGGCCCTCAAAATTCATGCAGATGAAGTTCAGCCAAATATGAGTTCACACATGCCACTAAACCCACAAGGTAACAAGTACTATGATTTAGAATCAGCAGAAACAACAAAAAATTTTCCTGGGCAAAAAAGGACTTCAGATATCGGAATAGCTGATAACGAATATAAACTATTGAAAGATATAAAAGGTGGAATGAAAGTGCATAAGTAATCAAAATAAGTATAACAATACAGATCAATGGAATAGAAAAGACAGTCCAAAAATAAACCTCACATTTATGATCCACTGATTTTCAGTAAAGGTACCAAGTGATAAAAAGAATAAACTATTCAACAAATGGTGCTGAAATATTTTAATATGCATATAAAAAAATAATTTAATATACAAATATTAACTAAAAACAGATTAAACACCTACATGAAAGAGCTAAAATTATAAAACTTCTTTAAGTTTCTAGAGGAATTTTTTTCCTTGGGTTAGAAAAAGATTTCTTAGATATTATATTAAAATAATTATCTATATAAGAAAATGTTGATAACTTAGGCTTTATCAAGATTAGAAGTCTTTGCTCTTCAAAAGGAACTATTAAGAAAAAGAAAAAAAGCCCACATATTATGAGAAAATATGGGCAAATCATATATCTGATTAAAAAAAACTTATACCTGGAAGATAAAAAAATTCTTATTACACAGTAATAAAAAGGCAAACAACCCAATTTTTAAGATTGGGAAAAAGTAATTAAATAGACAATTCACAAAAGAAAATATGTGAATAATGAATAAGAACATGAAAAGATGCTCAGTATAATTAGTCATTAAGGAAATGCAAATTTAAACCACAATGAGATAACACTGCATATCCACTAGAATAGCTAAAAAGAAAAGACTGACAATACCAAATGTTGCAAGGATGCAGAACAACTGAAACCTTTATATACTGACAATGAGAAGGTAAAATAATACAACCACTTTGGGATATTGTTTGGCAGTATCATAAAAAGTTAAATGTAAACTTGCTATATAACCCAAGAATTCCACATCTAGCTATCTACTGAAGAGAAAGGAAAACATATACCCACACAAAGGCTTATACGTGACTATTCACAAAAGCCTTATTAATAATATAAAAAACTGGGAACAACCCAACTGTCCATCAAATGATGAATGGATTTTTTAAAATATGGCATATCCCAACAATGGACTATTATTCAGCAATAAAAAGCAGCTATTGATGTACACAACAAGATAGGTGAACTTCAAAAACATCATGCTACACTAAAAAAGCCAGATACAAAAAACTATACATTGCATGATTTCACTTTTAAGAAATTTCTAGGAAGGGCAAAATTATAGAGACAAAGTAGGACAGTGGTTTCCTGGAGCTAGGAGTCAGAGTGGGGAGTGGTTCCAGATGGGCATGAAGGAACTTTTTGAGTTGATGAATATGTTCCAAAACTGGATTTTGGTGATTACTGTACAACAGGATACATTTCCTAAAAATTATCAAACTGAACATTCATACTGGGTGAACTTTACAGTATGTAAATCATACCTCAATAAAGCCGTTTTTAAAAATGAAAAATCAACAATGACCAAACGGTTTTCAAAAAGAACAAATTTTGTATAAATTATACAAAAAATATAATAGCCAAATTTAAAAGTTCTACAGATGGAATGTAGACTATGGATTAAATCAAAGTATTATACCCAGTCTCCTAAACTGGCTAATTATACTGTGGTCATGAAAGAGAATACTTTTGTTCCTAGGAAAGTTACACGAATGTATTAAGAATTATATAGGCATGATACATGCAGCCTTTCTTCAAATGGTTCAGAAAAAATAAATTGTATGTATGTACACATGTGTGGTAGGAAGGGGCAGTAATAAATGATAAGGCAAATGTTCTCTGTGCCATTGTTGCCACTTTTTTGAAAGTTAAGTTTATTTCAACATAGAAAGTTAATCATTTGAAAAGACAATTAAAATAGACAAACTTAAGTGACATGATTGAAAAAAACAGAGACACAAATAAACAACATTAGAAATGAAAAGGAGGGACTTCCCTGGTGGCACAGTGGTTAAGAATTGGCCTGCCAATGCAGGGGACACAGGTTCGAGCCCTGGTCGGGGAAGATCCCACATGCTGTGGAGCAACTAAGCCCATGCATCACAACTACTGAGCCCACACACCACAACTACTGAAACACGCGCTCCACAACAAGAGAAGCCACATCAATAGGAAGCCCACGCACTGCAATGAAGAGTAGTCCCCACTCGCCACAACCAGAGAAAAGCCCACACTTAGCAGCAAAGACACACACAGCCAAAAATAAAATAAATAAATTTATCAAAAAAAAAAAAAAATGAAAAGGAGGATTTACCACAGACATATAAAATGAAAAAGACAACCAAGAACACAATAAAAAATTTAGGCCAATAAATTTGGAAACTTACACAAAATGACTAAATTCCAAGAAAATATAACTTACCAAAAAATGACTCAAGAATAAATAAAAATTCTTAACCATTCCATAATTATAAAGAAATTGAATCAGAAGTTAAATTTTTTCATACAAATAAACTGTCAAGCCCAGACAGTTTAATGAATTTTATTGAATTTTCAAGGAAAAAATTATTCTAAAATTTTATGAATTGTTCCAGAAAATAGAAAAAGAGGTAACACTTAGATAACTAATTTGTAAGGCTAGTATAAGCCTAATACCAAAACTAGACAAAGATAGAAAGAGAAAAATTTTAGTCCAATCTCACAAATGAATACAGATGAAAAAAGTCACTAAACAGAATACTGGGAAAGTGAAATACCATGGCATTTAAAAAACAGTACATCAAGACCAAATTAGTCCTTTTCTAGGAATGGGAAGAAAGTTTAACATTATGAAAGCCATAAATGTAAAATACCACATTTATTTATTAAAAGATAAAACATTATTGTCATTTCAACAGATATAGAAAATGATTTGCTAAAATTCAAACCTGTTCATAATTTTTTGAAAATATACTGTTAGAAACTTGGAGTAAAAATGAACCTGAATGAATTAACATGGACTTGAGCAAAAATCAGTCTAAAAAAAGAAAAATCAGTCTAAAGGGAGAAACATTAGAAAGATTTCTTTTTAAAGTAAATACGAGGATTATCATTTCACAATGTGTATGTATATCAGATCATCACACTGCACACTCCAAGTATACACAATTTTGTCAATGATACTTCAATAAGCTTGAGAAAAAATAGAATGAAATAAAATACATCATAAAGTAAGTAAAGTATGAGGCAAATTATCCACTGTTACTGCTTTATTCAACATTACGTTAATATATATATGCTTACGTATACTATACACTATACTATATATTATAGTTTGAAACAAACTGTCAAAAGGAAGAAACATAGACAAGTGTAAACAAGATAATGTAGTAACAAGATGCATAAAACCATATACTGTATCATACCATTTTTGTAAAGTTCAAAGACATGAAAAAATAATCAATATAATTTCTAGGGATACATCATCTTTAAAGCAAGGATATCATAAACACCAACACAGAGTAATGTTTTCCTCTGTATGAAAGGCAGGAGGAAGTGCTTGGGAGGAGGCCTCAGAGAGCTTCAGCAGTATCCAGCTCAAGCTTGGGGGAGTAGGCTAGTTTTCTTTTGTTAATTTGCTTACATAGTTTATACATATATTGCATGTATTCTTTTGCATATATCAAATATGAAAATGTTCTGTTAAAAAATCAAGGGGGGGACAAGAAAAATGCTAAAATCAAAAGAGGTTTACTTACTGTTTTCTTGATTTTAACAAGAATTCATTTTTATCAGGTTTTCATGGCAGTTTGTTTTCCTAGAAAAAACACAAGATTTCTAGTGGGCAGGAGTTTATGTTCCTTTAACCTATTCATTTGCAGGAAAACAACAAGGACGTGGATTTTGAGGATCAGTAAGATGCAACTCTAATGTAAATCTAGAGCAAGTTCTGTTGGCTGAAATGAACTCTGATATTCTAGGGAGCTTGGAGGAGAATCAATAAAACTAAACTAAACTTTTATCTGTGCAAATAAGGTAATTTATATGAAAACACTGTACAAGCATGAGCAAATGCCCAACTGTAAGGGCCTGGACCAAAACAAAATTAGGTTCAAATATTGGCTTTAACTTATTTAACTTCTCTGAACCACAGACTCTTCATCTATAAAATGAATATAATAATATTTCCTTAAACACTGTGCCAACCTATGGCGATAAAATATCCATAAAGACACAGGAACCATAAACTTTGTTCCTGCATAATTTTCAATGTAAATTACCATCATCCTCAAACTCATAATAGATACTATATTTCATTTCTTTATTGAAACCAGTGAAATTTTAACAGCTTTCTTAAAGTGTTGAATTCAAGCAGTAATATTACTCCTCCTATAGCCCATTGGAAAGGTACTTGAGGAGACAAAAATCACTTTTATCATCAGTATGATATTGTAAAATAATAAAAATGTTTTATAAAATCATGAGTTTTGCCTGATCATGGGGGGTTTTCATAAAATTCAGCAGAATCATACAGGCCATATATGACAAATGCACAGCAAACACCATACTCTATGGTGAAAAGCTGAAAACATTCCCTCTTAAGATCAGGAAAAAGACAAGAAGAATATCCACTCTCACCACTTTTATTCATCATAGTTTTGGAAGTCCTAGTCACAGCAATCAGAGAAGAAAAAGAAATAACAGGAATCCAAATTGGAAAGGAAGAAGTAAAACTGTCACCATTCACAGGTGACATGATACTATGCATAGAAAATCCTAAAGACACTACCAGAAAATTACTAGCGCTCATCAATAAATTTGCAGTATACAAAATTAATACACAGAAATCTGTTGCATTTTTATACACTAACAATAAAATATCAGAAAGAGAAATTAAGGAAACAATCCCATTGACCATTGCATCAAAAAGAATAAAATACCTAGGAAAAAACCTACCTAAGGAGGCAAAAGGCCTGTATTCTTAAAACTATGAAACACCAATGAAAAAAATTTAAGATGATACAAACAGATGGAAAGATATATCATGTTCTTGAATCAGAATAATCAATATTGTTAAAATGACCAAACTACCCAAGGCAATCTACAGAGTCAATGCAATCCTTATCAAATTTCCAATGGCATTTTTAGCAGAACTAGAACAAAATTTTTTTTTACAAAAGACTACAAATAGCCAAAACAATCTTGAGAAAGAAGAATGGAGCTGGAAGAATCACACTCCCTGACTTCACACTATACTACAAAGCTGCAGTGATCAAAAGAGTATGGTACTGGCGCAACAACAGACACTTAGATCAACGGAACAGGATAGAGAGCCCAGAAATAAACGCATGCACCTACAGTCAAGGAGGCAAGAATATACAGTGGAGAAAAGACAGTCTCTTCCGTAAGTGGTGCTGGGAAAACTGGACAGCTACATGTAAAAGAATGAAATTAGAACATTCTCTAACACCATATACAAAAGTAAACTCAAAATGGATTAAAGACCTAAATGTAAAACCGGATACTATAAAACTCCTAGAGGAAAACATAGGCAGAACACTCTTTGACATAAATAGCAGCAATAATCTTTGGATCTGTCTCCTAGAGCAATGGAAACAAAAGCAAAACTAAACAAATGGGACCTAATTAAGCTTAAAAGCTTTTGCACAGCAAAAGGAAATCATAAACAAAATGAAAAGACAATCTATTCAATGGAAGAAAATATCTGCAAACAATATGACTGACAAAGGCTTAATTGACAAAATATACAAACAACTTACACAGCTCAATATCAAAAAAACAAACAACCCAATCAAAAAATGGACAGAAGACCTAAATAGACATTTCTCCAAAGAAGACATAAAGATGGCCAAAAGGCACATGAAAATATGCTCAACATTGCTAATTATTAGAGAAATGCAAATCAAAACTACAATGAGGGGCTTCCCTGGTGGCACAGTGGTTGAGAGTCCGCCTGCCGATGCAGGGGACACGGGTTCGTGCCCTGGTCCAGGAAGATCCCACATGCCGCGGAGCAGCTGGGCCCGTGAGCCATGGCCCTTGAGCCTGCATGTCCGGAGCCTGTGCTCCGCAACGGGAGAGGCCACAAGAGTGAGAGGCCCACGTACCGCAAAAAAAAAAAAAAAAAAAAAAAAAAACTACAATGAGGTACCACCTCACATGGGTCAGAACGGCCGTTCAGCAAAGTCTACAAATAATAAATGCAGGAGAAGGTGTGGAGATAAAGGAACCCTCCTACACTGTGTTGGTGGGAATGTAAATTGGTGCAGCCTCTATGGAGAACAGTACGGAGGTCCCTTAAAAAACTAAAAGTAGAGGTGCCATACGATCCAGCAATCCACTCTTGGGCATATATCCGGAGAAAACCATCATTCACAAAGATGCATGCACCCCAGTGTTCACTGCAGCACTACTTACAATAGCCAGGACATGGGAGCAACCTAAACGTCCATCAACATACGAATGGATAAAGAAGATGTGGTATATATGTACAGTGGAATAGTACTCAGCCATACGAAAGAATGAAATAACGTCAATTGCAGCAACACGGATGGACCTAGAAATTATCATACTAAGTGAAGTAAGTCAGAGAAAGACAAATAACATATGATGTCACTTATATGTGGAATCTAAAAAATTGACACAAATTAACTCATTTGCAAAACAGAAATAGACTCAGACATAGAAAACAAACTTATGGTTATCAAAGGGGAAATGGGGGTGCGAGGGATAAATTGGGAATTTGGGCTTAACAGATACACACTACTATATATAAAATAAACAACAAGGACCTACTGTATAGCACATGGGAACTATATTCAATATCTTGTAATAACCTACAATGGAAAAGAATCTAAAAAAGTACATATATATATATATATATATATATATATATATATATATAACTGAATCACTTTGCTGTACACCTGAAATGTTGTAAATCAACTGTACTTCAATAAAAAAACAATTCAGCAGAGTTCTCTTTTCTGAACTCTAAACCTGTCACCTCTTTCAGCAGAACTCACAAGAAAGCCTCTGAGATCCATCAGATCATAGCAGTTATGCACCTCACCTACCATCACAGTTCCATTAGTGAGGACTGAGAAAAAGTCTCAGAGCTTGACAGTTCCTCCAGCCTCCCCATTCTTCACCACAGTGACACAAATTGCCTTGCTTCATCCTGAGATCTTCACTACTGATCTTTTGGTGTCCTTCACCCACTTTATGTATCTCTGCATGCTAATCCCTCCATGGCCATCACAGTCCTTTTTCTGGCCCCATCAACCCAAGTCCTGAATCCTTCCATTGTGTCCTCTGGATTCACAGTTAGTCATTGTCAAATCCCCTATATTCTTTTCTCTCAAAATTCCCCTCACTTTCTCTATCTAAAGGAAATGTGGCTGTCCCTTGAGGATACTACTTGCCCTGCAACTCTTCCAAGTGGTGACTGTTTATTCTCCTTCACAGACCTGGAGATGAAGTAGATGTGTTTCATGATTCTCAGTCTGCTTTCAAACCATTCATCCTCCTTCACTTTATTTGTTTTTGTTTTTGTTTTTGTTTTTGCGGTACGCGGGCCTCTTACTGTTGTGGCCTCTCCCATTGCGGAGCACAGGCTCCGGATCCGCAGGCTCAGCGGCCATGGCTCACGGGCATAGCCGCTCCGCGGCATGTGGGATCTTCCCGGACCGGGGCACGAACCCGTGTTCCCTGCATCGGCAGGCGGACTCTCAACCACTGCGTCACCAGGGAAGCCCCTCCTTCACTTTAGAAATGCCCAGCTCTGGGTTCCATAATCAGAATATATCTGAATCTCAACAGGTTGCAGTCACTCCCCTCCTTCCTTGAAAAATTTTCCTCCTGTCATACTCAACTACATTATACCTATAATTCTTGTGATTTTAATATCCAGGTAAATGAGCCTCCCAATGCCTTAGCCTCTCACTTCTTTGATATGGCCCTACACTCAATTTCAGACACTCTCTTCCATGGTCTTGAAGAACATTCACCAAACCCAACCATGCTGGTACCTTGATCTCTGACTTCCCAGCCTCCAGAACTGTGAGAAATAACTTTCTATTATTTATAATCCACCTAGTTTATGGTATTTCTGTTTATAGCAACAAAATTGGACTAACATAGAAAGTTGGTACCACGTGCTGCCCTTAGAAATACCTAAAAATGTGGAAGCATCTTTGGAACTGGGTAATGGGTAGAGTCTGGAAGTGTTTTGAAGTACGTGCTGGAAAAAGTCTATATACATCGCCATGAACTGACCATTAAAGTGAATCTGGTGAGGGCTCAGAAGAAGAGAAGAGCTATAGAGAAAACCTCATTCTCTTAGAGAATACTTAAGTGTCATGAACAGAATGTTGGTAGAAATACAGACTGTAAAAGGCCATCTTGATGAGGCCTCAGAAATGAGGAACTGGAGGAAAGGCAATCCTTGTTATAGACTGGCAAATAACTTAGCTGAATTATGTTTGTGCCCTGTTGTTTTGTGGCAGGTAGAACTTATGATTAATGAAATTGAATATTTGGTTGAAGCTATTTCTAAGCAAAGTGTTAAAGGTGCAGCTTGACATCTCTTGAACCCTTATAGTAAAATGCAAGAAGAAAGAAAGGACTTAAGACAACTGTTAACCCCAAAAGAAGCAGAACTTAAAAATTCAGAAAATTCTCAGCCTATCCATATCTCAAAATATGAGAAACATGTTAGGAAGAGAATACTAAGGGTATGTCCATGCAAACTTTGATAAGGAGATTAGTATGGGTGTAAACCATTGGTTTAATAAGCTACCCCAGCAGGAAAACTGCCAATATGAACTGAAGGGGAAAGAGATAGAAAGGAAAGAAGCAAGGTTGTTAGACTTCTTAGATTTTACAGGATGGAACCATAGAGCCATTCAGCAGCAAACAGGAAATATTCCTCAACACAGAAAAAGAAGGACCTCAAAAAGGACTCAGAGATCATCAAGCCTACCTCCTCAGTTTCAAAAGAAGGAGGCCATTGCCTGGGTTTCAACAAGCCAGACCAACTGCACACAAAGCCATAGGGACCCTACCCCTGCCCAGCAGAGCCATGGGAGTATAGATGGCTACCTCTGCCCAGATTTCAAAGGATAGAGTTACCCAGAGCTGCAGGCACATGATGCAGGCAGAGGGCCTTGGTGGTGAGGGTGATGCCACTGCAGAAAGCCCCTGCTAGAGCAATGCCCAATAAATAAAGCCATGGAGGCAGGCACCACTTCCCGCAACCCCAGAGCAGTAGAGACATTGGCTCCATCCCGGGAGAAATGCACATTGAAACTTCAATCTGTGAGAGCTGCCACATGGGCCTCACTTAGCAAATCCATGGGGCTAGGGATACCCCAGTGTGTCCAGAAGGTGGGATCACTGCCCCAGTGGGCCTGGTGGCAGAACATCCAGGCAAAGGAAATTATTCTCAAGCCTTAAGATTTAATGTTGTTTGCACTGTTGGGTTTTGGACTTGTTTGGGACCTGTCACCTTTTCCTTTCCTATTTCTCTCTTTCGGAATGGGACTGTTTACTCTACATCTGTCCCACCATTGTATTTTGGAAGCACATGACTTGTTTGATTTCACAGGGTCACAGCTGGAGAGGAATTTTGCCTCAGAGTGAATCAGCCTTGAGTCTCACTCATTTCTGATTTAGAGGAGACTTTCGACTTCAGGCTTTTGAGTTGATGCTGGAACTGGTTAAGACTTGGGGTCTATTGGGATGGAATACATGTATTTTGCATGTGAGAAAGACGTGAATTTTGGGAAGCCAGAGGTAGAATACTACGGTCTGAATGTTTGTGCTCTCTCAAAATTCATATGTGGAAATCCTAACCCCCAACATGATGGTTTTAGGAGGTAGGGCCTTTGGGAGGTGATTACTGTCCTTATAAAAGAGACCCCAGAGAGTTCCATTGCCCCTTAAACCACGTGAAGACACAGCAAGAAGGCACTGGTTAGGAAGCAACCAGGAAGAGAGCCTTCACCAGAATCTGAGCATGCTGGCACCTTGATCTTAGACTTCCCAGTCTCCAGAATTGTGAGAAATAAGCTCTTATTATTTATAAGCCGCCCAGTGTATGGCATTCTTGTTGATGCAGCCTGAATGAACTAGGATAATCATTTATCTGTCAAAAACAAGTGTTCATTTTCAGCTATTGTCAAGTTTAAGTATTGTATCAATACATTCATTTATTAATTAAGTCAAAATATCTATTGATTACTTCTGATGTACCAGGCATTAGTTTAGATGCTAAGGAGTCAATGGTGTGACTTGTTAATTATTATAATTCTCTCAGATAACTCCAAGGTTGCTCCATTTTCCAATATTGGCCTATTCAGTTGCTAATCTGATCTTTATCCTTTTAATCATTTAGTTTACTGTGTACTAACTATTTGGCATTGATGAAATGGAGAACAGAAAAGTGTACTGGGCCAAAAGAGTGAGAGCAAAACAATGTCAAAATGTTCTGGGTTACACAGCCCTTGTCCTTAATGGGTAGGTCTAGTTACATACCAATCACTTCCCCATGCTCTATTGCTTGTATAATGCCATTATCAAATAGCAATACCAAAGACAATGAGTTCGGTCTTAATATCTTGAGTTAAAGGTCCCAGAAAGACCCTTGAGTGAAGATTTTCAGCAAGTAATTTCAGTGTGGGACTGGTTCTTAGCGAGAGTACCCAAGACTAGAGACAAAAATTCAGGAGTCATACGAATCCAGGTGAGAGTTGAAGCGTAAGTCTAGATGGTATTTCCAAGAGGCAAGAAAGAAAGAAAATTAGAGGGAGACCAAGAACTAGTTTTGTGAGCAGAAGAGAAAAGAAACAAGGAAAAACTTTTTTAAAGTATAGCATTTTTGAACAATTAAAGAGATGATAACTTGAAAATTAGAGAGAGAAGTATGATTTCTAGCACTTTAAAAACAGTTAATTTTTTTTTGTTTATAATAAAAAGTGGGACGAGTGACAAAGTAAGTGAAAAAGAAGAATCTGTAAAATAAATGATGGCACATAGAATAGAACACCTTGCGACAATTTGCAACAATTAAAATTATGCCGAACAAATCACAAAAGTATTTCTTTTTCACTATAAACTGAAACATATATTCTCTTTTGATTTCTTCTGATCCATCTCCACTGTGTACCACTGAGAAGGCTAAATTCAGAGGAATTCCTGCCTCTGTGTCCAACTTTGCCCATTGCTCTGGTACCACAAAGAGACAGAACTGGTTTATTAGTCTTTTTTTCAAGATAGGAGATAAAATGGCAGAGGGAAGTGAAGAATAGTAGAGAATCTACTTTTGGAAACTATATGGTGAGCACAAGTCCTTCTTCCTTCATCCTGGCCCCACCCCTGGTATCTTCCCCACGATGCTGGAGAACTTAGAAACTGATCCCAAGAGATGGCCGAGAGGCACAACAAGATGCAAAGGTGTGGATTTTTTCAGAGCAAGCTACTGAAGTTGGTTGTAAGCATCAGCCAACCTGCCAGCTTCCACCCCAAAAGGCTGCCTAGGAGAAAAGGGACCCCAAACAGCATAAGTCTTGAAGGGATGGGGACAAATCTGAGGTTGGAGAAGGGAAAGTAAGAGCCATGATGCTTCTAAAGCCTCAAAGGGACCCAGGCAGGCACTCTTAGATGCTGTCATATGTCCTAAGATCCCAGCAGGTCCATCAATGCCAAGAATCAGCAGCAGCTGCACAGAGACAAGAAAAGGACAAGAATCATTCTATATGGAGATCAGTGAAGGCGTCCCCTACCTTACTAGCCCTGGGCTGTGATTGCAGCAAGCATCCCCAGTGCCAGAGATCAAATGAGGCAAAGACACAAGCGACAAGAAATAGCAGAGAGGGAACCTGGGAATGAGATGCATGTCCTACCCACCACCGATTCCATACTTAACTTTCAGAGATTCCCCACCCTTCCTTCCCTGACACCTCAGGGGAACACAAGTCTGTGAATTAGAGAAAGGACAAGGGAGGGAAAAACTCTTGAGAAAGGGAAGAAATTTGGAGGACAAGCTTTGAACGGTACCTGAGATTATAGTTCTTGAATTTGACTACCAAAAATGGCCTGAGTTTTAAATTGGAAAAGACAAGAATAACTTGACGACTCATTATATTTTTTGCTGCTAAACCAAAAAAAAAAAAAGACACTTAGAATCAAGGAGACCCCACCATGCTGTTATGAAATACTTTCATTTTTTGCACATATCTGATCTGTGGCTATTCAAGTTATACCTTTTACAAATATTTGATAACATGAAAAATTCTGTGTAACATATTGTTAAATGAGACAAATCATTTTAAAACAGTATTTAAAGCATGATCTTATTTTTAAATGATAAATACGCTTGGAAAGAAAAGGTTGGGCTATACACTATGTTGTTAAGAGTGGCTCTCTCTGAGGGGTAACATTACGGATCTGTTCCCTTTTTTGGTTTTGTCCGTTGTATTTTCTAGTGTTTTTGATAAATAGCGGGGTTTTTTTATTTTAACCAAGAGGAGAAAATTCTGTTTTAAAAAGGAACAATGGATAACAGTGTTGAAGGCTTCAAAACGGATGATTTCACTACGGGTAAAAACTGTAAAAAAATAAAATGCAATTGGATTTGGCTGATAGAAAACTCACTGCTGACCCACAGAACAATGATTTCTATTAAAGTCATTTGTAAAATTCTACTATTACAGTCTTGGAACCATATAGCTACATCTTGTACATCCACAGAATAAAGGATATCTGACTCATTCATCTTTGCACTATGCCCTCCATTGAGGAAGGAGCAGAATCCTAGATGTTTGTCCTCATTCAGATGGAAGCTACTAACCTGACTGAAAACATTTTCTTCACGACCCCACACTTTGGGTGACAACACAAAGACAGATGCAAGAGAAATTACTCCCAGCTCCCTATGATGCTGCCCTGCCTCCAAGCAGTCCATCTAAGTCAGATGCAGAAATAGGGGTTAATTCAGGGCTTCTATCTCACAATTCATTCAGTTTGCTTTCATTTTTTATTTCTGTGAGACTGTCACTATATGACAGGTTAATGATGATAAATTTACTTCTGAATATTTTTAGATATATTCCAGATTGTACAATAAAGTTTTATAGATATGTGCACAGCACAGCAGGTAGTTGATATCCAAATTAGTTACAGCTGTCACATTTAAATTACAGGAGGAGAGCCTGAATCAAGATGGCGGAGTAGAAGGACGTGCTCTCACTCCCTCTTGTGAGAACACCAGAATCACAACCAGCTGCTGGACAATCATCGACCGGAAGACACTGGAACACACCAAAAAAGATACCCCACATCCAAAGACAAAGGAGAAGCCACAATGAGATGGTAGGAGGGGCGCAATCACAGTAAAATCAAATCCCGTAATTGCTGGGTGGGTGACTCACAGACTGGAGAACACTTATACCACAGAAGTCCACCCACTGGAGTGAAGTTTCTGAGCCCCAGGTCAGGCTTCCCAACCTGGGGGTCCGGCAATGGGAGGAGGAATTACTAGAGAATCAGACTTTGAAGGCTAGTGGGATTTGATAGCAGGACTTCGACAGGTCTGGGGGAAACAGAGACTCCACTCTTGGAGGACAAACACAAAGTAGTGTGTGCATCAGGACCCAGGGGAAGGAGCAGTGACCCCAGAGGAGACTGAACCAGACCTACCTGCTAGTGTTGGAGGGTCACCTGCAGAGGTGGGGGGTGGTTGTGGCTCACTGTGGGGACAAGGACACTGGAAGCAGAAGTTCTGGGAAGTACTCCTTGGCGTGAACCCTCCCATAGTCTGCCATTAGCCCCACCAAAGAGCCCAGGTAGGCTCCAGTGTTGGGTTGCCTCAGGCCAAACAACCCACAGGGAGGGTACCCAGCCCAACCCATCAGCACTCAAACGGATTAAAGTTTTACTGAGCCCTGCCCAACAGAGAAACAGTCAGCTCTACCCGCCTCCAGTCCCTCCCAACAGGAACCTTGCACAAGCCTCTTAGATAGCCTCATCCACCAGAGGGCAGACAGCAGAAGCAAGAACTACAATACTGTAGCCTGTGGAACAAAAACCACATTCACAGAAAGATAGACAAAATGAAAAGGCAGAGGGCTATGTACCAGATGAAGGAACAAGATAAAACCCCAGAAAAACAATTAAATGAAGTGGAGATAGGCAAACTTCCAGAAAAAGAATTCAGAATAATGATAGTGAAGATGATCCAGGACTCTGGAAAAAGAATGGACGCAAAGATCGAGAAGATGCAACAAATGTTTAACAAAGACCTAGAAGAATTAAAGAACAACCAAACAGAGATGAACAATACAATAACTGAAATGAAAACTACACTAGAAGGAATCAAGGGCTTCCCTGGTGGCGCAGTGGTTGAGAGTCCTTCTGCCGATACAGGGGACACGGGTTCGTGCCCCGGTCTGGGAAGATCCCACATGCCACGGAGCGGCTGGGCCCGTGAGCCATGGCTGCTGAGCCTGTGCATCCGGAGCCTGTGCTCCGCAATGGGAGAGGCCACAACAGTGAAAGGCCCATGTACCGCAAAAAAAAAAGAAAAAAAAGAAGGAATCAATAGCATAATAACAGAGGCAGAAGAACGGATAAGTGGCCCAGAAGACAGAATGGTGGAATTCACTGCTGTGGAACAGAATAAAGAAAAAGAATAAAAAGAAATGAAGACAGCCTAAGAGACCTCTGGGACAACATTAAAAGCAACAACATTCACATTATAGGGGTCCAAGGAGAAAAGAGAGAGAAAGGAACAGAGAAAATATTTGAAGAGATTATAGTCGAAAACTTCCCTAACTTGGGAAAGGAAATAGCCACCCAAGTCCACGAAGTGCAGAGAGTCCCATACAGGATAAACCCAAGGAGAAACATGCCGAGACACATAGTAAGCAAACTAGCAAAAATTAAAGACAAAGAAAAATTATTGAAATCAACAAGGGAAAAATAACAAATAACATACAAGGGAACTCCCATAAGGTTAACAGCTGATTTCTCAGCAGAAGCTCTGCAAGCCAGAAGGGAGTGGCATGACATATTTAAAGTGATGAAAGGGAAGAACCTACAACCAAGATTACTCTACCAGGCAAGGAACTCATTCAGATTCGATGGAGAAATCAAAAGCCTTACAGACAAGCAAAAGCTAAGAGAATTCAGCACCACCAAACCAGCTCTACAACAAATGCTAAAGGAACTTAACTAAGTGGGAAACACAAGAGAAGAAAAGGACCTACAAAAACAAACCCCAAACAATTAAGAAAATGGTCATAGGAACATACATATCAATAATTACCTTAAACATGAATGGATTAATTGCTCCAAATAAAAGACACAGGCTCACTGAATGGATACAAAAACAAGACCCATATATATGCTGTCTACAAGAGACCCACTTCACACCTAGGGACACATACAGACTGAAAGTGAGAGGATGGAAAAAGATACTCCATGCAAACGGAAATCAAAAGAAAGCTGGAGTAGCAGTACTCATATCACATAAAATAGACTTTAAAATAAAGAATGTTACAAGAGACAAGGAAGGACACTACATAATGATCAAGGGATCAAACCAAGAAGAAGATATAACAATTATAAATATATATGCACCCAACATAGGAGCACCTCAATACATAGGCAATTGCTAACAGCTATAAAAAAGGAAATCGACAGTAACAAAATAATAGTGGGGGACTTTAACACCTCATTAACACCAATGGACAGATCATCCAAAATGAAAATAAATAAGGAAACAGGAGCTTTAAATGACACAATAGACCAGATAGATTTAATTGATCTTTATAGGACATTCCATCCAAAAACAGCAGTTTACACTTTCTTCTCAAGTGCACACGGAACATTCTCCAGGATAGATCACATCTTGGGTCACAAATCAATCCTCAGTAAATTTAAGAAAACTGATATCATATCAAGTATCTTTTCTGACCACAACGCTATGAGATTAGAAATGGATTACAGGGGAAAAAATGTAAAAAAACACAAACACATGGAGGCTAAATAATACGTTACTAAATAACCAAGAGATCACTGAAGAAATCAAAGAGGAAATCAAAAAAATACCTACAGACAAATGACAATGAAAACACGACGATCCAAAACCTATGGGATGCAGCAAAAGCAGTTCTAAGAGGGAAGTTTATAGCTATACAAGCCTACCTCAGGAAACAAGAAAAATCTCAAATAAACAATCTAACCTTACACCTAAAGGAACTAGAGAAAGAAGAACAAACAAAACCCAAAGTTAGCAGAAGGAAAGAAATCATAAAGATCAGAGCAGAAACAAATGAAATAGAAACAAAGAAAACAACAGCAAAGATCAATAAAACTAAAAGCTGGTTCTTTGAGAAACAAAATTGATAAACCATTAGCCAGACTCATCAAGAAAAAGAGGGAGAGGACTGAAATCAATAAAATTAGAAATGAAAAAAGAAAAGTTAAAACAGACACCACAGAAAAGCATCCAAAGAGACTACTACAAGCAACTCTATGCCAATAAAATGGACAACCTGGAAGAAATGGACAAATTCTTAGAAAGGTATAACCTTCCAAGACTGAACCAGGAAGAAATAAAACATATGAACACACAAATCACAAGTAACGAAATTGAAACTGTGATTAAAAATCTTCCAACAAACAAAAGTCCAGAACCAGATGGCTTCAGAGGTGAATTGTATCAAACATTTAGAGAAGAGCTAACACCCATCCTACTCAAACTCTTCCAAAAAATTGTGGAGGAAGGAACACTCCTAAACTGATTCTATGAGGCCACTATCACCCTGATACCAAAACCAGACAAAGATACTACAAAAAAAGAATATTACAGACCAATATCACTGATGAATATAGATGCAAAAATCCTCAACAAAATACTAGCAAACAGAATCCAACAACACATTAAAAGGATCATACACCATGATCAAGTGGGATTTATCCCAGGGATGCAAGGATTCTTCAACATACGCAAATCAATCAATGTGATACATCATATTAACAAATTGAAGAAGAAAAACCATATGATCATCTCAATAGATGCAGAAAAAGCTTTTGACAAAATTCAACACCCATTTATGATAAAAACTCTCCAGAAAGAGGGCATAGAGGGAAACTACCTCACTATAATAAAGGCCATATATGACAAACCCACAGCAAGCATCATTCTCAATGGTGAAAAACTGAAAGTATTTCCTCTAAGATCAGGAACAAGACAAGGATGTCCACTCTCACCACTGTTATTCAACATAGTTTTGGAAGTCCTAGCCACGGCAATCAGAGAAGAAAAAGAAATAAAAGGAATACAAATCGGAAAAGAAGAAGTAAAACAGTCACTGTTTGCAGATGACATGATACTATACATAGAGAATCCTAAAGATGCCACCAGAAAACTACTAGAGCTAATCAATGAATTTGGTAAAGTTGCAGGATACAAAATTAATGCACAGAAATCTCTTGCATTCCTATACACTAATGATGAACAATCTGAAAGAGAAATTAAGGAAACACTCCCATTTACCACTGCAATGAAAAGAATAAAATACCTAGGAATAAACCTACCTAGGTAGACAAAAGACCTGTATGCAGAAAACTATAAGACATTGATGAAAGAAATTAAAGATGATACCAACAGATGGAGAGATATACCATGTTCTTGGATTGGAAGAATCAATATTGTGAAAATGACTATACTACCCAAAGCAATCTACAGATTCAATGCAATCCCTATCAAATAACCAATGACATTTTTTTATGGAACTAGAACAAAAAATCTTAAAATTTGTATGGAAACACAAAAGACCCCAAATAGCCAAAGCAATCTTGAGGGAAAAAAGCAGAGCTGGAGGAATCAGACTCCCTGACTTCAGACTACACTACAATGCTATCGTAATCAAGACAATATGGTACTGGCACAAAAACAGAAATGTACATCAATGGAACAAGACAGAAAGCCCAGAGGTAAACCCACGCACCTATGGTCAACTAATCCTTGACAAAGGAGGCAAGCATATACAATGGAGAAAAGACAGTCTCTTCAATAAGTGGTGCTGGGAAAACTGGACAGCTACATGTAAAAGTATAAAATTAGAACGCTCCCTTGCACCATATACAAAAATAAACTCAAAATGGATTAGAGACCTAAATGTAAGACTGGACACTATAAAACTCTTAGAGGAAAACATAGGAAGAACACTCTTTGACATAAATCACAGCAAGATCTTTTTTGATCCACCTCCTAGACAAATGGAAATAAAAACAAAAATAAACAAATGGGACCTAATGAAACTTCAAAGCTTTTGCACAGCAAAGGAAAGCATAAACAAGACCAAAAGACAACGCTTTGAATGGGAGAAAATATTTGCAAACGAATCAACGGACAAAGGATTAATCTACAAAATATATAAACAGCTCATGCAGCTCAATATTAAGAAAACAAACAACCCAATCCAGAAATGGGCAGAAGACATAAATAGACATTACTCCAAAGAAGACAAACAATTAGCCAAGAAGCACATGTAAAGCTGCTGAACATCACTAATTATTAGAGAAATGCAAATCAAAACTACAATGAGATATCACCTCACACTAGTTAGAATGGGCATCATCAGAAAATCTACAAACAACAAATGCTGGAGAGGGTGTGGAGAAAAGGGAACCCTCTTGCACTGTTGGTGGGGATGTAAATTGATCCAGCCACTATGGAGAACAGTATGGAGGTTCCTTAAAAAACTAAAAATAGAATTACCATATGATCCAGCAATCCCACTACTCAGCCTATACCCAGAGAAAACCATAATTCAAAGAGAGTCATGTACCACAATGTTCATTGCAGCTCTATTTACAATATCCAGGATATGGAAGCAACCTAAGTGTCCATCAACAGATGAATGGATAAAGAAGATGTGGCACATATATACAATGGAATATTACTCAGTCATAAAAAGGAACAAAACTGGGTCATTTGTATAGACGTGAATGGATCTAGAGACTGTTATACAGAGTGAAGTAAGTCAGAAAGAGAAAAACAAATATTGTATATTAACGCATATATGTGGAACCTAGAAAAAGGTATAGATGAACTGGTTTGCAGGGCAGAAATTGTGACACAGATGTAGAGAACAAATGTATGGACACCAAGGCAGGAAAGCCGCGGGGGGTGGTGGTGGTGGTGGTGGTGTGATGAATTGGGTGATTGGGATTGACATGTACACACTGATGTGTATAAATTTGATGACTAATAAGAACCTGCTGTATAAAAAAATAAATTAAGTAAAATGCAAAATTTTAAATAAATAAATTACAGGAGTAGAAACTGAATATATAACAAGATAATTATACATTGTAGATGAATACAAAGCTCAAGAAATAGTAAATGCTCAACAAATGTTAGTTGATGCTGATAGTAGAACCAAATTTAGGTAATGAAGTTTTATAAATCTGAGTACATGTATATTTCTTAATAATTACCAGGATGGGACTGGTCCAGGAAGAAAAGATGGACAAGTTCTTGACAGTTTCACATTAAATATTTAGAGAGTCTTCTTACTCACGGATACCTGCTAAGCCATGATAAGGATAATGAACTCTAGGCTGTTCAGAATTGTTTGACCCTATGAAACATTAAAGCCAATTTATTCTCAAAGGGTTCTCTTATAAAAGAGTAAAAGTAACTTCATTCTTCTTTCAGAGTAACCGAAAAAGAAGTCTTACATCAGTTTTCTAAACTTAACAGTCTAGTTAATCTGAAAGTGCAAAATGCAAGGCCTACAGGACATCCATGATCTTTCTAGAGTGTAAGATAACCAGCTCTGTCTCTACACACATTATAATAGGTCACTGGGACAACCAAAGGTACCTAAGGGTCCTTCTGTCCAGAAACCACTTTCCCCAGTGGTTTATAGTACCAACTCATAGAATCCCAAAGTCGGAAGGGGCCTCAAAGAGCATCCTACCCCAAAAATTTAGTTTATAAATGAGGAGAAACAAACTGACTCACCTTAAGTCCCTTTAGCAAAAGTGAATTGACAGCTTAGGGACTAAACTCAGACCTCCTAATTGCCAGGAAGCTTTCTCTTCACATTGTTTTGGCTGTCTCCCTTTCCTTCTGGTGTGACAGTCCCACCTTTAAGATTCCTACTGGTCAAGAAAACAAACTCAGCAACACAACATCTGCCCTAAAATCATTTCAGGAGCACATTAACACAAGTGTATTTGTCATTAGCTATCGCTAGTGTGCATCAAGAGGAAGAGAGTCCTGTCTTAGCTCTGCTCAGATATCCTTCCTCACTTCTGCTAGAAATCCCGCCCAACATTCTCCCACCTCTGGAATCCTATAAGAACATTCACACACAGCATTTCATCTTCCCACTCAGCAATATAGAGCTTTACTTTGTTATTTGACTGCTTCCTGTTTCTATATGTTCTCTCCCAATTAATTTGTGCGTTCCTTGATAGTTGGCTTGTGTACCGTATCTCATTGGTGTCCTCCACAGAATTTCATGTATACTTCTAAAACAAATGGATATGTTTGATATTCTGTCTCTTTCCAAACAGAATTTAAAGCAATAATAAATACGTGTTGAGTTTAACTAAATGTGAATTCAGGAGAATAAATTTCTGAGAGGGAAAGAGATGACCAAGTGTGGCAGACAAGTGCTACATGACAAGGTGGACCACGAAGGCCCCCTGGCCTTGACCTACTGCACAGCTGAGCTAGGCCTGCTGTCACATCCACAAACAGGACAAATTTCCCCTGAAGCCCCTTCATGTTTTATTTCACATTAAGTGATACCATAAAATCTCCAATTGTGACATTTCAAAAGCCAGTTGTTCCAAGGTATTAAAAGCAGACCCATCACAACTCATTTGGACTGTTCGGATACACAAGGTGATGGAGGTTCCAAGGGCATGCTCTCTTTATTTGCATCTTAGAAAAAACAAATCACCCTGGACTGTAGTCTGGTACTTAAAACTCTAATCATGCCTTGGGTTTATTTGCATCCCATCATTTCAGATACATATAATGTCACTGAGGCACTGTAAACAGGATATATTCAAGAAATTCCAGAATGTCCATTTTTTATTATTAATTTGCTATGAAGCCATGATGCACTATGTCATTTATTTAATAGACTTGCATTCCTACTTAAAAGAAAGTCTTATTCCCATGAAGGTAGTTAAATAAGCATTTATGAAGACAACTATTCTCTTAAAAATAATTACAATTAATTGCAATCATCACTAAAATAATAAAGTGTTTGGCTGATAGCCTGTTTATCTATTGTGATTTTTTTTTCCTTATACCCATTAATTTTTTTCTCAAACTTTCAGAACTCTACCTGGTCAAGTAGGTAATAATTCTGAATGTTGTGCTATTAGCTGACTTTTAATTAGAACCCGTTAATAAAACCACTGTTATTTTTCTTGGCATTAATAAATACATATATTCATCAAAATGCACAAAATTGTCAATTTAAAACCTAGTGTGGCTTATGATATAATGTAAATTGAAAACATAGAAAATATTCTTTTATACATATAATATCAAATCTCTTTTAATAGTTGGTAAGTTTCAGCAATTGTAAGTAAAACCACATTTCCCTAGATCACATCAACCTGAAGATATAAGTCCCAGTGACAATAACAGAACAGCTACTGCTTGAATTCCTGCTCCTCTCAAAGTCACCAGGATAAATATTCCTGATCATAATGGTATGTCACATTAATACAGGCCAACTTACTCTTTGCTTGGAAGCAAGCCACAGCATGGAGTCTAAACCAATTAAGAATCTAACAACTGAAAAACAGTTTAAAGCAATTTAGAGCTTTATTGCAGCCTCTTAGAAATATTCATGAGATATGGAAAAACTTATAATCTTCTTTCTCCATTTCTCCTTCAATTTTCCCAAACATAGCAGCTTCCCCATTGTCTCTCTCAGGTCTCTTTCCAGTACAGCTCTCCTCTCTTCTCTCCCATGCACTACCCAGAAAGGCTCCTATTACAAAATCAATTTAGCTTCACTAGCACCCAACTTGCCAATTCTGTTCGCAAGTTCTGTTCAACAAAGTGACATGCAGATCCCTGGGCCCTAAGTGCTAATCCTAAACTAAGCTGGTGATACTCCCACTATAGATGCAATGCTTAGACCCACCCTGCTTCTCTGTTCCATGCTTCAACAGTTACTTTACATCACCAATTTAATGAGGCGATCAAGTATAACCCCTTTTGCTACCAGGATCCTATAAGAATCTTTGAAATACTGCTCATCACATCATAATCTTCTCTCCAAAGAGCACTGGTACAAAAGTAGGGAGAACTCAGGGAAACCGTAAGAAAATTCTAGGTCAGAGGATGATATCAAGCAGCCCACAATTTTCTTCAACCTTGGACCAATCTTTTTCTAAAAGATTTCTAAACAAATCCCCAGAAATATGTATTGAAGGGTTTCAAAATATGTATAGTCTTTGACCCTTTTATGCACAAGGACATTCATAACATCTTTATTTTTTATAGTAACATGTAGAAACAGCTAAAATATCCAATAATATAAGAGGGTTCAACCATGACACACGCATACAATGAAATATTAGATAGCTATTTTCAAAGAGATTGATCAAATGATTAGATGAGAGAATGCTCTTTTCCCAATCAAGTTGAAAATACAGATATAAACTAGGAATCCTCTTCTTCAAATTAATCCATATTTGCTTAGTTTAAAAAACTGTTAGGAGCAGATTCATAAAAATTACTGTATATATATTAAACATAAAATTTTAAGTTAAAATATAAATGTATACTCTTTCAGCAAACTTTGAATGTAGGCCAGGATCTTGGGCCCATTGACTAGAGTTCCGTATTACCTGCATAACTCATACCAACAATGCGGAAGGATTTCAAGCAAGGGAATGATATGATCCTGTTAACATTTTGAAAAGATCCCTCTGGTTGCTCTGTGAAGAATGGATGGCACCAGGGCAAGAGTGAAAGCAGAGAAACAAGATGGGAGATTCCAAAAATCCAAAATAGAAAAGATGGTAACTTGAACAAGGGTGGTAGCAGTGCAGATAGAAAGAAGGAGCTGAGCTGAGACAGATTTTTAAGGTGAGTGAGTGCCAACAGGGCATTTTAAGTGATTAGGTGTGGGGGAGGAGTAATTCCTAGGCTTGAGCAACTAGAGAAGTGTAGAAACATTAATCAAAAAGCCAACAACTGGGGACAAGCAAGGAGGCTAGCAAAAAATCGAGAGTTCTCCTTTTCACATGCCACATTTGAGATACCCCTTAGACATCAAAGTGGAGTCGGATAAACAGTTGAATATACAAGCCTGAAACTCAGGGGAGAAATTGGAGCTAGAGTTATAAATTTATGTCATCAGCCTATAATTGTACTAAATGACAAGACACTGGATGAAGTCACTGAGAGGGAATACGTAGTCCAAAAAGGAAGGCCAAAAAATTGGGAAATGGAGAAGTCAGCAAGAAAGGCTCAGAAGCAACCAGTGAAACAGGAAAACTTGGATATCTAGGGTCCTAGAAGCCAAGTAAAGTATTGCCATGCTGCTGAGAGGCTGAATGAATGAGATGAACACAAATGACTGACACTGGCTTTGGCAAGCTAGAGGTCAGTGGTGGCCATGACAAGAGCAGTTTCAGTGGAGGGATGGGGAGAAAATAGTGATTAAAGTACATGTATTAAAAAGAATGACAGGGGGAAAATGGACACAGTAAGTCTAGGCACCTTTTTCAACGAATTGTACTGTCAGGGGGAGCAGAGAAATAGAGTGGTAGCAGAAAGGGAACATAAAGTAAAGGAAAGGTTTTCCTTTTAAAGATGGAAACTATTGCACCATGTTTATAAGCTAATGAGAATGATCCAGTAGGAAAGAAAAAAGAAAAACGATGAAGCAGATGAGCTATGAGATATTGCAGTGTCAGAGAATGTCAGAAAATAAGAGGGCATGGTGGACCCAGCACACAGGTGAAGGAGTTGGCTGCTGGGGGAAGCAGGGACAGCTTATCTGTGGAAACCAGGGGGAAAGTAGAAAGCGGTAGGCAGATTTGGTGATGGGAAGTGGAAGCAGTTCTCATCTTAGCACTCCTGTAACTAGCTGAGACTGAGGATGAAATAAGAAGCATTAGAAGTTTAAAAAGAAAGAATAAAGTATAAAATTAAGTCACCTCAGAAAGAAGGAAAATGAATTTACTAGAGAAATACAGTAGGACTGCCCTGCAGGCTGAGGGCTCACTTGAGATTTGTGGTCATAAATTTAAAGAGACCAGTAAGCGTAGTTGGGTATTGCCCTCCAGCCACATACAGCTATTTGGTTCCAGACATGACATAAAGCAGAGTTATATGTAAATAAGGTAGAGTTCTGACAGGTAAGAGAAAAGTAGGGGGGTTAAGGGTGCATGCAAAGGAGTGATTAAAGGCTATTGACTCTAAGCTGGTCAAGGAGAGAATTGAGGACATAGGTTGGGGAGGATGGGAAGAAATGAACTGTGAAAAGGGGTGTGGAAGTGGGGGAGGGGTCAATGGATTGAAGGTCCTGATAAAGTTAGGAACAAATGAAGTGGGAATACTAGGAAAAGTGGGATTAAAGGTAGTAAGTAACGGTTTCACAAGGGATGCTTGGAATTGATATTTTGGTGGTGGGACTAATATTGCCTAAGACAAGGTTTAGGGTATGACCCCAAAGTGGGTGATGAGAAGGACAAGACCACTGGAAGTAAGGAAGTCAAGGCACTGACTAGAGAAGGTATGGGTGGATTGTCTAAGTGGCTAGTATCAAAATGATGGAAGGATTTGTAGTCGAGATGAGTATTTTAGCCAGGTGCTAAGTTTCATAAACGATAAATAGAAGTAATTGGTTTAAATGATAAACTCTACTATTAAACTTTAGCTTGTTGAAAATAGGAACTGTTTATTTTTTATCTTTAGTGTCTAGAAGAATGTCTAGTACATAATAGCTATTTAATAAATGCTTGATAAGCCATTTCCCAAAGCTTCTGTATCTTAATTTTCCCCTTAGCCCGACATCAATTCAGCAGAACTGACATGAAAAGGGGAAAGTGAGCCACATATCAGAGGTAAACGAAGACACAGGATGACTCAGAAAGGTGTAACGTCTTGGTGTTGCTTTCAACAAAAACTATTTGAACACTTTACCATCTTTAGAGGAGAGAACACTGCACCACCATGGTCCTCCTCTGCTTCTGTTGAGAACATGGTCAGCTTCTCCTATTCCCTAGAAATTCAACCCTGGTCCCAAATTTTCATATCTCACACACACAAAAATCAAAGCCCCTATGTTAAAAACACTCTCTTTTCTTGTAGAATAATTTAGCTTCATTATTCAAATATGCCTTTTACAATCTCACCTCCCACTCCAAGCAGTTTATAAACATATCCCTTGCAACTCAATAGAATACGTGTCCTTATATAACCAGTGATGTTTTAGAACCTCTCATAGACCAGCATTCAGTATCTTCCCTGAGCAGTCAGTTTCTTAAACCAATTCAGCTCTCTCCCCTTGTCTGGGACCAGAAGAACTGAAGGAGGATTAAGGCAAAAGTCACGCCAACAGCTGCATGAGATGCCAATCTGTAAAGGTGTTAAAATAACATTCGAATAAATGGTCATATTTTAAATTCATCCTTTATCACAAGGTTATCACACCCTCAGTTGAACACCTCTCTCTGCTGCATATCTGGCTCTACTGAGTATTTCTTTTAATGAACATTTGCCGTTGTAGGCAGATAAAAAGTCAGTTGCAATCAGCTGAAATTCCAAAAACTGAGTGATGCATGTTTATTGAAATGTTATTTTATTTTATTGCCTAAATTTTAGTAATTTTAAATTCTTTGCTTTCTAAGAAGTTGTTTCACTTGGCTTATAAAAAAAGAAAGCTGGAGAAAGAGCAGCAGGATATTAATAATATTTATATCTAACCTGAGGTTAAATGGTTTAGCTGGTATTTAAACCCAGGCAACCTGGCTCAGAACCTGAACTCTTCACTATTACACTATTTTTTGTCTTTTTTTCCTCAAAATATTGGCACTGGTTTGGCAAAAGCAAAAGTAAATTACTGAGTAAATGCTTCTTTTTGCACTATTTGTTGCAATAGACATTTCTTTTCTTTCTGCCCCCTCCAAACGAAATACTAAACAACTATTTAAAGAAAATTGGTTTTAAAAGGTACTAAATTTTTAGTCTTCCTGAGGCATGCACATGTTCTCCATCTAGCCCTGGGTGGTAGATTGCATTGTTGTTCTCAACTCTATACCTTTCCTGGTATCTACCCTTTGCCATGTAACTTTGCAGTTCCTCCTACAAGATGGGGAGTTTATTTCCTGGTCTTTGACTTGGGGCCAGGACTTTTTTAGGCAATGGGATATTAACAAGCAGAGGCTTGAGGTGTGCTTATACAGCTGGGTGTGTCCTCTTACACTCTGCCATCAGCATGAAAAGAACATGGCCTGAGTATCCCTGTGATCCCAGAAGAATGAGACACCTGGAGCAGACTTAAGCCTCACCTCCAGTCTGTGGCCAAACCCAGTCTCCATCAGCTGAGTCCCAAATCTCAAATGCAGGAGCGAGAGAAAATTGTTTCCTGTTGCCTGTCACTGAGTTTCAGAGTTGTTTTTAATCAGCATCAATATGGCCAAAATTAACTGATAAACTTTGCTTAAGACCCTTGAGGCTTTAGTCCATCCTTCTACTATCGGACTCCGGCCCAGGAGAGTCTAACCACAAACATTCTAAATAGAAAAATCTTTTAATTGTGCTTTGGGAGTAAAATATCTCTGTCTTTTAGTATTGACATAAAACTCTACTTCCTTATTGTGAACAGCCAGAAAAGAAAATATAAAAAGTAAAGAGAGAAGAGAGTTTGGGGGGCTTTTGCATTGTTTTCTTTCTTTTTGCCTATTTGGTATACTTTACTTTCTTGTCATTAGCACAAAGAAAAAGAATAGAAAGAAGAAAATCCCTCAAGAAACAAGACTTTTTCCCCCTTACTTCAGGACTAGTAGTTTAAAAAAATATCTGTGAAACCACTTGGAGGGTCAGGGAAACCAATTCATAGAACCAGCAGAAGGAAAGAAAGGGTGGAGCACAAGCCTTACAGGACTTAAAAGTCCTCCCAGGAAGACAGACCTATTGGAGCCAGAGAAGTTGCTGTTCACAAGTGAGGGAAATTGGTAACGAGTTCATACCCCAGTGTATTATAGAAAACTTTGTAGCTGGCATCACTCCAAAGGGAAACTCTGAAAGCATTTTCTCATAGGAATGGTTTTCTACATCATGATTAGGTTTTACAGTTTTCGCATTACATTCAGTCACTAGTTTCACAAATTTTATTTAGCACCGACTATGTACCAGGCATGTGCTATGGTAAATTATAAGGATAAAGACTTGAAGACTGCCCCCAAAACCTAAGCAACAAGCACAGCATTGTTTGGGTGTAAATGAGTGTTGTTATTATAAACTAGTTTACAAATGACCCTTCAGAATAAAATCTCTCTATAAATTAGGAACTGTGTTGTTCTACGCATTTGCCCCCTAAGTATATCAGAGAGGCTCAAGGAACTTGCAGGTTAAAAATAGATGTGTTGGCTAATTCTTAAAAGGAAACTGCAATGACATTATTACATGGAAAGAGTAGGTCAAAACTGTAGTATATATGATTGATAAGTCAGCCTGGAATGGCTTCATTCCAACCGGCTGGTATCATAACAAATACGGCCAGTAGCTTTAATAGGTGCTTAGGTGAAAAAAAGATAGTTTACTGCCTGCTGTTTTACACAGCAGGATGACAATTCAGGAGAATGCATTTAAACTACCTTTCCATCTTCAATTAAACACTGTCTATATTGAGAACAATTTTCAGAAATATCTCAAGCACATTTTAGATTTTAAAAAGGATAATTTACACCATGGAAGTTTGGAAAGCTAGACTGAGAAGCCATATATAGAAAATCAGAAAAGATTTCCAAATACCTAACAGCTTGTTGAACTGGGAGGATTCTACTGGGATAGAGTGAGAGACTTTACTGTCATGCCCATAAATCCTATCCAAGGATAGAGCCTATCTTATTAGATCAAAGTGTGAATTAATTGACTCTTTCCACATAACAGGATCTATTCCAGCTCGCACACACCAGTTCATGTGAAAATGAGAGAGAACAGCAGAGTAAGGCATAAAGGACTTAAAAGTGGTAATAGTATTCATAACCAACTGAGTAATAGCAAATTAAACCCAAGATGGTGCATCTCAGTTTTGAAATTGATGATGCTGAGGATGTCATAAAGAAGGGGTTGGAGACACAATAAATGCAGTTTTGAGAGAGAAGTTAATTATGGCATTTTCAAAATTTAAAGGCAAAGAGGTTATTTAATGAACAATCTTGATACTTCAAACCAAAATTTTAAGAGTCAGGAATGATACAAAGTTTAAAAGATTGATTCCATTAAAATATTATTGAAATCAATATACCTTTATCCATCTCTATCACTGCATGTATAATGTCATCATAAAGACACTAACACAAAGATAAATGATGCCACCCTCTCACTTGTATCAATTCAGCTAGATTTTACTTAAATAATAAAGGCTCTATCTCTGATTGACATATAGGACACATATACAAACAGACGAGTAAAACAAACCTTTCCATTTTTTGTAACATCTACTTGTTAAGAAGCCTGTCTAAATCATAGATGTCATCATTCTCCTACTGGTGGCTTTGCCATATCAGTGTTTGTTAGACTATAATTGCTTAACAGGAAAAAATACCTTTATAAATTTTTTTGAACGAAATATATAAACTTCTGATTTAAAATTGGTTTTCTTATTATCTTTATCTGAGATGCATGCAAAATAGTTGACAGAGCCTGGACAACATTTTAAGTATCAAAGGACTAGCTGTCATTTCAGTTATTTTTCATCTTTCCATTTGCAAATAGACACCTCCAAATGTGTAAAGGATATTATCTCCCACTCAGAGAAGGCTGTTTCTGTACTTATAAGTGAGTATGTCTTGCCGAATGGGCCAGCACAGATACAATGGACATCTGAGAAATAATTTACTTGAATCAAGAAAAGACTGTAGTTGACACCTTTGTCTCCATGGAGAAGAGGTTAAATTTATACATTTATGCATAAGTGAGTTTATTTATTTATGCAGAAAAAATAAACGGGTAAAGAATGATTTATAATATTAAATAAAACAAACAAGTGCACAAAAATCATGATTTAAATCACTGTTATTCAACGTCAGGATCCTGTGCCTCTATGAATGTGAGGATGAATAACTTAACAATTGAGTTACAAGTATAATTATAAGGTTAAACTTAATTTTCAGTATAAAATATGAAAAATAAATTTGATACCATGGTAGAAAATTTGGTAAGTGGTAGAAAATCATGTCTAGCACATGCCACATCTGACGACTGTATCGTTATACACGAAATAAAATACCCTTTATATACAAAGGAAAGCATATGCAAGATGCTGGTTAGAAACAGCCACCGTTGAGCCAGAGACTGGCAGATATAGAACTCCAGAAAAAAATACCAGAGAACAGCTCTCCCATTCATGACAACAGCTGCAACAGGATGTTCCTCAAACCCCAGGAAAATGAGACAGATTGTGTATGTGTGTGTGTGTTTGTGTGTGTTTTCTTTTCTCCGTGAAGTTGCTTCAATTTCAGAATTTCCTTAGAAATCAGATGAAACTCAGGGCTGAAATCCTGTTGCAGCAAAAAATAGAAATGAAGTTTTCCCTCTCCTGAGAACAAGGAAAATAAAGGGGACAGTGAACAGGCTAGAGAAGAAACATAAACTGGCCTGAGTTCATCAATCCTAGTTTTATTTTAACTGTTACTAATCTGGAGCGTCTGTAGTTAGATTTGTCCTTCACAAACCTAACCAGTCACCCCTGATCCTGTGTAATTTAGGTCATTTATATTCTGTACCTGGTATTTGCTCCCCCTGTAATCTCTTGTAGCAAATCACCCCTTGTAGCTCTTTGCATTTCAGAAAGGAGGTTGCAGACCGATAACCCAGAGACCGCTGGACCCAGTTACCAGGTTGCCTGACTCCAGTAGTGACTGTTTTGAAATAATGCAAGAAGAATGCAAGACATTCACCATTTTGATGCATATCACTCACTTCTGACTGCCAACTCCCCTATAAGAATCCTTGATTCCCCAGGAAAGGGGCGTTACAGTTCTTGAGGTGCTACCCTTCTGTGTCTTCCCTTTGCCTGGCAAATGAAGCCTCTCTATTTCTTATCCTCCAAATCTCTGTCTCTATATTTCTATTTGGCATAGGTGCACAGGGAGCCAAAATTTGTTGGCAACAATCCCTTTCTGGAGCACCAAGCTCTAACTGAAACAAGTCCAGAGTTCTGAAGGCAAAGTCACCTTCCATGACAAGGGCAAATAATCATCTGGCTTCCAATCTGAGCTTGGTTCTACCACACCATGCCAATGATTTGAGGGCTTTGCTCTCCTTTTTAATGATAAATAAAAATTTAGTAAAATACCCTATCAAATAGTCCATTATCTCTTCTTTTGTGGAGGTCATAAAAATTAAAATAATTTTTAAAAAACTGTCTCCACTTCGTGTCACTCTAAGACTTATAACAATATACTCATTGAGGCCAAAATATGCCATGAAATGAAGCACCTTAAATGAAATCCCTTTAAAGTCTTGAGTCGCCTGTATTTGTTATTCTAAGTGTAGCTGTAGGAATAGCGACATTAATTATTGAACTGAAGGTAGATGAATGCATTCTTCATGGTGTTCAGAAGGACGCTGGTAGCAGAGACTCAATCCAGAATCCTTTCTGAGCACCTGCGCCTGTTTCCAAGGTGCTTTTCCTGTCCTTGAAGCACCACCTGACACCAACAAAGTCCCTCTTTTTTACTAGTGACTTGAGTTGAAAGAGAATTGAAAAATCCACACGCTGCCTAGCTTTATTTATCCAGTTATTAAGTCAGTAATTTATCCTCACATAAACTGCTTTTGTGTTTCCAGGTGCCAAATATAGAAAAATCCCAGCTTTTTCTCAAATACGTTACCAAAAACCTCGCTCGTCCTCTTCCCAGCAAATAGGCACTTATGTATAGCTGTCTCTTGCTTTGTGTAGGAGGCTCTGGAAACACTTCAGTCAGAAATGAAGACATAGCCGTCATTTTCTCTGTGGCAGAAATCTAGCTTCAGAACACATTTTAAATCCCTTCTTCTACTGACGAGAAGGGCTTAGTTTAAAAATTCAGATTAAAGATGACAAAATTCCATTAACTGATAGGAAACCAATATGCTCAAAAGGCAAGACATGAGGGAACAGGCTCAAATTGTAAGAGAAGTGATTTGGATTTGATATTATAAAGAATTTAATGACATAACAGTTAAGAAAATTGGGAAAATTTATCACCGAAGTAATTGGATGTGTTTTATTTTAAATAAAGAATTTCAGAAACAGAATAGAGATAGAATAGACTCTTTCAAGGCTTCTTCCCGTGTTGTGATTTTATGATTTTTCTTTATTGTTTTCATCTCCATTTAGATTCCGTTTGTGTTACAAGTTAAACTATTCTAATCATCTTTGCCCCTTGGGTCAAATGAATTTTATTTCTGAATCACTATGGACAATAGTCCTGAGGCAGAAGATAGATGGACCCCAGGCTGAGCAGCTGGAGTTTGTCCCCCGTGGACAGATACTCCAAGATGAAGCCAATAGCAGGAGGATAGTAGGAGTGGCTGAGCCCTGCCCAGATAAGATACCACATATTTCTCATTCTCGAGGTCAAGGAGACCTTCCCACCTACACATGTGCAGAAAGGCTCCTTGGAGGTCAAAAAGGGAGTGATGTCAACCTACCCATAGGCTTCTTTGCTGGAATTCATCTTGTCTAAGAGATGTGCCCACACACGTGGGAGGACCCTGAGATATACCAAATAAGGAATCAGAACCAGGCAAAGCAAGATGATTGGCCAAAGGAAACCCGGAAGAAATGCCCCGTATAAGTAATTTAAACTACCACAAGCACACGAGTCTCTCTGTGAGCTCGCCGTGTGTGTATATGCACACGTACGCTTTTTCCTCCTGAGAAACACTTTACTTGTTTCACTACTTTCCGTCTTTGTGGGAATTCATTTCTACAAAGCCGAAGGGCCAGGGGCCTTGTCACCAGCCACTGGTCTAGTGGCTAGGATTCGGCGCTCTCACTGTGTCGGCCTGACGTCAATCTTTGGCCGGGAGCCGAAATCCTGCTTCAAGCCGCTGGAGGCTGAGGCCACCCGAGATCAGTCCCTGCATCAAAGGAGATCCCTAACTTGTATGTATGGTACTTGTTCATGGTTATGATATCACACACAGACTACCACTTGACGAATTGTGAAGTTGGTCTCCATCACCTCCACAGAAACCTGTTCTGCCTCTTGTCCTCCTTCGAGGCCACCCCCTCCAACTTTTTTTTTTTTTAATCTTTATTGGAGTATAATTGCTTTACAATGGTGTGTTGGTTTCTGCTTTATAACAAAGTGAATCAGTTATACATATACATATGTTCCCATATCTCTTCCCTCTTGCGTCTCCCCCTCCAACTTTTTCTAATAACCAGAATCTTCATGTTTTCTTTTTCTTCATCTTGCTTTCACAATGAATGTAAATGATGCATAGCACCTTAAGAAAGCATGGCCTGAAATACGCTGAAGAGAAATTAGATCCTTGGGATATTAATGGAACTTATTTGAAAAAAGATCTTCTGGTCAATTATATTTTAAGAAATGTGTTAACTATGTTTTTGGGGGTTTTTTGGTTTTGTTCTTTGTTTTGGCTCTTGGAGCTTTAATATGCTGGTCCTATGCATTATGACTCACCAGGAGAGAGCTATAGTAGACAACACTGCCCAAACTTATTTGGATATAGAATCTTTTTTTTTTTTCTGGAACAACTCAGGAGGACTTGAATTCTCTGGAAGACACTCTGAGAAACCCCAGGAAAGGGAAGTATGCTGGATTGCTGAGGAGTCTTCCACCCTGAGGGTTTACCACCTCCTGTGGCCGTTGAGGCAGGCACTGTGGCCATGCAGCCAGGAGTCTTCTACTCAAGCTCCTAAATTCATTCTCCATATATGTGTTAAGCTGGTGTATAAGACAAAAGAAATAGGAAAAAAGTGGGTAATATTTGGATCCACAATACAACTGTTCTCAGTAGCATGTGGTCTAGAATAAACAGACTAGTTAGACTTTAATTTTAGATGTATTGTTTGCATTTGGCTCTAAATACACCTTAGTGCTAATATAGAATATATTAAAAATGAATTTTCTTCAATATAATTTAATGAATTCAAGAGTTATTTGTTTAATGTTTACTATGTGCCAAGCATTATGCAGGAAACTCAATAAATATTTGATAACATTATTAAGTATGATAATAATATTCAATGAGATAAACTATTTTACAGGTACAATACAAACATTTTATTAAAAGCTAACCAAAGAAGACCTTGTTACATCAACATCTAATGCAAATCAACTATGCACTATCTTTTCAAAGAATCAAAATGAGATTTTTATCTCTTTTGACTTATTTCCATGAAAGATGACAACTTCTTTAAGTACTTTTCTTGTTTGTGTATATGTACATTATTTTAATACTTATCCACATATATTTTTTCTTATCTAATGGCCAGAATGCCCATCCAAATAGCAGTTATAGAGCCTGACTTTCCTACCCTGAAATATTTCACGCTTTAAAAGGTACATGAGTTCTTTCAGAGCATAAAAATCTCCCATTCTATCTTAAAGGTAACTTACACAAGGAATATGAACAAAATGGTTCTAGAACATTTTACTCTATGCCTATTCAAGAGAGGACAAAGTCCAGCATTATTAGTAATTAACTTCTCTACATTAATTAGCCTGAGGAAACCGATACAGTCTCCAGCTGTGCCTAATTTGTAATCTGTAAGATGCTAGTAACTTCCCTGTTCGCATACATGACACTTTGCTAAACGTCAAAAAACAGTGATTCAATTTTCAGAGTCTAAAGAAACACAGTCTTTTGTGGGACATCTGAAATAAAACATCAAATCAATGCAGGAAACACCAGCAGTAATAAATTAAAAGAACACAGGTGAGGCACAGCAAGGGTGTGTCAAGTTCAGAACTTCAGGCAGTTATTATCATATAGATTGGTCTTAAAGTTGAGTAAAAAATTTGGCAAGGAAGGATGCAATTTCCACCAGGAAGACAGAGTGATATGAGAGGACTAAATTATACAGAAGATTCAGTTCTATTACTACTGTTCTAGTGCTAAATCTACCAAAAAGAATTTGAGGAGTTTTTAATGCCAGGGCTGTAATTAAGTACTTGGTAAATTAAACGCTATTAAATTTCAAGTGCATTATTTTCACCCAACTGCATCTGTAAGATATTTTAATATGTTACACATACGCTAGCTATATTAAAAAATGTGTGGGGAGCATTCAGACTGAGGGCAATGTTCTGGTAAACACATTTGATTCAATTTTTATAACTGAAAGGTCTCAGCTGGATCACTAATGTTTTGAACCAAAGAAGCACATTTCATCTACAGAACTCTGTATTTTTTTAACATTAGCATTAATCCTCAGAACATACCTGTCACTGCAGGGAGGTCTAGGACTGGGTGTTCTTATCCTAACAAGGAAAAAACTCTTAGACATGGGGTCTAGAATCAAAGACTTAAATCTCAGAAAATCCTAAAATCGCAGCAGGAGCTCTACAGTTTTAACACACTCAAGCCTTTTAAGTCAAAGAAATCCCAGAGCACACCTGAACTTAGCTTTGAGAGGAAAGAAACTGTGCACTTCACAGGGGTGTAATACAAATTCTCACACATGAGATTTTTCCCTTCTATTAAATCAAACCAAGAAACATGGTTACAACAGTCCTAGTAGATGTCAGGAAGTATGAATTGGTAAGGGACTTAATCTAGATCTATATACGTGAGATTTTTAATTTGAACTTCGTCTTTCACACTAGCAATTTATTTAAAAAATAACCTAATCCCCATTAGGTGTGGAAATGTGTGTGGCAAGTCAAAATTCCAGCTGACAGCTTTTAAATTAACTCCCCTTTTTGGTTTGTCTACCAGTCTATGGAAGGATCACACTATCTGAATGACTGTCACAGATGAGAAGGAAGAAAATACACTGCCCAGAAATGTGGGTCAGTATATTTCCTGATTGCTCAGAAGCAACTGGTTCAAAGGCATTTTTGGAGGAAACCCATCTAAAACTGTGTTGTGATTAATTATGTTTCCTCTTTACTTACAGATCAGCTGAAGAGGGAAAGTCTATATGTGATTGTGTGCCAAGAGCTGGAACATAGTTATGGAAAGAGCAAAAGCTTTCTCTGTTCTCAAAGAGCTCACATGAAATCATATGAATATGCTTTCAATATGAAGTCATATTTTACACATTTGACACAATGGTTTTCAGTACTTCTGGAGTCATTTTTTATTTTCTAATGTGCTAATATATTCATATATTGCGATGAAGAATCTAGTCTAGTCTTAATTATTGGAGATGTTAAGACTGGAGAATCACTTTTGATTAACTGATTCATTCATTTACTCATTCATTGTTTCATTCAGCAGGTATATATTGAGTAGTTACTACGTGCTGGTCAACGTGCTAACTGCTAACAATACAATGGTTAACAAAATAGTCCTCGGCTCTCAGAGATGCCAAGGGGAGGCAGTTATAATGCGTATACAATAAATGTATTTATTAAGCTCCTAATATGTGCCAGGCATTACGCTAAATCTGGAGATATAGCAGTAAGTGAACATAAATTAGATTCCTATCCAAACGGATCTCACATTTGAGTAGAGAGACAGAAAAATAAGTAAACAAGGAATTAAGTTGATGAGATAAAGAGTAATTCAGGAGGTTAAGTAGGAAATGGAAGTCACTGAAAATGTTTAAACAGAGGATTAAAGTGATCCAATGTATATTTTAAGAAGGTTGGTATACGGAGAATAAAACGAAGGAAGCAGGGATGTAGCAAACCTGCTATTGCCCAAGTCCAGACAAAAGATGTCAGCAGAGAGGAGCAGAAAAGTAGAATGATTCCCTGTGAACAGAAGAGAAACTGGGGCAAGCACAAGATCCTGAAGATTACAACAGTAACAACAGCAATAACAGCACAATCGTATTAGTTAAACCAGTTTTAGAGTATTTGCTGTGTACCTGTCAATTCGATTTATACATATTAGATATTAACTCTTCTAATCCTTAGATGAGGTATTAGTATATCTATTTTACATACAACGGAAAGGAGGTCTAAAAGTAAATCAGCTTGCAAGATCACATAGCTACTAAGTGGCAGAGGTGGAATTTGAATTCAAGTTCCTGACTCTAAAGAATGCATAACTCTTAAAGGAACAATTACACTGGCAAGAACAGTTATCACATGCAGTAGTCTGAATCAACAGTAGTATGTTGTATGCAATTATATAGTTATACATTATAAAACTTTGATAATTAATGATAGTATATGCCTTATAATTATCATTTACTAGCATAAGTTATATAATATAAATATGGAGTTACTATTCAGTTAACAGAAGTGTTCACTCCAATTTTCCTTTGCTCACCTCTTCTCCTCTTCACAGTGTTAAGAGTTCCCCAAGGCTCTCTCCTAAGTCACTTACCTCCTTTTCCTTTTCTGTCTCCCTAGCTGACCTCTTTCATTCTCAGCTATTCAAAAATCATTTTTGCCAGTGACCCGCAATCAATAAAACAGACTAGAACTCATAGATCCAAATGTCTACTGGGTATCTTACTTGATATCTCACCAAGCATATAAAAAATAACATGTCCAAAAGTTAACCCAATACAAAATCTTCTTGAATTCCTGTCACCACATCTCAGTAAATGATCCTTCCATTACCCAGTTTTTCATGCTTTAAGCCTGGAAACTGTTATTGATTCCTTCTTCTTCCTAATTTCCAGTACATAGTCCATAGTACTAGTTTGAATGACCCCTCGCATGACCTGGCTTTTGCCTACTTCTCTAGCCCAGCTGTTGCCACTGTCACCCTGGCACACACATTACAACCATATCAGTCCTCATACAATTCCTCAACCAAGAGAAATACTTTCCACAGCATTTCACTCTGCATGGAATGCTCTTTCACCAATCTTCCCCCATGCTCGTCCAAGCACATCATCAAGATCTCATCTTAGATGTTTATTTTTTCAGTTCTTCCCTGATCCCTTGATCTAAAAACTTGGTTTCCATGTTATTATCTTCTTATAACACTTATATTTTGTAATCATGTATCTATTTTTTGCTCTTATTTTTTTTATCTTCCCCAATAGATTTTATATCCAGTAGTAAAACTTACTGGAAAATTAACACAACTCAATTTCAGATAGGACTACTAATGACTCATATACTTCAGGAGTAAAGGTTTAGGTCACTCTATGATTTAAAAAACCTCAAACAGCTGATGTGCTTAGTCAATAGGTTGCAGCATACTACTCTTTAATCAGAATCAGTAATCCAGTCAATGTAGTGACAACCTTTTTTTGCCAGTTATTGACAACCTCTCCTGCCATTTGATTGGCATGAGAATACCAAAGTAGCTAAGGAAATCTCTGCTTCCAGGTCAATGGAATCAATGTTGTGCTCCCTGTGGGAAACATTTCTCCCTTGGGAACTAAGACATCTCAACAAACAGAGCCCAAATACATGGAGATAGGAAGATAAATTTGCCATGTGATGTTTTTCCATGCATACATACACAGAGATATAGGCAAATATCACTACATTTTAACAAACTTTTGTGTATCACTTTGTTACTTGCTCTTTTCATATAAGATTCTATTGTAGACATATTTCTTTGTTAATAAATAAGATATAGTTCATTACTTTTAATCTAAAAAAAAATGTTATGGCTCTATTCCCCCTTAAGCGCATAGACCAATTTTGTCTCAAATTTAGAAAAATTATTTTAGTATAAACTACATAATCCTTTTCCTCTTCTCCAATAAATTAGCTGTATTATCTTGCTGATTCCTTTATTAAAAAGGTAAATAAATTTTTGACGTGTACCCATTCTAAATAAAAAATTTGCCATGTGAGTTATATGGAGTAATATTTGAATGGAGTCATTCTCACCTTGATTCCCATCTCCATGTATTCTGGCTCTGGGGAAAACAGCACTATATACCAGTCACTCATTCAATGTATATACCCTGTCTCCATGTGTTATAATAACAGAAACATTGTAGACAAAAATCCAATATTTTAGTGAGGATAAATCACTGAGCCCTCAATGATGGAAGAAAACCAAAGTAAGCCACCTGCCACAATGGGGCTAGCTGGTTCTCATGAGGAACCGTGCCATATCTGGGACTCAACACTGGCCTCTGCTGTTGACATAATATACTAGTGGTCAGACCAGTCTCAGTGAGAAAAAGGTCTTCTTTTGAAGGTGCATAATCTCCTTTGATGCCATCATGAGCACTTTATTAATGATCCCATCAAGCAAGCACTAGCATTGATTGCTAGGGAAAGAAGCTTACAGATCCACGGAACAGGCCATTTCATCCACCTGATTACTGAAAGCCACCTCTGTAGCTGGTGTGATTTGGTGGTGAGCATGCGTGTGGGTCACAGATATCCTCACATTCTGTGCCCATTTCCAAGGTGCAATCAGGATCTCTTCCCCACCCCTCCTTGTCACTGATTTCCCAACTGTGTCGTTTCCAGGTCCTTGACCATTTGGACAAACTGTTAGCTATTTCCCTTGAGTCCATGTAGGTTGTTTTTCTATCCATATCTACTCCCAGACAAATAAGCAACAAGATATAATGCTTGATATTCTGCCCACTGGAAGGATTTTGTTCCCCACTGTCCTTCCTAACCACTCCTATGTTAGACGGTAATGCTACAGCATCACGCTCTGGCTGGTGCCTGAATATGATACAGAACCATCTGTAAACCAGGTCTGAATTTTTTCTTCCTAAGTCAGATAATGATAGGTCTACCCCATGAGGCATAGGTGTGGGTTGAGGGAGACATGTCAAGGCAGCAGGAGTAAGCGCTATGGAGAGTTTAAGCACTTGCTCTCGAAACCCCTGTGTCTTTAGGGCTTCTAGAGACTGAGATCACATAAATGAACTTTCACCTGATGAGACAGAATGCTGTTGCACATTCTGTTATTGCTTGCTGGTTCAGGTAACGCTCAGTTCATGACACACAGCTTAGATCTCATGTCACTCGTTGTTCCATGGTCAGGGCCCAATATCAAACTTTGTCTTAAAAAGAGAATAATTAGTTGTGAAAAATGTATAGCTCTTCTTCAAAACCTAAAGGATCTGTGATGCAATTCTCCTGGAGATTGCAGAGGCTCCTATAGAACATACATAACTGTTGCAGACACTTTAATACAATTGTATCCACTAGGTCACAAGGCTAAAGTGATAGAGCAGCTTGCATGTTACCCCAAAGCATCTCTAAAGCCATCTTTTGCTATTGGTCCCACACATAACTGGCCACCTTATGAGTCACGGAAAAAATGGTTACTCGTTGGAAAAATAATAGTTTACTCAGGGACTTCCCTTGTGGCGCAGTGGTTAAGAATCCACCTGCCAATACAGGGGACACGGGTTTGAGCCCTGGTCCAGGAAGATCCCACGTGCCGCGGAGCAACTAAGCCCATGCACCACAGTAACTAAACCTGTGCTCTAGAGCCCGAGAGCCACAACTACTGAGCCCCCGTGCCACAACTACTGAAGCCCACGCACCTACAGCCCGTGCTCCGCAACAAGAGAAGCCACCGCAATGAGAAGCTCGTCCACGACAATGAAGAGTAGCCCCCATTCAACACAACTAGAGAAAGCCCATGCACAGCAACGAAGACCCAACGCAGCCAAAAAAAATTAAATAAAATAGTTTACTTAGATATGGTATACATTGCCTCCCTAATCCAAAGGGTAGTCTGTTTTTTTCTTAGCTTTGGGGAATGCAAGAAGCAGCAATTTATCTTTCACTTTGAATGGGACACATCAATATTCCCAGGCTATTAAAATTCTAGAGCTTTCAACCATGTGCAAGCTTCTTGAAATTTTATGAGGGTTTCTGAGGCATTTAAGTCATTTCTTACTTACTGTTTCCAAGTTCTAATCAGCATGATGTCTTCAACATAGCAGAAGAGCATGATGTGGGATGAGAGGACCAATGTATCTTTGATTATTGAAGAAAGCTATTTGAGGTCCCTGCAATTCCATACAAATTGTAGGATCAGCTTTTCCACTTCTGCAATAAAGGCCATTAAATTTTGATAGGGATTAGAATGAATATGTAGATTGCTTTGGGGTATATTGCAATATTAACGATATTAAATCTTCCAATCCGCGGACAAAGGATGACTTTCCATTTATTGGGCTGGCCAAAAAGGGGCTTCGGTTTTTAAGTAAAAATAAAAGACACATTTTTAATTTTCACCAAGAACTTTATTGAACAATGTATTCACCCTTTTGTTACACTATCTTCTGCCATTTTTCAGGCAACTTCATAATTCCATCCTCCCAAAACATTTTATCTTTTTGAGCAAAGAACTGTTCCAGGTGCCTTTTACAGTCTTCCAGGGCATTGAATTTTTTTCCATTAAGAGAATTTTATAAAGACTGAAATAAATGGAAATCTGAAGGTGCAATGTCTGGTGAATACAGCAGATGAATCAGAACTTCCTAGCTAAGCTGTAACAGTTGTTGCCTGGTCATCAGAGAAACATGCGGTCTTGTGTTATCCTGATGGAACATTATGCGTTTGCTGTTGACTAAATCTGGATGCTTTGCATCAAGTGCTGCTTTCAGTTGGTCTAATTGGAAGCAGTACTTGCTGGAATTAATCGTTTGGTTTTCTGGAAGAAGCTCATAATAGAGGACTCCCCTCTAATCCCACCATATATACAACATCACCTTCTTTGGATGAAGACCGGCCTTTGGTGTGGTTGGTGGTGGTTCATTTCGCTTGCCCCACTATCTCTTCCATTCCACATTATTGTACAGTATCCACTTTTCATCGCCCATCACAATTTGTTTTAAAAACGGAACGTTTTTATTACGTTTAAGTAGAGACTCACATGCGGAAATACGGTCAAGAAAGTTTTTTCACTTAACTTATGTGGAACCCAAACATCAAAGCGATTTACATAACCAAGCTGGTGGAAATGATTTTTAACACTTGTTTGGATATTTTGAATATGTCAGCTATCCCCCGTGCGGTATAATGTTGATTATTCTAAGTTCGTGTCTTGATTTGATCACTATCAACTTCAACTGGTCTGCCTGACCGTGGAGCATAGTCCAGCAAGAAATCTTCAGCACAAAACTTTGCAAACTACTTTGACACGTTTGATCAGTCACAGCACCTTCTCCATACATTGCACAATTTTTTTGTGGGTTTCGTTGCTTTTTTACATTTCTTGAAATAATAAAGCATAATATGCCAAAAATGTTGCTTTCTCTTCCATCTTCAATATTAAAATGGCTACATAAAAAGTCACCAATTTTAAATCTTTTCTTAAATGCACACTGATATGACAGATGTCACATACAATTTAACAAAATTGTTTCAAATGAAGTTAAAGACAACTAAGTGCTACTAGAGTCATCTTATGGAAAAAAATGAACGAACAAATCTTTTGACCAACACAATATTAAGGCCTTCTTTGACTCATTTCAGTAATATTTTGAAGTTTTCAGTGTGCATGTCTTACACCTCTTTGGTTAAATTTATTCCTGTTTTATTTTTTAATACCACTGTAAATGGAATAATTTTCTTAAGGTTTTATGGGGGGAGATTGTTTATTGCTAGTGTATGGAAATACAATTGATTTTTAAAAATAAATTTATTTATTTATTTATTTACTTTTGGCTGTGTTGGGTTTTCGTTGCTGCAGGTGGGCTTTCTCTAATTGCACTGAGTGGGGGCTACTCTTCATTGCCGTGCGTGGGCTTCTCATTGCAGTGGCTTCTTTTGTTGTGGAGCACGGGTTCTAGGCATGTGGGCTTCAGTAGTTGTGGCATGCAGGCTCAGTAGTTGTGGTGCCTGGGCTTCGTTGCTCCGTGACATGTGGGATCATCCCGGACCAGGGCTGGAACCTGTATCCCCTGCATTGGCAGGCGGATTCTTAACCACTGCGCCACGAGGGAACTCCCACAATTGATTTCTTTGTGTTGATCATATGCCCTGCAACTTTGCTGAAATCATTTTAGTTCTAATAGAATTTTTGAGGATGTTCTAAATATAGGATCATGTTATCTGTTAATGCATGTTTACTTGTTCTTACCAATTTAATTGTCTTTTATTTATTTTTCTTGCCTAATTGCTGTTGCTAGAATTTCCAGTACAATGTTGACTCACAGTGGTAAAAGTGTTATCCTTGTCTTATAACTTTCAGTATACAGGTCTTACACATATTTTGTTAAAGTAATCCCTGGGTATTTCATATTTTCATGCTATTGTAGATGATATTTTAAATTCCCATTTCCAATTTTTGTTACAAATATATTAAAAACATAACTGAATTTTACACATTGGTCTTATATCCTAAGGCCTTGCTAAATTCACATATTCAGTCTAGCAGCTTTTCTATGGATATTTTTAAATTTTCTACTTCACTATCATGTCATCTATGAATATAGAGAGTTTCACTAGTTCTTTTCCAATCTATATGATTTTGATTACTTTTTCTACTTTAATACACTAGATCCTTTAGTAATGTTATGTAAAAGTGATGGTAAGAGTAGACATCCTTGACATGTTCCTGTTTATCAGTGGGAAAGCATTCAATCTTTTACCATTAAGCATTATGTTAGCTGTAGGTTTTCATAGGTTTCTTTTATCCATTTGAGGAAATCCCCATTAGTTCCTAAGTTGATGGGATTATCATGTATGGTAGCTGAAGTATAACAAATTATTTTTCTGCATCTATCAAGACTGTAATATGTGTTTTCTCCTTTACTCTGTTAATATGGTGAATTGCATTGATTGATTTTTTAAACTTGCATTCTTGGGATCTACTCCACTTGATCATGATTTATTATAACTACTCTATATTGCTGTACTTGATTTGCTATTATTTTGTTGAGCATTTTCGTATCTATATTTAAGAGGATTTTGATCCTCAATTTTATTTTCTTGTAATATATTTGTTTAGTTGTGCCAGGTTAATACTGGTAACATAAAGTGAATTAGGAGGCATTTCCTCTTCTATTTTCTGAAAGAATTAGTGTAAGATTTGTTTTTATCTTCTCCAGATGTTTGACAGAATTTCCTTTAAATCCATCTAAGTCTTGAGTTTACTTTGTGGAAAATATTTTAACTATGAATTCAAATTTTAATAGATACAGGACTATTTACATTTTCTATTACTTCTTGAGATAGTTTAGTACTTGTGTTTTTCACAGAATTTATTGGATTATTTAATTTACTGGCATAAAGATGTTCATAACAATCCCTTACTGCACTTTCATACTCTATTGAATCTGTAGTGATGCCCACTCTTTCCATTTCTTTTCTGTAATTGATAATATTTATCTTCTCTTTTTTTTCTTGACCAGTCTAATTAAAATGTCAGTCTAACTAACTGTCAATTAGGTAAAATTAGGTGATATTTTTGCTTAAGTTTTCTATAATCTTATTGATTTACTGTTTTATCAGTTACTAAGAGTGGATATTGAAATAACCAATGATTACTTGTATTTGTCAGTTTTTACTTTCAGTTCTGTCAGTTTTTGTTTCACATGTGTTAAAGCTCTGTAACTGACAAAAAAACACATAAAGAATTATACATCTTCTTGATGAATATTTTATCATTATGAAATAATCCACTTTATCTCTATAAATATTCTTACTCCTGAAGTCTCTTTTACCTTACAGTAATATATATAATCCTGCTTTCTAACATTAGTGTTTGCATGATATACTTTTCCCATTCTTTTAAGCTACTTGATTCTTGCTTCCCCCTCACTCCCCCATTCTGACAATCACTGCTTTTTCACTGAGTGCTTAAACCAATTCATATAACTAACATTTTACTTAGATTTAAATCTGACATCTTGCTATGTGTTTTCTATTTATCCCACATAATTTTTTGGTTTTTATTTTCCTACTCTGTTCCTTCATTTTTTTTTTTTTTGGATTGAGTAGTTTTTTTAGTTTTCCATTTATCTACTCATTTGCAAGTGGCAATATCTCTTCTTTTATACTGCTCTATCTAGGTTTAACTAATCCATCTTTAATATATCACAGTCTACCTTCAAATAACATAAAACTATGTCATATATAAGATTCATCCTCCTCCACTCACTTTAAAGCTATTTTACTTGTACTTTATTTCTAAATACTTTACAAGTGTTGTAATACAATTATTACATATTTTTTCTTGAGCAATAAATTATTCTTTAGAAAAATCAGAAAATGAGAGAAAACTCTTACATATCTTATAAAGGACCTTCTTTAGCTTTTCTTGCATTGCTGGTCTGCTATAACAAAATTTCTCAGCATATTTCTCTGATAAGGATTTTAATTTCCTTGAAAATGGTTTTAATCTCCATTGTTGAAGAATATTTTGTGATAGTAAATTCTGTATTTTCAGGGTTTTATTTTTTCCTTTCAATAGTTGAAAGATATCATTCCATGGGGGACCTTCAAGAGTGCGGAGGAGTAAGACATGGAGGTCAACTTCCTCCCCACAAATACATCAAAAATACATCTACATGCAGAACAACTCCTACAGAACACCCACTGAATGCTGGGAGAAAACCTCAGACTTCCCAAAAGGCAAGAAAATCCCCACATACCTGGGTAGGGAAAAAGGAAAAAGAAAAAAAAAGACAAAAGAATAGGGATGGGAGCCATGAAGGAGGAAAAGTTGCCATACACTACGAAGTCCCTTCACTGGTGGAGACAGGGAGTGGCGGGGGGGAAGCTTTGGAGCCAGAGGAGAGCACAGCAACAGGGGTGCAGAGGGCAAAGTGGAGAGATTCCTCCACAGAGGATCAGTGCTGACCAGCACTCACCAGCCTGAGAGGCTTGTCTGCTCACCCGCCAGGGCGGGTAGGCGCTGGGAGCTGAGGCTCTGGCTTCAGAGGTCAGATCCCAGGGAGAGGACTGGGGTTGGCTGCGTGAACACAACCTGAAGGGGGCTACTTCACCACAGCTAGCCAGGAGGGAGTCCGGGAAAAAGTCTGGAACTTCCTAAGAGGCAAGAGACCATTGTTTGGGGGTGCATGAGGAGAGGGGATTCAAAGCACTGCCTAAACAAGCTCCAGAGACGGGCATGAGCCATAGCTATCAGCTCGAACCCCAGAGACGGGCATGAAACGCTAACACTGCTGCTGCAGCCACCAAGAATCCTGTGTGTAGGCACAGGTCACAGGTCCACACCCCCCTGGAAGCCTGTGCAACATGCCACTGTCAGGGTCCTGTGATCCAGGGACAGGTCCCCCAGGAGAACACAATGATGTGTCTCAGGTTCTTGCTGCCACAGGCTCGCCCCACATTCCAATTATAACTACCCTACCCCTCCCTCCCCACCCCCCTGGCATGAGTGAGCCAGAGCCCCCTAATCAGCCTCTCCTTTAATCCCGTTTTGTCTTGGCGGGAACAGATGCCTGAGGGCAACCTACACACAGAGGTGGGGCCAAAACCAAAGCTGAAACCCAGGAGCTACGCAAGCAAAGAAGAGAAAGGGAAATCTCTCTGTACAGCTTCAGGAGTAGCACATTAAATCCTGACAATCACCTTGATGTACCCTGCATCTGTGGAAAAACTGAATAGACAATGAACCATCCCAAAATTGAGGCAGTGGACATATGGAGCAACTGTAAACTTGGGGTCTGCTGTCTATGACTGATTTGTTTCTGATTTTTATGTTTATCCTAGTATACTTTTTAGCTCTTGTTATCACTGGTAAATTTGTTTATTGGTTTGATTGCTCTCTTCTTTTTTTAATTATTATTTTTTTTATTTTAATAATTTTTTTTCTTTCTTTTTTCTCCCTTTTCTTCTGAGCCGTGTGGCTGACAGGGTGTTGGGGCTCTGGCCTGGTGTCAGGCCTGAGCCCCTGAGGTGGGAGAACCGAGTTCAAGACATTGGACCACCAGAGACCTCCCAGCCCTATGTAATATCAATCAGCAAGAGATCTCGCAGAGAGCCCCATCTCAACGCTGAGACCCAGCTCCAACCAATGGCCAGCAAACTCCAGTGCTGGATGCCCCATGCCAATTAACTAGCAAGACAGGAACACAACCCCACCCACTAGCAGAGAGGCTGCCTAAAATCATACTAAGTTCACAGACACCCCAAAACACACCACCATATGGGGTCCTGCCCACCAGAAAGACAATATCCAGCCCCACCCACTGGAACACAGACACCAGTCCCCTCCACCAGGAACTTTACACAAGTCACTGAACCAACTTCACCCACTGAGGGCAGACACCAAAAACAACAGGAACTATGAACTTGCAGCCTGTGAAAAGAGACCTCAAACACAGTAAGTTAAACAAAATCAGAAGACAGAGAAATATGCAGCAGATGAAGGACTAAGATAAAAACCCACCAGACCAAACAAATGAAGAGGAAATAGGCAGTCTACCTGAAAAACAATTCAGAGTAATGATAGTAAAGATGATCAAAAATCTTGGAAATAGAATGGAGAAAATACAGGAAACATTTAACAAGGACCTAGAAGAACTAAAGAGTAAACAAACAATGATGAACAACACAATAAATGAAATTAAAATCTCTCTAGAAGGAATTAACAGCAGAATAAATGAGGCAGAAGGATGAATAAGTGACCTAGAAGATAAAATAGTGGAAATAACTACCACAGAGCAGAATAAAGAAAAAAGAATGAAAAGAATTGAGGACAGTCTCAGACCTCTGGGACAACATTAAACAACATTCAAATTATAGGGGTTCCAGAAAAAGAAGAGAAAAAAGAAAGGGTCTGAGAAAATATTTGAAGAGATTAGAGTTGAAAATTTCCCTAACATGGGAAAGGAAGTAGTCAATCAAGTCCAGGAAGTGCAGAGTCCCATACAAGATAAATGCAAGGAGAAACATGTGAAGACACATATTAATCAAACTATCAAAAATTAACTACAAAGAAAAATATTAAAAGCAGAAAGGGAAAAACAACAAACACCATAAAAGGGAATCCCCATGAGGTTAACAGCTGATCTTTCAGTAGAAACTCTGTAGGCCAGAAGGGAGTGGCAGGACATATTTAGAGTGATGAAAGGGAAAAACCTACAACCAAGATTACTCTACCCAGCAAGGATCTCATTCAGATTTGATGGAGAAAATAAAACCTTTACAGACAAGCAAAAGGTAAGAGAATTCAGCACCACCAAACCAGCTTTACAACAAATGCTAAAGGAATTCTCCAGACAGGAAAAACAAGGAAGGAAAAGATTACAAAAACAAACCCAAAACAATTAGGAAAATGGTAATAGGAACATACATATTGATAATTACCTTAAATGTAAATGCTGCAACCAAAAGACATAGACTGGCTGAATGGATAAAAAAAAGACACATATATATGCTGTCTACAAGAGACCCACTTCAGACCTAGGGACATGTACAGACTGGAAGTGAGGGGATGGAAAAAGATATTCTATGCAAATGGAAATTAAAAGAAAGCTGGAGAAGCAATTCTCATATCAGACAAAATAGACTTTAAATAAAGACTATTACAAGAGACAAAGAAGGATACTGATCAAAGGATCAATCCAAGAAGAAGATACAACAATTGTAAATATTTATGCACCCAACATAGGAACACTTCAATACATAAGGCAAATGCTAATAGCCATAAAAGGGGAAATCAGCAGTAACACAATCAGAGTAGGGGACTTTATCACCCCACTTTCACCAATGGACAGATCACCCAAAATGAAAATAAATAAGGAAACACAGGTGTTAAATGATACATTAAACAAGATGGACTTACTTCATATTTATAGGACATTCCATCCAAAAACAACAGAATACACTTTCTTCTCAAGTGCTCATGGAACATTCTCCAGGATAGATCATATCATGGGTCACAAATCAAGCCTTGGTAAATTTAAGAAAACTGAAATTGTATTAAGTATCTTCTCTGACCACAACACTATGAGACTAGATATCAATTACAGGAAAAAAAAAACTGTAAAAAATAAAACACATGGAGGCTACACAATATGCTACTAAATAACCATAAGATCATTGAAGAAATCAAAGAATGAATAAAAAAATACCTTGAAAAAAATGAAAATGAAAACATGATAACTCAAAACCTATGGGATGCAGCAAAAGCAGTTCTAAGAGGGAAGTTTATAGCAATACAATCCTTCCTCAAGAAACAAAAAACATATCAAATAAACAACTTAACTTTACACCGAAAGCAGTTAGAGAAAGAACAAGAAAAACCCCAAAGTTAACAGAAGGAAGAAATCATAAAAATCAGATCAGAAATAAATGAAGAAGAAATGAAGGAAATGAGAGCAAAGATCAATAAAACTAAAAGCTTGTTCTTTGAGAAGATAAACAAAATTGACAAAACATTAGCCAAATTCACCAAGAAAAAAGGGAGAAGACTCAAATCAATAGAAATAGAAATGAAAAAGGAGAAGTAACAACTGTCACTGCAGAAATACAAAGGATCATGAGAGATTACTATATGCAACTATATGCCAATAAAATGGACAACCTGGAAGAAATGGACAAATTCTTAGAAAAGCACAACCTTCTGAGACTGAACCAGGAAGAAAGAGAAAATATAAACAGACCAAACACAAGCACTGAAATTGAAACTGTGATTAAAAATGTTACAACAAACAAAAGCCCAAGACCAGATGGCCTCACAGGTGAATTCGAAGAAACATTTAGAGAAGAGCTAACACGTATCCTTCTCAAACTCTTCCAAAATATAGCAGACGGAGGAACACTCTCAAACTCATTCTACGAGGCCACCATCACCCTGATACCAAAACCAGACAAAGATGCCACAAAAAAAGAAAACTACAGGTCAATATCACTGATGAACATAGATGCAAAAATCTCAACAAAATATTAGCAAACAGAATCCAACAGCGCATTAAAAGGACCATACACCATGATTAAGGGGGCTTATTCCAGGAATGCAAGGATTCTTCAATATATGCAAATCAATCAACGTGATACACCATATTAACAAACTGAAGGAGAAAAACCATATGATCATCTCAATAGATGCAGGGAAAGCTTTCGACAAAATTCAACACCCATTTATGACAAAAACCCTGAAGAAAGTAGACATAGAGGGAACTTTGCTCAACATAATAAAGGCCATATATGACAAACCCACAGCTGACATCATCCTCAATGCTGAAAAACTGAAACCATTCCCACTAAGATCAGGAAGAAGACAAGGTTGCCCACTCTCACCACTCTTATTCAACATTGTTTTGGAAGTTTTAGCCACAGCAATCAGAGAAGAAAAAGAAATAAAAGGAATCCAAATTGGAAAAGAAGAAGTAAAGCTGCCACTCTTTGCAGATGACATCATACTCTACACAAAGAATCTTAAAAATGCTACCAGAAAACTACTAGAGCTAATCAATGAATTTGGTAAAGTAGCACGATACAAAATTAATGCACAGAAATCTCTGGCATTCTTATACACTAGTGATGAAACACCTGAAAGTGAAATCAAGAAAACACTCCCATTTACCATTGCAACAAAAAGAATAAAATATCTAGGAATATACTTACCTATAGAGACAAAAGACCTGTATGCAGAAAAGTATAAGACACTAATGAAAGACATTAAAGATGATACAAACCGATGGCGAGATATACCATGTTTTTGGATTGAAAAAATCAACATTGTGAAAATGACTCTACTACCCAAAGCAATCTACAGATGCAATGCAATCCCTATCAAACTACCAATGGCATTTATCACAGAACTAGAACAAAAAAATTTACAATTTGTATGGAAACACAAAAGACCCCGAATAGCCAAAGCAATCTGGAGAACGAAAAATGGAGCTGGAGGAATCAGGCTGCCTGACTTCAGACTACACTACAAAGTTATAGTAATCAAGACGGTATGGTACTGGCACAAAAACAAAAATATAGATCAATGGAACAGGATAAAAAACTCAGAGATAAACCCATGCACATATGGTCAACTCATCTTCGATAAAGGAGGCAAGAATATACAGTGGAGAAAAGACAGCCTCTTCAGTAAGTGGTGCTGGGAAAACTGGACAGGTACATGTAAAACTATGAAATTAGAACACTCCCTAACACCATACACAAAAATAAACTCAAAATGGATTAAATACCTAAATGTAAGGCCAGACACTATCAAACTCTAACAGGAAAACATAGGCAGAACACTCTATGACATAAATCACAGCAAGATCCTTTTTGACCCACCTCCTAGAGAAATGGAAATAAAAACAAAAATAAACAAAGGGGACCTAATGAAACTTAAAAACTTTTGCACAGCAAAGGAAAGCATAAACAAGACCAAAAGACAACCCTCAGAATGGGAGAAAATATTTGCAAATGAAGCAACTGACAAAGAATTAATCTCCAAAATTTACAAGCAGCTCATGTAGCTCAATAACAAAAAAACAAACAACCCAATCCAAAAATGGGCAGAAGACCTAAATAGACATTTCTCCAAAGAAGATATACAGATTGCCAACAAACACATGAAAGAATGCTCAACATCATTAATCATTAGAGAAATGCAAATCAAAACTACAATGAGATATCATCTCACACCAGTCAGAATGGCCATCATCAAAAAATCTAGAAACAATAAATGCTGGAGAGGGTGTGGAGAAAAGGGAACTCTCTTGCACTGTTGGTGGGAATGTCAATTGATACAGCCACTATGGAGAACAGTATGGAGGTTCCTTAAAAAACTACAAATAGAACTACCATACGACCCAGCAATCCCACTGCTGGGCATATACCCTGAGAAAACCATAATTCAAAAAGAGTCATGTACCAAAATATCCAGTGCAGCTGTATTTACAGTGGCCAGGACATGGAAGCAACCTAAGTGTCCATCAACAGATGAATGGATAAAGAAGATGTGGCATATATATACATGCAGTATTACTCAGCCATAAAAAGAAATGAAATTGAGTTATTTGTAGTGAGTTGGATGGACCTAGAGTCTGTCATACAGAGTGAAGTAAGTCAGAAAGGGAAAAACAAATACCGTACACTAACACATATATATGGAATCCAAGGGGGACAAAAAGGTCATGAAGAACCTAGGGGTAAGACGGGAATAAAGACTCAGAACTACTAGAGCTTGGACTTGAAGATATGGGGAAGGGGAGGGTAAGCTATGACAAAGTGAGTAGTGGCACAGACATATATACACTACCAAACATAAAATAGATAGCTAGTGGGAAGTAGCTGCATAGCACAGGGAGATCAGCTAGGTGGTTTGTGACCACCTAGAGGGGTGGGATAGTGAGGGTGGGAGGGAGGGAGATGCAAGAGGGAGGAGATATGGGAACATATGTATATGTATAACTGATTCACTCTGTTATAAAGCAGAAACTAACACACCATTGTAAAGCAATTATACTCCAATAAAGATGTTAAAAAAAAAGTGTTACAACAAACAAAAGCCTAGGACCAGATGGCCTCGCAGGTGAATTCTATCAAACATTTAGAGAAGAGCTAACACCTATCCTCAAACTCTTTCAAAATATAGCAGAGGGAGGAACACTCCCAAACTTATTCTATGAGGCCACCATCACCCTGAAATCAAAACCAGACAAAGATATCACAAAAAAGAAAACTACAGGCCAGTATCACTGATGAACATAGATGCAAAACTCCTCAACAAAATACCAACAAACAGAATCCAATAGCACATTTAAAGGATCATACATTATGATCAAGTGGGGTTTATCCCAGGAATGCAAAGATTCTTCAATATATACATATCAATCAATGTGATACACCATATTAACAAATTGAAGGATTAAAAACTATATGATAATCTCAATAGATACAGAAAAAGCTTTTGACAAAATTCAACACCCATTTATGATAAAAACTCTCCAGAAAGTAGGCATACAGGGAACCTACCTCAACATAATAAAAGCCATATATAGGTCAACCCCCAGCCAACATCATTCTCAATGGCGAAAAACTGAAACCATTTTCTCTAAGATCAAGAACAAGGCAAGGTTGCCTACTCTCACCACTATTATTCAACATAATTTTGGAAGCTTTAGCCACAGCCATCAGAGAAGAAAATAAAAAATAAAAGGAATCCAAATCAGAAAAGAAGAAGTAAAACAGTCACTGTCTACAGATGACATGATAGTATACATAGAGAATCATAAAGATGCTACCAGGAAACTACTAGAGCTAATCAATGAACTTGGTAAAGTAGCAGGATACAAAATTAATGCACCAAAATCTCTTGCATTCCTATATACTAATGATGAAGAATCTGGAAGAGAAATTAAGGAAACACTCCCATTTACTACTGCAACAAAAAGAATAAAATACCTAGGAATAAACCTACCTAAGGAGACAAACGATCTGTAGGCAGAAAACTATAAGACACTTATGAAAGAAATTAAAGATGATACAGATGGAGAGCTATACCTTGTTCTTGGATTGGAAGACTCAACCTTGTGAAAATGACTCTACTACCCAAAGCAATCTACATATTCAATGCAATCCCTATCAAACTACCAATGGCATTTTTCACAGAACTAGAACAAAAAATTTCACAATTTGTATGGAAACACAGAAGACCCCAAATAGCCAAAGCAATCTTAGGAAAGAAAAACGGAGCTGGAGGACTCAGGTTCCCTGACTTAAGACTATACTACAAAGCTATAGTAATCAAAACAGTATGGTACTGCCAAAATAGAAATATAGATCAAGGAACAGGATAGAAAGCCCAGGGATAAACCCACACACATATGCTCAACTCATCTTCGATAAAGGAGGCAAGAATATGCAGTGGAGAAAAGACAGCCTCTTCAATAAGTGGTGCTGGGAAAACTGTAGCTGCAGCTACATGTAAAAGAATGAAATTAGAACACTCTCTAACACCATACAGAAAAATAAACTCAAAATGGATTAAAGACCTAAATGTAAGGCCAGACACTATCAAACTCTTAGAGGGAAAAATAGGCAGAACACTCTATGACATAAATCACAGCAAGATCTTTTTTGATCCACCTCCTAGAGAAATGGAAATAAAAACAAAAATAAACAAATGGGACCTAATGAAACTTCAAAGCTTTTGCACAGCAAAGGAAACCATAAGCAAGATAAAAGGACAATGCTCAGAATGGGAGAAAATATTTGTTAATGATGCAACTGACAAAGGATTAATCTCCAAGATATACAAGCAGCTCAGGTAGCTCAATATGATAAAAACAAACAACCCAATCGAAACATGGGCAGAAGACCTAAGTGGACATTTCTCCATAGAAGATGTACAGATTGCCAACAAACACATGAAAGGATGCTCAACATCACTAATCATTAGAGAAATGCAAATCAAAACTACAATGAGGTATCACCTCATATCAGTCAGAATGGCCATATCACCAAAAAAATCTACAAACAATAAATGCTGGAGAGGATGTGGATAAAAGGAAACCCTCTTGCACTGTTAGTGGGAATGTAAATTGATACAGCCACTATGGAGAATAGTATGGAGGTTCCTTAAAAACTAAAAATAGAACTACCATATGACTCAGCAATCCCACTACTGGGCACATACCCTGAGAAAACCATAATTCAAAAAGGGATATGTACCACAATGTTCATTGCGGCACTATTTACAATAGCCAGGACATGGAAGCAACCTAAGTGTCCATTGACAGATGAATGGATAAAGAAGATGTGGCACATATATACAATGGAATATTACTCAGCCATAAAAAGAAATAAATTAAACTATTTGTAGTGAGGTGGATGGACCTAGAGTCTGTCACACAGAGTGAAGTAAGTCAGAAAGAGAAAAACAAATACCGTATGCTAACCCATATATACGGAATCTAAAAAAAAAGGTTCTGATGAACCTATGGGCAGGACAGGAATAAAGATGCAGACGTAGAGAATGGACTTGAGGACACGGGGAAGGGGAAAGGTACGCTGGGACAAAGTGATAGAGTGGCACGGACATATATACACTACCAAATGTAAAACAGATAGCTAGTGGGAAGCAGCCGCATAGCACAGGGAGATCAGCTCGGTGCTTTGTGACCACCTAGAGGGGTGGGATAGGGAGGGTGGGAGGGAGACGCAATGGGGAGAGTATATGGGGATATATGTATATGTATAGATGACTCACTTTGTTATACAGCAGAAACTAACACACCATTGTAAAGCAATTATACTCCAATAAACATGTTAAAAAAAAAAGATATCATTCCACAGTTTTCTGGCATGTGTGCTTCTAATGAGAACTGACAGGTCACTCCTATCTTTCTTCCTTTACATGTAATAAGTTCTTTTTTCTCTAGGTTTTTACAAGATTTTCTTTTTATCACTGATATTCGGAAATTTGATTGTGATGTGGCATATTGAGTAGTTTTCCTTTTCTCTCTTTTTCTTTTTTAAAGGCTGCTTTGTGTTCATCGAATTACTTGGGTATGTAGATTTATAGTTTTCATCAAATACAGAAAAATTTTTGCTATTTTTTCAAAAATATTTTTCTGCTTCATTTCTGAAATCCAGTTACAATATTTTATACTGCCTTATGTTGTCTCAGATGTCACAGGCTCTATTCTTTTATTACAACTTTATATTTTCTATGCTTCAGTTTGGATTGTTTTGTTTCTGTTGTTATGTCTTTTAACTCACTGTTCTTTGCTTCTGCAGTGTCTGGTATCCTCTTAAGTCCAACCGAGAATCTTTAAAATTTCTGATATTGTGTTTTAGCCCTAGGATTTCCATTTGCTTATTTTATATATCTTACATTTCTCTCATGACTATGTTTATTTTTTCCTTTAAATACTTGAACGTATTTATAATTGCTTAAAATTTTTTTTTTAATTTTTTGACATGCAAAAAGCTGTATATAATTAATGTATACAACTTCATGATTTTGGAGATAAGTATAACCCATGGAATAATCACTGCAATCTGTGCCATGAACTTATTCATCACCTCCAAAAGCTTCCTCCTGCCTTCCTATTTATTAATATTATTATTGCTGTTGTTATTTTGTGATAACACTTAACGTAAGATCTACCCTTTTAGCAAATTTTAAACAATACAGTATTATTAACTATAGGCACTAACTATGCTGTACAGTAGATCTCTAAGACTTATTCATCTTGGACTTCCGGGAAGATGGCAGAAGAGTAAGACGCGGAGATCACCTTCCTCTCCACAGATACACCAGAAATACATCTACGCGTGGAGCAACTCCTACAAAACACCTACTGAACGCTGGCAGAAGACCTCAGACCTCCCAAAAGGCAAGGAACCCCCCACGTACCTGGTTAGGGCAAAAGAAAAAACTAAACAGAGACAAAAGGATAGGGACGGGTCCTGCACCAGCGGGAGAGAGCTGTGAAGGAGGAAAAGTGTCCACACACTAGGAAGCCCCTTCGCGGGTGGAGACTTCGGGAGGCGGAGTGGGGGAGCTTGGGAGCCGCGGAGGAGAGCACAGCAACAGGGGTGCGGAGGGCAAAGCGGACAGATTCCAGCGCAGAGGATCGGGCCGACCGGCACTCACCAGCCGAGAGGCTTGTCTGCTCGCCCGCCGGGGCGGGCGGGACTGGGAGCTGAGGCTCCGGCTTTTGTCGGAGCGCTGGGAGAGGACTGAGGTTGGCGGCGTGAACACAGCCTGCAGGGCGTTGGTGCGCCGCGGCTGGCCGGGAGAGAGTCCGGGGAGGGGTCTGGACCTGCCGAAGAGGCAAGAGACTTTTACGTCCCTCTTTGTTTCCTGGTGCACGAGGAGAGGGGATTAAGAACGTCCCTCTTTGTTTCCTGGTGCACGAGGAGAGGGGATTAAGAACGCTGCTTGAGAGAGCTCCAGGGACGGGCGCGAGCCGCGGCTAAGAGTGCAGAGCCCAGAGACGGACATGGGACGCTAAGGCCGCTGCTGCCGCCGCCAGGAGGCCTGTGTGCGAACACGGGTCACTGGCCACACGCCCTTCCGGGGAGCCTGTGCAGCCCGCCACTGCCAGGGTCCCGGGATCCAGGGACGGCTCCCCGGGAGAGCGCACGGCGCGCCTCAGGCTGCAGCGTCACGCCGGCCTCTGCCGCTGCAGGCCCGCCCCGCACTCCGTGACCCTCCCTACCCCCCCGGCCTGGGTGAGCCAGAGCCTCCGAATCAGCGGCTCCTTTAACCTCGTCCTGTCTGAGCAAATAACAGACGCCCTCCGGCGACCTACACGCACAGGCGGGGCCAAATCCAAAGCTGAGCCCCTGGGAACTATCAGAACAAAGAAGAGAAAGGGAAATCTCTCCCAGCAGCCTCAGAAGCAGCGGATTAAAGCTCCACAATCAACTTGATATACCCTGCATCTGTGGAATACCTGAATAGACAACGAATCATCCCAAATTAAGGAGCCCTGTGGATGAAAGGCTCTTGGTGCTGCAGCCAGGACTCAGTGCTGTGCCTCTGAGGTGGGAGAGCCAACTTCAGGACACTGGTCCACAAGAGGCCTCCCAGCTGCACATAATATCAAACAGCAAAAATCTCCGAGAGATCTCCATCTCAACGCCAGCACCCAGCTTCACTCAACGACCAGCAAGCTACAGTGCTGGACATCCTATGCCAAACAACTAGCAAGACAGGAACACAACCCCACCCATTAGCAGAGAGGCTGCCCAAAATCATAGTAAGTCTACAGACACCCCAAAACACACCACCAGACGTGGACCTGCCCACCAGAAAGACAAGATCCAGCCTCATCCACCAGAACACAGGCACTAGTACCCTCCACCAGGAAGCCTACACAACCCACTGAACCAACCTTAGCCACTGGGGACAGACACCAAAAACAACAGGAACTACGAACCTTCAGCCTGCAAAAAAGGAGACCCCAAACACAGTAAGATAAGCAAAATGAAAAGACAGAAAAACACACAGCAGATGAAGGAGCAAGATAAAAACCCACCAGACCTAACAAATGAAGAGGAAATAGGCAGTCTACCTGAAAAAGAATTCAGAATAATGATAGTAAGGTTGATCCGAAATCTTGGAGATAGAATGGACAATAGAATGGACAAATTGCAAGAATCAGTTAACAAGGACCTAGAAGAACTAAAGATGAAGCAAGCAACGATGAACAACACAATAAATGAAATTAAAAGTACTCTAGATGGGATCAATAGCAGAATAACTGAGGCAGAAGAACGGATAAGTGACCTGGAAGATAAAATAGTGGAAATAACTACTGCAGAGCAGAATAAAGAAAAAAGAATGAAAAGAACTGAGGACAGCCTCAGAGACCTCTGGGACAACATTAAACGCACCAACATTCGAATTATAGGGGTTCCAGAAGAAGAAGAGAAAAAGAAAGGGACTGAGAAAATATTTGAAGAGATTATAGTTGAAAACTTCCCTAATATGGGAAAAGAAATCGTTAATCAAGTCCAGGAAGCACAGAGAGTCCCATACAGGATAAATCCAAGGAGAAATACGCCAAGACACATATTAATCAAATTGTCAAAAATTAAATACAAAGAAAACATATTAAAAGCAGCAAGGGAAAAACAACAAATAACACACAAGGGAATCCCCATAAGGTTAACAGCTGATCTTTCAGCAGAAACTCTGCAAGCCAGAAGGGAGTGGCAGGACATATTGAAAGTGTTGAAGGAGAAAAACCTGCAACCAAGATTACTCTACCCAGCAAGGATCTCATTCAGATTTGATGGAGAAATTAAAACCTTTACAGACAAGCAAAAGCTGAGAGAGTTCAGCACCACCAAACCAGCTCTACAACAACTGCTAAAGGAACTTCTCTAGGCAAGAAACACAAAAGAAGGAAAGGACCTACAATAACGAACCCAAAACAATTAAGAAAATGGGAATAGGAACACACATATCAATAATTACCTTAAATGTAAATGGACTAAATGCTCCCACCAAAAGACACAGATTGGCTGAATGGATACAAAAACAAGACCCATATATTTGCTGTCTACAAGAGACCCACTTCAGACCTAGAGACACATACAGACTGAAAGTAAGGGGATGGAAAAAGGTATTTCATGCAAATGGAAACCAAAAGAAAGCTGGAGTAGCAATTCTCATATCAGACAAAATAGACTTTAAAACAAAGACTATTAGAAGAGACAAAGAAGGACACTACATAATGATCAAGGGATCGATCCAAGAGGAAGATATAACAATTGTAAATATTTATGCACCCAACATAGGTGCACCTCAATACATAAGGCAAATACTGACAACCATAAAAGGGGAAATCGACAGTAACACATTCATAGTAGGGGACTTTAACACCCCACTTTCACCAATGGACAGATCATCCAAAATGAAAATAAATAAGGAAACACAAGCTTTAAATGATACATTAAACGAGATGGAGTTAATTGATATTTATAGGACATTCCATCCAAAAACAACAGAATACACATTTTTCTCAAGTGCTCATGGAACATTCTCCAGGATAGATCATATCTTGGGTCACAAATCAAGCCTTGGTAAATTTAAGAAAATTGAAATTGTATCAAGTATCTTTTCTGACCACAACGCCATGAGACTAGATATCAATTACAGGAAAAGATCTGTAAAAAATACAAACACATGGAGGCTAAACAATACACTACTTAATAATGAAGTGATCACTGAAGAAATCAAAGAGGAAATCAAAAAATACCTAGAAACAAATGACAATGGAGACACAACGACCCAAAACCTGTGGGATGCAGCAAAAGCAGTTCTAAGGGGGAAGTTTATAGCAATACAAGCCCACCTTAAGAAGCAGGAAACATCTCGAATAAACAACCTAACCTTGCACCTCAAGCAATTAGAGAAAGAAGAACAAAAAAACCCCAAAGCTAGCAGAAGGAAAGAAATCATAAAAATCAGATCAGAAATAAATGAAAAAGAAATGAAGGAAACAATAGCAAAGATCAATAAAACTAAAAGCTGGTTCTTTGAGAAGATAAACAAAATAGATAAACCACTAGCCAGACTCATTAAGAAAAAAAGGGAGAAGACTCAAATCAATAGAATTAGAAATGAAAAAGGAGAGGTAACAACTGACACTGCAGAAATAAAAGAGATCATGAGAGATTACTACAAGCAACTCTATGCCAATAAAATGGACAATCTGGAAGAAATGGACAAATTCTTAGAAATGCACAACCTGCCAAGAATGAATCAGGAAGAAATAGAAAATATGAACAGACCAATCACAAGCACTGAAATTGAAACTGTGATTAAAAATCTTCCAACAAAGAAAAGCCCAGGACCAGATGGCTTCACAGGCGAATTCTATCAAACATTTAGAGAAGAGCTAACACCTATCCTTCTCAAACTCTTCCAAAATATAGCAGAGGGAGGAACACTCCCAAACTCCTTCTACGAGGCCACCATCACCTTGATACCAAAACCAGACAAGGATGTCACAAAGAAAGAAAACTACAGGCCAATATCACTGATGAACATAGATGCAAAAATCCTCAACAAAATACTAGCAAACAGAATCCAACAGCACATTAAAAGGATCATACACCATGATCAAGTGGGGTTTATTCCAGGAATGCAAGGATTCTTCAATATACGCAAATCTATCAATGTGATAAACCATATTAACAAACTGAAGGAGAAAAACCATATGATCATCTCAATAGATGCAGAGAAAGCTTTTGACAAAATTCAACACCCATTTATGATAAAAACCCTGCAGAAAGTAGGCATAGAGGGAACTTTCCTCAACATAATAAAGGCCATATATGACAAGCCCACAGCAAACATCATCCTCAATGGTGAAAAACTGAAAGCATTTCCACTAAGATCAGGAACAAGACAAGGTTGCCCACTCTCACCACTCTTATTCAACATAGTTTTGGAAGTTTTAGCCACAGCAATCAGAGAAGAAAAGGAAATAAAAGGAATCCAAATCGGAAAAGAAGAAGTAAAGCTGTCACTGTTTGCAGATGACATGATCCTATACATAGAGAACCCTAAAGATGCTACCAGAAAACTACTAGAGCTAATCAATGAATTTGGTAAAGTGGCAGGATACAAAATTAATGCACAGAAATCTCTGGCATTCCTATATACTAATGACGAAAAATCTGAAAGTGAAATCAAGAAAACACTCCCATTTACCATTGCAACAAAAAGAATAAAATATCTAGGAATAAACCTACCTAAGGAGACAAAAGATCTGTATGCAGAAAATTATAAGACACTGATGAAAGAAATTAAAGATGATACAAATAGATGGAGACATATACCATGTTCTTGGATTGGAAGAATCAACATTGTGAAAATGACTCTACTACCGAAAGCAATCTATAGATTCAATGCAATCCCTATCAAACTACCACTGGCATTTTTCACAGAACTAGAACAAAAAATTTTGCAATTTGTATGGAAACACAAAAGACCCCGAATAGCCAAAGCAATCTTGAGAACGAAAGAAGGAACTGGAGGAATCAGGCTCCCAGACTTCAGACTATACTACAAAGCTACAGTTATCAAAACGGTATGGTACTGGCACAAAAACAGAAAGATAGATCAATGGAACAGGATAGAAAGCCCAGAGATAAACCCACGCACATATGGTCAACTTATCTTTGACAAAGGAGGCAGAAATGTACCGTGGAGAAAGGACAGCCTATTCAATAAGTGGTGCTGGGAAAACTGGACAGCTACATGTAAAAGTATGAAGTTAGATCACTCCCTAACACCATACACAAAAATAAGCTCAAAATGGATTAAAGACCTAAATGTAAGGCCAGAAACTATCAAACTCTTAGAGGAAAACATAGGCAGAACACTCTATGACATAAATCACAGCAAGATTCTTTCTGACCCACCTCCTAGAGTAATGGAAATAAAAACAAGAGTAAACAAATGGGACCTAATGAAACTTAAAAGCTTTTGCGCAGCAAAGGAAACCATAAAGAAGACCAAAAGACAACCCTCAGAATGGGAGAAAATATTTGCAAATGAAGCAACTGACAAAGGATTGATCTCCAAAATTTATAAGCAGCTCATGCAGCTTAATAACAAAAAAACAAACAACCCAATCCAAAAATGGGCAGAAGAACTAAATAGACATTTCTCCAAAGAAGATATACAGAGTGCCAACAAACACATGAAAGAATGCTCAACATCACTAATCATGAGAGAAATGCAAATCAAAACTACAATGAGATATCATCTCACACCAGTCAGAATGGCCATCATCAAAAAATCTAGAAACAATAAATGCTGGAGAGGGTGTGGAGAAAAGGGAACCCTCTTACACTGTTGGTGGGAATGTAAATTGATACAGCCACTGTGGAGAACAGTATGGAGGTTCCTTAAAAAGCTACAAATAGAACTACCATATGACCCAGCAATCCCACTACTGGGCATATACCCTGAGAAAACCATAATTCAAAAAGAGTCATGTACCAAAATGTTCATTGCAGCTCTATTTACAATAGCCCAGAGATGGAAACAACCTAAGTGTCCATCATCGGATGAATGGATAAAGAAGATGTGGCACATATATACAATGGAATATTACTCAGCCATAAAAAGAGACGAAATTGAGCTATTTGTAATGAGGTGGATAGACCTAGAGTCTGTCATACAGAGTGAAGTAAGTCAGAAAGAGAGAGACAAATACCGTATGCTAACACATATATATGGAATTTAAAAAAAAAAAAAAAAATGTCATGAAAAACCTAGGGGTGAAACAGGAATAAAGACACAGACTTACTAGAGAATGGACTTGAGGCTATGGGGAGGGGGAAGTGTAAATGGTGACAAAGCGATAAAGAGGCATGGACATATATACACTACCAAACGTAAGGTAGATAGCTAGTGGGAAGCAGCCGCATAGCACAGGGAGATCAGCTCGGTGCTTTGTGACCGCCTGGAGGGGTGGGATAGGGAGGGTGGGAGGGAGGGAGACGCAAGCGGGAAGAGATATGGGAATATATGTATATATATAACTGATTCATTTTGTTGTGAAGCTGAAACTAACATACCATTGTAAAGCAATTATACTCCAATAAAGATGTTAAAAAAAAAAAAAAAAAGAAATAGCTACATAAATATGTTATTTAAAAATAAGGAAACAAAAACTAAAACGAACATCTAAAAAGAATTATTAGTTGCCTCTGAGGGGAAGAAATTGGTGGTAGAAAGAGGTGGGACAGGGAAATCTAAAAAAAAAAAAAAAAAAAAAAAAAAAAAAAAAAGACTTATTCATCTTGTAAAACAAAACCTTGTACACTTTGACTAATACTTCCCCATTTCTCTCCACATACACTGGCAATTGCCGTTTTACCATCTGCTTCCACATGTTTTACTATTTTAGACTCCATGTATAAGTGAGATCATGGTTGTTGTTTTTTTCTGTGTCTGCCTTATTTCACTTAGCTTAATGTCCTCCAGTTTCATCTTGTTGCAAATGTCAGGATTTTCTTCTTTTTAAAGGCTGAATACTATTCCATTGTATGTATGTGCATTTTCTTTATCCACTCATCTGTCAATGAACATTTAGGTTGTTTCCAGGTATTGGCTATTGTGAGTAATACTGCAATGAACATGGGAGTGTGGATATCTTCTTGAGATCCAGATTTCATTTCCTTTGGATGTATACACAGTAGTGGAATTGCTGGATCATATGGTAGTTTGATTTTTAATTTTTTTAAATTTTTTTTATGTTTTCCATAATGGCTGTACTAATTTACATTCCTGCCAAAGTGTGCAAGGGTTCTCTTTTCTCCACCTCCTTGCCAACACTTGTTATCTTTTGTCTTTTTGATAATAACCATTCTAACAGGTATGAGGTGATATATCATTGGTTTTGATTTGCCTTTCCCTAACGATTATTGATATCGAGCACCATTTTTAATGTACCTATTGGCCATTTGTATGTCTTCTTTGGAGAAATGTCTATTAAGATTCTTCACCCATTTTTTTATGGCAGTGGGAAAATTAAGAGGAGGGGAATAGGGAGAGTTCAGTGTGGCTACAAAGATCCCTGCAACTGTTTTGTGGCTGCATATCTACAGGGTGAACATCAGTGCTTTACAGTTGTCCATTTGTTGCACAAACAACCTAATAGCTGCATGAATAAAAATAAAAATTTCAGTATATTCTCTCCTTTGTCATTCATCAGAACATAACCTATTCTAGGCCTTGTGTGAACTCTGGGAATTATTCAGCTTTGAGATACCTAGTAGTTTTTCATTGCCCAGCATCGTAGAGTCTCACTTGTATATATAGAAAAGCACAGTATTCCGGCAAAGATTCAAGAAAATCCTTGTACAGAATTCTGGAGCTCCTTCTGTACATAGCTCCCTCCTCTCTGGAACAATGCCTCACAAATTCCAGCTGTCTCAGCCTACTTAATTCCAACCTCTGTCCCCTCAACCCAGTGAAACTGCTATACTCTGCTTGGGTTTCCTCTTCCTACAACATGGTTCACTCTTTGTCTCCAAGAAGGAAGTCTGGGCAATCAAAGGTCATCCTGTTTGTTTCTCTTCTTTCAGTGGTTGCAATCCTAGCTTGCAGTTTGTTTTCTGGAATCACTTCAGGTACCAGATACTCTCTCAATGTTCAGTTAGAAAAATAGATGCAATCTAGGTCTTTCAAATAGGAATGGCTTTAATACAGGAAAATACATGACTACAAAACAATTGGAAATCCTGAAAGAATAATGTCCAGGAAGGCCACCAGTAGATTTAATCTTTGTTATTAGCTTTGAGAAAGGTAGGAATTTGCAGAACTATGGGAAACTGCAGACAATAAATTTAGGCACCTCCACCACAAAGACAGGTGACTTGCAGAAAAAAGCCTGAAGGTCACCGCAAAATTTCATGTCTGCTAAAGCCCATGCATTTTCCTCCCACTACCAGGGGAACAAAAATATCGTATCTTTTTCTCATCTACCTTCTATATATTACAGGAATGCTCTTTGTTGGAGGATAGAAGGGAGAGCATAGAAAGAGGGCAATGTTGAGTTTCCAACAGATAATCGGCACAAATAGAACACTTGATTAAGAGCCAAAAGTGTCTGTTCAGATCTTTGATCTGCCACAGTTATCTGCATGACCAAGTCAAGTCACATAACCTCCAGAGTCAGGGATACCCAAGACCACCCTCAGCCTCAATAAATTCCTAAAGGACTCCCAGAACTCAGAAAAGCTGTTATATTCATATATGGTTTATCATGGGGAAACAGAACATACTAAAGTCAGCAAAGGGAAAAGTGCATAGGGAGGAGTCCCAGAAAAACCAGGTATAAACATCTATTTGTCCTCTCCCCAGTGGAGTCACATGGACAGTGCTTCATTATCTCAGCAACAATGTGTGGCAATGCATGTGAAGTGTTGCCAACCAGGGAAACTCACTCAAATCCTGCTGTCCAGAGATTTTATTGGCTATCAGTCACATAGGATACAACATCTGTATGACTGAACTCAGCCTCTCAGACAACAACCTCCCAGAGGTCAAATTGCTAGAGTGGCCTAAATCTTCAGGCATACAAAAATGGTTATTCACCAAAAATCATATTGTTAGTGTAACCTGTCTGATGTGGTGTAGGACCCTCAGGCCTACAAAGGCTCAGAGGTCATCTCCCACGAGCCAACAGACTTAGGAAATGCACAGCAGCCCAGGTCTGCTGGTTACCCCTTTCCTGCACACCTCGCTGAGCTTAGGTTCACTATTTATAAAATGAGGCTTGTTGTGACTGTAAATGGGATCTTGTATACAGAAAGTGCCTGGCATATAATTGATAAGGAATTTATATGTATTGGTACAGTCCAAAAACAGAATAAGGACTTCAGCCTTTCCAACATCCAAATATCTGCATGGTTCTACATATTAAACAGATAATTAATTGATTTTTGCCATACAATACTGTCCCTTCAGGGTGGCTATCCAGAAGTATTGGGACGTAATAGAAATCGTCTACAGGTATGCCATTTATACTCATTAAATACTTAGAATCTTACTATTAGGGTAGATTCACGTCATGTGTAGGTTGTGCTCTGCACAAGCACCTAGCTGAAGTGGCAAGTCAGGGAATAAACGCAGCCCAATTTTTGCTTTTGCCAAGCTATGTGCCACAAGCTCTAGCTTCCTAGGAACAGCTTTTTTCAAATTTCATACATAGGCCTGTTAGAGCATTCTAAATATTTACCATAGGAATTCTAATTACCATTTTATTGAATACAAGATGTATAACACACCAAATGAAACAATGTGTTCTGTGATGCACGGAAACACTTTGATTTAAAATAGGAATAAGCAGTTGATATTCTTCCAGGAAAAAAAACAAAAAAACGCTGTGAAAATATTCTACACACACCACACCACTTCCAAAAGCTACAAAGAAGAGATGTTGCTCGGATCCTCTGCTGTTTATTTTAGCATTAAAGCCATTAGCTCTGGTTATTAGATTCTCACAGGAGACAGGAAAGATTACCGCTAATCGTAGGCACTATAAATTACCATGTATGTTGATGACATTTTAATGTTCATGACAAATCCAGACAAATCTTGGTAGGCTTTGTTGGATTTACTGGATTAATTTATATAATTGTCAGAATATAAAATTAACTACGAAAATCTGGCCTGACACCAATGAATGACTTTTGCCTAAAGCAATTGATCACTTACCGGCCTTTCCCTCACAAAGTACTGAGGATACAATAAAATATCAAGGACTCCGTAATCTTGGCAAAATCATAAATACTGAAAATAAAACCAGGCAAAGGTTCACAAACACGAATTTCCTGGCAGATATTTGCCAGCATTTCCTGTTTTTTTCTCCTTTCTTTTTCTCTCTCCTACAGGTGTTAGTCTAGGCTTTTCTTACCTGAACACAATATCTTCTCAAAAATATCTGTCTTCATAGGGCAGGTCATGAGCAATGGAGTGGCAATTTCTATAAGCTTCCCCATCTCAAGGATAAGGTTAGAGTGCATAAAAGGGAAAGAAGAATGAAAATCAGCAGCCATGTCTCAGTCAGCAGAGGACTTTTCTTTTGGTTTCCTTGGTTTCCAAACCAAATGACCTGGGAACTAAAATCATCAATTTGTTCCAGTTTTCTAGTTCTCTCCAACTCTTCCCAACCCAGCCCACTATCCAGGAATATCTGATCCAGCAGAGTGAGATTCCAAAGCATGGAAAATGTCAACTGTCAACAAGTGTTCAATTCTTTTATTTGAAAATCATATTTGAGAAGTATGACTGATACTATTAATTGACTCCGTCTCATGATCTTCTCTTCTTTTTTTTTTTTTTTTTTTTTTTTTTTGCAGTACGCGGGCCCCTCACTGTTGTGGCCTCTCCTGTTGCGGAGCACAGGCTCCGGACGCGCAGGCCCAGCGGCCATGGCTCATGGGCCCAGCCGCTCCGCGGCATGTGGGATCCTCCAGGACCGGGGCACGAACCCGTGTCCCCCGCATCAGCAGGCGGACTCTCAACCACTGCGCCACCAGGGAAGCCCTATCTTCTCTTCTTTTGATGCAGAATCAAGATCTGACTTGGTGCAGTAGTCCCCAGATTCCACTGAAGCCAGACCTATCTAAATGATTATAAGGGGACTTCCCTGGTGGTCCAGTGGCTAAGTTCTACTGAAACCAGGCGTATCTAAATGATTATAAAGGGACTTCCCTGGTGGTCCAGTGGCTAAGACTCTGCGCTCCCAATGCAGGGTGCCTGGGTTTGATCCCTAGTCAGGGAACTAGATCCCACATGCATGCCGAAACTAAGAGTTCGCATGCCGCAACTAAAGATCTCGCATTCCACAACCAAGACCCTTTGCAGCCAAATAACTAAATATTTTTAAAATAAATAAATAAATAAATGGTTATAAGGTGTAAACTGAGAATTCTGGGAAGTTATGATTTCCTGATGCAGACAGTGGCCCTGTTTCTTCCTTCCTTCTTCCTGCCTGGGACCCAGACAGAATTCTGGAGGTGTAGCAGTCAGCTTGCAACCAAAATTTCTGTCATTCTACATACTAAGAATGACAGAGCCTGTTCAAACTCTGTATGTAGTAGGGTTTTCTATTATTTGCAGCCAAACACCCTCTTAACTGATGGGAGCAACATCTCTATGTCTCACACAGAGAAGATATTACACTCAGCATCCTTAATATGGTAGTAAAGCAGTCCATTTCCATGACAGCACTATGTCGCCATAATTGTCAGACAAATTAAAATGTGGTTAATTGTTACATAATGTTCCCTATATAGTGCCGTTTGATGTTTATGGTAAAAACAAAGCCATCAAGATGCTAGAGTGTAGGCACAAAAACATCCCTAGAAGAGATAAAATCATTATCATTAAGCCGTGCCTCATCAGGAAAGCGGTTGCTAGTTCAGTCATAGTTTATGGTGAGCATTGCAATGGGAGGGCAAGAGGAGAGGGCCGGCAGATTAATCACCAGACTAACTGACTGGCTTTTAAATCCATTTCGATAAGTCTCCAAATATGGCTTTTATTAATACCAAGTGCAAGCTCAGTGTTATCACAAAGAAAGCACGGCTGTAGAGTGTAGAATCATAGCACACACAAGAAATTTTGACAAGCACCAGAAAACATTCTGTGGTAGAAAAGAAAATATTTATCTAGCTTCTCACACAGTAAAGAATATCTTATTTACTCTTCTCAAGAGGGTAGATGATTTTTACACCGAGTGAGAAAAGGGAGCGCTAAACATGGTAATCATGACATTCATCTGTTTCTCACCAATCAATATTTGTTCGAAATCTCCCCACAATCACACTGCATGTGAGTTAGGGAATGCCAAAATTGCTACAACCTGGCAGAATTGTTAGTGTCTGGTAACTGTGATCCAAGCTCCAGTGTTTGCGTGGATCCCTTCACAGAGTGGACAGCCATTGCTCACAAGACAAAGCGGAGCCGGCGTCTGCACGCTATATCGGCACAAACGGTCGACAACACTCGTTACACACCCACCTGTCTTATGCAAGGCAAAATGCTTCAATTACGAAGACATTATAAAAGGAACCTCTGATGACTGGGAGAGTTATCAAGGGTATCCATCCTCCCCAAAATAAACATCATATTGTTAATTGTGGTTGACATGCAATTTGCAAAAACACCTTAAGTTATTTGTATTACTAACAGCCATCTGAGGTCTTACTTTATCTCCTTAAATCTGCTGCAGTTTTCTGAATGAATTTTTATGGACACATTTACAAAAACAATTAGAAGTGCAAATAAAGAATTCCCTAAAGGCCCACTTATCTTGTGCGATTGGGGCACGGGTAAACCAAGCCCTTTGAAAAGCTCAGACACTTTCTCCCATTTCCTCCTCACCATGATGATAAACCAATCTAGTAAAGAAGAAGTGCAATTGACATCTGAATTATCTCCTTGGAGAGACATCTTGCAACACTAAAAATTAATCTCTTTACCTTTTGATGTTCCCCGAACTTCCTCTCTCTGTTCAGTCTGTAAGAGTTCTCTTTTCAGCTAGAAGTAACAAAATTTTCAGGAAGACACTATGATCCTTTTCCTCTACAAGTAAACTATTTTTGAGTATTCATCATCATTCAGGTCCTTCTTACACCATTATTATAGGTACTTGAATTATATGTATATATGGTATTTATGTATATTCAAAAAACTATTGTCAGTGTTCTCAGAAAGCAGGACCTGTTTATAAATATGTTCAATATAAGTGGAAAAATAAGAGTTGAATATACAGCACTAGTCGCAAGCATGACAGAGAATCTGTCACCAGCCCTACTCTCAAGAGAAAGGAGACAGGTACAAAAATAACGATAATACACGTAGAAATTGATCTATCATAAGAGAAGTAAAAATGAAGCAATAAAGGAACTCGAGGGGAGACTCTTCCTAGCTGAGATACCAGAGAAGGATTCACATAGAGGGTCCACCTGAAAGGGTGCAGCAAAAAGGCTGGTAGACGGCACGGTGGGAATGAGAGGAGAAAGGTGGAGAAACAAGGGATAATACAGACTGATTTCTCATCAAAAGTGAGAGGCATGTTCCAATTAAATAAATGAATCACATGAAAGTCATTGGCCCGAAACAGGGAGTCCTACATACGTCAGCAAATAGAAATCTGAACACAAAGTAGGGTAAACTACAGTAAGGCCAATCTCAGAGGTCCCTGGAAGCCAGTCTAAGAAACTGAAGCTTTATTTGGTGGATAATTACGACAATATTTATGATACTCTAAGGGTGCCTCACAAAGGCTAGAATTACAGTCTGGAAAGAGCTTCTAAGACAAATCACAGATGAATGGATCGGGCTGATTGTCCAAAGGCTCCAGTATACAGTGCAGAACTCTCATCCATCTGATGTCTGTTCCTCAACCAATCCTGCAAGAGGCCTGGTATTTACTCTCCTCCAGAAAAGAACTATGTATAATCAAGCAATACAACTCCGAGTCAAGAGGATCACTGGCTTTACCTTCCATTCATGCCAATTTCGAGATTTAGACTGAAGCTTTCTCCGTACTCTTTGTGAGTCTTCAAAGTTCCAGACTTCTTTAAACATCTGTGCCTACATGTAATAATTTCCCAAGTTTCCCCATAGTTTTCCAGCAAACAGGAGAGAGAATAAATAAGAGGTTTTCACACAGCAGGGAGACTAAACTACATCAATAAAGTTAAATTACAAATAATCTACAAGAATATATGTATTACATATATATGTTAAACACAATGCTAATTCAATTTCCTTAAACACTTGACGAGACCTATTTTCTGCGAGACTTCTTGCTAACAGGCCCTCAATCACATTAAGTGCTCACAAAGCGCATGGAAGTTGTATTTTATCATACAGCCTTAATTGAGCTGTCTAGGTTAAAGAAGCTGAATGTTAAGGAAATGTTTATTATACAAGCACACTTAATCTGAAGCTGGAAAGAAACATTTCTGTAGCATCGGGTGTAATGTATCCTGAAAAAGGCAAGAAAAAAGGCCTTTTATCAACCTCTCATTTCAGTGAATTACGTTTATGGAGTCCTTCTACTGCTATGAATCTGGTTTCACTCCAACGTGAAGAGGAGTTAAGTCCCAAATCCCTCTCAGTTGAATCTCATCATGTCCTTGTCCCTTGTTTTCCATCAAGACATATGCCTTTACTATCCATACAGTGCAGTCACAGTCATTTACACCTGCTCTTACTTATAGCAGCCATTTATTTACAGCAAGGCAAACAAAGTGTAAATCTAGGTATCTAGAGACATTTATTAGTTCAAATATTTGTTTCAGTTAACTTGTCATTGGAGAATTAGCTATTATTTTCTTTATCCTTTTAATCTTTTGGGGTTTTTTTCAGTTGTTGGGAGAAGTGGAGGAGAGTCTTCATTTTGTTAAATTGACATTTTCCTCTTCTTTGATACTTTTGAACCTGAATATCAGGATAATGACAACAGCCAGTGAAATTCAGTATCTACATTAAGCAAGGGAAGCAGGATTAAAAACTTTTCTACTTTTTATTTTGTTCGACACTAAAACATCAAAGAGTGAGCTCATCAAAACAGACAGTATTAATTAAATCAAGCTATTCACCTTCATCTTCTTAACAAAGGAGATATTCTGCATGAACAGATTATAGTGTTGTTTTCATAATCTAAATTTATTTTAAAATATAGTAAACAAAAACTTACGTAGTTTAATTTTAAATACTTTATGTGATTGTTTACCATCTAGAAAATAAATTTCCAAGAACAACAAGTAAATTCAATGAACAAGATTAATAAAATATAGTGATGAAAAAAATCATTCTTCCCAACGTGAAAAATATCTAGCTCTCATGTGGTATGTAATAGTGCTGACTAATTAATTAATTAATTCAGCAAACATTTATTGACAGCTGACTATGCTTCAAATACTCTTCTGGGTATTAGTTGTACCACAGTAAACAGCCCCCCCCCCCCCCGCGCCGAAATTCCTCTGTTCATTGAGCTTACATTCCAGCCATCGAGAACCATTCAGTAAAACAAGGAATAAGAAATAAGAAAAAAAATTACATAACTACCTAGAAATGGTTAATTTTTTTTAGTGTATACATTTTGATAAGGTAGCTTACAAATACTCCAAATGGAATTTGGCCAGAATTCCAAAGTCACAACCTCCTTACCCTATGACATAATAGACTCTTCCCAAAGCCATCTCTTTCTGAAAACCCTTGAAGAGGTACCACTGTTTCTGCAGAGACCTAAAATAATGTCGTCTTGATTCCAGGGACTACAATTAGAATATATTAGAACACAAACAGGATTTCATTTATTTTAACAAAAAGATTGTTCAAGTATAGTAGAAGAAAATGCAGTTCAAAAGTTAGCGATCACACTACCAAAAGTTGGGATTCAAAGTCACAGGCAACTCTCCAAAGCTCTTCCCACAACACCTGGCTGTGGCAGGACGTAGCAGACTAGGAGAGTGTGATGGAAACTCAAACACAAATCCTGACACAGAAATTTCTTAAAACACATCAAAATTATGTAACCATTAAGGAAAATGACCAACCACCAAACAATAGGTTTTTCCTACCATGTTCAAATTTATAAAGACCCAAAGCAATAATAAATACACTCTTGAAGTTTAAACAACAAAACTTTTTTTTTTTTTGGAAGCAACAAAAATAGTTTATCGTGCACCATTTTCAGATGCTGGATAGACAGAACTGGTGAGTGGGGAGAGGATTATTAGTGGAGAACTCCTGGCTGCTCTCCACACATATGCTGAACTTTCTTACCTTTGCTCAGAGTTCTACAAAATTTCTATAACTCCATATATTCAAATCCTACTCTTCTATCATTGTCATCAGGGAGGCAGTCTTTTTCTATCCTTCCAGTCTGCTCTCCTTGATTACGGCTTCATGGGGCAACCGATTTTTCTTGTGGTAGCAGGAGTCCTGCCAGTAGCAACTGAGGCTGAATGTTTCTTTGTTCTCATCCTAGAGCAGAAAGAGAGTGGCTTCTTCCCAAAAGTCCCAACACACTTTATCCCTCTTATTGGTCCAGATTAGCATGGGCCTATTCATCTCTGAATGAATCCCTGACAAAGGGCCTGGAACAACCGCAGTCAGTTTACACAGATCATCTGAGGTGCAGTGGATACCAGGGAATTAGCCACAGCGTCCACTACACCACCTCCCAAAGCCCAAGACGATTAACTCTTTTGCAAAGTTTCCTCCTCCTTTTTCTCTCCTCTCTCTACTCTTAGGCTAGAAGTAACTTTTCACTACCCAGACCTCTGATAATGTGTCTTTTGTACTCTTCTAAGGTGCGTCTCAATCCTGTGCCTGACTATGGTTATTGAGTTGTAATCCAAACGTGTCCTGGGATCCTTAGGGCGGCCTCTATTTATAGTCCATGTTGACTTGAGGCCAGACTCAGTACTCTTCACGTACCTATCCTTACAATTCCCCCCAAAATATCCAACTCCAAAAGGATTGGCAGTGAGCAATGTCAATTTATTTATGATTCACAGAAAGAAAAGGAAAATGATTCACCTCATATGTTTCATACCACACAGCAGGCCTTTCGGACCTGGCCTAAGGCCTGCTAAGTATGGCTCTCATGAACTCTCTGCCAGGTAGCCTCCTTGCACTGTCTCCAGAACCCTTATACTCCTGATTCTATGTGACGAACTCCCGTCCAGCGTTTTAAAGCAGGAGACAGAATCAGCAGGGATTCTGCCTGGACATGATTTTGCCGTCATAGTCACTCTTCGTTGCTTTCTTCCCCCAGATGTTTTCCATGGGGGAAGTAGAATGGACTATTTTCTCACTCTGAAAGTCATAGTGTATTAGTTTCCTGCTTATCTCTGCCTATCCCCCCTGCTTCAGTCCTAAATAAGAATAAATATAACAATAAGAGTAAATATAATGCTTGCCCTGATGTCCTTTGACTGTAGCCTAACAAAATATTCCATTAGACTTGTCTATTCCTTGCAAAAGTCTTCTAGTTATGCCCACCACTTTATCTCCAGCTGTACTGGTGGGTGGAGAGCAGAGGTGATAATTTTTTCTGGTGCATTTGTACATTCCTTCTCTTCCTACAAGAGTATAAGATCTTTGAGGGCAGACTCAATTTCTTACAGATCTTGTATACCACACCCCATTCTCTCAGTTAACATTAGATAAGAGAAAAGGAAATTATATACGTGCAAAAGTTACTAAAGGAATGTTAAGGTTTATTGTACTTCTCCCTACTTACTCTATAATGCTCAGCCCTTATAGCTGCCAGCTAGAACTCTTCCAATCTGGGTCCAGGATCAAATGAGCTGAAATATCATCGGTTTTTATTGACTTAAAAGACCAGAGGTCTTCCTATAACTTCCCCACCTTATATGTCCTTTGCCAACATCATTGAGCTTTTAGGAAGGAGATCTAATATAAAAACTTAGAAAGGTTCTCAGAGAAGATATGGAAAAGGTCACTCCCTACTCCATCTTAGGGAAGTTTCACTTTTAAAGGCTAAAATACCACTAGAATGAGATTCTATGGAGCCCAAGGGGCAAAACCTCACTGCTAAAAGTCACTGTGTAAGGTTTCTTGCTTGCCTCTGTCTGGCCCTTACCTTCAGCCTTAAATAACAATAAAAATAACAACAATAATGATAACAACAACAACAATAATAGTATCCACCATTTATTATTTACTATGTGCCACTCACTGTCCTAAGTACTTTTCGCACATTACTGAATGTAATTGCAATGCTACCAAATTTAAGTTCATAGGAGATAGGTATGGTTAATCTCATTATATATGTTAGGAAATTGAAGCGCAGAGAAAATACTTGTCCAAGACACTAAATGGAACAAGACTGAAGTCCAGCTCTGAATAATTTCGCTCCATATTCTGCAAAGAATTGTAATCAGTGAGCTCCAGTCTGAGTGTCTGGATACAGTTTGCTGTCTCCTTCCTGGTGAGAAGTCAGCCTGGAATAAATCTTGCCCCCTGGGTTGCAGTCACTCTATTTCAGTCTCATTATGTGTGGTGTTTAAATAGATCTACCTGACTTGACTTCTGCCTTGGCTTTTATCTAGTTTTCCTCTGGGATCAATAATGGAGTGAGTTGAATCAGGACCTATAACCCTGATCCCCTCCTCCAGTGCCCCAGACTAGAGTCTGCTTCCCATATCACCTCAGTCACAAACTTGTCTCTGAATTACACTGAAGGACCCTGAAAATCTTTGGGGCTGGAAAATTCACTTCTGGAGTGTGACTGTATCCAAAACAAGTCTAAGGGACAGAGGGTATAGGCCTCCTGGAGCTGTCAGAGATATTCTACCTTTTCATGGATTGAAAAACATAAACCTTAAAGGAAATCAGGGTGAGAGGACTGAAGTTATGAGGAAACCCATAAAAACCCTTACATCCACAACAAAAAAACCCAACATGCAAACATATATAATAATACCACTGGTATTTTACACACCTAAAATTAGCAATAATGGGCATAATACAATCACCATCTATTTGAAACATCTTATTCATAATAATATTATGTTTTAGTTTTTAAGTTTTCCCTCCTCTGCAGTTTTTTGTTATTTATGTAATTCATTTTGAATGGACTACTTAACTTGAAGAAAAGACATATGTCATGCAAAAACAAGTACTTTTTTTAGATCTATCTCATCTTAAAAAATAAACAATCATGGAGACAGCAAATGTCATAATAAAAGTTAACATTTATTGACTGCTCAGTACATGCTTGGCATTTTTATTGTTTTTGTTGTCAAATTAGAGATGAAGAAAATAAGGTCAGTAATATCCTAACAAAGAGTATGTGGCATGTGGGAAGCAAAAGACAGCGTTTAATTAGCTGGAGTCCCTGGAGATCTTGAAATTCCATCTTATCTAGGAAGTTTATAATGTTGTAACCAAAGTTACAAGGAAACCTAGAGCCTTTAAGGAAAAGGGATGAAATAAGCCCTGAGAAGAGACAAGATGTGCAAGCAGAAATTGAGGTTGCATCTCAGGTTGCCGAAAGATGCAGAGTGGACACTGACTTCTCTTTTGTGGGCAGAACGCACATAGCACTGACAGAGGCATGAGTCAGATAGATTCAGAAAGAACCGTTTTGACTTGGTACCAAGATGACTTCTCCAGGAACTCGGGATACTATCAAAAGAAATTACACATCCTGAGATCTCAGGAGAAATCCAGATGAAATTTATTTTAAAAGGACAAGGCTCCCAAGAATTGGGGAAAATCTTAAACAAAGGGAACCACAAAGAATCATATTGATGTATATCAAGTCTATGCCTAACTAAAGAAACAATTCAAAGGTGTTCCTGCGAATTACCTAACTTGTGTGTGACTTGACCCCATACAGAAATGTCCTCGCGCCTTAGTGAGGTTGGTGAGGTTGTATTTATGCTACATATTCTCCTCCACAGTGGATAAAAGCAAAAAAAAAAAAAAAAAAGCAACCTTGAATCCTAGGCATGAATGCTAGAATGGTAGACTATCATACAATAGAAGTGCAGAGTTACTGTGGAGTAACAGAAACTGGGAAAGCCAGGAATTCACCCCAGTTGAGAAGTTATGAGCTAAATGGTGAGTTAGGCAGAAGGCAGGCAGGCAGGCAGGAGTCCAGAGGAGCTAGAGTCAAAGGGCAGGAGAGAGCAGCGTGTTTGTTAGGAACCAGGCAGACACAGGGAAGGCAGAGCCTCTCGGCTCCCAGAGACTGGGCAAACACAGGTCAGAAACCAAGCAGGCAGGCCGAAGGCAGAAGGCGTAACTATCCCAGAGCAAAGGAAAGCAGATGGCTGGAGCCCTGGATAGGCAGTGTAGGACCAGGATTTCCACAGAGAGCGAAGGGACAGGGAAAAGAGGGTGGTAAAACAGGCTTATGGGCATGGAGAAATTTATGACGTATGTGTGCCTGTTTATGCACAGAAGGAGCAGAAACTGAATATTGATCCTATAACATAACCCATTTAACACTGAATTCTGAAGTTTTCTCTTTTTGCATAACTGAATAGACTATTTAGTAAATGCAAACATTATACTGACTGTCCATTTTACCCTTTCTCAAATGACCAATGACTCAAAACATTAGTTTGAGAAAGTTTTCTGCTGCTTCTTAAGGGATCACTGATATTTCCCAAAACTAAATTGTCACAGTCAGATGTCAGCAATGGTGGTCATGATCAAACACTCCTGAGATTCTAAACTTTTTCCACTACACTCTCTTTCATCGTATTTATACGTAATTCTCGAATGCATAATATCTGCACCCACTCACTTAATGTGGGGATGAAAATGGCTGAAGAGAAATTAATATAGTCATGGCTTTCATGGACAAGCTAGAATAAAATATGTTCCTACTGAAGACACAAAACAAGAAGGAGCCATTTGAGCTTTGCTCTGAAGGATTTATTTAAATATTTTAAATGTCAGCATAACACAGAGAAAAGGCTCTTAAACCAGAAATCAGAGATGTGTGGTCTACTCTCTGCTGTGCCCCTAAATCACTATTTTTACTAACCTCTTGATCACAGGTTCTTTATTTTTAAAATGACAAAGATTATTTCTTTAGCTTTAAAATTCTATGTTTCTAAGAAAGATTCTTCTAAGTATTCTAGGGGCTAATGATTAGAATGTGTTAACCATAAAGGCTATAGGATATCTTTCTCTGAAAGTCTTTAAATATAAATTAGAAAATTCTATATGGAATAAAGACTTATATGTAAAATCATAAAAATATAGAAGGACTAGAAGAAATAGTCATATTTTAGGCTAATTTTGTAGTGAGGAAATATTTTCTAAACATGACACAAAAACATAAAGAAAAAATAATAAATCTAACAATATGAAAATTATAAACTTCTATACAACAAAGTATGATACAATATGACATAACCAAAGTTAAAAACAAACTAATAAAAATGCAACACTGATCACAGGCGAAAAGTTGATTTCCCTGATATAAAAAAGGATCTTACAAATCAATAAGAAAAATGATGCAAACATCACCACTGAAAAATGGCAAAAAAACCCAAAAAAGCTAGAAATGCTTAGAAGAAACATAAATGTCACTAAACATATGAAAAGATGCTTAACTTCACTGATAGTTGGAAACATTTAAATTAAAAAATAGAGGTACAATTTTTCACCTCTCTGATTGGCAAGTTTTAAAAATAGCGTCACCAGTATTTGTTGAGAATGTGAAGAAACGAGTACTCTCATACACTTCTGGTTAGAGTATAAACTAACATAACTTTTTCGAGAGTGATCTGGCAGTATGTATTATAATTTTAAATGTGTATACCTTTCTCTCCTCAATTCCCTTAGCAGAATTTATCTTATAGAAATACTTGAATGAGTTTTTAAAAAATGAGCATTATTGAACTGTTGAGAAGGGTGAAAGCTAGAAAAAATTCAAATATCTACCAGTAAGAAGCAGGTTATATAAGTCACATTTCTTCTGTTCAGTGGAAAACTATGCAGTCATTGGGCAAAAAAGGACATTTCTGTATTGCTTATGCTTTTTTAACTTGTTCATATTGATTTTACAATACTAAGAATAACAAAAGAGTTGATGCTAGATAGATATTCTCTCTGATTGTAGAACTTAAGAATAATTCCACTGATTCATTTACCCATTTACTTATTCAACAAATATTTTTGTGTACCTATTGCATTGTTGCAATGCCCCATTAGAAAACTGGGTAAATATTTTCTCAAGTTCCCTTCTAGCTCTTTTTGTCAGTTTCCTTTCTCAAATACAGTGAAGATGGTGTTTGTTAGTATTTAAGACAACTTGAGAGGTTGACATATCTGATATAACAGCAGAAATAATCTTCCTTCTAAAAACCAACAGACAGCAGCAAGAAAGGTAGAACAGTTAAAAGGAGGTTGTGACAGCTGGTTATGGAGTTGTCTGGGAATGCCAGAGGGGTGTTTCTTACTGCTGTCACAGGGCTCATGCTGCTTTTTTGCTGGGCATGAAGGGTCTTGGAAGAAGAAAGTCACTGCTTCACTGTGTTTATTTGGTCTTAAAAATCTCAGTTCTTTCTTTCATCATGTAACTTAAGAGGAGAAGATAAAAAGGGAGATTTTCTGCAACATCACGAATTAACATTCATAACAGAGAAATTTGACAGGACTGAAAATCGACCAGTACGTGCATTGAAAATGTCAGCATGTTGAAATTTTTTCTTAATGGTTGGTAGGAAGCCCCTGCCCTGAAGCCTACCAGAGCTGCTCAGAGCCTTGGCTGCCCAGCCCTCTCCCAGGATTCCCAGACCTCCCCATGTTACAGCCAGTAAGGGCCTAATGCCTGTCCCGGCAGAGACATCCAGGATCTTGCTCCAGGGCATGGCTGCTGTCCATTCTGAAAGGTCAGGGTCAGTCCTCACCAGTGGTTGAATGTTTTGAGTATCACCTTGGGGAATCAGATATGTATTTCCACTTCTTCCTTTTAACAAATGGGGTAGCTGTTGCCTTGGAGGGTACTCAGAAACCTCCTGGGTGGTCACCATCCTCACCATCTTCACCACGGAGCTACCTCACTTTGGTATTGGCAAATCCCAAGATCCTCAGTCATGAACACCCTCACACCACCCTACTTCCACTACTGGGTCATGCCCACTCTGCACCTGTCATCCCACAGCTACACATGCAAGGCAATGATCCCTGACTCCCCATAGTTTTGACTGAAGCTTTGGATCTCCCTATTTTGTGCTATTAAGGGCCGAGTTCTGGGTTTCGTTATCTGTTTCATAAAATTAACGTTCATTTCTGTTATCTTACTTAGTATTTTACATCGCTGACTTTTCTCTCCTATTCCTGTTCTTTTCAGTTTTCAATATACTTTTGGACATTTTGCTCCCTACATTCACTTTCTTAACCTATTAGGACTCCCTTTACATCTCTGACCTGGCCTCTCATTAAAATTCAGAATCCACACCAGGTTTCTGCTTTGATTGACTGAGTGATTCTTCTCTGTGCCCATGTTTGGCAGGCATTTAACACTAATTAAAGATTTCTCTGATCTGTTCATAGGGCTCTTGGATAATCAACAAGAAGTCACTTTGATTGATAGCCACTGTCACAAAAATAGGAAGGCAGCACCTCTGAACAAATTTCCATGGAGAAATATTCAGTGGATGCAATGTTCCAAAGGAATGTCTGGACATATTTAACCACAAAGCAGGGTTTGTTTCTAAAGGACAACATGAGCTTTTATTGTCTGGCAACCATAGCAAAGTAAAGCCTGGAATAGGAATTCTGAATGTCCCTGAGGCCTGAAAAAGCCCCTGAGGTTCCCTTTCTCCTCCTCATTAGCTGGAACTCTTTGATGGTATGAAGGATCAACTAGAAATCTATAGCAATAAAGCTGGTGGTGAGGCCATCCCGGTAGGTGAGAAATTAAGACAGGAAGTGAATCCTGTGGGCTTTAAAATAATGAGGAGAAATGGCAAAACCAACAGCAGTGGGTAAAGGGCATGAACAACTAAAGAGTCTCCATGGGTCATCATTGGAAAACATATTATTTCAGTATATGTTCTCTTGATTTAGTGCCTGCTGCCTGAGGTCTGTGGTATGACTAAAGCTAATAAATCATCACTCTGGATGACAGCCTGAGCACCTGTGTTTTATCATACAGCGGGAAACCTTGTAAATTACCAAGAGCAGCAACTAGTGACCATGCAGCAGAGCTACGAGAATCAGTCAAAGCCTCAGTCCATTAAGCCCATTTCATTTTATTTGCAGGTGCATTAAAAGAAATAGGGAGCACTGCAAAAAAAGATGAGTCCTAGCCTTTTGATTAGTGTTTAATGAGAACCACACAGGGCCGCTGGAGCAGACTCCTAATGGCCTGCAGATGGAACATGTCCACAGTGGGACCCCACCTGCTTCTATCTGCCCATTGGCTATGCTGCAATTTCGCTTATAAAAGCAATAGGACAACTTCAAGGGAGTGAGTTTGTGGCAGACACAGAAACCTTGCTTTGTGCTTTTGTGCCTTTGAGCTTTGTTTCACAGAGAAAGTTGGCTTATGAATTCACTTGGTGTGTCACACTTTTCAAAACTTTTGATTCTATAACTTCCTCTCAAACAAATTGGCCAAAAAAAAAAAAATGTGCCAAAGTCACATATACCTTTCTTAGTAGATTCATCAAAGTGACTGAGCTCACTCTTTTTTACCCTTAACTTTTTATTCACATTGCTTCTGTTTTGTTATGATAACCTCTGTATTCTTGAGCGCTCACCAGAGGCAGTAGTAAAAGGAAGCTTGAGACTAAAGGATGTTCGCACCACTCATTTAATGGAGCTATCAGCCATAAGATACACATCCACAGGAGACAACTGGCAAAAGTGCTTTCATCCAAGCACTTCTTGATTTAAAGTGTCCTGTCATCAAAAGAAAATCTAGTACTCCTAACTTAGGTCAAGGTGACATTTAACTGTGTTGGGCCAAGTTTTTGATTACCTACAGATCATTAATCTGGGTTGCATATATGCAGTGCTATTCTGAGACCACATTTCTTTACACAGAAGGACTCAGAATACACCTGCTGGGCTTCCAAATACAAGACCACGAGCCCAAATTTCAGCATGCTAACTTCTGGAAGAGAGGAGAAAGGATTTGTGATTATCTCTAATCTTCTGTACTTATGGCCATAATTCAGCAAAAAAAAACCCAACAGCTCTCTCTTGTCTGTCATTCTTTTAGAAACTGAGCTGGATGGAGACATAAGGTAAGCAATAGGTCTTCCCTTCATGTACGCCCTCTCTACTGAATATGGCGCGTCATTTCTGCAAGCACACCCATAGAAAGATCCCTGCTTTGTGCCTCTCTGTGAGTGACTGTTCAGCCAGTTCTCAATTATTCAGGGAGGAGAAGGCTGCCATATTCTGAGTAATTTTCATTCTGTGCATCCCTCATACTCTATCATCGTCTCTTCACATGCTGTCTGCTATTTCTGGTTGTGCCATTGCTGGGGTGACAGGAAGAAGCATCACCCATCAGCAGCCCCCTCCCCGCCAGCCGTGCCAACAGCACTTCAAGCAGGGCTGCTAGAGCACTCCATCAGCTCCCACCTCTCAAAGCTGTCAGCCCAAAGTGATGTATCTACAAAGGGATTTCAGAGCTTTATAAGCAAATAATGCCTCCTCCAAAGCACATATTAACTGAGCAAACAATACGCCTTAATTCAGCGTGTGCATTTGCATATTTACACAGAAGCCCCTGCTGCTTATTTGCCTAAGATAATGAAAGAGCAGCCAAGGAACCTTTTCCACGGGAGCCTAAGCACATATGCAGAAAACATGATGGGTTGATTTAAAGTTTTAATTTCCCTCTTCTGTGGGGGAGAGTCACCATTTGGATTCATTTGGCTAACCCACGGTATCTGGTAAAAGAGGGAGCTAGCCTAGGAGAGAAATTCTTATCGATCTTTTTCTTTGCAGCACTGCTGATTTATTTCAGGATGTTCTGCCAGATTTTCTTCAGTCTGAAATGAGGTAGTAACACCTGCAGAAAGACAGGGAGGCCTCACGATAGGAAAAGCTGTGAAGGTCAACAAAATTTTGTAGTAATGTGAAATCCTAACATTGGAAATCAGATTAATAAAATATCTTTACTCCCAACTGTCCGCGGAACAAATGGTTACTCACAAGCTCCCTGGGTACCTAGTTAAGAACAGCATCAATAGAACTCATCTTTCTAGACATTCACAAACTTAACGACTTTTCTTTCAGTAAAATATTCCTGAAGATGAAGATGTAGTATGTCCTAATCAGGTATGCCTCCCAAAAGCCTTTTTAGATTGATAAGCAATAAAAGTAATCAGTTGTTCCACATTTCTTTTTCTCGGGTAAATTGAATTCAGTGTATTATAAAAATCATCAATTGAATTGAATGGAGAAAGGCATCAAGGTTAAAAAGGAAGAAATAAAACTTTTTACTTGCATACTAAGTGATGGTGAATGTAGCAAATCATAAGGAATCTACAGAGCAGCTACGTCTAGAACTAATAAGTAAATTTGGCAAAGTAAGAATATGAGATCAACATATTAAAAAATTGTATTTCTGTATGCTCGTAACAAACAATTAGAAAAGGTAGTTCAAAAATCAATACCATTTACAGTAGTATAAAACAATCAAGACAATGTCATATTAAAGTAACAATGTACAAATAAATAAATGGAATAGAATGAAGTGTTCAAAAATAGAGCAACACATATATGGAGAACACGTTTTAGACAAAAATCCAAGGCAAATCAATGGATAAAGAAAAAGTCTTTTCAACAAATAGCACCAGAATAACTGTATAGATGTATGAAAAAAAAACTTTGACCCCTTCCTCACACCATGCACCAAGAGATGGATCTAGGCCTGAACCTAAAGCTAAAACTCTAAAGGCTTTAGAAGAAAAACTAAAAGAACATTTATATGATTTGGTATAGAAAAAGATTTTTTAGGGAACACGAAAAGTACTAACCACGAAATACTAACTTTACCAAAATATAAAACTCATCCAGAGACACCATTAAGAAAATGAAAAAGGAAGCTACAGACTGCAAGACAATATTTGCAATACTCTTATCTCACAAAGGACTTATATCCAAAATATATTTTTAAAACTCAAGGATAAAAAGACAACTCGGTTTTAAAAATGGAAAATGTTTTAAATTCACACTTCACAAAGAAGATGCAGAATGGACAATAGCATATGAAAGAATGCTCAACATAATTAGTCAGCAGGGACTGCAAATTAAAACCAGAGTGAGGTGTCACTTCATACTCACTAGAGCAGCTGAAATTAAAAAGACTCTCATAGAGTGGTAGTAGGAGTGTAAAATGGTAAAATCACATTGGAAAACTATATGCCAAAGTCTTAAGTTAAACATGTACCGTGATCTATTCCATTCTTAGCAGCTTTATTAATAATAGCCAAAAAAAGTGAAAACAGCCTACATAATATCAATAGGAAAATGGATAAACAAAAGATGATATGTCATATACAAGTAAGTCCCCTACAAACGAACCTTCAAGTTGCAAATTTTCAAAGATGATATGTCATATACAAGTAAGTCCCCTACAAACGAACCTTCAAGTTGCAAAATTTCAAAGATGCAAACGTGCATTCATATGTCCAATCACGTAAGTTAGTTCACATTTCTGGTGTACATTGTCACGTGCGTGCATCCTCTACAAGTGGTTGTGCTTTTGTGTACTTTACTGTACAGTACTGTACAGAGTACAGTAGTACAGTATCTTTATTTCAAGCTAGATCTGCAAGAGGACGACTTCACTGAACTCCTTGCTGTGCAACACAAGGAGCTTACTAATGAAGACCTGATGGAATTGGAGGCCCAGAGAAAGGACGAAGAGAGACAAGAGGAAGAAGAAGTAGCTGAAGAACCGAAGAGATTCACGACACAGGAAATGGCAAGGGGATTTCCTTTATTTGAGGCGGCACTGTTAGCTTCTGAGGCACAAGTCCTGAACGTAGAACCATACACGAAGGTTGCAGCAGCCATTCAGAATGCAATCCAGTGCTACCGTGTCATCTATGATGAGAAAAAAAGAGCTACTATCCAAACATCACTGGATCAGTTTTTCAAGAGGGTAGATAGAACTGAATCCAGCAAGGAACCAGAACCTGTGCCATCCACGTCAGGCGTGAGTGAAATTGCAGCTTGCCCTCCCCTCCTATTGCTGTCGATCCTTCAGCTCTACCATCTCCCACCTCCTCTCCCTCCTCCAGTCAGTAAGTTTTCTTGCCTGTTCACTCGATGCCAGGCCCTGCATGCCACCTGTTGTACTGTACTACTGTACTTTTCAAGGTACTGTACTGTAAGATTAAAAATGTTTATTTTTTGTGGGTTTTTTAAACATCTTTATTGGAGTATAATTGCTTTACAGTGTTATGTTGGTTTCTGCTGTACAACAAAGTGAACCAGCTACACGTATACATAAATGCCCATATCCCCTCCCTCTTACGTCTCCCTCCCACCCTCCCTATCCCACCCCTCTAGGTGGTCACAAAGCACCGAGCTGATCTCTCTGTGCTATGCAGCTGCTTCCCACTAGCTATCTATTTTACATTTGGTAGTGTATATATGTCAATGCCACTCTCTCACTTTGTCCCAGCTTACCTTTCCCCCTCCCCGTGTCCTCAAGTCCATTCTCTACGTCTGCGTCTTTATTCCTGTCCTGCCCCTAGGTTCTTCAGAACATTTTTTTTTAAAATTCCATATATATGTGTTAGCATACGGTAATTATAAACCTATTACAGTACAGTACTATATAGCCAATTGCGTTAGCTGGGTACTTAGGCTAAGTTTGTTGGACTTACAGACAAATTGGACTTAATCAGTGTGCTTTCGGAATGGAACTTGCTCGTGTGTAGGGGACTCACTGTAATGGAATTCTAATCAGTATTTTTTTTTATTGAACTACTGATACCTGCAACAACATAAATAAACCACAAAAACATCATATTGAGTGAAAGAAGACTCTATTATTCCATCACACAAATGAAGTTCAAAAAACAGACAAACCTGATGTATGGTGTTAGAATTCAGAGCAGTGGTTGCCTATCAAGGGGTTGAGATTCACTGGATGGAGGCTCAGTAGAACTTTCTGGAATGGTGGAAATGTTCTACATCTTGTCTGGGTTGTTAGTCACATGGGCAAATGGGGTCACATTTGTCTAAACTCATTGCCCTATACCTTTAAGATTTGTGCATTTTGCTGTAGGTAAATTTTACCTCAATAAAAAGAAAGGAAGAAAAATAATCACATGGAAAATACAGAGGATCAATTCTATATTGTCCATGCCCCAAAACATAATGTGTCATCTATAATCTAATTGCAAACTAATAATATACTTAAATACTCATTGTACACTTCCTATATAATAGGAATATTTTTAGATGGGCACATTTAATGGATTTTTCTCATTTTATCCTCGTGGTAACCATATGAAGGCATATTTTTTTATCATCACCCCAACTTTACAGATGAGGAAATTGAGGATCAGAGAGATTAAGTAATTTATTCAGGACCACAGAGCTAATAGGTAAAGACAAATTTGTACCTCACTCTGACTACAGAAACTAAGTTCTTATATTTAAGATCTGCAGATCATCTGAAAAGCACTTATTTAGGGCTTTAAAATGGGTTCAATACCTATGCTTCAATAAATGAGAAATCTTGATCAGAAAAAGATATATTGTATCTAAGAAGTGAAGGGTTTAAGAAAAAGAGAATGTATAAGTTTAGTGAATTCAGTGTAAATTAATCATGATGATAAAGATAGCTAAGAGTTACTGAGTATTACCTATATATCAGACATCATCTAAGCACTTAAATTTTAACTCACTGTATCCTCACAATGACTCTATGAAGTAGGCATTATTATCCTTGCTTTTACAGGTGAGGAAACTGAGAAAGGGACAGTTTCAGTCATTTGGTCAAGTAAGTAGCAGAGATCAGCAAGATAATGAAGAATAAACAAAATAAAGACAAGGAATCAGCAGGATGTTTACATTCCTGAAAACACAAAAGTGAGATGTTATCACCCAAGAACACAGATGAAAGTTAGCCATGTTCAGAGTGTCATAATGAGAAAATCTACATGCAAAGTGAATAGAGAGTAATCAGGGAGAGAGCAACACCTGGTCCAGCTATATTCACCTTCAGGAAAGACCTTAAAATGTACCTGGGACAGATCTGTGTATCAGATAAAGGATGCTCACACAAGAGGCTGGGCTCAGTTATACATTATGATTAAATTCTCTCTGACTGGGAGAACTTCTGAGGTATCATACAGCCACTGTAGCTCAAACTGACATGGTCTTAGGTTTTAATGTAAATCAACTAGGTATTTGTGAATTCATATAACTTCACTTGTTCTACCAGCAGCCACTGCTGCATGAAGTGAAACCCCAGGTCAAGGGGACAGTAAAGCATATTCTCCTCATGTGGTGGCTGGCAGTTTGGGCTTGCTGCTGCCAGGACTCTCTCCCTGGCTTTGCAGCCCTCAAGACAACTTGAGACCACTCGGTGGGGTGAGGCTAGTAGACAGAGGAACAAATATGAAAATGAGAGTGTCTTTTATTGGAAGGTTATAAAATCATCCCAATCGAATACAAAATTTTGAATCAAAAGAGCAAATGCTGTGAAAGTCTTCCTTAGTGGAATGCAAACCAGGTCATCTTCCCCAGGTAGCTCAGCTCTGCCTCGTGCCTTGACATTTACCAAGAAGCATGGCAGCAAGAGAGTCAAGCCCAAAGTTACAATACCTGAGCAAGAGAACAGATGAACTTCAAGTCTTTTCCTTACCACTTACTCTAGGCTGCAGGCTGAGGAAGAGGTACCAGCCCAGGAGGCAGAGGAAGCAATGTAGCCTTGCTTGACTTTCCTACTCTAAGAACACTGGGTGAACATAAAGACTTGTCTCTGGTTCACTAGCAGAGAAATGGGAGCCTGGAAAGTCAAATCCAGAGGTAAATATTTAACATTTTAGTAGGCTAAGTGTAAACATATGCTCTAGGATAAAGATTGAAGAAACATCTAATGGCAAGTATTTTTCCCTTTACTGGGAAATTTGAGAAACTTTTTCACCAATTTGGGAAGTAAACTGAAGAAACGATGGTTTCTAGTATACTGGTTTTTATTTCTCTGTGTTGAATACATAGAAATTTATGTCTTGAAAAAGCACTCAATAATGACAATGATGAGGACAATACAGTGCATTTTGATTTGATTATTGCAAGGGTGAAACAATACTACCTCAATTATCTTTTTTTTTTTTTTTTTTTTTTTTTGCGGTACACGGGCCTCTTACTGTTGTGGCCTCTCCCGTTGCGGAGCACAGGCTCCAGACGCACAGGCTCAGCAGCCATGGCTCACGGGCCCAGCTGCTCCACAGCATGTGGGATCCTCCCGGACCTGGGCACGAACCCGCGTCCCCTACATCGGCAGGCAGACTCTCAACTACTGCACTACCAGGGAAGCCCCCTCAATTATCTTTTAACCACTAGAAGTACCTGATGTAACCAGGTACATCTTTAATATAAAACATATGTGTGGTTTCTCTGTAAAATGTCAGTACATATATATAATGTGACACTGGAGGTGGCACGGTAATCAAGGGTATAATCGCTGTAATTACTGATGGAATTACTCATATTCCTCTATGCTACTTTTTCTAATTATCTTGGTTTAATGAAAATGTGTATTTTTGCAATGAACAGGATGTGGCCATCATTTGGCTTCCTGCCTGGGATGATGTACAGTGGCTGTCCCTTGAATGAACATAGAGCAGAGAGGTCACCACTTGTTTGCAGGAAGAAGAGATTTCTGGAACACAACAGGCAATTTAAATGCATGTCATGAACATCCTGCAAAAACTCACAGATGGGCTTCATTGGAAGAAATATAACAGTAGGGGGGACATTATCCTAGAAGGAGCCCCATAGCTTTACAGTCTTCAGACTTTAATGAGAATGACTTGTAAAAACAGTACAAAGGTTTCATACTGTTTGTCCATTCTTATTCTAGTCTCTGACTCAAAAATGGATTCAAACAGCTCCATTTTTCCTGGTTTTGTTACACCTTTTATCACAAGAATGAGGCCTAAAGCATTGGTGCTTTAAACATTCTGAAAATTTACAAGACTTGAAAGAAGCCTACTGTCTCTCTTTTTCCTTCACATATTTTAAATGCCTTAGAAACTTAATTGGCGGGCTATGCTGTTTATTTATTCATGAATCAGCCACCTGGACAGAGGTTAAGCAGCTACCCACTGAACAAAGAATATATGGTCATTTAAAACATGTATCTAATATATTCAGCTTTTTCTAGGAGTAAAAAATACTTTGTAAATCCAGAATTATTGGTATCACAGCCACTTGGTATCACTAACCAGAAGCGCTGTAGTATTTACTTTATTAAATCTATGAAAACTTTATAGAAGGAAACAAATAAAATTGGGAAAATTATCTTGATTCAATCACTCAACAATTCTAAAGATCTGCTTTAGATCTTTTAGATTCTGGGCCTGTATTAGTTTCCTATTGCTGCTGTTAACATATTACCACAATATTAGCGGCTTGAAACCATACAAATTCCTTATTTTAGAGTCACAGAATTCAGAAGTCTAAGATGGGTCAATAGAGCTGCATGCCTTCTGATGTTCTAGGGAAGAATTTGTTTCCTTGCTTTTTCCATCTTCTAGAGGCGGCCCCATCCCTTCGCTCATGGCCCCATTACTCCAACCTCTGCATCTCCTCCAGCCATCCTGTCTCATGCTTAACAGTGACCCTTGTGATTAGACTGGGCCCATCCAGATAATCCAGGATAATCTCCCCATCTCAAGGTCATTGACTTAATCACATCTGCAAATTCCCTTTTGCCATACAAGGTAACATTCACAGGTTCTAGGGGTTAGGATGGGGACATTTTGGGAGGCCCACTTTCCTGTCTACCACAAGTCCTCTTTTTTTCATTTTACATTGGAGGCAGCAGAATCCTTTGCCTCCACTTTTTTTAAAGTCAAGAGCTTCTGAAGGGAAAGCAATTACTATTTTTATTAACTCGATTTTTATAGAGCCAAAAAAATGTCAGAAATTGCATGTTTAAGATTCTGTTACAGAGCTAGTGTTTACTTCTTTCAGTTTTCACTATTGCCTAGTCAATGTTTCCAACATGAATATCAGCACCAAGAGGATATGCGCCCAGATATGTGTTCCTAAATTAAATAAACTAAAATCCACTATTCAGTATAAACTATTACCTCCTACCTGCCTCCATGTACTGACATAACCATTAGGTCCTTTTCCCTGACCATCCAAGCTTTTGACTCTTCTATCTCAGACTTTTTGAAATCCCTTATCTCTTTCTATGAGGTCTTTTTGATTGTTTATAGATGCCCCACCAGGAAAAGTCAGAGTCCATGGCAATTCCAAACTTTCCCTTTTCTCATTGAATGCAGACTTAATAAACTGAGCAAAGTTAAGCCGGATATAAATGTTCTTTGGGGGCAGCCTCCATCATGTGCTTTTGTATCTTAGTGTACCTTTTTGTTTCCCTAAAAGGCATTCATACATGTATCGGGAATGAAATAAGGATATAAAGTTCCACAATAGAAAAAGAATTCTTGAGTAGGAAGATAAACAATAATCCTGGATAAACATTCCTGGAGAGCTCCACACCAATCCAATGCACCAGTCCCCCAGCGATTGGTCTCATCTACCCAATGAACATGTGGAAATTAAATATGTCTGCACAGATGACAGAGTAACTAACAGATAATGAGTAATCAATAGGGTCATCACCTAACTAGACATCAGCTCAGATGAATTTATATAAATAAACACATACAATACAATACAATACATGGAGAGCATCCTGTGTGTCTTGTGTGTCCTAAGTCAAACTGACAGGATAGGTGACAAATGATCTTGATTCTTAACATATTTTAAATGCCTTGGAAACTTAACTGGCAGGCTATACGCTTAATTTATTTGTTTTATCAACCTGCTGGTAAAATTAGATAAAAATTTAAGTAACATTCACTATAATCCAAACATTGTTTCAGTAAGTATAAATATTGTGCACATCCTTAAGGCTTAGTTCTATAAATTCATAAATTCATGGAGCATTTATTGAGTACCAAGCACTGGATTAGGTATAAAAAGATAATAATCCCTGCCCTCATGGAGGGCTAACATTTAGGTAAGGAATATAGACAATACACATGATCAATAAATAAGAGATATATTAGATAGTGTTATGTTCCAAGTGGAAAAATAAAGCAGGGAAGAGGATGTGAACTCTTGAGGGTGTGAGGAGATTATATTTTGGACAGGGTACCCAGGAAGGTCTCACTGAAACGGTGACTTTTAGTTAAGATGGAATGGAAGTGAGACCAATTAGCCATGCAAATATCTGGAAAGAGAGCATTCCACACAAAGGGGATAGAAAGTTCAAAGGCCCTGGACTGCAGGTAGAAGCAAGAAGGCTGGTGGTGGGGTGGAGAGAAAAAGATGGGAGCAGTAGTAATAAAATCAAAGGAAAAAAGAGGAGCAGATGCCATTGGGTGTGCAAGTCATGATTATGACGTTTTCTGAATGAAACGCGAAGGCATTGAAGTATTCTAAATGGAGAGATGACATAATCTGACCCATGCTCAACAGGGTCAGTCTGGCCTCGACATTGAAAATAAACTAAAAGAGGGTAAGGGCAGAATCAGGGAACCAGTCCAAAAGCTACTGCAATAATCCACAAATCATGGTGGCTTGAACCAGGGTGGTGTCAGTAGAGATTGTGACAAATGGTCAAATTCTGATAGAGGAGAGTCAAAAGGATTTGCTGATAAACTAGATTTGGAGTGAGAGAGAGAGAGAGATGAGTCAGGGATTACTCTGAGGTTTGGGGCTGAACAACTGGAAAACTGGAGTTGTCATAACTGAGATGGAAAAGACTGTAGGAAAAACTGATTTGAGAAGTCAAAGTGTATCTGTCATCAATTCCAGCCCATGTGCGGCAGGGCAGTGGGCTTCCCCACACATCACCAACCAATTCTGGAGACACCAGCTAGGTGTCCTATAATTTAACTCAGCTCTGACACTATCTACCTGAAGATAGCATTCGATTCCACAGGTTAAGGACTCTATTCTACAGGAATCCCCCCACCCCAATTTCAGATGCCAGTCCCAAGCCCGGGTTGTTAGCTGTACTTCTGACACACTGGCTATAAATCAGAGGTTTCCATGACCCCCTCCTTCCTTGGGTTGGATTAATCTGCTAGAGCAGCTCACAGAACTGAGAGAAACATTTTACTCACTAGATCACCAGTTTATTACACAAGGATGTAATTCGGGAACAGCCAGATGGAAGAGATGCATGGGGCAAGGTAGGGGAAAGAGTGAGGCGTTTCCATGCCATGTCTAGGTACGCCACTCTCCCCAAATCGTCACGTGTTCCCCAAGCCGGAAGCTCTTTGAACTCTTTCCTTTTGGGTTTTTAAGGAGGCTCCATTTCACAGGCCTAACCGATTAAATCATTGGCCATTGGCAAATGAACTCAGTCTTCAGTCCCTCCCTCTCCACTCCCTGGAAGTGGGGGGTGTGAGACTGAAAGTTCCAACCTCACATAACGAAAGGCCTTTATCTCTTATCATTTAGAAAATTCCAAGGGTTTTAGGAACTCTGTGCCAGAAACGGGGACAAAAACCAAAGATCAAATAGACATTTCTTATACTAAATCACTATACACAGGGGAAATTCAAGAGCCCAGTTTGGGATAGGCTTAGCTTGAAATGCCTATTAGACAGCCAATTAAAGACATTGAGAAGCCAGTTAAATATATGGCTTGGACAGATTCATAGGTTGTCATCTACCTGGCTGGCAGGGAATCCAATCTGTCATTATCAGGGTAATTTTCCTCTCCATTGGGTATCAGGATCATAGGTTTACATTACGCTGGAAACCAGGAAGGGACCTGGTCCTTAGTCCATGGGGATTCCAACATTGCAGTTATTTCTTTTCCTTCATGTTGCTGTCAAGAACTGGTACTGTAGTCATTGCCCATAGACTTGTTCACAGAGACATACAGATGACCTTCAGGCCACAATGCAAGTGTCCAGTCATTAAGAACACAGGCTCAGAACAACATATTCAAATCCACTTACTTTTTGACCTGAGCAAGTTATTTAACTTGTCTGTGCTTCATATCTGTAAAATCATTAGAGTACACCAGTACCAGAATCGACCACAAAAGATTACTGTGAACATTAAATTTGTTAACAATCATACAGCACCCTACTGTCTGCAGAGCGGTGCTTGGCAATTGTGCAATAAAGAGCCATCATTCCCCTTGTTAACACTGCAAGAATCTGCTGCAGTCCCCACCCAAGATGTGGTATATATGTGTGGTTACAACCTCCAAGCCAGCTCTTAGTCTCAGGGACTTTCAACATTCCTCACCCCTGTCACCTTTAAGGTTGGCCACTTTTGCCTGTCCATTGTAAAGCTTTCCTACCTACCTCCTTCTCAAAGATTCTGAAGCAAAAATTTCTCTAGAGTGAGAGAAGGGAAATTTGGGGCTTTCAAAAGGTCTTTCCTGAGATTTTTTTCCCACGGAGTAAGAATGGGAAAAGAAGATACTATTACTAGTTACTGGTTTTTTAAAAAAAACAAAAACCTCATCATTTATACTATGACTATGCACACCCTTAAGTATGTCTTTCTCTTTTACCACTCCGTGTTCAGGTTTATATGTCTACTCAAGTCTGTTAGTTTGCTTGATTACAACATGATGAGAAAACATGAAGTTCAGGAAAGTTCAGGTGCAGATTAGCCCTCACCCAACAGAAAAATATCTTTGGATTAAATGACTGCACATAAAACCTAGCACCCAAATTTGAAGTCAAACCTCCAAGTCTTTCTTTTTAGTGCTCCTTTACCCTGTCACACGTTGTCTTCTTCAAGTGAATAGATGGAAATGATATGTATTTAGCCCATTAATTGTTTAACTGTAAACAAGGGCTTCAGAACTTTCTATAGTATGTAAGTACAGAATAACGCTTCTGGTATATTTCCAGTTAAAAAGTTAATGGTTCTCACTGCACCAGAATGTATTGTACTAATTAAACAATCTTACCAAACCCCAAAATTTAATCAGTTCACCTCATTTATCTACTGTATGAGAAAGTAAATATCCTTATATATTTTTTTAACCTTATGTTCAAGATCTGATGTTAGAAACCTTTACTCATCATCAAGGGTGTCCTTTTCTTTCTCATAAGTAAAATTTACTTCAAAAATACTCTCAAAAGATAGCTATTCATTTTAGCTGAAAAGCAATGGATCTTTAGATTTAAAAATCCTTCACTAAGCTTCCTCCAAAGCAAAGTTTCTTATAGTACTCAACCAACTTGTGAAATACTTTGGTTTTATATAAGCTTCCACTGATTCCAGGCAACAGGATTTTGACAAACAAGTTTAGCACTGAAACCAAGAGTTGCAATTCAGTAGAAAGAAGCTCTCGTTTTCATTTTAATAACATTTCTGCACAAATTCCAAAACGAGAGGGTCCCCGTTATTCTGGGTACAATGCTCATTACTCATGTCTGCTGGGACATTATTGGATGTATACTTTGGAATAAAGGGGGCTTTACAATGTCTAATATGATGTCCTTTGCAATCTGTTATTAGCCTGGGCATTGCCTTGCCAGTTAATCATCCCATTATAGATTCTAAAATCTGACAACGCAGAGGGATTGAAATACAGTGTGCTACAAGGTTAGAAATAGCTATATGAAAACAAAGTAAGGATAACAAATGCTGTAGATTGGTACATAAAATAAAGGCTTTGAAAAATGTTTGTTCTGGAGATCTCTCAAGGGCAACAAACAAGCAGGGAGACCAGAGAGTCATGGACTTGACCACAGGTGAGGAATAAAATAAAACCAGCAGTTTGTACAGGATTTTTGGGAAGCTACCCAACATAATCAAAAATCAAATTAATACATACATCAACTCTCTAGTTACCTGCCCTGTCACTTGAGAGCAGAAGAGGCCGATGCGTTTCACCAGTCATCCCCAGAACTGCACAGCGCCAATAATCTCACCACTTGTTTATGTGTTATGGTTGGTCCCTTTGCTTCTGTGTACTTTGCTGCCATCTCCAGGAAACTGTGATGACAAGAACAGCCCAAACCTAGAAGGTTGTTACGGCCCTAGAAAAAAATTCTTGGGATTTTCCAAATTGATTATCTGTATTTGAAAGCATCTTTAATAGAAAAACCTTTGGAAATTCAAAATATTTGCAGCTCTCAATGGTTATTAGGTCACAGATACAATACAGATTGGTTATTTGTAAGTAAAAGTCACAGTTTAAAATGAGTTTCATTAGTCAAATGCCAAATTCAGAAGAAATCCCATTAAAATAACGTTTGATTTCCATACTGTTAAAGATAATAGAAAAATACTTCATCATTAATATCTTTATTGCTATAACAGACCGAAGAATTAATGGCAAATTGGTCTGCATTGACTGTATTGAATTACTATACATTCAAATCCTTTTTCAGTGAACAAGTTCTCTAAAGGAGACAGTGCACACTGAAATTCCGTTTGCTACTGACCATAAAGGAGGGTAACAAAAAAGCTGAAGGGAGGAATTTGCAGATTTCCTAGAAAACATTCTAAATCAGGGAGATGGGGGAGCAGTGTTAAGGATTTTATATTCGATAAACTTTTGCCTGGAGGGTGGTTACTGCCAGATAGGTCCCCTTGACTAGCATACAAAGAAAAGGAAAACAGTTCTTATAGCCCTCAGGGAAAGCTAAAGGTACTGCTCAGCCGGGAAGAGGCAGCCAGTGCACTGAGGTTCAATGTCATGTATAACAAGGCACAGTGTCTGTTCACAATGTCAGTGTAGGAAACACTAAGGATGTGACTGACTAACTTGGGGAAGAGAGAGGGCCTGCTCTGACTTTAATTATTTATGTTCGGTCAGAATGTACAGTATAGGGCTTCCCTGGTAGCGCAGTGGTTAAGAGTCCGCCTGCCGATGTAGGGGACACGGGTTCGTGCCCCGGTCCAGGAGGATCCCACGTGCCGCGGAGCGGCTGGGCCGGTGGGCCATGGCCACTGGGCCTGCGCGTCCGGAGCCTGTGCTCCGCAATGGGAGAGGCCACAACAGTGAGAGGCCCGCATAACGCAAAAAAAAAAAAAAAAAAGTACAGTATAATAATTGCACAACTCTTTATTCTATAGATAACATCTGATGTCTGAACAATACACATCCACACTTAAGATAAAGTAATGGATATCTGACCAAGCTTTTCATCTTTTAACAAAAGACCATGATATTCTGGTAAAAAAGTATATCCTCAATACCCAATAGAAAAGAATAGACCTCTTGTATATATATTCAAGGAATTTTAACACATGGAATCTAGACAGTCCATGCTCAAGATCAGAATTTATATCAACTTTTCCCCCTCCTGGATGGTAATATCTTTTACAGCAGGGATGGTGTCTTATTTATCTATAATCTTAGTTCCTAGCAAAATGTATGACACAACAGACCATCTTTAAATGCTTGTTGAACTGAACTGAATATAATAAATATGTCACTAAAGGGTTTTCTTTGATGATGGTTTATAAATTTTCTAAAATAACATTTCTAATCCTTGGGACAACTGTCATTATTTTGAAGCAAATTGCTACACCTTCGGAGGAAAGAAAGATAGCTCACAAGCACACCTCTCTCTGAAAACTAAGCCACAGTCAATGTGAAAATAAATGTGAGAGTAGTATAAGTTAATATTAATAGTTTTTCTAATCCCATTTTTTAAAAATATTGAAAAATGTCTAACAACTGACTCAATTTACTTGAAAAGAATAAGGGATAAAAAATAAACCATCATAAGAAAAATATCAACAGAGAGAGTGAGTCAGCCAATTAAAGATCCCTCTATAGAATAGAGGCCTTGACTCAGAAAACAAACCAGGGAGAATTAGGTAAAAGATGCCAATACCGCACATGCAATATACAATAGGTAACAGACAAATGGGAGGCAATAACTCCGCTGTGCTCAGAATACTCAAAAGGGAGACCAATTAGAATTTACCAGAAGACTTCATAACTTTTTCGAAGAATAAAAGACTGATGGCTCATAAATTTGAAAACTATACAAGCTTGGTTTGCCATAAACATCAAAGTCAAATTTACTTTATAAACAAAGTGGTCTGCACCACTCAAACAGACTAGGAAAATGAGCAATTCTTAAGGTCTGTACAATTTTTTCTGTCCATTATCTTTAGATTAGACCGAAGGAATGGATAAGGCAGTTCCCTTCACTGTAAATTAGTCTAAAATGTAATCAGGCTCTTGGCTGTCATCTGCCCAGAGAACAGCTCTTCCAGCAGAGTTGCCAAGTGTACTGGCTTCCGTAAACGGACCCATGTTGAATGAACGAAGGGGCCAGTCCTTGTGCTAGTCTGATCATTAGTCTCCATCCCCTTAAGCACACGACACAACAAGAGGCAGAACCCCATAATTCTAATATACCAACTGTCCTAATTATTACAGAAAGAAAATTGATAGCTTAATGCTGATTTTAGTACGCATGAGAAAATCAAACTTTTTAGTATATCAGTTGCATAACAGAACCTGTTTACCAACACTTTTACAAGTCTAAACTATAAGAACGGGGTCACCTGTATAACAGTTGGACTCTAGCAGGTAGCACCATGGATAACACCTCTGGCCAGATCAACAGTGAGGCTGATAGATCATAACCAAGTCCTTCTATACCCAGTCTCTGAGTTCACTGTTCCTGTTTCCCCAGAGCCACTGGAGCAGGTTGCATCTTTTCTGCTCAGCTTGTCAGGCGGTGTCAGCTGGAGTCTTACAAGGGAAATTTGAACAGAAAAAGCAGAAAAAGAGGTAGGAGTGAGTAGTCTCCACTAAGTAATCTTTGAAGGTCTAGATACCTACAGACCTTTGGAATATATTTTTTCTTTAAACCATCTCGAAATCCATTTCCCACCTGTTCCTTTTGACTTATTCAAACCTCACCAGGATTCTCCTGATCCGGTCTTGAGTCACAAAATAATTAGTTGGATGCCTTCTTTATGTGTCTGTGGCACTCAGTGCTTACTTTTCAGTGACTTTTGTCACAATGAATTAAAATTACCTGTGTATTTTTGTACAATATTTCCCAACTGTTAGCTTTTGACAAGTGCTTTTCTCTATATATTTCATTCTGATCCCCAATCAGAACCCCACCTACTTGGGTGATACCTCTGAAGTTCATTAAAATTATAATGAACACACACTTTGAACCCCATAACCTCTCAAATTTGCTCATATCTTAGATGGACAATTCATACTGGGTTGCCCAGGTCCTGAAGTTGTTTCCATGCATGAAGTCTGGTTAGAAACCAAGAAATCCCAGTGAAGATAGCATGCCAAATAGAACTCAGATGCAATCATGAACATGTAGTAAATTGAACCTGTTATATAACATAGGTCAAACTTTCAAAAATATGGATTATCATAGATCTTAATGGGAAGTTAGGAGGATAGCTGACAGTGCCAAAGATAAATATGAGTTCAGGAACATTGTCTCCTACAGTATGGCTGGTACAAGAGAAATTGTAAAAGCAAAAATATGTCTGCCAGTTTTCCAGAAATTAATCCATTTAACTTTTTCTCCTGAATAAATCAATTTACAATGTTAGTAAACATTTATTTACTAACCTACAGTGTAGAAGCATTGTATTGGGTGATGAGTAAGGATACACAATAAAAGCTGAAGAGGTTTACAGAGGTCTACCACGTGCTTGGAAAGCCTACTCAAGTTACAAGAAGGTGACTATGTGAGTTATTTCATCGTACACCCTATTTCAGTGAATGAGGAATCTCTCTGCAATTATGCGAACTCACTTGGATTCTGTCCTCAGTAGCAGCCACGCACCTGGACGTGAGCACCAACATGCTGCCACCTTTGCAGTGATGTGCTTGGATTATGACACTTTTCATTCTTTCCTCCAAGTGCTCACGCCTTGTTAGTTACAGGTGTGATGATCTTCTGCATCATTTGCATTCTTTTATTCCTTTATCTTTATTGTTGTGTTTTGCCTTAACAGTTCAATTACATAAAACTGAGAATGCTCTGTCAGTTAAATGTTGAAACACCAAAATTTTCTGTGGAAATTACATTTTAGATTTAGAAGAATTCATCCCTGAGGCATATTTCAGGGACAAATTATCCTCCCAAGGCCGAGGAAAGGAAGAGAGGGAAAAAACTTACTATAATAATGGCAATTTTCTTCAATAATTACATAAATTCAATTCAATTACCAATTCCAGTTCTTGAAGAACTGGAAAGTATTTTAAAGTTCGTATGGAAGAATTGACACGTGATTGTTGCCGAGATAATTTGGGGGTGAGGGGGAGAAAAGGACAGTGAAATTGTACCTACAAGACACTTAAATGATTAAACTACACTAATGAAATCCATATAATATTGTCAGAGGAACAGCCAAATAGATAAATGAAACAGATCAGAAAATCCAAAACAGATCCAAGTATACACAGTAACAATATATAATAAAAGAAGCATTTCAATCTGTGGGAAAAGAGGGTGTTTGTATAATCGTATATACAAATGGCAAAAAATAAAGGCAGACCTTCACTTCATATAAAAATAAATTTCAGATGGGTTAATAAGCTAAACCTAAAAATAAAACTATGAAAAATATTTTTTAAATAGGAGGTTATCTATAAAACCTCAAGGTGGGGAAATTCTTAAGCAATAAACGGAACCCAGAAGCCACAAAGAAGATAACTAATTTTTTTTTAAGTAGTAAAACAAAAAGAATTCAGCTTGGTATAAAACACCATAAACAAAGTCAAGGAAAAAAACTATATTCTAGAAGAAAATATGTGCAAAACTCATGGCTGACAAATAGCTATATTCCTATAATGCAAAATGCTTCTACTGATTAGTAAGCAAGGCAACAAATCCTGCTGTAGAAAAGTGGGCAAAGAAAATATAAAGGCAATGTAAAGAAGAAGAAATGCAATTCACAAAGACACAAATGCTCAACCTGACAATAACAAGAAAATTGCAAAGTATAATAACCAGATACCATTTTATCATTTTTTCACTCCTTATTGTTGCAAACATTTAAGAGTGCTAATGAGGACGTGGAGCCTAGGCAATCTCATGCACTTATGATGGGAGTCTGAATTGCTTCTTTTTGGAAAGTATCTGACAGTTTCTATTAAAATATTAAATGTGCATAGCCTTTGACTCAGTAATTCTAGAAATTCATCATATGGAAACAAAATCACAAACACAAAAGGCTGTATGCAGGAAAGTGTTTACTGCAGCATTGTTAGTAACACCAAAGTGACTGGAAACAACCTGAACGGCTATCAATAAAGTAATGGTTAAGTATATTAAGGTACATCCACATTAAGATGATTCTGCAGTTATTAAAGAGGAGTTAAAAGGATTCTGCGGTAATTACAGAGAGTTTTTGTATTGACCTGAATATCTGATGTGTAATTAAGTGAAAAAAATGAAAGTTGTGGGGCAATATGTATAATATGATCTTATTATGATATAAATAAAAAACCTCTATAAGTGTGTATTCATATATATATGCATATATATCGATGTGTACATACATACACATATTAAAAAAATATGGAAGAATACCATGATACCCTCCAAATGTTAATATTGGTTTTTTCAGGAAGATAGGATTATACGTAGAAGGGGAAACTAAGAATTGTTTCTTCATATACCTCTGTATTGTTTGAATGTTTACAATAAGCATATTAATTTTAAAACTTAAGCATATTTTAAAAGTAGTAGCTGATCCTGACATTTTACCCTTACTTTATTTAGTTATTCAACAAATATTTATTGGTGCTTAAGCTTAAAACTAAAATTGTATAATTCCTTTAAAAAACTCAAAATAATCCCAACCAACGAGCAAAATCATTTAGCTGTTAGGGATATATTTTGCAACAATGAAATCATTCAATTACAGTTTTACTCAGCCATTAGATTGACTTAATTTTATTGTAGTACCTTTGTGGTTAGAAAAAAAATTAGTAACACACGTACAGTAATGAAAAATATTGTTATTTATTCTATGATATATGACACAAACCCAAATATTGTGTAAGTCTTTGACGAGATTCAGGACGTTTTCTTTTAATGTATATTCTACCTGTTACTCTATGGAACCCATCCTATGAGAAAATAAGAAGACATACCTCAAGAAAAAATGTAAATCTAAAGTCTCACACCTGACTGTAAATGTGCTTCCTGCACTTTGGGTAGCTGTTACATTAATCAGAAGCCCAGAAGTTCAATTCATCAAGTTCTCCTAAGAGAAGTCACAAATAAATTGAAGGTAATAATTGCCAAATTTTGACTTGAGAGACCCACTATACATGAGAGGCTTTCTAAGGAGTGCATTACGCAGCTATTCCTCTGGATTATCGAGGCTCTCTGTTTACCTACTGTTTATATTAATTCCTCCATTTCTTCACTTTTCTGGGGACAGGGGAAATCCTAGGGGGCTCAGAAATAAACATAATATTCAATTACAATTATTATCCTAGGTTCCTGATACACCTTCCTATTCTTCTTTGATATTTTATCTGTCTATTCTTTAAATTTTTTCTTTCAATTGTTCTCTTTTTCAAGTGTTCTGGTGTATTTTTTTTTAAATGATATAATTCCTATTACTCTTTTTTTATAAATACTAGAAGTGGAAATTAAGACTGTTCTTTGACACAGGAAAGAATAACTGAATAGATATACTACCTTTAACTACTTGTAAAGGTGGATTTATGCTTTTTAGAAGATTTTTTTCAATTTTCCTCTAACTATGCAAACACAAATATTCTTGTGAAAGTTCTACAGTAGGGATGCTATGGTCTGAATGTTTATGTCCCCTGAAAATTCATATGTTGGAGTCTTAACCCCCAAAATGATGGTGCTAAGAGGTGGGGGCCTTTAGAGATAATCAGGTCTGGAGGGCAGAGCCCTCATGATTGGGATTAGTGCCTTTGTGAAAGAGGTCCCAAAGAGCTAGCTTGCCCTTTCACCCAGTGAGGACACAGCAAGAAGTCAGCAGTTTACAACCCAGAAGAGGGCCTTCACCAGAATCCAACCATGCCAGCACCCTAATCTGGACTTCCAGCCTCTAAACTGTGAGAAATAAATTTCTATTGTTTATAAACTACCCAGTCTGTGTTTCTTTGTTATAGCAGCCCCCAAAGACCAAGACAAGGGGAAAAGACATATTTACTTGATTGGTTCCCCCAATGAATTAGGTTCAAAAATCTGACAGAACTCAGACTTCCCAGGGTCCTTCTGAGAGTGCCAGTACATGCATTAATTGAGTGCTACTCAATTAATCTGAAGGTCTGGCCATTCTTTTTAAGAAAAATTTGATTTCTTTAGGTTTTTCTGCTCTTAATAATAGATTCTTAAAGAGAAAACCTTAGTCAGAAAGTACTTCCTTGCCTGCATTACTCTATGTAAGAATTCTCTCCTTTTTCCTCAAGGAACTTTTATTGTAGAGAAGAACAAGAGCTCTGCCACCATTTCACAATTCTCTCCCCTGTTTTCTGAGCTATTTAAACTTTAAAGTTGTACTAAGACTAGTTTTGTTATGGAACATCTGAGTCTAAGTACTGACTCATGGAATTTATTTTCAATATAAGTGCAACCTCTATTGCATAAGATGTGATTTCAAAAAAGGCTGGGTCAGAATCAGGAAGGTTTATAAGAACTGCATCTAATGTAAAGATCATTATAATTCCTTATATTTTCATGGTTCTTTAGAGTTTCAGAGTATTTTGGGAACAAATTATTCCATTTGATCCAGAAAACACCAAGTCATGAATTATCCTTATTTTGAAAGCAAGTAAACTGAGGCTCATGGAAGAAAAATGTTCTTAGAGACAGGAAATGGCAAAGATCATAAGCGCAGACATCACACTTAATTCTCATGGTTCAAATAAAACAAAGCTGCAGCTTTTAAAAAGATTTATTAAAATTTAGGTGACAGCAGAAAGGTAAAAATGACTGCTTCCTCTGTATTGCTATGGGGTACTTCCATAGCAACCAGCCCAGTCCCACAGGGGGAGAGTCTTCGAGTATATCTACTCTGCTCAGATCCACTCAACAGGAAGAGAATTCTCCTCTACTTCAGCTTCATGCCTTCATGCCTGCCTTCTAAATTTCTATTTGCTTTCCCAGAACCAGACTTTTTCAAAAGTAAAAGCCCACTTTCTCTAGGGGAAATACCAGTAACTCTACATAGGAAAAGGATTTAGTCCATGATTTTCATTTGAGCAATTCCCTAAATACACAGTGTATTCCTCCAAGTCTGAATGTTCACCTGTGCCCAATAACTTCTGTGAGACCCCAGAGATCTGTTACCAGTTGGTCACAAGGAGCCCAGCCAATCCAACTTGTTTTAACAGGACTCCCTCCAGACCCAAGGAGACCAGGCCTGTGTGATCTCCTCGCAGCCTTCAGAAATTCTACTTATTCTCCTATCGGTACTTGCTTAAAGAAGAGCATGCACATGTCTTTCCAGGACCAAGCAGTGGAGCTTTTTAAATCTATACATTAGTCCCTCTTTAGCTGCAGTTTTGCTTTCCATGGTTTCAGTTACCCAAGGTCAACTGCGGTCCAAAAATATTAAATGGAAAATTCAAAAAATAAACAATTCATAAGTTTTAAACTGCACTCCATTCTGACTAGCGTGATGAAATCTCATGCCATTCCACCCAGGATGTGAATCATCTCTTTGTCCAGCATATCCTGCTCATTAGTCACTTAGTAGCCATCTTGGTTATCAATTGTTGGGCATAATATAGCAGTGTCTGTGTTCAAGTAACACTTATTTTCCTTAATAACGGCCCAAGAGCGCAAGAGTAGTAATGCTGGCAATTCAGATATGCCAAAGAGAAGCCATAAAGTGCTTAATTGTAAGTGAAAAGATGAAAGTTCTCAATAAGAAAAGAAAAAAAAATCGCATGCTGAGTTTGCTAAGATCTACAGTCTACCTGTGAAACTGTGAGGAAGGGAAAAGAAATACGTGCTAGTTTCGCTGTTGCCCCTCAAACTGCAAAAGTTACAGCCACAGTGTATGATATGTGCTTAGTTAAGATGGAGAAGGCTTTAAATTTATACACCACAAGATTTTGAGAGAGAGAGAGACCACATTCACATAACTTTTATTAAAATATACTGTTACAATTGTTCTATTTTATTATTAGTTGTTGTTAATTTCTTACTGCACCTAAGTTAAAAATTAAATTTTAACATAGGTATATAAGTATAAGAAAAAAAATAGCATACGTAGGGTTCTGTACCATCCATGGCTTCAGGCATCAACTGAGGATCTTGAAACGTATACCTTGCAGATAAGAGGGGACTACTATATGTAAAGAAAGAAACAATTCTATCTTTATCCCTCTACTCCTCAAAACCCAAAGGATCTTCAGAAATTTACTAAAAAATATACACCTAATTTATATCAATTTTAACAGAACACTTATCTTTTTAGTTTAGAATATCTGCATTCAAGTTATTTCATAGTCTTTTTCCATACAATTGATCGATATTTACTTCCTACGACTAAAACATCTATTACAGAGTTTTAGGTTTTGTTTTTTTTGGATTTTGGTGGATTTGGGTTTTTTTTTTTTTTGAGTTTTGGAATCAGTGTTCTCCAAAGAGGAACTTAAGTCGCTGGGGAGCAGATAACTGTAACTTGGGACTAGTAACTTTTCAATCCTCTCACCATTAAGACTTAGTTCTTTACAACAAATTTTCTGATGTAGTCCTCATTAACTACCTGTAGAGTTCTAATTGCCTTGAAAAGTGCAACATAAGCAGAGATGAAAAGAGGTAACATGTCTATCTGGATCTTTTTTTTTTTTTTTTTTTTGACATTTGTGGCTCTTATTTTTAATTAATTAATTTATTTTTAAACATCTTTATTGGAGTATAATTGGTTTACAATGGTGTGTTAGCTTCTGCTGTATGACAAAGTGAATCAGCTATATGTGTACATATATCCCCATATCTCCTCCCTCTTGTGTCTCCCTCCCACCCTCCCTATCCCACCCTCTACGTGGCCACAAAGCACAGAGCCGATCTCCCTGAGCTATGCGGCTGCTTCCCACTAGCTATCTATTTTACGTTTGGTAGTGTATATATGTCCATGCCACTCTCTCACGTCGTCCCAACTTACCCTTCCCCTTCCCTGTGTCTTCAAGTCCATTCTCTACATCTGTGTCTTTATTACTGTCCTACCCCTAGGTTCTTCTGAACCTGTTTTTTTGTTTATTTGTTTTAGATCCACACATATGTGTTAGCATACGGTATTTGTTTTTCTCTTTCTGACACTTCATTCTGTGTGACAGTCTCTAGGTCCATCCACCTCACTACAAATAAATCAATTTCATTTGTTTTAATGGCTAACATTCCATTTTATATATGTGCCACATCTTAAGTTATTCATCTGTCAATGGACACTTAGGTTGCTTCCATGTACTGGATATTGTAAATAAAGCTGCAATGCACATTGTGGTACATGACTCTTTTTGAAGTATGGTTTTCTCAGGGTATATGTCCAGTAGTGGGATTGCTGGGTCATATGGTATTTCTATTTTTAGTTTTTTAAGGAACCTCCATACTGTTCTCCATAGTGGCTGTATCAGTTTACATTCCCACCAACGGTACAAGAGGGTTGCCTTTTCTCCACACCCTCTCCAGCATTTATTGTTTCTAGATTTTTTGATGATGGCCATTCTGACTGGTGTGAGGTGATACCTCATTGTAGTTTTGATTTGCATTTCTCTAATGATTAGTGATGTTGAGCATCCTTTCATGTGTTTGTTGGCAATCTGGGTATCTTCTTTGGAGAAATGTCTGTTTAGGTCTTCTGTCCATTTTTGGATTGGGTTGTTTGTTTTTTAGATATTGAGCTGCATGAGCTGCTTGTATATTTTGGAGATTATCCTTTGTCAGTTGCTTTGTTAACAAATATTTTCTCCCATTCTGAGGGTTGTCTTTTGCTTTTGTTTATGGTTTCCTTGGTTGTGCAAAAGCTTTTAAGTTTCATTAGGTCCCATTTGTTTATTTTTGTTTTTATTTCCATTTCTCTAGGAGGTGGGTCAAAAAGGATTTTGATGGGTCAAAAAGGATTTTGGTGTGATTTATGTCATAGAGTGTTTTGTCTATATTTACCTCTAAGAGTTTTATAGACCTTACATTTAGGTCTTTAATCCATTTTGAGTTTATTTTTGTGTTTGGGATTAGGAAGTGTTCTAATTTCATTCTTTTACATGTAGCTGTCCAGTTTTCCCAGCACCACTTATTGAAGAGGCTGTTTTTTCTCCACTGTATACTCTTGCCTCCTTTATCAAAGATAAAATGACCATATGTGCGTGGATTTCTCTCTGGGCTTTCTAGCCTGTTCCATTGATACATATTTCTGTTTTTGTGCCAGTACCATACTGTCTTGATGACTGTAGCTTTGTAGCACAGTCTGAAGTCAGGGAGCCTGAGTCCTCCAGCTCCGTTTTTCTTTCTCGAGATTGCTTTGGCTATTCGGGGTCTTTTGTGTTTGCATACAAATTGTGAAAATTTTTGTTGTAGTTCTGGGAAAAATGCCATTGGTAGTTTGATAGGGATTGCATTGCATCTGTAGATTGCTTTGGGTAGTATAGTCATTTTCACAATGTTGATTCTTCCAATTCAAGAACATGGTATATCTCGCCATCGGTTTGTATCATCTTTCATTTCTTTCATCAGTGTCTTATACTTTTCTGCATACAGGTCTTTTGTCTCCTTAGGGAGAGTTATTCCTAGGTATTTTATTCTTTTTGTTGCAATGGTAAATGGGAGTGTTTCCTTAATTTCTCTTCCAGATTTTTCATCATTAGTGTATAGGAATGCCAGAGATTTCTGTGCATTAATTTTGTATCCTGCTACTTTACCAAGTTCATTAATTAGCTCTAGTAGCTTTCTGGTAACATCTTTAGAATTCTCTGTGTATAGTATCATGTCATCTGCAAACAGTGACAGTTGCAATTCCTCTTTTCCAAACTGGATTCCTTTATTTCTTTTTCTTCTCTGATTGCTGTGGCTAAAACTTCCAAAACTATGTTGAATAACAGTGGTGAAAGTGGGCAACCTTGTCTTGTTCCTGATCTTAGTGGAAATGGCTCAGTTTTTCACCATTAAGAACGATGTTGGCTGTGGGTTTCTCATATATGGCCTTTATTATGTGGAGGTAAGTTCCCTCTATGCCTACTTTCTAGAGTGTTTTTAGCATAAATGGTGTTGAATTTTGTTGAAAGCTTTTCCTGCATCTATTGAGATGATCATATGGCTTTTATCCTTCAATTTGTTAATATGGTTTATCACATTGACTTATTTCCATATATTGAAGAATCCTTGCATTCCTGGGATAAACCCCACTTGATCACGGTGTATGATCCTTTTAATGTGCTATTGGATTCTGTTTGTTGGTATTCTGTTGAGGAGTTTTGCATCTGTGTTCATCAGTGATACTGGCCTGTAGTTTTCTTTTTTGGGGACATCTTTGTCTGGTTTTGGTATCAGGGTGATGGTGGCCTCATAGAATGAGTTTGGGAGTGTTCCTCCCTCTGCTATATTTTGGAAGAGTTTGAGAAGGATAGGTGTTAGCTCTTTAAATATTTGATAGAATTCGCCTGTGAAGCCATCTGGTTCTGGGCTTTTGTTTGTTGGAAGATTTTTTTTTTTTTTTTTTTTGCGGTACGCGGGGCTCTCACTGTTGTGGCCTCTCCCATTGCAGAGCACAGGCTCTGGACGCGCAGGCCCAGTGGCCATGGCTCATGGGCCCAGCCGCTCCGCGGCATGTGGGATCTTCCCGGACCGGGGCACGAACCCGCATCCCCTGCATCGGCAGGCGGACTCTCAATCACTGCTCCACCAGGGAAGCCCTGTTGGAAGAATTTTAATCACAGTCTCAATTTCAGTGCTTGTGTTTGGTCTGTGTATATTTTCTCTTTCTTCCTGGTTCAGTCTCAGAAGGTTGTGCTTTTCTAAGAATTTGTCCATTTCTTCCAGGTTGTCCATTTTATTGGCATATAGTTGCTTATAGTAATCTCTCATGATCCTTTGTATTTCTGCAGTGACAGTTGTTACCTCTTTTTCATTTCTATTTCTATTGATTTGAGTCTTCTCCCTTTTTTTCTTGATGAGTCTGGCTAATGTTTTGTCAACTTTGTTTATCTTCTCAAAGAACCAGCTTTTAGTTTTATTGATCTTTGCTAGCATTTCCTTCACTTCTTCTTCATTTATTTCTGATCTGAATTTTATGATTTCTTTCCTTCTGCTAACTTTGGGGGTTTTGTTGTTCTTTCTCTAAATTTTTTATGTGTAAGGTTAGGTTGTTTACTTGAGATGTTTCTTGTTTCTTGAGGTAGGATTGTATTGCTATAAACTTCCCCCTTAGAACTGCTTTTGCTGTGTCCCACAGGTTTAGGGTCGTCAAGTTTTCATTGTCATTTGTTTCTATGTATTTTTTTATTTCATCTTTGATTTCTTCAGCGATCTCTTGGTTATTTAGTAGTGTATTGTTTAGCCTCCATGTGTTTGTAAATTTTACAGATTTTTTTTCCTGTAATTGATATCTAGTCTCATAGCATCGTGGTCAGAAAAGATCTTGATACAGTTTCAATTTTCTTAAATTTACGAAGGCTTAATGTGTCACCCAAGATATGATCTATCCTGGAGAATGTTTCATGAGCACTTGAGAAGAAAGTGCATTCTGTTTTTGGATGGAATGTCCTTTAAACATCAATTAAGTCCATCTTGTTTAATGTATCATTTAAAGCCTATGTTTCCTTATTTATGTCCATTTTGGATGATCTGTCCATCGGTGGGAGTGGGGTATTAAAGTCCCCCACTATTATTGTGTTACTGTCGATTTCCCCTTTTATGGCTATTAGCATTTGCCTTATATATTGAGGTGCATATATGTTGGGTGCACAAATATTTACAATTGTTATATCTTCTTCTTGGATTGATCCCTTGATCATTATGTAGTGTCCTTCTTTGTCTCTTATAATAGTCCTAATTTTAAAGTATATTTTGTCTGATATGAGAATTGTTACTCCACCTTCTTTTTGATTTCCATTTGCATGGAATATCATTTTCCATCCCCTCACTTTCAGTCTGTATGTGTCCCTAGGTCTGAAGTGGGTCTCTTGTAGACAGCATATATATGGGTCTTGTTTTTGTATCCATTCAGCGAGTCTGTATCTTTTGGTTGGAGCATTTAATCCATTTCCATTAAAGGTAATTATCGCTATGTATGTTTCTATTACCATTTTCTTAATTGTTTTGGGTTTGTTATTGTAAGTCTTTTCCTTCTCTTGTGTTTCCTGCCTAGAGAAGTTCCTTTAGCATTTGCTGTAAAGCTGGTTTGGTGGTGCTGAATTCTCTTAGCTTTTGCTTGTCTGTAAACGTTTTAATTTCTCCATTGAATCTGAATGAGATCCTTGCTGGGTAGAGTAATCTTGGTTGTAGGTTTTTCGCTTTCATCACTAAATATGTCCTATCACTCCATTCTGGCTTGCAGAGTTTCTCTGAGAAATCTGTTGTTAATCTTATGGGGATTCCCTTGTGTATTATTTGTTGCTTTTCCCTAGCTGCTTTAATGTATTTTCTTTGTATTTAATTTTTGATAGTTTGATTAATATGTGTCTTGGTGTGTTTCTCCTTGAATTTATCCTTTATGGGACTCTCTGCACTTCCTGGACTTGACTGACTATTTCCTTTCCCATGTTAGGGAAGTTTTCAAATATAATCTCTTCAAATATTTTCTCAGTCCCTTTCTTTTTCTCTTCTTCTTCTGGAACCCTTATAATTCGAATGTTGACTTTTTATTTATTTATTTATTTATTTTTGTGGTATGTGGGCCTCTCACTGTTTTGGCCTCTCCCGTTGCAGAGCACAGGCTCTGGACGCGCAGGCTCAGCGGCCATGGCTTATGGGCCCAGCCGCTCTGCGGCATGTGGGATCTTCCCAAACCGGGGAATGAACCCATGTCCCCTGCATCGGCAGGTGGACTCTCAACCACTGTGCCACCATGGAAGCCCTCAAATGTTGATGTTTTTAATGTTGTCCCAGAGGTCTCTGCGACTGTCCTCACTTCTTTTCATTCTTTTTTCTTTATTCTGCTTTGTGGTAGTTATTTCCACTATTTATCTTCCAGATCACTTGTCCGTTCTTCTGCCTCAGTTATTGTGCTATTATTTCCTTCTAGACAATTTTTAATTTCATTTATTGTGTTGTTCCTCATTGTCTGTTTGCTCTTTAGTTCTTCTAGGTCCTTGTTAAACGTTTCTTGTATTTTCTCCATTCTATTTCGAAGATTTTGCATCATCTTTACTATCATTACTCTGAATTCTTTTTCAGGTAGACTGCCTATTTCCTCTTCATTTGTTTGGTCTGGTTGGTTTTAACCTTGCTCCTTCAACTGCTGTGTATTTCTCTGTCTTCTCATTTTGCTTAACTTACTGCATTTGGGGGTCTCCTTTTTTCAGGCTGCAGGTTTGTAGTTCCCATTGTTTTTGGCGTCTGCCCCTAGTGCGTAAGGTTGATTCAGTGGGTTGTGTAGGCTTCCTGGTGGAGGAGACTGGTGCCTGTGTTCTGGTGGATGAGGCTGGATCTTGACTTTCTGGTGGGCAGGACTGTGTCTGGTGGTATGTTTTGGGATGTATGTGAATTTATGATTTTAGGTAGTCTCTCTGATAATGGGTGTGGTTCTGTTCCTGTCTTGCTAGTTGTTTGGTATGGGGTGTCCAGCACTGTAGCTTGCTGGTCGTTGAGTGGAGCTGGGTCTTAGCACTGAGAGGGAGATCTCTGGGAGAGCTTTCACCATTTGATATTACATGGGACTGAGAGGTCTCTGGTGGCCCAATGTCCTGAACTCGGCTCTCCCACTTAAGAGGCTCAGGCCTGACACCTGACTGGAGCACCAAGACCCTGTCAACCACACGGCTCAGAAAAAAAGCGAGAAAAAATAAATAAATAAATAAAAATTAAATTAAGTTATTAAAATAAAAAATTTTTTAATTATTAAAAATCAGGAAACAAGTAATAAAAAGAAGAAAAAAAAGAAACAAAGAAAGGAGAGAGCAACCAAACCAATAAACAAATCTACCAATGATAACAAATGCTAAAAAGTATACTAAAAAAAAAAAAGACAGAACCCTAGGACAAATGGTAAAAGTAAAGCTATACAGACAAAATCACACAAAGAAGCATACACATACACACTCACAAAAAGAGAAAAAGGAAAAAATATATACATATAAAAAAAAAAGGAAGAGAGCAACCAAATAAATAAATCTACCAATGATAATAAACTCTAAATACTAAACTAAGATAAACATAAAACCAGAAACAAATTATATGCAGAAAGCAAATCCCAAGTCTACAGTTGCTCCCAAAGTCCACAGCCTCAATTTTGGGATGATTTGTTATTTATCCAGGTATTCCACAGATGCAGGGTACATCAAGTTGATTGTGGAGATTTAATCCGCTGCTCCTGAGGCTGCTGGGAGAGATTTCCCTTTCTCTTCTTTGTTCGCACAGCTCCTGGGGTTCAGCTTTGGATTTGGCCCTGCCACTGCATGTAGGTTGCCTGAAGGCATCTGTTCCCCACCCAGACAGGACAGGGTTAAAGGAGCAGCTGATTCGGGGGCTCTGGCTCACTCAGGCTGGGGGAAGGGAGAGGTATGGAGTGCGGCGCGAGCCTGCAGCGGCAGAGGCCGCTGTGACGTTGCACCAGCCTGAGGCACGCTGTGCGTTCTCCCAGGGAAGTTGTCCCTGGATCATGGGACCCTGGCAGTGGTGCGCTGCACAAGCTCCCAGGGGGGTATGAAGAGTGACTTGTGCTTGCACACAGGCTTCTTGGTGGCTGCAGCAGCAGCCTTAGTGTTTCATGCCCGTCTCTGGTGTCCACGCTTATAGCCGCAGTTTACGCCCATCTCTGGAGCTTGTTTAGGCGGTGCTCTGAATCCCCTCTCCTCGTGCACCCTGAAGCAATGGTCTCTTGCCTCTTCGGCAGCTCCAGACTTTTTCCCAGACTCCCTCCCGGCTAGATGTGGTGCACTAGTCCCCTTCAGGCTGTGTTCACACAGCCAACCCCAATCCTCTCCCTGGGATCTGACCTCAAAGCCCGAGCCTCAGCTCCCAGCCTCCCGCCCACCCTGGTGGGTGAGCAGACAAGCCTCTCAGGCTGGTGAGTGCTGGTCGGCACCGATCCTCTGTGCGGGAATCTCTCCGCTTTGCCCTCTGCACCCCTGTTGCTGCGCTCTCCTCCGTGGCTCCAAAGCTTCCTGCCCGCCCACCCCCTGTCTCTGCCAGTGAAGGGGCTTCCTAGTGTATGGAAACTTTTCCTCCTTCACAGCTCCCTCCCAGAGGTGCAGGTCCCATCCCTATTCTTTTTTTTTTTTTTTTTTTTTGCGGTACGCAGGCCTCTCACTGTTGTGGCCTCTCCCCTTGCGGAGCAGAGGCTCCAGACGCGCAGGCCCAGCGGCCATGGCTCACGGGCCCAGCCGCTCCGCGGCACGTGGGATCCTCCCGGACCGGGGCACGAACCCGCGTCCCCTGCATTGGCAGGCGGACTCTCAACCACTGCGCCACCAGGGAAGCCCCCATCCCTATTCTTTTGTCTCTGTTTTTTCTTTTTTCTTTTGCTCTACCCAGGTACGTGGGGAGTTTCTTGCCTTTGGGGAAGTCTGAGGTCTTCTGCCTACGTTCAGTAGGTGTTCTGTATGAGTTGTTCCACATGTAGATGTATTTTTGATGTATTTGTGGGGAGGAAGGTGATCTCCATGTCTTACTCCTCCACGATCTTGAAGGTCCTCCTCCTGGATCCTTTGTGTTTGCAGCATCTTGTACATTGTAGACATTGTAGAAATGTGGGATGAATAGAAGGATGGGTAAACAAATAAATAAAAGAATAAACAAACTTAATGTGACCCATTTGTTTAAGTTAACTATGACTAAAACAGCAATGATTTGTTATTTCTTAGGAATCTATGGGCTTGGCTGGGCAGATTTTCTGCTGGTCTTGCCTGGGCTCATTCATTCAGCTGTATTTAGCTGCAGGATCAGCAGGCATAAAAGATCCAAGACAGCCATATTCAGATGTCTGGTAGTGGGTATCGGCTGTCAGCTGGGATGCCATGGTCCTCCTTCACATGGCCTCTCATCTTCTAATAAGTTACACAGGTTTTCTTACATGGCAGACTCCAGGCAGCATTCCATGGTTGAAGATAAAAGCTGCAAGGCCTCTTGAGTCCTAAGCTTTGAAACTCACAGAGCATTACTTCTGCCACATATGCCAGTCAAAAAAAGACACAAAACCAACCAACCAAGGTTCAAGGGATGGTGACATGCACTCCACTTCTGGAAGAGAGGAGCTGCAAAGAATTTGTTCTACAGTCTACCATCTGGTCACAATTACTTACATTCCCTACATATGCAAAATTACTCACCCCCTCTCAAGTCCCCAAAAAAGTCTCATCCAATCACAGCATTTCAAAATCCAGTATCCAGAATTTGTACCCATATTTAATTTACCACCTATCCATGCACCATGAGACCAGCATCTTTTAAAAAAAGCCTCAAGAACTTTAGCCCTATTAGTATTCAACCTCCTAGACTCCATCACCTTACCCTTCCTTTGCACCACTTATTCCTAAATCGATACAGTATTTCTCCAACTCCTGACCTCTTGCTTTGTCTCTCACTTTTTCCCACACATTTGCCTCTCCTGTCAGTTGATATAATGTGTCTAGCATAACCCTGGGAATCCTCTCAGAAATGTATTGCTCTCTCTGGTGTCATCCTGTTTCCATGTCTCTTGGTAACTAACCCACCCCAACTACCCACGTAGTTGGGGGTGGGAGATGAGACATCATGGAGGGATTAAATTAATCTTTTGAAATATTTCTAAAGTTGCTTAGAAAATCAAAGCAGTTGAATTGTTCTTATCACTTCAATAATGGTTTGCAGTTTAACACTTCAGTGTTTCATTCACTTGTCTATAAAATAGAATAAAATATTTCCCTAGGGCTGTACCTTGCCTCCCACCTATTTACAATTTGTTACTGGGAAAATTTCCAAAGATATTGCTTCATATTTTATTTTTCCATCTCATGGAAAAGCTATAGTGTTTTAATGTTATCAACATTTTAATTGGCAAGTTTAATTATATAGTATAATCATCTTCTGAACTACACCTCAAGATAGTTTGATCAAGCAGAACTGCTTTTATTAAATTTGACAGAACTCACAACTAGCTTTCTAGAGAATAACTTCTATTTTAAAAATCGCTATTCATGTTCCAATTTGCACTCTTGTTATAACCTTGGCCTTGATTCATTATGATAAAGAGAATGAAAATCAATATACTTCTTTCTTTTCAAACAGATTTCTGAAATGTTCACTTCTGTACCCAAAGCAAGCTGAATGAGGTAACCAAGTCATCACAGCGATTCTTTTTGCTAAAAATAGAGTCAACACAGATAAATGAATATCATTTCTCAGGTGTGCTTCCTTAGTCTTAGTCTCCATAATATATGGGCTCTGTACAAAAGTAAAACACCTTGCATACAAATTATAATTGTAGTTATTTGTTTAGAAATAGCATTAGTTATTTTCTGTGCCTAATATAGTTTAAAATATGTGACATCCCATGCCCCTGCCTATTTGCAATTTCACTTTGATATTCTCTACTAAAATAACCTTAAAGTTTCATACTTGTTTAGGCATCACTTAACCTCCATCTATGTATTCGTATAGCTGTTTATACAGAATAGCTATTAAGATATTCATACTTATTTTTCAAAAGACACATTTGAGCCACATTCTAAACATCTCACTAAGCTAAATATAATTGATTTGTTTATTCAACAAACATTTACCCACCATGCGCAGGAGACACAGCAATGATAAGACAAAGTCCTTGCCCCTCATTGAACTTACATCTTAGTATGCAGAGAAAGTCAGTACATAGATAAGCAAGTAAATGTAGAGGGTACTGAATGGAGATTAGTGCTAGGAGGAAATAATAAAACAGGATGAAGAGGTAGTGAGCACCGGGTTGGGGGAGAGGGACAGGAGGATACTGTATTATGTGGCAGTAACGCCTACTAGAAATAGACGAGGCTATCCTGTCTGACGAGTTTATTTCTGCCCAGGTAACTGACGTCCTGAATACATTTCTAACTCTGACCTAGCTCTCTCATCTTCCCTCCAGGATTATGTGGCAGATCAGTGTCTCCTTTGTCTCAAATGTTAGTGATCTCAGCATACCAATATCGGACAATCATCTAGATTCCTTCACCTCCTGGTACCTGCCTTAATTCCACTAGGTTCAATTATCATAAAACAACTGACACAAAGATTGTGTTTCTCTTTAGAGACCTATCTTTGAATGTATTCTATTTTGGAAGTCAGGTTCTCTGAGTTTGGTAGGACTTCGTTTGGTTAAGGGATTAAAGTTCTTTGCAGAGCTCATCACTGTTCTTTTTTTTTTTTTTTTGAAGTTGGATCAGGTCTTTTGACTTTTCTATTCAAAGTCATCAAAGAGAACTGAAAAAAAAAGCCAGAGGCCAAAAAACAAACAGGAAAACCAATAGAAAACTGCACCCATCCTATGTGAGAATAATCTGACTTGCCATCAAAATGAAATTGCTGGTGTCTTTTGCTTGACTTGGAGACATTTCAGTTATACGCAGCTTATCTTTCAAGATCATTACATTAATTCTTAGCCAAAACCTGTTACTCCCCACAATTTCCACCTTCTCCACAAAGTCCATCAGCATGGCTTTAGCCATTTAAATTTCTGTGTTTCTGAAAACATGATTCTTCTCACACCACCATCTTAACTGCTTTTCAGTTCACATGCTTCCTGTGCAGTTGCTTTGAACTTCATGGAGATTGGATCTTCTGATCTCCACTTTTTACCCACAGGGACTGAAATCATAATTCTACTTATCCTTATCACCCACCTTGAGAAGTTACAGTTTCTTCATCTTATTTTCTATTTCTAATCCTAAGTCTTGAGACTTTTATAAATATTAATCAGTGTGCAACATTGTGCTACAGCAATACCGAAAACATGAGGATTGTACAAAATGACTGAATATTTAAATATAGAAGATTCAGTTAGGATCTATGAAGGAGAAATAATCTTGAATGATAGCCACTCAGTGTAACTGAGAGTAAGGTGCTATAGGCAAGCATTGTTTCAAGCAGTGGAGAGGATTATGTGAATTGCTCCAGAAAACCAGTAAAGCTTCTGGCTCCTACAGGGTTATGCTTAGTCCACCAACTTGCTCTGTTTTCCACTGTGGTATGCCTGCAGAAAAATACCTTAAAAGAAATGTTTACTCTGGGTTTTTGCTGGATCACAACCCCAAAAGTGATCAACCAGAAAGCAGAAAATTTTTAAATTTAAGGATTGAAGCGTTTGTTAATTTCAGGGAGAATGAATATTATGAATACCTAAAAACTTTTCTTAATGGAAAATGGCTTTTGAGTTACAGAAGGATTAGAATGAAATTACTATTCCCTCCTACTCTGCTTTCTCTTTGTATGATAAATGATAGTCAGTTTTGTTGCACTGGCAAATTTCCAAATTTTTGAGATATTTTTCTCATGGCCATTGTTATACAAAGTCCACTTATCATTTAAACTGCCTATTGACTATTTTTTTCTTCTCTCTCTCTCCATGCAGTATAGGATTTTAAAAAAACTATACCACAATTTGAAACTTGGATATTAATTAACATATTACTGCTATTATAGACTGTCTAGTCAAAAGGCAACATAGAAATGTGCTGGCCAAACTAGCAGAGAAGTATGAAAGGTTACCAGTTGCCAGGCAGTAAGTTATTTGCTTAGTTCTATTTATTTAGATAAAGAAGAAAACAGAAAGTGGAGAACCAGCAGATTAAATGGATAGGTATGTATATGACTAGAATATTTTTCCCATGTCATCAACAGTTTTTCCCTTACATAGACTGGTTTTAGTTTGAACTTGTTTAGATTTTTAATCTCCAGGAATGAATGACAAGTAAGGATAGTGATCTTACTAATTCTCTAAATTAACAAAGAAGCCATTGTGCTGTGGTACAGTTCATCTCTTCAGAGAATACTTGTTAAAAACTGAGTGACAGGGTTGTTGATTTTCATTTGAGAAAACTTTATTATGTCAAACTTTGCTTTCTCAACTTTAGTTTAATATTACATTAAAATGTAACATTGCAATAAATTCTCTATGCATATCAGCTTATACTAAGACTCCTCTAAATTACTGGGAAGAACCATTACTTGATTGGCTTTTTGATGCTTTGGGACCAGTGAAAAAGAGACTATATTCACATCTTCACTTCTGTTTCTGGTAAATTTACTTGTTTTGATGAAACTCAAAGCATTTTCTGTTAGAGCACTTATGGAAACAGAGATACTGTAAATCGTTAGTTAAAAAATTTTTTTATGTATTCATTTATTTAGCATGCTTCAAATGTGCAAAGTTCTGGTTATGTCATCATCACGGTGGCATGAGATACTCCATTTGTCTCTCCCCTTCAATCTGCAACTAGTAAAACATCCATAACTCAACAAAGGTTTCTCTGCTCAACATGCCAGAATGCCAGAGACATCCACACATCTGTATACCTGAGATTGAATGGATTGGAACACACAGAGGAGGTAGAACCAGGGCAACAGTAGAGGCAGTGCTCACAATCCTAGTCCCATCTCCAAAGTGGCTAAGCTCACAGCCCCACGGAACCCAGTAGTAGCAGCATCAAAGGTAGTGCACATGACTCTGACCTCCCAGTGGCAACGGTACCCACAGCCATAGGGAACTGGGCAGTCCCTTCAGCCATGGTAGTGCCTGTGGCTCCAGCCCCGTACCCACAGTGGTGGTACCTGCAAACCAAACAACCCCAGATGCAGTGGAAGCAGTCAAGACCCTGGCTACCGCCCCACTCCTCCGCTCTGGTGGTGCCAACAGCCAGGTGACCTCTGAAGCAGTGGGGGCACCACCATCCTGGTGCCCCCGGCAGCAGCACCAGTGACAGTGGCAACACCAGCCACAGCAAGATACCAGCAACCTGCAGGCACAAGCAGCAAAGAGGAGTGCACTGGGAATACCTCTGGCTGAGGTCATAGAGGGTGGAAAGTGCAGATTCTCAAATACAGCCAGAGGCAGCTCAGGGAAGAGAAAACCAAAACTTGTACTACAGTGCCACCTACTGAAAAATAAAATTACCCATCTGCTGAATTATTAGAATCAAAGTAAACAAAAGCTTAACCTTAATTTAAAAAGGTGTTCACCAATTCAAATGTGCCAGGAGAAGAGCAACTCATCAAGCACCATGAAAAATCATAACAACATCGATCACAAAAAGAAAATGACAATTCTCCAGAAACTAAACTTAAAGTCACAGAAGACCATGATCTGATAGAGAATTCAAAATAGCTGTCATGAAGAAACTCAGTGAGCTACAAGAAAACTCAAAAAAAGCAGTTCAATGAGCTCAGGAATAAAATTAATAAACAGAAGGAATACTTTGCCAAAGAGACTGAAACTCTAAAAAAACTAAACAGAAATTCTGGAACTGAAGAACTCAATAAGTGAGATGAAGAACCCAGTAGAAAGCATTGGAAATAGAGCAGACCATATGGAAAAGAGAATTTGCAAGCCTGAAGATATAAATCTGGAAGTGATTCAGGTAGAAGAAAAGAGAGACACAAGATTTTTTTAAAAATGAAGAAACTCATGAGAGCAATCTGACTCCATTAGAATAGGAAACATAAGGATAATGGGTGTCCCAGGAACAGAAAAGGGGCTGAAGGCAGCAGAGAGCTTTTAAATAAGAAACAATAGCTGAGAACGTCCCAAACCTGGGGAAGGAACAAGTCCACAAAGCTAAAAGAACACCTAATTATCTCAATGCAAAATGACCTTCTTCAAGACACATTATATTGAAACTGTCAAAGGTCAATGATAAAGAATTTTAAAGGCAGCCAGGAGGGAAAAACAGTAACTTACAAAGGAGTCCCCCATTAGGCTATCAGCAGGTTTCTCAGCAGAAATTCTACAGACCAGGAGGGAGAGGAATGACATTCTCAGAAAATGGAAAGAGAAAAAACTGCCAGCCAAGAATACACTATCCAGCAAAGTTTTCCTTCAGATATTAAGGGGAAATAAAAGCTTTCTCAGACAAGCAAAAGCTGAGGGAGTTCATCACTAGCAGACCTGCCTAATAAGAAATGTTGAAAAAAGCTCCTCTACCTGAAACAAAAAGGCAAAGGTACACAAAACTTTGAGTAAGGTGATAAACAGACAGACAGAATTAGAAAATTGTAACTCTATCAGAAGAGGTTGTTAAACTCAATTATAGCATAAAGTTTAAAGGGAAAAAGACATGAAAAATAACTATGGCTACTTCAATTTGGTAACAAACTCACAACATAAAAAGAGATAATTTGTGACAACAAAACATAAAAGGAGAAGAGGAAAAGGATGGAACCTGTGTAGGCAAATGAAGATAAGATGCTATCAGCAGAAAAAGAACTATTTTATCCATGAAATGTTTTATACAAATCTCATGGCAACCACAAAACAAAAATCTAAAGAAGGGAAACAAATCATAAAAAAAGAGGAAGCTAAGAAAAACGTCAGAAAAATCATCAAACCAAAATGGCAGACAGACACACAGGGGAAAAGAAACAACGGAGATATAGATCAACCAGAAAACAAAAGATAAAATGTCATAACTAAGTCCTCATATATCAGTAATCACCCTAAATGTAAAAGGATTGAATTCACCAATGAAAAGACACAAAGTGGCTGGATGGATTAAAAAACAAGATACAAATATAAGCTGTCTCCGGGAGACTCATCTCAGCTCTAAAGACAGACATAGGCTCAAAGTGAAGGGGTGGAAGATAGTATTCCAAGCAGATGGCAGCCAAAAGAGAGTTGGTGTAGACATACTCATATCAGACAAAATAAAATTCAAGTCAAAAAAGGTAACAAGAGACAAAGATGGACATTACATAATGATAAAGGGGACAATCCATCGAGAAGACATAACATTTATTAAATGTATGCACTGAATATGGGAGCACAAGATATACAAGGCAACTATTAACAGACCTAAGAGAGAAACTGACAGCAACACAATAAGAGTAGTGGACTCTAACAGCCAACATACATCAACGGATAGGTCATTGAGACAGAAATTCAACAAGGAAATATCAACTTTAAATGAATGGACTTAATATATATCTGCAGAACATTCCATCCAAATGCAGCATAATACACATTTTTCTCAAGTGCACATGGAACATTCTCAAGGGTAGACCATAAGTTGGGACACAAAACAAGTTTCAGTAAATTTAAGAAAACTGAAATCATATCAAGCATTTTTTTCTGACCACAATGGTATGAAACTAGAAATCAACTATAAAAAGAAAGCTTGAAAAATCACAAATATGTGGAGACTAAACAACATGCTACTGAAAAACTACTGAGTCAATGAAGAAGTCAAAGGAGAAATCAAAAAGTATTTGAAGACAAATGTAAATGAATATACGACATACCAAAATCTATGTGATGCAGTAAAAGCAGTACTAATGGGGAAGTTTACAGCAGTACAGACCTACCTCAGGAACCAAGAATGTCAAATAATCTAAACTACACCTAAAGGAACTAGAAAAAGAACAAATAAAGCCCAAAGCCAGTAGAAGGAAGGAAATAACAAAAATCAGAGCAGAAATACATAAAATAGAGACCGAAAAGACAATAGAAAAGATGAATGAAAACTAATCTTTGAAAAGATAAACAAAATTGACAAACCTTTAGATAAACTCACTTACAAAAAAAAAAGAGAAGGTTCAAATAAATAAAATCAGTAATGAAAGAGAAGTTACAACAGATACCACAGAAATACAAAGGATTGTAAGAGAGTGCTATGAACAGATATATGCCAACAATTGGACAACCTAGAAGAAATAGATAAATTCTTAGAATCATACAACCTTCCAAGACTAAAACATGAAAAAACAGAAAATTTGAATAGACTGATCATTGGTAAGAACATTGGAACAGTAATCATCCCAAAAAACAAAACGACCAGATGACTTCACAGGGGAATTTTACCAAACATTCAAAGATTTAATACTTATCCTTTTCAAACTCTTCAAAAAATTGAAGAGGAGGGAATGATTCCTTACTCATTTTACAAGACCAACATTACCCTGATACCAAAACCAGTCAAGGACAACACAAGGAAAGAAAATTGTAGACGAATATCTGTGAACAAATTAGACGCAAAATCTTCAACAGGGCTTCCCTGGTGGCGCAGTGGTTGGGAGTCCGCCTGCCGATGCGGGGGACGCGGGTTCGTGCCCCGGTCCGGGGGGGTCCCGCGTGCCGCGGGGCAGCTGGGCCCGTGGGCCATGGCCGCTGGGCCTGCGCGTCCGGAGCCTGTGCTCCGCAATGGGAGAGGCCACAGCAGTGAGAGGCCCGCGTACCAAAAAAAAAAAAAAAAAAAAAAAAAATCTTCAACAAAATATTAGCAAACCAAATTCAACAACATATTAAAAGGATCATGCACTATGATCAAGTGGGATTTATCTCAGGGATGTAAGAATGGTTCAATACCCACAAATCAATCAATGTGATACACCACATTAACAAAATAAAGGATAAAAAAATCACATGATCATCTCAATAGATGCAGAAACTTGACAAGATTCAACAATGATCTATGATTTTAAAAACTCTCAATAAAATGGGTATAGAGGGAATGTACCTTAATATAATAAAGGCCCTATGTTATAAACCCACAGCTAGCATCACACTCAGCAATGAAAAGTTGAAAGCCTTTTCTCTAAGATAAGGAACAAGGCAAGAATGCCCACTCTTGCTACTTTTATTCAACATAGTATTGGAAGTTCTAGAGAGAGCAACTAGACAATAGAAAGAAATAAAAGGCATCCAAATTGAAGAGGAAGAAGTAAAACTGTCACTGTTTGCAGATGTCATGATATTATGTATAGAAAACACTAAAGACTTCACCAAAAAACTATTATAAATAAACAAATACAGTAAAGCTGCAGGGTACAAAATCAATATACAGAAACCTTTTGTATATCTGTACACTAACAACAAACTAACAGAAAGAGAAATTAAGAAAACTACCCCATTTACAATCACAACAAAAAGAATAAAATACCTAGGAATAAATTTAACCAAGGGGGTGAAAGACCTATACACTGAAAACCATAAGACATTGTTGAAATAAATTAAAGAAGACACAAAAAATAGAAGGATATTTCATGCTCATGGATTGGAAGAATTAACATTATTAAAATGTCCACATTAATTAAAGAAATCTACAGATTCAATGCAATCCCTATAAAAATCCTAATGACATTTTTCACTAAAAATGCCTTGAAATTTGTATGGAACCACAAAAGACCCCAAATAGCTAAAGCAATCCTGAGAAAAAAGAACAAAGCTGGAAGTATCGCTGTCCCTGACTTCAAATTACACTACAAAGTTATAGTAATCAAAAAAGCGTGGTACTGGCAGAAAGACACACAGATCAATGGAATAGAATTGAGAGCCCAGTAATAAACCCACAAGTACATGGACAACTAATTTATGACAAAGAGCAAGAATGTACAATGGAGAAAGGAAAGTGTTTTCAATAAATGGTATTGGGAAAACTGGACAGCCACCTGCAAAAAAAAGTAAATGAAACTAGACCACTATCTTAACACCATACACAAAAATTATCTTAACACCATACACAGAAATTAACTCAAAATGGATTAAAGACTTGAATGTAAGACCTGAAATTGTAAAACTCCTGGAAGAAAACATAGGTAGTATGCTCTTTGATGTCAGTCTTAACAACATCTTTTTGGATATGTCTCCTCAGCAAAGGAAACAAAAGCAAAAATAAACAAATGAGACTACATAAAGCTAAAAAGCTTTTGCATATCATAGGAAACCAACAACAAAATGAAAAGACAACCTACCAAATGGGAGAAGATATTTGCAAATCATACATCTGATAAGGGGTTAATATCTGAAACATATAAAGAACACATATGACTCAACAACAACAAAAAAACAATTAACAAGTGGGCAGAGGATCTGAATAGATGTTTTTCCAAAGAAGACATTCAACAGACACATGAAAAGATACTCAACATCACTAATTATCAAAGAATTGCAAATCAAAACCACAATGAGCTATTACCTCATTCCCTTTAGAATGGCTGTTATCAAAAAGACAAGAAATAACAAGTGTTGGAGAGGATGTGGCGATAAGGGAACCCCCATAACGGTGTTGGTAGGAACGTAAATTGGTGCATCTGCTATGGAAGACAATGTGGAGATTCCTCAAAAAATTAAGAATAAGCTAATCATATGATCCAGCTATTCCACTTCCAGGTATTTATCTGAAGAATACCAAAACACTAATTTGAAAAGATATATGCACCCCTATGTCCATTGCAGCATTATTTACAGTAGCCAAGATGTGGAAATAACCTAAATGCCCATTGATGAATGAAGGAATAAAGAAGATGTGGTATATATATGCAATGGAATAGTACTCAGACATTAAAAAATGATGAAACCTGGCCATTTTCAACAACATGGATGGACCTTGAGGGTATTATGCTAAGTGAAATAAATCAGACAGGGAAAACAAATACCGTATGATTTCACTCATATGCAGAATATTAAAAAATAGATAAACAAGCAAACAAAACAAAACCAAACACTTACCTATGGGTAACAGACTGGTGGTTTCCAAAGGGGAAGGGTGGTGGGGGGAAGACAAAATGGGTAAAGGGGGTCCATGTATGGTGACAGATGGAAACTAGATTTTTGGAGTTGAGCATGCTGTAGTGTATGCGGAAATAGATTTATAATGTTGTACACATTAAACTTATATAATATAAACCAATGTTACCTCAATTTTTTTAAAGTGTGCAAAATACTACCCGAACACTGATGGGGGTTTGGGCGGGGGTGCCATAACTTAAGATGGGTCTGTTCCTCTTGGAGACCAAGTTTCAGGAAGAGAAATGTAGCCATTACAGGTAACGCATGTCTGGTACTCCTGCAGCTTTCTGTGCCGTGGACTACAGTGATTCCCAGGCACATCATATCATCCATTTACCTGCTGCATGGCTACTGCGTGCTAAGCATGTATCCCTTATTCTGGAAGAAAGATATACACACCAGAGGGTTTCAGGATAACATTAATACATTAATTGTCAAAGATATAAACGAATATTTGTCTCACTCTTCTTATTCATATGTATTCTCTTAGAGCCTAGAGTCTTCCACAGACAGAAATCATGAGATACCTCTTGGGATTACTGAATGCGTGGCCTTAAAAAGTGAATGCAACTTCCAAAAGTTTAAAGTTTAAAGTCAAGGTGTACCTAAACCACTGGGGAAATCTGGCTCAATTTGTATTATCATTTTTCACCATACCACTTTATGCTTGGTCTCTCTTGAAATTTTCTTCTGAAGTACAGGCAAAGTTACTGTCATTAGGGGACTGCTGTTGTGTGAAGTCAGCAAGTGCATTTCAAACTTTAAAATATGCATTAAAGGCATTATAGTTGCAGTCAGTAATTACAGTAAGCTCTAAAACCCTGGCCTAACAGGTTCAAGGACAATGCTGTAGTGGTATATATATAATACCTACTTGCTGTGACAACCTTATGAAAACACAATTTCAAGTAAGTGTTCATTTCATAATGACTTCTGCTATCAATACTCAATCTACTTAGTTACCAGAAACTGTCAATATGCCCTTCACCTCACATGTTCTTAAGTGACACGTACCACTTCTCCAGCTTGTTATTTATTTGTTAGCTTTATTGATTTAAATTCCTTCTCTACTTCTACTTACATGTCTAGAGGAGAATGATATTAGAACAGACTTTGTGACAAAGATGCAATGAACAGCTTAAAGTGATCACTGCTGGATCAATCTGGGAGGTCGAGGGAAAATGGAGAGATATAATTGCATCAAGATGTGTTTATCACTATTCTTAATTTACACAAACCGATTTCCATGAATGTACTTATAAAATTCAGCTAATATTTTCTTTTCAGATAATAAAGAACCCGATCCTGTCATTTAACAAACATTTCTTAGTACCTACTGTGTGTTCCCAACAGCATTGGGAGGGAAAGATGAATAAGACATGCTCTTTGTTTACAACCTAGTGAGGGGAAAAGAAATAATTTAAATAATCACACTGCAATGTAGTGAGTACCAAAGTAGATATTTGAATGTTTGGGGTTTTGAATTTTTTGTTTTTGCTATAAATAATAACAACTTCTTCCTAAGGAGTGCCAATGAAATAAAAGTCCTTGATGGGATTGTGTAGGCAAGTTTAAACAGAAGCTCAAGAGTTCAACTGCTTTGCATAATAGAGGAAGAAGATTTTGACAATCTAGGAGAGAGGTCTAGGACAGCACAGTCCAGTAGAAATATAATGTGAGCCACATATATAATTTTAAAGATTCTGATGGTCACATTTTAAAAAAATAAAACAAGAAAAAATTAATTTTGATAGTATATTTTATTTAACTCAATATATCCAAAACATTGTCACTTTAATAATTAAAAAATTATTACCCATATATTTTATGTTCTTTTTTCAAAGTCGTCAAAATCTGACTTGTAGTTTACATTTACAGCATATCTGATCTAAAACTAGCTTCCTTTCAAATGCTCTAGAGCCACCTCAGGTGATCAGTGGCTAGAGCACCTGACAGCACAGATCTAGTACGTGATAGAAGAGGGAGTGAGCAATGAGAGGGCAGAAGCCTGTGTACTGTGCAATACAATCTATCCCGTAGCCCCCGCAATCTTCAGTTAAGGATACAGTACTCAAATACTTGGTGTGAGGAACTTGTGTTGCAGAAAATGACGAAGCTCAGCTTCACAAAAGTACTTATGTGGTGTGGGTCAAATGTGCAACAGTATGTTTAAAGACAAGGAGACACGGAAGGGTGTGAATAAGTAGCTGAAGAAGTTAAGAGTTGTTATTAAGGGATGAAGCCAGACAGACGTGCCGGGGTGAGAATGTAAGGGACTCTGTGTACCATGCAAAGGGATTTGGTCTTACGTTGAACACTGTAGGGAACTATGGAGTGTGTTTACGCCTGAGAATACATGATCGGATTTCTGCGTAATTTCACCTAGATGTCCCGTAGACACTTCAAACTCAACATGATCAAAATTTAACTCATTGATGAACCATTCCTTCAAACCTGCCATTTCTATGTTTCTTAATTCCTCCCACTCTTTTTATTTTTAATAAATTTATTTATTTATTTATTTGGGGCTGCGTTGGGTCTTCGTTGCTGTGCACAGGCTTTCTCTACTTGCGGAGAGCGGGGGATACTCTTCATTGCGGTGCACGGGCTTCTCATTTTGGTGGCTTCTCTTGTTGCGGAGCACGGGCTCTAGGTGCGTGAGCTTCAGTAGTTGTGGCACTCGGGCTCAGTAGTTGTGGCACACGGGATTAGTTGCTCCACGGTATGTGGGATCTTCCAGGAACAGGGCTTGAACCTGTGTCCCCTGCATTGGCAGGTGGATTCTTAACCACTGCACCGCCAGGGAAGTCCTCCTCCCACTCTTTTATCCTCCCAAACCTACTTCCTAAGGTCCTGCAAGGCTAACTACTTTTCCCACTCTCCATTTCCCTAACCCTATTTCAGGCCATTACCATCTCCTGACTGGATTATTACAACTGGTCTCCTTCTTCAGTCTTGATCAATTTCAATCCATTCCCCACAGAAACATAAATTCGTCTAAAATGCCAAGTAAATCCCAAAGTTTCCTGTTTGTCTCCTGCTTTTCTTAGAAGAAATTCCCAATCTCCTAAGATTGGTTTAGAAGGTTCTGAGTGATCTGGGCCTTGATTACTTCTCCAGCTTCAACCCAATTTCTTTTCACCCTCCACTTAAGCCATATTGAACTTCTTACAGCCCACCAAATGTGCCCACCACATCAGAACCTGGCAGGGGCTGTGTCTGATTTACGGAACATATTCCCTAATTTTGTGGTCTCTATATACATGACCTTCTAGGAAGTCTTTCCAATTGCCCCCAAGTGTAAGTTAGACTGCCCTCCTATACTGCTCTCTAGTCCCCTATATTTCTCCTGTCATAACAATAGCACACTGTTTTATAATTTTCCATTAAGGCATTATTTCCCAGTCAACTGATTTTTCCACTAACACAGAGTAACCACGTATTTTTCTCAGTGGTACCTTCAGGTCAAACCATACCTGGCAAAGATTTAGGTACTAAGGAAATGTTTGTTGAATGCTTAATTTATATCAATAGATCCGAGGCTTATAGAGAGCAGAGGAAGGTATCAAGTTAGGTTACTGTGATAGTCTATATAATAATAAATGTTGAAAGTCTGAAATAGACAGGAGGACTGACAATATGTGGAGGATGAGTGAAGTATAGTGAAAGATATTTAGAAAGTAAATTTGATATGACTTGGTAACTAATGGATGTAGGAGATAAGAGAAAAGAGTTAAGGATAATGCCTAGTTTTAAATCTTAGATAGTTAGTGATTCCAATAAAAGAAGAAACACAAAAAAAGAGCAGCAAGCTTGTGTGTAGGGAAGGTAAATAAGGGTGTAGAGGTCAATTTTGAAAACATTTAGTTTCAGGGAAATGTAGAAGATCCAACTACTGATTGAGAACCTCCTACTGGAAGTAAAGCTTAGTGTAAAAATTCATTCTAAAAGGATCACTAAGAACTGGGAGCACTATATACTTCAAAAAGTTGTAGGAAATCTTTTGCCACATGTTCAGTGCTTCCATCTAATCTTTTAGTTGTCAACTCTTAAGTATTAGCAGACAACAAATATTACCAAAAACAAAAGAGTTTCTACTATGAAATATAAAAACTGAAATAGTTAAATAAAAGTTGGAGGAGATTGATTTTGCAGGAAAAATAAAACTTCAAAGGAAATTAATACTCTTAGGTAGAAAATAGGGACTTCCCTGGTGTTCCAGTAGTTAAGAATCCACTTTCCAAAGCAGGGGACATGGGTTTGATCCCTGATCAGGGAACTAAGATCCCACATGCTATGGGGCAGCTAAGCCCAAGTGCCACAACTACTGAGCCTGCACACTCTAGAGCCCACACGCCATAACTAGAGAAGCCCACGCTGTACAACAAAGCGCCTATAGGCCACAACAAAAGATCCTGCGTGGCAGAACAAAGATCCCACATGCTGCAATTAAGACTCAACACAGCCAAATTAATTAATTAATTAATTAAAAAATAAATAAATAAAATACTGCAACCATGAAAAAGAACAGGATACCATTAAAAAAAAAGCAAAAAGGACATTCCGAGAACAAAAAGAGGGGTAGATTCCAAGAAAATTAGAACTTTGACAGTGGAAATGAAAAGTTCAAAAGATAAGTCTGAAGAGAAATTTAGAGAATATTCTAGAAATTTGGGTCAAAAGATAAAAAGATGAAATAAAGATAAGAAATTTGCCAGTGAGGTCAAAAAGTTATAGTAAGATAGGAGTTCCACAAACGGAGTACAAAGAAAAGAGAGGAGACGACCATTTGTATTAGTTTCCTACGACTGCTACAACAAACTACCACAAACCTGGTGGCTTAAAACTACATAAATGTATTTGCTTTCAGTACTGTACTGGAGACCAGAAGACTAAAATCAGTCTCACTGGGTTAATATTAAGTTGTTGGTAAGGCTGGTTCCTTCTGAAGTCTCCAGGGAAGAATTCCTTTCCTTGCCTCTTCCTGCTTGTAGAAACCACTCATATTCCTTGCCATGTAGTTCCTTTCCTCCATCCTCAAAGCATATTACTCTAACCTCATTTTTGTCATCACATGGCCTTCTAACTCTGACTCCTTCTGCATACCTCTTATAAGGACCATTATGATTACATCAGGCTCACCCAGATAATCCAGGATAATTTTCCTATCTCAAGATAATTAACTTGACCACATCTGCAAAATTCTTTTTGCCATAAGATTTACATGTTCCAGAGATTAGAACATGGACATCTCGGTGCGGGGGGTGGGGGGGTGAGGGTGGTGGGGGGCTGAGGGGGACCAGAGAGAGCATTATTCAGCCTACTACACTGTTAATAAAATAATTCATGACAACTTCCCACAACCAGAAGATCTTAGTTTGGAGGTTAAAAATACACCTTACTTCCCAGCACAGTGTAGTAAATTTTAAAATATCAGAGACATATGAAGATCCTATAGACTACAGTGTAAACCGTAATTATGTAATTCGACTCAAGAGTACATTAAACATTAGAAGACAATGGAAAGAAATTATTTCCAACCTAGTATTCCATAACCAACTAAACTACTAGTCAAGTGTCAAGTTAGTATAACCCTGATATCCATACCTGACAAAGATACTACAAGAAATGAAAAGTTACAGGCCAATATTTCTCATAAATTAAATAACCCTAAATGAAATATTAGCAAATTAAATCCAGTAATATATTAACAGGATAAGATATCAACACCAAGTAGAGTTTATTCCCACAATGTAAGGTTAGTTGAACATTTGAGTGTAATCACAATCAGTATAAATGACCACATCCATAGACTAAAGGAAAAAATAATATAAATATATTAATAGACTAAGAGAAAGCAATTGATAAAATTCAACATCTATTCATGATAAAGACTCTCAGCAAACTAGCAATACAAAAGAACTTTCTCAATCCAATAAAGGTTTGTTTTGTTTTCTTTTGGTGAATATTGGCAAGCTGATTTTAAAATTTATATGAAGGTGCAGAGGACCCTGAATAGCCATGACAACCTTGAAGAAGAATTAAGCTGGAGGACTTATACTTCCAGATATCAAGACTTACTGTAAATCTACAGCAATCAAAAGGGAAGAATTAATTCAAGTCATAGTAGTCAAAATAATGGTAACTCCTAAAGAGTGAGTATTGACTAGATCGGGGACTAAGAAATCTTTTGATTGATAAAAATGTTCTATATCTTCATTTAGATGGTGTATACAGGTGTGTATGTGTGTGTGTGTGTGTATATATATATATATATAGTCATCAAATATACATTTAAGATTTATGCAACTTGCTATATATATAACTTTATATATATATAAAACTTTATATATATAACTTTATTTAACTTTGAAAGGTTTAATTTATATTTCAGGGTAGAATAAAAACATCTTTAGACATGTAAAGTCACAAATATGCTTTCTGTGAAAGCTATTCATGGATGTGTTCTACAAAATGAGAGAGCAAACCAACAATGAGGAAGTCCTGGGACAGAAAAAAACAGATCAAACCAAGGAGAGAAAATGAAGGAATTCCCAGCATGGTGGTAAATAAATCCCAGAATGTCAGCTGTACCCCAGATGGAGGGAGAATAGCCCAGATTGGAGCAAGCTCTGGGAGAGAGAACTCCAAAAAGATTAATTTAATAGAATGCCTGGTACAACTGACCATATAGAGAGGAGATTTAGACAACTGCAGATAATTTGAAGTTTAATTAATGAAAGGTACAGAGAAAAACAAAAACAATAAATAACTTTTTTCCAGGAAGCCCATAAATTGTATAGGAAAATAAACATAGTTTATTAATTAACTTGGCTCTTTGAACAGCCTTTACTTGGTTATAATCATGTGTTCACCAAATATCTAACCAAATATACTATATTATAAAAGGGGTTAAATAATCAGCTAAGGCGTGAAGGAGTTTCCTCTGGGGTGGAGGGATTAGTGGGAGGCATAGCTGGAGACTGATATTTTTGTAGTAAACCTGGCAGCATATTTCAACTTCATAAATGATGTGCATGCACAATTTTTACTTAAATAAGACCTCAAAAATTTTCAGAGAGGATGGGAGTGATGCAAAAGAGATTAACAGGTGATCAGTCAGGAGATGAACTTCAGAAGGACTAATGATGGGACTGAGTGATAGATTGCTGTGGATCATGGTCTAGATGGAATAGCTCAAGGTTTTCCAATTAAGTTTTCAATGCTATACCCTTGCATTTTAAACCCATCATTTTTCAGAGGAAGACAACCTTTCTTTTTGAAACTCCTTTTTTTTTTAATGCAAAATGCTTTAAATAATTTGTGAAGCATTCTGTCAGCATTTTATGCTTGCTGGGAAAAGAAGTTTTCTTCTTCCTATTATTGCTATCTCTCAACACTTGCAGCAGAGAATTTATTACTTATTAAAGCAGATGACATTCCTTAAGTGTTTTCAGGAATTATAAACAATTACAGGAAAGAAAAGTGTTTCCATTACCAAAAAGGTAATAATGATGGAACCCACTATTGAACATGCCAGTGAGATCACACAGCTTAGAGAGCAAGCACAGTGTTTTAACCTTTATCCTAGCTGATAGAAGATGATGCAGTATTCTATTATCCAGAATGACAAGTGATTTATTGGGATACTTTTTTTTCTTCCAAACTGTTTTAAACCACTGTTTTTTTTTTTCCAGTTGCACTGATTTTTCATCTTAGTGCATATACAGGGCTATAAACATTTGAGCGATCATAGAAAAAAAAAAAACAATAAAAAACCCACCATCAACAACATTCTCAGTTCTGAAGATATTCATTTTGTTAGTGTTATACCACATGGAGGTTTGCCTCATTGCATGCCCAAACAGCTTTTAGTTAGGCAGATTTTTTTAGTTGGCTTGTCTAAAAGTAACCAAAGGCTTAGAAAATTCCTAACATTTTCCCAAAAATCTGCTTGCTAAAATCTTTTAGGAAAAATTGTATGAGGAGCCAGATACTCTTGCTATAAGAGAAAATTACTTTAAAATAGGATTCCGAGACATTTAAGGATGCAGGGAGCAAATTAAAGGCTGATAGTGGGACTTTGATGATTATGTATGTGCCATTTTTCAAGCCTGAAATTCTGGTGTGCGTTTTCCTTGCCCTTAAGGGAGGTGAGATTGTCAGTCTTATGGTAGTTGTTCAGAAAACCAACAGACAAGCAGTTTTCCTGAGGTTCTGAAATAAGAGCAAAACATTTAAGAACCTTTCCTCCTAATGTTCTTCTCCAATGGAGAGAAAGACCCGTACTCCAGGTCACTGCTTAGAGTGGCAGATTATTATTTGGTTTTCAGGTAGGGTGCTGGTGGGGAGTACTAGAATGCTGAGTCAAAGGGTGCTTTGCAACACTGATACCTCTTTGACAAATTGCCCAGATTTCCTGGTTAATGAGCCACTGTTACCTATGTTCTGTAGGTGTACAAAATGAAAGTTCTGAAAGATAAAGACTGCCACTCTAGTGCATCTTCCGTTATTGCTTGCCCTTTGGGATTTTGTTACATACTAAAACTTAGAACTGTGTATGCATGAAATGGGGGAAAAATATAAAGGAAGAATGTGTTATTAAAGATAACGATCAGTACAGTTTCAGGTTTCTTTTTATTTTAAAACATATAATCTAGCAAGAAGGAAGTCTAAAGTATTGAGGCCTACTTAGATTAGGGAACGAAAGAATTGGATTCTGACTACTTTAATGAGTGGTTTCAGTAAATTACTTAATCTTTGTGTGTCTAGGGCTTTATTATCTGGCAAAAGATAAAGTGAAAAAAAGAAGAGACATTAACTCTAAAAAGCCTTCTAACTCCAAAAGTGGTTTTATTTTCAAAACATCATCATTTCCATGGGATATTAGTCTAAGATATTATCTGTTTTGAATATTCAAACATTTTATCTATACTTTTATAATTTCTTCTATTTACATTTACTATTAATCTTGTGATTTACATAGTTTTAAAAATCACATCCATAAAGGATATTAGGAAAATTTGTTGTGTGAGGCCAGTGTGATAATTTTTTATTTGGTATTAAAATTATATTAATTAAGATGCTGGGAGTGTGGGGTTAATATATGCAAACCATTACATTTAGAATGGATTAAAAACAAAGTCCTACTCTATAGCACAGGGAACTGTATCCAATCTCCTGGGATAAACCATAATGGCAAAGAATATAAAAACAGAATGTACATATGTGTATAACTGAGTCACTTTGCTGTACAGCAGAAATTAGCACAACATTGTAAATCAACAGTACTTCAATTTTAAAAAAGTATTTAAAAAATTAAAAAAATTTAAAAAGATGCTGTCATTAGTTGTTTTAATTAATATTATGAAATATTTCAGCTATATTAAAAAGTAAGGATATAATAAACATCTACCACCTATTATAATAACTTTCTAGGCCCAAGATGGAGCTGCTCCTGCCTTGGGTACCAAGTGAGCAAGTTGAAACTTAGGTGAACTTTCTTGTCCCTGTAAATGTTCCACTTGACCAGAAATGCAGTATAGCCAGTCAGCCAATCCCCAAACACGAAGCCAACTCTGGGCTCTATAGTTATTTCCTTTTCCCTTCTCACGCCAGACAAGGTTGACTATGTGGCTCCAGCCAATTAGATATTTTCTATTTTTCTCTTCCTTGCTTCCTTGTCCTTTATTCTTTATCCCATAACAGCTTCCTGCCTTCCACCCCATTTTGCAGTTTTCTGAATACAGACGGTCTGCTTCATCAAGTGTTAATAAAGTTTGTTTGTATCACCTAAATTCTCTGCTTTAAGCATTTTTTAACACACTCAATTTAAGAAAAAATTCCATTCATCTCCTTTTCTCTCTCAAAATAGCCATTATCTGAAAGCCATTATTTCCAACCATGTTCTTATAATTTTACCTATAAACTCTGTATTTGTATACAATGTGTCATCTTGCATGTGCCTATTCTTTATAAAATAGTAGCATACTGTACAGTAACATACTGTACACTATACATATATTATACTTTCGAGATTATCTACACTGATTATTTGGCTATAACTCATAATTTTAATTGTTCTATTTTAATGAATGTGACAAAATTTGTTTATGCATTCTCATAATGAATGTGAAGGTGGGCCCACATTCATAAACTCTCAGAGGAGAATTCTGCTACCCCAACTCCCAGCTCAGACTGAAACAGGTAAGTTGCTTAGCTGACTCTCTGTGCCAGTGAGTAGATATTTTTCCAGTTCACCCTTGATTTATTCACTAGTGTTGCAACTGTTCCATAGTTTTTCATTTTATTTTCCATTTCCTTTTTTTTTTCATGGTAAAGACTGCTTTACTGGTGGCAGTTAGTCCATGTCAATAAATATTGATCCCCAAAGAAGAACTCAGTCAGTTATCAGATACTGGCCCACAGAGAGCTGAATGGAGTTGAACCAACTGATTGCTGGGAGGATAAAGTGAAATCAATCCAGCTTCTTGGGAAATGAAGCCACAGCCAGCTGATATATGGAATACGCTATTCCACCAAATGTAAGAATCATGATGGCTCTATACAGGAGGGTATCAGCTACCCCACACTTTAGATGCACTGGGATTCCATTATCCTTCTGAAAGAGCTTTTGTTTCTCTGGAACTTTATTTTCAAACTGCCTGCGTGAAGCAGTACTTATGGTCCTCTGGGCAGTCTAACAAAAAGCCAGCAGACTCCCGCAGCATCTTGGCTCAGTTACTGCCCACCAACCGTGACAACTTAACACCAGGAACGGAGATCCGCACGTCGGAACCGGAACTACCTTCTCTCTATTTCATTCTCAACTCCCTGATTCGTGTACACACAGTGCCGTTTTCTGTTCCTACAGGGCCATTCAATTCCAATTCTTGATAACTGAGAGATGGAACCAACCCCCCCCCTTCCCACCTCCCAAGGCAGCTGCCACATCAGCTGGGGCTTTGTTTCCTCATCATTTATCTCCGTTGGGATTTTTCAAATTCATCTGTGGACATTTAAATGAACAGTTATGTTCTGTGTAGTATTTTGAGGTTTTTAATAACTGAAAGCTGTTTAGGTTATCTAATCCCTACCAACCAAAAAAACCAAGCCATTTAAATTGTTTTTACTGGATATAATGTTTAACATTCAATTCAATGATGAAGAAGATAATTTTAGGATTACTAAAAATGAAACCAAATTTTTCATATATGATTCAGTGAGAAATCTTTATATTAATGTCATATCCAAAATGGTTTAGCTCTTTTTAAAGTTCTTTTCAGAGGCCAAAGATGAAGAATTTGGTTTCTTTCAAAGGTCTATTATTTAATTCATGTAATTTATTAATGTATTTGAATTTTTATGAATATAATTAACTCATTTATTCAACTCATTTCATCTTACATTTTCTTGATTTTTATTGAAATACCATGTGTCATGATCTACAAGAATTCAAAAATCAGTAATTTTGCCAACTTTTCCCACTATTCTCCCATAACTAGCCTATGCCCACAAGCTGGAAGGCATTTTACGTCCTCATGTGAAACATTTTTCTGCCTCTGAACCTTTGTTTATGCTTTAAACCATCCATATACTCTTATTCCCTACTCCTCAAGTCTAACTCTCAAACCCTACCCATTCTTCAAGGTCTCTTAATATGTCTGTCATCTTCATGAAAGCACTCTTTATTCCCCAAATATGATCTCCAGTCTCTTTCTTCATAACTCTTCTGGTTTTATCATATTCTATCTTGGTTTATTGCTTCATTGCGGTTTTATATTTTGTTTTAGCTTAGAAAATAAGTGTCTCTTTTTTATTCTTATAGTCCATGAAACACTTGGAGAATTTGTAGAAAGTCAATAAATACCCATTAAAATTCAAGATAACTAAAAGCTCCTTTGCAATTCAAATTGAATGTTTTAAATAATTATAAATAGTATCATTACTTAAATATAAACCCTGAAAGGGAAGATTTAAAAGTGCTACATGCTACATAAAAGGTGTGACAACACATGGAATAAACCTCTCTGGATTCCCACAAAAAGGGAGGTTTAGACTAGATGACTCCTCAGGTTTCTTCTACCTCTAAAATGCTAATATTCTTCTCCAACTTCAGATGCATTTTCATGAACATTTCGGTCAGGGGGCGTAGTGTTCGCATTGGCAATGAGATGGTCACCTGATGAGGGCCAGGAATGCATGTTCCCCAAGAAATTGGATGCTTTAGGAGTATAGCTAGGGTGGGGTGCACCTGGATGCTTCTTCCTTTCATGCATTGCTGGAAGCCATGTAGAAGCAGCAAATAAAAGACAGAGAAAATACCAGAAACAGGAAGAGAAACTCTTTCCTCCTACAATGTCTCTCCACTGCCCTCTATTGTCTTAGCTTAACACTGTGCCTGTTGAAAGTAAGAAATGATTATAGGATCCAGCTTCTTCATTGCAGAGCAGGCAATGCAGGATGGATTTGAAGCTGAGAGGCAATAAACTGATAACTAGCACAACAGGGAATATAAATTTCATTGCATACATATTATCCTCAATTTAGGAGCAGATTTCCTAACACTTAAAAGGTGGAATGGTCATGTTATGATATGAGGAGGTAAATCTGGATTTAAAAATTGTATAATTCTTTCAAACACCAGAGTACTAGTTAATAAACTACAATTTCAGTGTATTAAATTATAGTGAAACAGCTCAATGCATTACATGATTTTAACTTATTCTATAATTTTACAAATGAAGAATATATTTCGCTTTTCCAAATCTGTTCCAGTTTGATATCAAAGTCTATTTGTAATAAATACCATGAACTAGTCATTGGGAAAAAGACAGACATGTGCCTTAAAATGAAACAGCATCTAGTGGTTGGTATATTAAATTATAATGAATCTTTGACTCTAACCCCTAGGAACTTACTTGAATAAACAGACAGTGTGATAGCACTAAAATATCATATTCCTCCACAACACTGTAAATCAACTGTACTTCAATTTTTTAAAAAAATCATGTTCCTCAATTAACAGAATAAAGATCTGTTCTCCACTATGATTTCCTTGGATCGCATCATTCCTTTATTTACATTTTTTTCTATTATATTTAATAAATATAAAAATCCCTTGTACAACTTGGGTAGTATGCCATAGTGGTTAAAAAGCATGGGCTTTAAAAATAGACTGAGTAGGTTTGAATCCTGGCTCTCATACTTGTGCGACTCTGGGCAACTTGCTTAACTTTCTCAGTTTTGTCATTTCTAAAATGGGGACATAGTACCTGCCTCATAGGGTTTTTGTGTGTATTACATGAGCTAATACAAGTAAAGTGCTTAGGACTTTGCCAAGAGCATAACAGGTGACAAAAGTTTGCTATTGTTGTTTTTCCTACTACTACCTATCCTTGAGAACAACTGTCAAGCACTCTTCATTGATTATGTGACTGATTATGTTAAGAAGAAACAACTAATTTTCCCTAAAACTCTATTACCACATCAGAGAATAGAGGGATGAATCTAAAATGAACTCTCTCTCCCCTTAGAATTCAGGACCATTTGACTATTTCTTCAGAATAGGATCAAATGTATTGTTTGTACTTGTCCTAACACCTTGTCACATAAGTCATGACTGATTTATCCCTATCGCTTAAGCTTTCAATTATCATTATGAAACCTGTTTTTACGTTTACATTTATGTATTTCCTCACCCCAAATCACCCAACTGATCCTCAGAAAAAAATCTGTTAAGCTCTAAGGATAAAATTCCTCAGACTTCTGATTTTAAAGCTTGTTAAATTTCCTGTTTCAAGCCATGGATATCAATGCTAAAGAAGTTACTGATATAAAGTTACTTTAAAGAATAATCTGGTCCTGAGAATGTGCAGTTGAGCAGACTGAACATTTTTTTCCTGCCAGCCTTAATACATTCATTTATCTAGTAGCTCAATTCATAATCATTTAATAAAGTGAACATTTGTAGCCTTAAATATTAAGAAAGAAACAGGCTATTAAAAGTTAAAACCCTACTTCTATTTAGCTATGTTTAAAAAAAAAATTCCCAGGAATATTGTAATGAGTCTAGGCTTAGGAGCAAGCATTGTGCAAGTTAATGTAAGTAATGAACCTTTCATGTGAAATGATGTAGTGTCACAACTCATTTGCATCCCACTTATAAAGTGTAATTAAGTTTCTCTGACAGCATGGCTTATGGCTGAAAGAACAGACCTGGTTGCTAAATTAGTCCAGAGTCCCTCAGTTAATAACCCTCACAAAGAAAACTTCACACTCTTTCATTTAAAGTTCCCAAACTCCCATTTACAGAAGTGTATGACAAGGCAGCCCTACAGAGAAACTTTGTATAAAATTGATGGCCTCTCACCAGATTTAATCATCAAAACACCTGAAAACCGGACTTTGATGAATCAGGAACTGAGAATATGCTATTTTCACTCCAGCTAGGAAGGCTGGTGGTCTGGAGGGGGGAGGTTTCACACTTGAATTTCACTGCACTATATATTTAAACTATAGTATGTTTTCAAACTGAAATATGAAGTGTTGGGAATTTTGAGATTTATAACAGAACTGGCTGACCATAATAAGAGTTCAGAAATAATGGAATTTGTTTTTTCATTCATTCTTTCAGGACTTGAGTACTTCATATAAGTTTCCAAGTGAAGTTGCTATTCATTAAATTCTCTTGAGTTTTTGTTTATTCGCTATTGTCATCGTTTGTTTTGTTAAGGATATTCACTTTTGCAATCCCCAGAACTGAATGTGATGTTGCCACAAGATTAGAACTACAGAGTGTTATTTAGAACAAGTTTTAACTAAACAAGGATTTAACTTATAAGTAATCTAAACTGTTTTCAGAGAGGCAAACAAAAGGACAGGCAAATTTCTCAGGATCAGATTCCACTTCACTCCAGGGCAACACAAGAATCCTTGGCCAGCATTTATGCTATTTTCCTCCTCTTCTTTTCCATGCCACCCAAATTCAAAGGCTGATAAGGAAAAGAAACAGTCTATCTTTAAGCTGAAGGTCTCAAAATCAACTATTGGTATATAAATAAATAAATATATTAATATAAATATAAATAAATATATATTATATATAAACATATATACAAATAAATATAACTATTGCTATATAAATAAATTGGTTCCTCAGAGAGTCAGTGAAAGTGTTGGTAGCTGGACAAAGAAGACTAGATATACCTTTAACATACAAAACATTCCTGAATCCAAGTGCCCAATAATTTAATAATGTAATGATTAATGGACTTACTCTAGTTCACTCAATCAATATTGCTCAGAGTATTTTAGGTTAAGTTAACACTTATTCTGACAGATGACCTGCAATGCCACCCCTACAAGAAAATTGTCATATTTAGAAATTAAATAATGTATTAAAGTGTAACATTGATTAGAAGCTATAATATTCACCTCCATGTTTTCAAAGCACTGAAATGTCCTTAGGGCAAAATTTACAGCTGTTCATTTTTCTACTTCAGGTCTCAGCACTATGCAATGTATCACTGGAATTTTAACAGAAACATCTCATGTTCTTTCTTGATTTTCCAAAGATCTATTTCAGGGAAAAGAAAACTTGCCAGAAAGGATGAGTTGATGGGAAAGAAGCACCCTAACAATTATTTTCTCTTATCGTTTATTTAAAAAAAAAACATTATTAGTAAAAGATACGGCAGAAGAGTCATGTTCAATTAGATGATTTATTTCTAGCGTGTTGTTGGAACATTTACAGTGGTAGCAGACAATGATTTTACTTCAGCTGTCCAACTGAGGCCAAAAGGTGGTGGTACATGGAGTTCTATTTGTTAAGTGCTTTTCGTTACGAGCTATAACCTGTGTTGTCAGAAGGTAAAGGATCACAGCAAAGCTCCTTCCACAGCTCTGAGTCTGGCTTCTCCCAGTTGTTTCCCATAATCCACTTCAAGTTGAAAGGTTTGAAATACTCGAGGCGATGGCTTCAGGTCACATAGAAAAAAATTCAAATTTTAAGTATTCAACACACAGCCATGGTTTTATTTATTCATTAAATAAAATTTAAAAGAAAAACATATCCATGCTTTAATTACTTTAACATTGCTCATTAACGTATCTATTATTTTATTTTAAAATATTTATAATAACATATTACATCTTTTTTTACATACATGTATAATTTTTCTTATGTATACAAGTACAGAACTTGCCACAATATTCATTGAGGAGTGAGAAACCATTATTTCTATGCTAATTAATGATTATATATACATATATTTTTTTCTTAATTCAAATCTCACTGAAAAAAGTTTATATGAGCAGTTTGTTGAATTCACATTTTAAGACATGTGAAGATGGTATGAATCCAAGGTTCGCCATGCAATAATAAAGGTATCCTCTCATGTCTTATTGGTAGTTTCTGTGAGTCCCCGATTACTACGAAATACGCTCAACTCACACAGAAATACGGTATACTAATTAAGTACTTTCAGTCATACAACACTCCTCTAAAATGAGCTTTACCTATGTATTATCAAAGTATGCAAGCTTTTACTACCAGCGGCAGTGTTACTACTATCATTCATCAAAGCAAACAGAAATCGTACAGTCCTGTACAGTGCCTAGTACAGCCTGAAGGAAGCTGATTCAAGGTGACTGCTGTGTAGATTCATTTCCAATTATGTAGGAGTTGATGCAAAATGACAGAGTTGTTAAAGTGTAAAAAGTAGGTCAAACAAAAATGCTGAAAATAATTCACCTGTGCTATACATAAAGAATACAAAAAACTATATAAGTATACATGTTACACATACTTAGATATTTATAATTTTACATGTATGTTTATTTTTTTAACTTTTTTATTTTATATTGGAGTATAGTTGATTAACAATGTTATGTGTAGTTTGAGTGTAGTTGATTAACAATGTTATGTGTAGTTTTTTTAATTTTAGGCACTGTGAAAAAAATGATGAATGCTTACATTATCTTCCCCTCAAAATGTGTAGCATCTGAAATGAACAGGTATCAAAACAAAAATCTCAAATGTTTATAAAATGTAATACATAGGGAATACTTGCAAAAAGAACCATGTTTGGATTTGGGGTTGGAGTTAGGGAGGGCTGAGAAATAAACAAGAAAGGTTACTTGGTAGATTTAATTCTACATTTTAGAAAGCTTAATTTACAATTGTTCCTTGGCATTTTCAATTCCAATTAGCTCTTAAAATATAAACCAGAAAATATTTTAAAATAAATTTGGTAAAAATCTCACTATTTGTGAATAGAGCTACTTATTCTAATTATCAGAAATGCAATGAAAATATTTCTGGGATATAAAAAAATGTAAGGAGTTGTTGTTAAAGCTCTTATCTCCCTCTCACAACTCACTGTAGGTAAAGCCTGAAAGTAAATATATAGTCAAATTATTTGCATACTTACAAGTTAGGCCTTGTCCATCTTCCATCTCTTCATGTGGCATTGAATAGAGGGCTTCATAAATTCTTCTAATCCCTGATCCATGAATTGCATATGAATTCATTTTATCAATACCACGTGGAAAATATTCCCAAGGAAGAAATATAATCCCACTCCACTGGTTCCAGGTAGTGTTGAGTTTAAATTGTGAACTTGGCTCTTACTTTCATAGTTAGGAGGAAATAATCAAAACAGCAATAATTTTCAACTGGCAGATTTAATGCATTAAACAAATAGAACCAAAGTTTAAATTAGACAAAAATGATATAATTGCTTTGTAAGGCAAGCTTGTCAGTCATGGTTCCTAAGTTGAAGACCCATTAGTAATGCCATTGAGTATTCACCCCATTCACAGTTTTATTATTTATAAAAAGTTGAAAGTATTTATGGTCTTCTATAAAACATATAAAATGTCAGATTCAATTTGTACAAACAGCTAATTTTTATAAGGGCATAATGATACTGCTGACCTAAACACTGGTTCTTCATGCTTGGAGCTCTAAGGAAAAGCAACGGAAACTGCTTTGTTTGCTCATTAGCCCTAAATTTATTGTAGTTGTTAATATCTATGCTGATCCCTGGCAGGCAAACCCAGACTATGGAGACCTGTTAAGCAGTCACCTTAGCCCAAGGAACCTGACCTGAATCACAGAGACAAGTTCTAATGGAATTCATATGCCCCTACCTGCTCGAGTTAATTATTTCATTCTTTGTCACCATTTCAGAAGCTGATCATATTTATTATATTGGTCACGTTCACTCATTCATCAACAACTATTTTATCAGTTTTGTAAGTAAGTTTTTAGAAATTTTTTGCTGACATCAATTTTTACCTTTCTAAATGGTTCATCTCATTAATGCTTATTAATATAAGGCATAAAAGGGATAGGTTTTGGAAACAATCCATGTCCCAGATAGAGAATACTGGATTCCTTTTTTACTTAGATTATCTCCCCGTAGACTTCCTTCCCCGTTCCCAGACAGATCCTGTCAACCCTAATGAAGAATCTAATATCAACTGAAGTTGGCCAGAATCACTGACAATCCCATTCTAAAAATTACCCATTTGGAAAAAGTGCTGGTCAAGAGCCAAATTACCCTCTCTGCTCTCCCTCAGAGACTGAGAAAACTCAATTTTTAAAAACTGTTCGGAGAACTGCTGTAACAGTGTTGTCCACAGGACAACTGACAACCTCTGTGAAGAGACTAAGCCAAAATCTATGATAATCTATGATAAACATATTCCACTGATCACAGTCATTTCCCTTGACAGTCTACTCTGCATCTAGAGAAGAAAGTATGTGAGGAATTTTATCCAGGGATGCTCCGGAACTAGCTCTACTGTAACTCCATAGAGCTGCCAATAGTTGTCTCCCTTTTAGAATTTTTTTTTTTTTTAAGAGCACTATAAAAATAAAGGGTCCATTGTCAAATTAATGGAATACAATATACTATTCTGCGGCCAGGACGAACTTGAGTAACTTGCTTGACCTACTTTCAAAACAGAAATTCCTAAGAGTTCTCCATTACGACTATAATTTCTTGATTCATTTTAACATGCTAAGTGTATCATACGGATGCCATTTTTCCAAAAGCCATTTTCGAAAAAAGATATTTTTATAAAGATCTGAGCCCACTGAGCTTCAACAAATGTTAGGATCTAAATAGAACACCATTATCTTCTCCTCATTCCACTTGCTTCTATATCAAGAAACTTAAATCAATTCCTGACTTTATCAAGCTCTGGACTGTCATTCAATGAGTATTTATTAAATGCCTGCCATGTGACAGACACTTTTCAAGGAACTGGGCATACTGGGTCAACAAAACAAAGTCCTTGCCCTCACAGAGCTGATATTCTAGCTACATGCATAAAAGCGACTCTTGAGTAACAGCAGACACCTAAGGCAATCATCTGAAATCCCTTTACCATTTACCAAGAGAAGAACAGGATGCCGTTTTTGATTTGCTGAAAGCACTGCAGAAAAACTGATTTATGTTTAGAACACAGACTATAGCAGTAAATCATTATCCAGCTGAATAACCTTTTTATTTACCATCTGCTATTCCCTTCTGCTTGAGAAGAGTACAATTCTAAGAGGTCAAAGAGGATGCCTACCTTCTACACCAACATGTTCCCATTGTCTAGCACACTTAACATTTGTGGAATGACTAATGAGCATTAGGCCAAGTAATATACGAATAAATGAGTATATTCAAAGGGAACTGTATGACTGTGGTTGATTTAACATCCTTAATTATTCACAGTATCATCTTTCTTGCTTCTCAAAGTGACTCTGTCAAAGTGACCTTCCTGTTATATTAGGCAGCAGGCAAGATCCTAAGAAAAACTGTAAACGTGCTTGTCATAGATTGAAGTAGCTATTTCTGTGCTCTTCGCCCACCCCCAGCCCTTCCCTTCCTCTACCTCCCAACATCTGGATATTCTGCTGCTAAATTCTTTAAATTTTGCTCTAAGTGGTGAAGCAAAAGATTCCATGTAGTAGCTGCAAGAGGGAACCAATGTGCCATTTATGTGTTACCACAAAAGAGAGCTCCCTGGACTCCCCAACTGCAGCATCATCAGCCTGCCACCTACCCTCTCAAACCCTACTTGTTTTTCCTGCTGAACTGCTCATGGTTTATTTTTTTTTTAATTGGAAAAATTCAAACCTGATTCAGGAGCCACATTAAAATCTGGTCCTCAAAAATATTGCAGGACAATCTCTTCAAGGTTTATGGTGACTATTTCTGCAATGTCGGAGAAGGGCTTGTTTAAGCATTTGAGTAGAACCAGAGAAGCTTGTTTGAGAAAAGCTTTGCCTCTCACTGAGGCATTCCTGCACAGTTTCTTTGTAACTAGGATAGATTTTCATTCCAGCAAGAAAATAAGTGAAGCTCTTCAACATTCTTCCTGAAACACCATCTTGGCCATCAACTTTGCCTGATTAAGATTACAATAGAGAATTTCCTGGTGGTCCAGTGGTTAGGACTCTGTGCTTCAACTGCCAGGGTTTGATCCCTGGTCAGGGAACTAAGATCTCACAAGCCGCATAGCGTGGCCAAAAAAAAAAAAAAGATTACAATAGTCTTCTATCAATTAGCAACACATAATAGAAGGCATCATCATAGTGTACTAGCTGTTGCTTCCCACTGTGAATTTTCTGTCACATAGTTCTTATTACAAACCTAGCCAAGATCATTTATATTTGAGAGGAATTGATTAAAGTGGTCATTTTAAAAAAATTGCGTGATTGTAAGGTATTTAGAAAAATACAAATTCCTAGGAGCCATTCAAGATCTCCTAAATCTGAATATTAAGAGAAGATCCAATGCCTAGAACAGTGCCTTGCACACAGTAGATGCACACTAAGTATCAGTTAAAAGAATAATGTATGAGCTATTAAGTCCCACACTGCAGTGTTTCATTCCCTGAAGATAGATAGTTCATTCTGTGGACAGAATCATTAGGATTTTCCCCACCTGAACTCTTTGCTAGTCAAGACTTCCCCTGGAATGTGAGGTCCTTGAAGGAAGGAGCTCTGACGGTCTTTTTCACACATATAACCCCAGCCACATGAACAACACCCTGTATGTGGTAAATGCTCACAAAATATTTGTTGAATGAATGAATCAGCCAGTGAATCCCCATATTTATCAAGCCCCATACATAATGCCAAGGGTGTTCAATCAGAGTAGAACTCATAATACTAAATACAGGTAAACCTGAGCCAGAAAAGTTGAAAGTTGACATTGATGACTTCAACGCAGTTTAATAGCCTATTTTCTTTCTTCAAATAGTAATATTTACTATTTGGGAAGGATTGTAATGGCTCTCACATAAAGACCAAATTCTTCTTATTTAAACCTTTATAATAATGCCCCATAAAATTGTACACCTACAGCTAAAAATGTGAAATGTATTAGTTTATTAACATTGTAGCAGATTTTGCAGGTGGCACTGGTGTATCAATGAACTTCTAACCTAAAGAACCATCCTCAAAGAAAAGGTATAGTTTCTAACATAGAAGAAAAATCTTTTTTCTTCCTTTCGGAGCTAAGGAGGTTCTTCCTTTCGGAGCTAAGACTCCCAGTGTAGTAGCATGGCTTGGTGTTGTTTGTTGTTTTGTTTTGCTCTGCTTTTTATTTTTTTATTCCAAAACAGAAGCAGAGATATTTAAAGTAGATATAAAGAAAACATATACCAAAAAAAATTTGGAGAAAACTTGTTTTTAAGAAATCCAATCAATATTAACTAAATTAACAAAACATTTTGAAAAAGTGGATACATGTCACTGGAGCAAAAGCTCCAAGAGAGCAGAGACTACACGTTATTTGACTTTGTATCCTCTGCCCCTAACACAGAGCCAGGCCCACAAAAGGTACTCAGTGAAAGTCTGGTAAATGAATGAATGAAAGAATGAATGAATGAATTCATTTCTGCCTAACAAATATATTCAAATAACTAACTTTGTTTTCATTAATCAAAGCCATTTTTTTTTTTTTTTTTTTTTTTTTTTTTTTTTTTTTTTTTTGCGTTATGTGGGCCTCTCACTGTCGTGGCCTCTCTCGTTGCAGAGCACAGGCTCCGGACGTGCTGGCTCAGCGGCCATGGCTTATGGGCCTAGCCGCCCCGCGGCATGTGGGATCTTCCCGGACCGGGGCACGAACCCGTGTCCCCTGCATCGGCAGGCGGACTCTCAACCACTGCGCCACCAGGGAAGCCCCAAAGCCATTTTTTAACATACCACTTTCAGTAGCAATTTTCTTGATCCTCAAGTGCACATACCTTTTTCCACATATTCAGACAAAATTGTGCTCCAATTTTCAGTGTAGATTATGCTAGATACTACAGAGCCAAACCATTTTAAGAATTCAGCAAAACATTTAACTCTATTTGACACATAAGTAGACAGCAGTGTTAAATCTGTCACTTTGCTTCAGTTACCACTACAACTGTTGATGGGATTTTAATCCGGTTAGCATCTACTTAACAAACAATATACTCACAGTTCTCAGTTTTCATTTTTCCACTTTTACAAAGTAGAAAGTTAAATGGTAAAATTAATAGAGCTGTAAAAAATATAGTACCAGATTTATTTTAATGACAGTGTGAGTGTCACTGATTTAGAACAGCTGCTCTCTAAATAAACAGACTCAGGGCCTAATAACTGTACAGAAAAAGGTCTATTGCTGGGGCCTGAAGACCTGTTGGCAGGTCACTGCCCAGTTAGGATTACTGGTCTCAGTGGCAGTTTCCCCATAGCTCAAAAAACTGCCCAGCTGCTTTTGTATGCAGAGGTTCCTAGATTGATTTCTTACTGGAACAGATTCCTCACAAACAAGGATAATCCTTTATTTGAGGTTTAGTCACTTGAATTCCTCTCTGTACTCTTCACTGTCAGGCTTTGCAATTGTTATTTATCCTTGGTAGAATGCGATTACTATTGTAGTTATGGCACTTTTCACTCTAAGCCCCTCTTTTCAGCGTCTTCAAGAGAGAAAGGTCTTTAGCTAGAAGTTTCTCATGCTTGCTGACAGTCTGGAAATGATTTATTTGAGAAGAGAATAGAGGTGAAAGGAGTAGAAGGAAAGATCATTATTCCACCATCTTTGAGAACCTATCAGTTAATCACTGGTTTATTGTTAAATGAAATGTGATGGCTTTCAAGATGTAATTTTATTGCTTTTATCCTTAACAAGTAACACTAAAATATTTTACAGTCTCATAAGTAGAGTAAATCCAACAGGCTAAAAAGATTCCCTGTGGCTAAATTAGTTTTAATTTATTCTCTCTCATATTAGGTAAAGTGGATTACTGCAACACTAGACAATGAAAAAATGCTTTAATCTTATACATATTTATAAACACATTTACAAATATATTTTTAATGTATGGATCTACAGATAAAAAATATTTATTTTGTGGGTATGCTTTCAGATGTTTTCAAGACTAGCTTCTTCCACACACATGAAGAGTCCATAGTAATCAGAACTGTCACTCTTTAAAACCTCTACTTAATTTCCTGATATTTTAATCCATTGATTTCCAAAGCTTTTTCTCCACGAGAATTATTGCATATATACCTAGAACTAAATTATAAAACGGTTACTGAAAGAATTATTTAACAGTATTTCAAAATATATCAAACTCACTCTGGGCTTTCTGATTTTGCTACATAGAAATAAAATATGTACTTCTTTATTTCTTTAATTTCTTTAGAGAATAGCAAGATTCAAGGCCATCTGTTGCTTTTGTCTCTTCTTTTTCTAATAAAAGAGTTTCTTTGAAGTAAATTATTGCCAATTACACGTTCATCCAGGGAGAACAGAAAAAGTAGTGAGTGGATTTGCTCAAAAGACTATTCCAACTTCACAAGTGTGAAGTCTTCAATATAGACTATTTAAACAGTAGAGACTAGAGTGGAAAATATACAGAGACTAAAACTAAATACTATAACTACTAAGAATTTAAAGGAACCTTGTCATTATCTTTTTAATTAGATGCAAAAGCAAGCTGTTTATGAAAGTTAAGACCCCTATACTTATGTCTGATTTCTTATGCTAACCTTAAAGACTCTACAATGAAAACTCACTGAAATACTGAGTCCACATACAGGTAATAACTTCTCAAAACCAAGCTTATATATCAGAAACAGAAATCGAAGGAAAGTATACATAAAAATATAAAGTTATAAATCATGTTTATTATTATATTTTTATTATCTGAGCTCTAGAACTGGATTTTGTCTCATCTTCGTAATTCCAAAATGTAAAATTAAAATAAATAACCTGTGTTTTTTCCTCTAAGAATGTTTGACTCAGCGTAAGACTAACAGTAAGCCATTACTAAATTTAAATTCCCCTTTCTCCTCTTAGGGCAGGATCAATAAGTTAGAAGTAAGCTGGACATGAATATTGTACATCAGGAAGTTCCCCCAAAGAAGACACTATATCCAGGATAGAACTCAACATGTTATATAAACAGTGCACTGGAGCCAGCCTCACCTGAACTGGAGTTGTCTTAGCTATTGTCCAGAAAGCATAAGCAGGAACATAAGGAAAGATTCTCTTTTTTCCTCCATATTCAGAATAACACATTGGTATCACCTTCCTGGGTACAGGGGACAAGCGTAAGTGACTGTTGCCTAACTTCCCAACGTTGAAAACAATTATGCTCACTTGAAAAATCCTTTTTCAGCAGAAAAGTATTACTTCTCACAAATTCTTAAATGGAATACAATTTTATGTCCAATCAAACATTATTATTACTACGTATGAACCACAGTAGGACGATCTGGCAGGTATATTATTTGGGGCACAAATCCCAACCTGTGTTTAAAAAAAAAAAAAAGCATTACATACAATGCTCAGTTAGATGTTAGCCAGGGTTCAAAACGAAAATGTATGCACGAGCCATTCAGAGCTCACAAATAAATAAAAATGCAAAGGTCAGCAATGGTCTTTCTTCCTCACTGTTACTAAGCCTTCGAAATAAGCTCAGGAAATGTATGCACGTGGTTTTTTGATTAATTTGATAGAGGTACAGCCATGGAACAAATTTACAAGTGATTTGCAGGCAGGCTGGCATTACTGAAATGAACGGTGCTATTACTATGATTTATGCTACTATTCCTAACACAAATGATAAAGTGAAATTTACAGTCCTTAATTACCACCATGAAAAATTGGGAGGGAGAAAAAAGAGCAAAGATTGGTAATTTGCAAACTTGTCAGTAAGGCAAGATGCAAAAATCCATTTGCTTTACTTAAAAATAAAAGATACTGCATAAATGGGCATTGCTATATTGTTATCAACCCACTGGAGAAGGGAAGGGAGTTAAAAAAAAAAAACAAATGACCAAAATGTAACCCTGAGATGCCAGGTAGTGTGGTTCAGGAAAACAGCTGATAAAATGTGGCCTCTATTTATTAAAAGCAGGAAGGCAACAAAATACAACACTACACTATACTTTATTTGGGCCAATCACAAAGGCCCAGCTTGCTCTTCAAATCACTTCCTTTCAAATGTTCTATTGTGGGAAAAAAAAAGAAAATTAAAGAAATCATATCTGTAATTTTTAACTAAATGTTTTTCTCTTGTCCTATTCATATCCAAATAGCACTGAGAATCTGTTAGGATATTCAGAGATGTTTACACAGACATTGCTATTCACAGAACTCTAACAAAGCTTTGCAGAGGCACCTGTTCTGAGACGCATGGCTCAAGCGCTGCATTTGTCAAGAGGTTGGAGATTATGTGAATGCCTAGTTTCCTGGGCCCATGGCCGTTTGCTCTCTCCATCTTCCATAACTTCCTACTTTATGGTCCAGCCAGGCTTTATTTCCAATACTCATTCCCTCACATGACTAACCTACTATTAGGGAATGCCTAGGGTTCTAATGGACCTTCTAATCACTATTTGTTACGTTTGGTTCAATATATAGTAATTCCATTCAGTGGTCATTCACACTACTTCACGGACCGCTGCATAACAAAACTCCGCAAAGTTACAAGGCATGGCAACTGGTTGTATATAACAGGCAAGAGAGATGGAACAATCAAAGATGGCAGAAGTTTCTTGTCTGCCTGATTTAGAAAATAATGGTGCAACTTTAGATAGAGGTGCACAACCAAGACCTGGAAATTGATAAGTTAGTTTCAGTAATGTTAAGTCTGAGTTGCTGTCAGGATACCCAGATGCAGATACGCAGTAAACATTAATAGGAATGTAGGACTGATACTCTGGAGAAAACTTTAGCCCAGTTATATAGATGTTTGAGAAATCTGAACAGAAATTAAGGTTGAAGGCATGGAAGAGGATCAGATGGTCACAGTGGGGATGTAAAAACAAGAGACCTAACAGCAGAAACAAAGAGAAGACATATTTGGAGGGCTGGAATTAAAGAAAATAATGAGATCAGAAAGGACTAATCAGAGAATAGGAGGAGTCTGAAAAGAATCTCAAGAAGAAAGAAATGATCATCAATGTCACATGCTGCATAGAAATCAGGAAGAATGAGAAAATTCCATTAAATCTGTTGACCAAGATAACTTCAACACACAAAAACCAAAATACAAGATTCTGAGAAATAAACACACATAAGAAAAAGGAGCTGCAAGTGTAGAGTTTTCCTATTAGAAATCAAACAAGAAAGGATTTAAGAGAATACTATGGAGATGAATTAGGGGAAAGTGCTTTATATAGTAGATATAAAGCATACATGTGTCTTATCGATTTCTGATTTCCTGCCACTTCTTAAAAATTTCTTCTTTCATCACTGGGATATTATAGTGTATGGAAAAAGCCTTCAGATAGGTCTTTTATGGAGTTTATCCTTTTTGTATGTAGGATCTCAGTGATCATGATGGACTATTTTCCTTGCCTTGTTCCCAGAAAGCCTAAAAACATGTGTGCATTCTACAACCAAGTACTTTCTCCATTTCTACTTCCTATCAACTCAGGCTTCCTTCCCACTCCATAAATCTTCTTTTTTTAAAGCACCATTTTCTCCATTTCCATAACCTTCCTCCTGAGATTTTAAATTATAATAAAATTTTCACATCTTCTCTAATAACCTCCTTACTTCAAATTCATAAATTTCACACTTTTCCCTCAGGAATTTTCCATACCTCCATTCATCTTTATTTGGATAGTATCTCTTTTTCAAAAGTATTTGCTAAGTTATATTTTCATCACCATACTTGAAATGCAACACATGGAATTTGCAATGCTCTGCTTCCTCTAATTTATATTTCTTTTAACATTTTCATCAATAGTTAATATTAACTACAATTTGAAGGCTTATCCTATGCACTAAACTTTTAATATACTGTCTGACATTCATTGTCTCATTTCATCATCTCTAAAAACCTTTGAAGTGATTGTTTTTATTCTCTCCAATTCACAGATAAAGGAAACTGAGTGTCAGAAAGGTTAGGTCACTCATCCAAAGTCACACAGCAACTAAGCAACAGAGCTGGCTCGGAGTTTGTACCCATGTCCATTTGACTCCAATGTTCATCACTTACATTGCAGAAAATTCTATCTCAATCCTTTTAGTCTTACTTTATAAGAATATCAATTGTCAATTAATGTATTTTCATTATTGGAACATTGCACAGGACAATTAAATGCTCATTAGTGAAAGCAGGCCTCTATCAATTCTGGTTCATTCTAACTCAAAATACTCAAAAGGACAGATTTCAAGAATTGTTTTGTTCCTTCTTCTATCCTCTCTTCACACTTTATCAAGCAGTATCCTGTCTTGCAAGAGACCCAAGTTGTTTTAATGGGTCTTTCCCTCCGTCACTCTCCCTTGTTTTTTCCTCTATCTTAATTACTCTGAATTCTTTATTGGTAGATAGCATAAATGTGCACAAGACCACCAAAATTTCAAATTACCCTTAATTTTCGTTAATATTATGATACCCACATCTTCTAGAGTTGATTTTAGTACATATATTCTTTTTTGTCAGATATAATATATATCATGTATCTATAACATAAGTATATAAACACACAGTTTAATGGTATTAAATTAGCAGTATATATATTAGGTAGCTTTATATTATGTAGCTTAGTGTGCATATGTTAAATTTTTATTTTTATCATATTTTATATATTTATATGCACATATATATGTAATTTAATGGTATTAAACCAGCATGTTTTATATTAAGTCATTCTCAAACAATACATAGATTGGTTTTTTAAAACATTCCTTTCATAACTTTTCTCTCCTTTCTACTTTCACAATTGGAATGCTAGCTATATTCATGTCTTCTCAAGCACATTAAGGATCAAAAAGCACAATTACATTTAAAACAAAAGAGGGGACGTTCCTGGTGGAGCAGTGGTTAAGAATCCGCCTGCCAGTGCAGGGGACATGGATTCCATCCCTGGTCCGGGAAGATCCCACATGCCACGGAGCAACTAAGCCCGTGTGCCACAACTATTGAGCCTGCACTCTAGAGCCTGTGAGCCACAACTACTGAGCCCTCATGCCACAACTACTGAAGCCCATGCACCTAGGGCCCTGCTCCACAACAAGAGAAGCCACCATAATGAGAAGCCCATGCACTGCAACAAAGAGTAGCCCCTGCTCGCCGCAACTAGAGAAAACCCACGCGCAGCAAGGAAGACCTAAGGCAGCCAAAAATAAACAAATTAATTAAAAAAAAAAGAGTTCTAGAGCCAGAGTGGGTTTGACTGTCACTCTGCCACTTATTAAAAAATAATAAAAAGAAAAGAAAAGAGAAGATGTCATACCTCTGTCTATGTGATACTTTTTCTAGAACTTCACTGTTCAATACTGTAGCCATTAGCCACACCTGGCAATTTAAACTTAAATTTGAATTAATTAAAATTAAATAAAGTTAAAATTTAGTTTCTCAGTTGCAATAGCCACATTTCGTGTGGCTAGTGGCTACCATTTGGGGCAGAGCATACACAGCACATTTTCCAACATCACAGAAATTTCTATTGGACAGTGCTGATCTAAGAAAATTCAACAGATAAGTCAATCTTTAGTATGTCTTGCTATTTCGCTTAAAATTATTCCCCGCCATGAATGAATAAAGAAAATGTAGTATATACATACAGTGAAATATTATTTGGACTTTTAAAAAGAAGGAAATTCTGCAATATGTTACAACATGGATGAATCTTGAGGACATTATGCTAAGGGAAATAATAAGCCAGTCACAGAAAGACAAACGTAGTATGATTCCATTTACATGAAGTGTCTAAAATAGTCAACTTCATAGAATCAAAGAGCAAAATCCAGGGGCGGGAGGAACGTGAAATGGCGAATTACTAATCAATAAGCATAAAGTTTTGGTTTAGCAAAATGAATAAGCTCTAGGGGTCTGCAGTACAACACTGTACCTACAGTCAACAACAACATATTATACACTCAAAAATTTAAGAAGGTAGATCTCATGTTTTTTGTTTTTACCACAATAAAATAATATTTTAAAAAACATAGGACTATATCTGGGCACGGTTCTGAGGGAAACAAATGACCAATAACAAATTATTCTCTTACCATTAAAAAGAAATTATCTTCTTTCCTACCTTTTACTTTTTTTAATTGCTAACGCTTAGTCTTTATAAATTTTTCTACTCACTACCACTTTTAAATAACAGTCTTGGAAATATTTTACAATGTAAGATCAATAATGCAAATGTCCTCCAATTCAAAAAAGTCTTCCATGACTTTTTCTTAAATAAAATAGCCAAGAGATCTTGAACCACTTTTTATTTCCCCTTGCTCCAAAATTTAAATAACAAAACAAAGTAAAACAAGCCATCCTAATAGAGTGAGCAATTCTTTGTAAACTCCAGTGATAAGGCCACTGTCCATACAGTGGGTATGGTCCTTTGCTAAGAATTTTGTTTCTAGAGCTGGAAGAGAACTCCTCAATAGCGTGTTACACTTTTTATAGACAGGTCATTATTTCAGTTCCTAAGTCCTATATTTCTACCACTGTCAGCAATTTTACAACAGACTTCTGGTTTTTTCCTTGCTTCCCCATTTTCTGAGATGTTTCAAACCGAAAGAATACACATGTGAAAAGCTGTCATGACAAAAGTTAGGGTTGTAATCTATATTCATGGACCACACAGAGAATAACTGGCCAACATATACATCAAACCTTTAATCTTGACCTTCTTAGCACACACTCTTTGACTGAGATATCCTTGACAACAAAAAGTTTATGCCTGAATGCATTTCTACTAGAAAAAAGATACATCTTCTACTGTGTCTTTTCTTAATGATTAAAAAGAATTACCAAGACACACACCAAGTATTTTAAATATGAAAACTAGAAAAGGCAGCTAAAACTGTTGAAAGCAGTTACCCATGGAACAAGACCGGAGGGAGGAATAATGGGCCAAAGGTATATTGTATTCAGTCCTATAAGCCTTTCAGTAGTTTTTTTTAAATTTATGTATTTTATTTTTGGCTTCATTGGGTCTTCGTTGCTGTGTGCGGGATTTCTCTAGCTGCAGCGAGCGGGGGCTACTCTTCATTGCGGTGCGCGGGCTTCTCACTGCGGTGGCTTCTCTTGTTGCGCAGCACGGGCTCTAGGCGCACGGGCCTCAGTAGTTGTGGCTCGCGGGCTCTAGAGCACAGGCCTAGATTTTTTTTTAAAAGCAATTTTATCATTAAAAAAATTATTTGTAAAAGGCACATGGTTTAAAAATCTACTGAAGGACTTCCCTGGTGGAGAAGTGGTTAAGAATCCGCCTGCCAATGCAGGGAACACGGGTTCAATCCCTGGTCGGGGAAGATCCCACATGCTGGAGAGCAGCTAATCCCGTGCACCACAACTACTGAGCCCGCGCGTGCTGCAGCTACTGATGCCCACACGCCTAGAGCCTGTGCTCTGCCACAAGAGAAGCCACTGCAATGAGAAGCCAGTGCACCACAGTAAAGAGTAGAGCCCACCACTCGCCACAACCAGAGAAAGCCCACATGCAGCAACGAAGACCCAACGCAGCCAAAGATAAATACATACATAAATTTATTTAAAAAAAATCTAGGGACACGACCTGATTGTCCACCAATTGAGGAACATGTCAATTTTACATATTAGAATAAAACGTGTGAACAACTGCAAAATACGTGAATTTGGAAAATATTTGACTTTTGCCATATATCTATATCTATATATATATATCTGCCCTTGATTCTATTTACAAAAACATCTTAATTAATGGCTCTTCCCAATTTATTAAGAAGAATATACAATTTTTTAAACTTTTAAAATATTTAAAAAACTGTTTTTATGGATACACACATGTTTAAAAAGGCAAGAAAACACTATGAAAATGATACAAACCAACTTTAGAATACTGAAAGTTGAAAAAACTGGAAAAGGTAGGAAGAGGAGCCAAGAGAAGGAAGCATAAGGGATAAGAAATAGTTATTGGCTGTGTCTATAAGGATTTATTTTTTAATATCTGTTAAATCGAGGTGGGGAATGTTAAATCTCAGTGGTGGGTGTCATTATTTTCTGTACTTTTCAGTTATTTTGAAGTTATTTCACTTTAAAAAAAAATTTCTCCTTCCTCATTGTTGGAAGTGTCCTTGTTTATTTTAAGATTTTCCAACTAAATACACAGTATTCTCTGCTGCTCCTTTTTAGAGAACTGAGGAGAAACTTTAATCCCAGAATTGTAGTTATCATTATTAAATCCAATGTGCAAGAGCACACATAAAACAACAAGCAATATTAATAATCCGCCCATAAACCAGCCACACCGGTGATACATCAAATGTATATATATTAGCCTCATGCACTTCAGCCCTACTCAAGCCCTTGAACCCTTTTATTTGCTTCCTTTTCCTTGAACTTTGAGAAGAAAATGAAGGTTAAACAAGTATATAAATATTCAAATGTCCAAAATCATGTCAACCTACATTTAAAAATATGGTCACTGTAAAACAAAGGTTGATTTGATTAAAGATTTGTAGTACTCACTGTAAATGAATCCCTGTTGGAGAGCAGTAGGACCAGGTGCTGTCCGTGCCTAAGTGAACAAAAAGAGAATCATAATGATAGAGTTGAAATTAGGCAGATAGTTTGGGCATTTTCAAATTAAAATGTCATCCAATTTAAATTTTTATATAATCTTCTTTGTGATTTTCCAGTAGCTCATTCTCAGAAAAGCTGCAGGCTACTTAACAGACTGAAGCGAAGAATGAGGGACAGTGGGACCAAGAACACTTACATTTACACAGTTTAAAGGAAGAGGTTTGTCTTTCTCCATTTGTGTAGGTTATATAAATTTCTTCAACTTTTAAAAAACCTACAATTAAAGGTGTGCTAAACACTGTCCATAACTCTAAATTTCACCTAAATTTTCAGCTCTATTTCTATTTTTTAAATTTAATTTTATTTTTTTATACAGCAGGTTATTAGTTATCAATTTTATACATATTAGTGTATATATGTCAATCCCAATCTCCTAATTCATCCCACCACCACCTCCCCACCACCCCTGCTTTCCCCTGTTGGTATCCATATGTTTGTTCTCTACATCTGCGTCTCTAATTCTGCCTTGCAAACCAATTCATCTGTACCATTTTTCTAGATTCCACATATATGCGTTAACATACGATATTTGTTCTCTTTCTGACTTACTTCACTCTGTATGACATTCTCTAGGTCCATCCATGTATCTACAAATGACCCAATTTCATTCTTTTTATGGCTGAGTAATATTCCATTGTATATATGTCCCACATCTTTATCCATTTGTCTGTTGATGGTCATTTAGGTTGTTTTCATGACCTGGCTATTGTAAATAGTGCTGCAATGAACATTGGGGTGCATGTGTCTTTTTGAATTATGGTTTTCTCTGGATACATCCTCAAGAGTGGGATTGCTGGGTCATATGGTAGTTCTATTTTTAGTTTTTTAAGTAACCTCCAGACTGTTCTCCATAGTGGCTGTATCAATTAACATTCCCACCAACAGTGCAAGAGAGTTCCCTTTTCTCCACACCCTCTCCAGCATTTGTTGTTTGTAGATGTTCTGATGATGCCCATTCTAACTGGTGTGAGGTGATGCCTCATTGTAGTTTTCATTTGCATTTCTCTAATAACTAGTGATGTTGAGCAGCTTTTCATGTGCTTCTTGGCCATCTGTATGTCTTCTTTGGAGAAATGTCTATTTAGGTCTTCTGCCCATTTCTTCATTGGGTTGTTTGTTTTTTAATATTGAGCTGCATGAGCTGTTTATATATTTTGGAGATTAATCCTTTGTCAGTTGCTTCATTTGCAAGTATTTTCTCCCATTCAGAGGGTTGTCTTTTCATCTTGTTTATAGTTTCCTTTGCTGTGCAAAAGCTTTCAAGTTTCATTAGGCCCCATTTCTTTATTTTTATTTCCATTACTCTAGGAGGTGGGTCAAAAAAGATCTTGCTGTGATTTATGTAAAAGAGTGTTCTTCCTAGATTTTCCTCAATGAGTTTTAGAGTATCCAGTCTTATATTTAGGTCTTTAATCCATATTGAGTTTAATTTTGTGTATGGTGTTAGGGAGTGTTCTAATTTCATTCTTTTACATGTAGCTGTCCAGTTATCTTTGCACCTCTCACTGAAGAGACTGTCTAATCTCCATTGTATATCCTTGCCTCCTCTGTCATAGATTAGTAGACCATAGTTGTGTGGATTTATCTCTGGGCTTTCTATCCTGTTCCACTGATCTATATTTCTTTTTTTGTGCCAGTGCCATATTGTCTTGATTACTGTAGCTTTGTAGTATAGTCTGAAGTCAGTGAGTCTGAGTCCTCTAGCTCTGTTTTTTTCCCTCAAGATTGCTTTGGCTATTCGGGTTTTTTTGTGTCTCCATACAAATTTTAGGATCTCTTGTTCTACTTCTGTAAAAAATGCCATTAGTAATTTGATAGGGATTGCATTGAATCTGTAGATTGCTTTGTGTAGTAGAGTCATTTTCACAATACTGATTCTTCCAATACAAGAACACGGTATATTTCTCCATCTGTTTGTGTCATCTTTTATCTCTTTCATCAGTGTCTTATAATTTTCTGAGTATAGGTCTTTTACCTCCTTAGGTAGGTTTATTCCTAGGTATTTTATTTTTTGTTGCAATGGTGAATGGGAGTGTTTCCTTAATTTCTCTTTCTGATCATTCGTTGTTAGTGTATAGGAATGCAAGAGATTTCTGTGCATTAATTTTGTATCCTGCAACTTTACCAAATTCATTGATTAGCTCTAGTAGTTTCCTGGTGGCATCTTTAGGATTCTCTGTGTATAGTATCATGTCATCTGCAGAGTGACAGTTTTACTTCTTCTTTTCAAACTTGTATTCCTTTTATTTCTTTTTCTTCTCCGATTGCCATGGCTAGGACTCCCAAAACGATGTTGAACAATAGTGGTGAGAGTGGACATATGTCTTTTTCCTGATCTTAGAGGAAATGCTTGCAGTTTTTCACCATTAAGAATGATGTTTGCTGTGGGTTTGTCATATATGGCCTTTATTATGTTGAGGTAGGTTCCCTCTATACCCACTTTCCTGTGAGTTTTTATCATAAATGGGTGTTGAACTTTGTCAAAAGCTTTTTCTGCATCTATTGAGATGATCATATGGTTTTTATTCTTCCATTTGCTAATATGGTGTATCACATTGATTGATTTGCATATACTGAAGAATCCTTGCATCCCTGGGATAAACCCCACTTGATCATGGTGATCCTTTTAATGTGTTGTTGGATTCTGTTTGCTAGTATTTTGTTGAGGATTTTTGCATCTATATTCATCAGTGATATTGGTGTATAATTTTCTTTTTTTGAAGTATCTTTCTCTGGTTTTGGTATCATGGTGATGATGGTGGCCTCGTGGAGTGAGTTTGGGAGTGTTCCTTCCTCTGCAGTTTTTTGGAAGAGTTTGAGAAAGATTGGTGTTACCTCTTCTCTACATGTTTGATATAATTCACTGGTGAAGCCATCTGGTCCTAGACTTTTGTTTTTGGGAAGATTTTTAATCACAGTTTCATTACTTGTGATTGGTCTGTTCATATTTTATCTTTTTCCCTGTTTCAGTCTTGGAAGGTGATACCTTTCTAAGAATTTGTCCATTTCTTCCAGGTTGTCCATTTTATTGGCATAGAGTTGCTTGTAGTAGTCTTATGATGCTTTGTATTTCTGTGGTGTCCATTGTAACTTCTCCTTTTTCATTTCTAGTTTTATTGTGTTGAGTTCTCTCTCTCTTTTTCTTGATGAGTCTGGCTAAAGGTTCATCCATTTTGTTTATCTTCTCAAAGAACCAGCTTTTAGTTTTATTGATCTTTGCTATTGTTTTCTTTGTTTCTATTTCATTTATTTCTGCTCTGATCTTTATGATATTTTTCCTTCTACTAACTTTGGGTTTTGTTTGTTCTTTTTGTAGTTCCTTTAGGTGTAAGGTTAGATTGTTTATGTGAGATTTTTCTTGTTTCTTGAGGTAGGCTTGTATAGCTATAAACTTCCCTCTTAGAACTGCTTTTGCTGCATCCCATAGCTTTTGGATCGTCTTGTTTTCGTTGTCATTTGTCTCAAGGTATTTTTTGATTTCCTCTTTCATTTTTTCATGATCTCTTGGTTATTTAGTATCATATTGTTTAGCCTCCATGTGTTTGTGTTTTTAAAGTTTTTTTCCCTGTAATTTCTTTCTAATCTCATAGTGTTGTGGTCGGAAAAGATGCTTGATATGATTACAATTTTCTTAAATTTACTGAGGATTGATTTGTGACCCAAGATGTGATCTATCCTGAAGAACGTTCTGTGTGCACTTGAAAAGAAAGTGTAATCTGCTGTTTTTGGATGGAATGTCCTACAAATATCAATTAAATCAATCTGGTCTATTGCATCATTTAAAGCTTGTGTTTCCTTATTAATTTTCTGTCTGGATGATCTGTCCATTGGTGTAAGTGAGGTGTTAAATTATCCCTCTGTTATTGTGTTACTGTCGATTTCTTCTTGTATAGCTGTTAGCATTTGCTTTATGTATTGAGGTGCTCCTATGTTGGGTGCATATATATTTATAATTGTTATATCTTCTTCTTGGATTGATCCCTTGATCATTATGTAGTGTCCTTCCTTGTCTCTTGTAACATTCTTTATTTTAAAGTCTATTTTGCCTGATATGAGAATTGCTACTCCAGCTTTCTTTTGATTTCCATTTGCATGGAATATCTTTTCCATCCCCTCACTTTCAGCCTGTATGTGTCCCTAGGTCTGAAGTGGGTCTTTTGTAGACAGCATATATATATATATATATATATATATATATATATATATATATATATATATATATATGTCTTGTTTTTGTATCCATTCAGTGAGCCTGTATCTTTTGGTTAGAGCATTTAACTCATTCACATTTAAGGTAATTATCAATATGTATGTTCCTATGACCATTTTCTTAATTGTTTTGGGTTTGTTTTTGTAGGTCCTTTTCTTCTCTTGTGTTTCCCATTTAGTGAAGTTCCTTTAGCATTTGTTGTAGAGCTGGTTTGGTGGTGCTGAATTCTCTTTGCTTTTGCTCATCTGTAAAGCTTTTGATTTCTCCATCAAATCTAAATGAGATCCTTGCTAGTTAGAGTAATCTTGGTTGTAGCTTCTTCCCTTTCATCACTTTAAATATATCGTGCCACTCCCTTCCAGCTTGTAGAGTTTCTGCTGAGAAATCAGCTGTTAACTTTATGGGAGTTCCCTTGTATGTTATTTATCATTTTTCCCTTGTTACTTTTAATAATTTTTTGTCTTTAATTTTTGTCAGGTTGATTACTATGTGTCTCAGATTGTTTCTCCTTGCAATTATCCTGCCTGAGACTCTGCACTTCCTGGACTTGTGTGGCTCTTTCCTTTCCCAAGTTGGGGAAGTTTTCCACTATAAGCTCTTCAAATATTTTTTCGGGTCCTTTCTCTCTCTCTTCTTCTGGAACCCGTATAATGCAAAATGTTGGTGCATTTAATGTCACAGAGGTCTCTTAGGCTGTCATTTCTTTTCATTCTTTTTTCTTTATTCTGTTCCGTGGCATAAATTCCACCATTCTGTCTTCCAGGTCAGTTATCCGTTCTTCTGCTTCAGTTATTCTGGTATTGAGTCCTTCTAGTGTATTTTTCATTTCAGTTATTGTATTGTTCATCTCTGTTTGTTTGTTCTTTAATTTTTCTAGGTCTTTGTTAAACATTTCTTGCATCTTCTAGATCTTTGCCTCCATTTTTTTCGAAGGTTCTGGATCATCTTCACTATCATTATTCTGAATTCTTTTACTGGAAGGTTGCCTATCTTCACTTCATTTAGTTGTTTTTCTGGGGTTTTATCTTGTTCCTTCATCTGGTACATAGCCCTCTGTCTTTTCATTTTGTCTGTCTTTCTCTGAATGTAGTTTTCATTCCACAGGCTGTAGGATTGCAGTTCTTCTTGCTTCTGCTGTCTGCCCTCTGGTGGATGAGGCTATCTAAGAGGGTTGTGCAAGCTTCCTGATGGGAGGGACTGGTGGTAGGTAGAGCTGGATGTTGCTCTGGTGGGCAGAGCTCAAACTTTAATCCGCTTGTCTGTTGATGCATGGGGCTGAGTTCCCACCCTGTTGTTTGTTTGGCCTGAGGTGTCCCAGCACTGGAGCCTACAGGCCCTTTGGTGGGGCTAATGGCGGACTCTGAGAGGGCTCACACCAAGGAGTGCTTCCCAGAACTTCTGCTGCCAGTGTCCTTGTCCCCACGGTGAGCCACAGCTCCTCCTGCCTCTGAAGGAGACCCTCCAACACTAGCAGGTAGGTCTGGTTCAGTCTCCCTTGGGATCACTGTTCCTTCCCCTGGGTCCCAATGCACACACTACTTTGTGTGCCCTCCAAGAGTGGAGTCTCTGTTTCCCACAGACCTGTCAAAGTCCTGCTATCAAACCCTGCTAGCCTTCAAAGTACGATTCTCTGGGAATTCCTCCTCCCATTGCCAGACCCCCAGGTTAGGAAGCCGGACGTGGGGCTCAGAACCTTCACTCCAGTGGGTGGACTTCTGTGGTATAACTGTTCTCCAGTCTGTGAGTCACCCACCCAGCAGTTATGGGATTTGATTTTATTGTGATTGCGCCCCTTGTTCTGTCTCATTGCAGCTTCTCCTTTTTCTTTGGATGTGGAGTATCTTTTCTGGTGAGTTCCAGTCTTCCTGTCAATGATTGTGCAGCAGTTAGTTGTGATTCTGGTGTTCTCGCAAGACGAAGTGAGCACACGTCCTTCTACTCTGCCATCTTGACTTAAACTCCTCTCAGCTCTATTTCTATTAATAGGAGAAGTTGTCAGATAAAAGAACATTAATTTCAGGACCAGTTATTTAGACTCATGTTAATAATGTTTAACACACTGTTCACAGTATACTAAAATATTCTGCTCACAAAACAGAGTTGGCAAAGTATCAGCATCAATCCAGCCTCAGTTGATTTACTGCCCTTCACACAAGAGATGTGTGTATTTCAACCAAAGTCTGAATTAAGTACATACTTGCTAAACGTCATATTTACAAGGTCAAAAACTAAACTCCCTCATCAAAAATGTTAAGGAATGAACATCTTAGAAGTATTTCTTAATAATTCAGGTTCCCAATAATGATGTCTTTAAAATTAGAAAGTAAAATTAAATTAGTAGTGTTCAAAGTTATAACATAAGCAAATTAAATTGAAGAATTTTAATACTTAATTTCTTTAAATTTTATTATTTACCATACTTGTTCACCTGTAATAATGGACAAAATAATGACACTCAATTTAGCACTATTTGACCTACATGTTTAAGTTCTTATAGTGATGTATACTATTTGTATTTTTTAAATATCATTTGTAGTGACTGGTAAAAATAATAAAGAATACATTTTTTGAAAAAAAATTGTATATGCTTTCTACATTTTTCCGTCACTGCATTGACACTCTAAGAAACATCTAAGGCATATGAATTCAGATTTTTTAGAAAAAATTACAAAAATGTATCTTAATTTAATTTTTTTCTTTTTTTAATTTTTAAAACATTCAATTTATTTAAACTAAAAACAAAAAAAACCCAGTTCATCCATTTCTCCCTTTTCCATCTACCCCAACCCCACCCCAACCTCTGGGGAACCAATCTGTTTTCTGTATCTATAAGCTTAGATTATCTATCTCTCTCTCCATCTTTCTATCAATATAGATAGATAGATAGATAATTTTAGATTCCACATATAAAAGAGATCATCAGGTACTTGTCTTACTCTGCCTGACTTATTTCACTTAGTATAATGTCCTTGAGGTCCATCCATCTTGTCACAAGTGGCAAGATTTCATTCTTTTTCATGGCTAAATAATATTCCGTTGTAGATATATATCACATCTTCTTTCATTCATCAATGGACACTTAGATTGTTTCCATGTCTTGTCTCTATAAATAATGCTACAATGAACATGGGGATATATGCATACATGCATGTGCATATATTTTTTTCAAATTAGTGTTTTCATTTTCTTCAGATAAATACCCAGAAGTGGAATTGCTGGGTCATACAGTAGTTCTATTTTTAATTTTTTGAGGAACCTCCATATTGTTTTCCATAGTAGCTGTGCCAATTTACATTCCCACCAACAGTATGCAAGGCTTCCCTTTTCTCCACATCTTTGTCAACACTCATTATTTCTAGTCTTTTTGATAACAGCCATTCTAATAGGTATGGGGTAATACCTCATTGTGTTCCCAGCATGCTTTTGATATGTAAACTAAGCAATCCAGAGCCATGCTTCCTTTATCTGGTCATACCACCCAGGAGGCAGTATTTCTCTGCCTTAATCATCCCAGGGCCAGGTAGCAGGTAACTAAGGACGAACTTAGAGCTTACAGACTGCCAAAATTTTTCAAACAAGCCAAACCTGACCTATTTACAATGCCCTGCCTTGCCTTTCTCTCAGAAAATCCAAGCCTACACACCCCCTCACCTCTGCCCCTTCTGGCTCCTGACCCATGCTAGTGCTTTCTCATGTTGCTCTTCATGTTATGTCTTGCCTTCTGTTTCTAGGGCCTATAAGTATAATAAACTTTGTTTTTCTGAGCTTCTCCTGGGTCTCTTCTTGTGGCTGTATCTGAATGACCATCACAGAACACAGAACATGATGTTTATGTTTCACTTGTTTTCGTGTTTTATACATGTAGTATTACTGCTAATTGTCCATCAGTATCTAGTCTCTCTTGCTACCTTTTAATAATAGGTAGTATTGGGTTTAGCTGGCCTGTGACTGCCTGGCTAGAGGTGACATTTCCTAGCCTCCCTTGCAGCTGGATGTGGCCCTGTGATTAGGTTTTTGCCCAACTTATCACATAGATGAGAAATAAACTTGTTTTTGTTCATCTAAAAGTCAAAACTGGGAACAGCATCTAGGAAATATATAGAAGTGAGTTTCAATTAAATATGGAAAATTACTTTCTAACAATGGCATTCTTTAGAGGTTACTGCCCTTCCAACACTATATCTTCTTTTCCATCGAAGGTTGGGTAACAACCTTTGCTCCAACAACAAGACGGAAGGAGCGATTTCTAAACTGAATAAAACTTTGGAATATATGGACCTTAATGGTTCTTCCAGCCCTAGTATTCTACAATTCTAAGCCAGATAGGAAAAGAAAAGTTGGGACAAGGGAGAGAAAGTAGGAGGCAGGAAAAAAGAACCAGACAGAATGAGGCAAAGGAAAGGAAGGGGTAAGGAAAAGGCAACTTTTAGAACCAAGGAATAGATTACTGGGAAATACATTGAGTACCTAGAAAAAATTTTCTTTAATTATCATTTTTATACAATACCAAATTTCACATATCCTTACCCTTTTTAAAAAACAAAGAAATAACCACAAAATCTTTCAAACAAATATATTTGAAAATCTACAGGGCAAGCTCTAGATTCAGAGTATAGAAAAAAATTATGTCCCATGGTTGTGAGATTAATTTATTGGAATTGAAGATTCCTCTTATTCATCACCTATAGTAGTTTTAGATGATTTGATTGATTCATGTCATAATCATGGGGTAATTTACTATCCTAATTTATAACATGACATCTGTTGACATTCGCCATACTTATATTTAATCTGCACTTTACAGATTCTGTCACTTCACAGACATCTTAGTTAACAGTTCCCTCCAAGTTATTAGTAGGTTTAATTAAAGCAAATAAGGTAAAGGACTTTGTCACACTCATCTGTCTACTGTCTCTAGTGCCTAACACAATGCCATTATTATAAGTATGGCTCAGAAATACTTCTATGCAATGATCGTTTATTAGCCCCACTGTGTTGCTGCCAATGCCCTGGGCACTGGAATCAGTGCAGCACGGTGGTTAAGATTGCAGGCTTCCAGGTCAGATGAGTCTGTGTTTGAATCCCTGCTCTTGATACTTAGTGTACCTCAGTTTTTTATACCTCACCTGTAAAATGAACAAAATAATAACACTTCCTTCCCAGGTGAAGACAGTAAGGTAATATGCACAATATGCTTAGCATAGCCTGGCATACTGTAAGTCCTCAATAAATGTTATTTATAAGTCAATCATGTAGTATCTATAAAATGATGTCAATAATACAACCATTCATATTATAACCTATGTACTATAATTCACTGAATAAATGTTCCATGAGGAAAGGACTTTTTGCCAATTTTTTTTTTTCATTACTGTATCTCCAGTGCCTAAAACAATGCCTGGAACATAGCAAGTACTAAAAGAAAGTATTTTAAATAAATAAATCAGTAATCACGACATATTTTTACATTAAAGTAATTTAATTTTCTTTATTACAGGCATTCATTTCAAGAATTATAAACCACATGGACGAATGCTCTATTAAGATTAAACGAAGCAGGACTTCTAACATATCAAGATAATCTAGTTCCTTCCAAGATCCTGGCTTAGAAAGACAATATAGGCAATAACTACTTACAGTAAAATGCCTACCTTTATATAATCTAAATAATAAAATCTTCAAAGTGGCAATAAATGTGGCTGAGTTAATGAAGCATACCATTAAGACATTCCGAGAAGCCTTAACACATAAGAACTTGGAAACCCCAAATGATAAATTCTTGATATTCTTATTACTCTCAGGACTACACAAGACAAATTCTTTTAACAGAAGAAATTAAAATGCTAATGATTTCAATCTTATCTCCCAACAACATACTTTAGTAGTTCCTGATATATGGCAAAATAGCTTATGCACATTTGTTTTTCCATTCAGTCCTCCAGAAAATTTGCCAAAAGGTAGGGTTCCAGGTGAAACAAAAGAAAGAAAACATGAAGAATTTGAATAACTCATAGGATTTATATTTAAGAACTATATAATGACTGTGCTGGAGATGTGAAAATAAAATGAACACCAAACACTTCTCTCTGCCAGATTTTCCTTCTCCCTTTTTCTCAGAACCCTCATTGCCTTTGAAGAACTGCTCCTCACCCTTCAAACTATGTGGTTCTGGCAGGGTTGGCAATGACAGTGTCACAGCCTCCTTACATACTGAAGCAGGAAGAAGAAATCTGCTTCCTTTAAGGTGGCTAAGTTAGGACTGTTGTAAATTTCCAATTGCCTGAGTCACCTCCCTCACCACCACCTCATAAAGGAAGCCCCTCTCTATAGGAGGAAAGAACAACACAGACGCACATAGATGTGGAAAGGATTTAGAGGCGAATGGGGGGGAGGGGTAGGACATGGAGGTGTAAGAAGAGAAAAGAGCAAGAGAGAAATACTTGTTGACATCACCTCTAATCTTTGGATTGAGGCAAACTGAAGGAGGCTAGTTAGTTCACCTGTGATCTTCTGAAGTATCTGAGCCAACAACTCTTTCTTTCTGATCAAATTTCCTTGAGTTGTATTTCTTTCACTTATAAATAAAAGAATTCTGATGAATACTGGAGACTTTCAATTTACTTAGTCACATAATATCTAGAGGCACAGTACAAATTTATAAATCAAAATATATAAAGTCTTATAAATACTCAAGATTTTCAACTTGTTTTCAACTTTTGTTTTCTATTTTTAATGTTTTATGCATTTATATGATTAAAACTACAAAATATTTGGGTTTTACTCATTGAAACTATTCTCCTTGAGATGTGAATGTCCACACAATTAATAAGAGTGAAGAAAATAACTGATTCATTTTGAAGAAATTATCTTAGCAACTCAAGTTAATATAGTTATTAAGTTATCAGCAGAAGCAGCACAGGGATTAAAGAGCATGGACTTTAAAAACCAGACTTCTTGAATTCAAATTTAGACTCTGTTACTAGCTGTGAAACCGTGGTTAAGTTATTCAACAGATATGTTTCCTCACCTGTAAAATGTACTATGGTATGGCTAAAGGATTTAACACGTGAAAAGTGCTTAGAATAGCAGTTGACACAATGTAAGCATTGTGTAAAGTCATTATTGCTGCTGTTGTTATCTAAAACAACTGATGCTCAATTAACAGATCTCAGGTGTCACCAGCATGACTTGGCAAAAACAATACAGTGCCTTAAAACGCCTCATTGATTGGCCTATTTTATCATCTCACACGTTGCTTCAAAGAAAAAAAATGAGGATCAGAACTGCCCAATAGATGCACAAAAGTTCAGGTATACACATCCAAACTGATGAAGCATTTTAACAATGTCAGTAATGCCAAAGCCAAGAACAGCATGGTGGTTCCCTCTGCTACTTACCCTTTTTCCTCTAAGGGAAAGGAATGCAATGGAAAGCAAATGATCTGACTGGGAGCTTGGGACTTGAGACAGAAAGAACCTAATGCTGATTGCTTCTGCGTGTTTTCTATGACAATATGATAATATGTTCAAAAAAAAATTGTTGCACCGTGATTCTAGAGATCTCGTGCTCAAATATGCAGAGGACCAGGCATGCACTGTAACTATGAGAAGCACTCTGAGTGTAAGCAGTTAAATTCAAAATTGTAAAAACACACTGTAAGTAAAAAAACGGAAAAACCAAACCAAAACAAACAAACAAGAAAGACCAATCTGCTGGTCATATTCAGCTATTTAGATGCTGGTTATATACTCAGAGGTGAATAGTGACTTCACCTGGGTAGTAATATTACAGCTGATTTTTATTTGTGTATGTGCCTTTTATTATTTCCTAAGTGTTTCACAATGTATATGATTTGCTTTTATCATCAAAGGAGAAAAGTACACAAAATATGTGTTTTTTATTTAAAAAAAAATCATATACATTTCACAATGTATATGATTTGCTTTTATCATCAAAGGAGAAAAGTACACAAAATATGTGTTTTTTATTTTAAAAAAAGTATAGGTTCAGTGACTCAGCTACACCTAACTGAGTTTGCTAATTTGTTACATCTAAGAAAATCATAAAACAAGCTTTGTGATAAGAGGACAGAAATGAATAAGCACTTTAAGGAACAACTTTTACCTAAAGAAAGAGAGAGAAATCTGTGGATAAAGTTAATTTGAGGAGGTGAAGTACATACTTAGATGACTGGCTGTCACAGAGGAAAGTCCAATATAGCATTTTCACCAGGCAAAACGTGAAGGGATTCAAATACACTGAATGTGGTAAGTGCTTTTTAAGAGTGGTAAGATTATATTTAACAATCCAAAATGACTGTCTTTAAAGCTATAGCCATGCAGTTTGTTTCTAAACCATAATCCTTGACTGAGCATCTTTACAGATATCAATATTGTCTGCCCAGCACAGTAAGGGCCAGAAGAATCCATACACCCTTGTCTGGACTTTGTGTAGAAACGGGTGATGCCCTGGATGGAGTTAAATAGATGGCTTTAAATTTTAAAAGTTTCAAGTTTAAAACAAATGCTTTTGAACTCATAACTCATCACATTAGGAAATTACCTTCTACACTTTGCTTGTTAACTCAAAGTCTATAAAATGTAAGGTGTGTGTGTGTGTGTGTGTGTGTGTGTGTGTGTGTGTGTATGTGTGTGTATGTGTGTGTATAGAACTTACTTAGTGGAGTTGAACTAGAATCAAAAGTATCCTAAAAAAACTTTGGGTGTCATAACTACACTAGAAGCTCTCTATAATTTTGAGACCTGTGAGACTAGTTTCATGAAAAAAAAACCAATCATGATGAATTTAAATCAGGAAGTGGGTCAGCCTTAAGGAAATATATTCTCAATCACCTGTGTGATTCTGTATTTCAGTGGAAATGCACAGTCTACCTACTTTAACGCTTCTAACTTCATATGAGGTCTACAATAATAAATATGGGAGGGACTCATGCATATTTTTCAAACCAAATAGAATGAGAGTTTAGTGATTTTTTTTAACATCTTTATTGGAGTATAATTGCTTTATGAGTTTAATGATTTTTAAAACTATTTGGAAAGTTAGCCTAAAGCAGTGAGCAGCTTGTGTATATTAAAAGAGAACTTACGGGACTTCCCTGGTGGCACAGTGGTTAAGAATCTGCCTGCCAATGCAGGGGACACGGGTTTGAGCCCTGGTCCGGGGAGATCCCACATGCCGTGGAACAACTAAGCCCGTGTGCCACAACTACTGAGCCTGTGCTCTAGAGCCTGCGAGCCACAACTACTGAGCCTGTGTGCCACAGCTACTGAAGCCCACGTGCCTAGAGCCTGTGCTCCACAACAAGAGAAGCCACTGCAATGAGAAGCCCGCGCACCTCAAGGAAGAGTAGCCCCTACTCGCCACAGTGAGAGAAAGCCTGTGCACAGCAATGGAGACCCAACACAGTCAAAAATAAATAAAATAAATTTATTTAAAAAAAAGAAAAGAGAGAACTTACGGGCAGAGTTCCACCTCCAGGTGCTGTTTAGTCTTGCTGTTCAAACAAAAATGATTCAACAACTGCAAATAAAAAACAATCATCATATTGAGAAATTTAATCCACAAAGAGTCAAGAAAGGAAACATTTGTAAAGAGTCACATTCTGAAGAATGGAAATCTAGTATCTTATAAAATTAAAGTTTTATATTCAACATTACAGCAAACTATTTCAGAAAACTTGATGAATATTCTCAGGACCTTGTGAATATTAAAAGTTAATTTATATGTTGCCCATACAAAGTAACATTTCAATTGTATCCCGAAGTGATTTCATTGAAACATTAATTCCGCAGAATTTCTACAGATAGTAGGTATTAAATGTGGGAGGCAGCTTAGAATAGTAGTTGACTTCAAATTGTGCCTAAGCCACTATGTAAGCTTGGACAAATTTCTCAAATGCTTTATGCTTCAGTTTCCTAATCTGTCAAATGCAGGTAAAAATGGTATCTACGTCATAGGACTAATATATGAAGTTTTTAGAATAGTGTCTGGCACATAGTAAGTACTCAATAAATTCTAGTTGCCATTGTTGTTATTAGTATTACTGAAAAGTAGAAAATATGTTTATGTATGTTGGGTTAATAATATGAAACAGATTTCTCTTCTGAAGGATTTGGGAATTACTAATATGCTAATATTCATAGTGACTCTCCAAGGGACAAATAGAGTTTGCAGTGTTTTCTAAACATTTTTCACTGGAACCTTTTTTTTTCCCCTCAGCATATTTTTCAAAATTAATGTCAATGAACAGACTTGAGGGATTAAATAAATAAAAAGAGAATTTCAAAAAGAATTTTTAAAAAGATAATACAAACGAATTCATCTACTGTAATCAATCTAGTAAGGAATTTTGAAAATTCCAGTTCTAAAACCAGACAACTTGGCCTTTTGAGTACCAGCTCCATTACTTATGCACTGAGTGATCACAGGCAAGATAATGACCTTCTCTGGGCCTCTGCTTCCTCATTTGTAAAATGGTGATAGTAACAATACCTATCTCACAGGATTGCAGTGAGGATTAAATGGAACAGTACTTATAAAGTGTTTGCCAGAATGTGGTCAAGCAGGGGACAGAGATTCTACTCAGGGCATCCTGTGCACTGGCATGTCTCCATTCTTCTACGTCCACATCCAACATGACCTTCTGATGCCACATGAGACTTGAGAAGAGAATTCAGAATGTCTCCAAATATTTCTGGTTAAGGACACATTATTGCTAGTATAAGATTTTCTTGAGCGATAACATAAATTCCAACCATAAAAGTCCATGGCATAATAAATCATTCACCTTCTCAGAGCCTTCATGACTGAGTCCTGCTGGGACTGTGCCATTACCAAGACTTTGGGGGCCAAAGGAAGCTGCTCAGAGAGATCCTGTATCTTCTCCTGCTCTGTGTGTGCTTGCGTCTGCCAGATTTCTGTATTCTTTGTCATTACAAATTGGGCAATTAATATAATTTATTATATTGGGGTTTGAGTGGCACAGGGGAAGGGGGTTCTTTCTATCTGTAGCTAAACAGAAATATTACAGCAAAACAGTGCCTCAACATAAGCACAAAATGAATATTAATTGTTAGCTATCATTCCCATTCAGAGGTGGACCCAAGGTTTATGGGGCCAGAAGCTTAACAATGTGGGAGGACCCTGTCTGAAAAAAATTCAAAATTATCAAAACAAAAGTAGACACAGGACATTAGAAGGGAACCATGCAAGTAAGGGGCCCTGAAGCATAAGTTTCATTAGCTTTATAGTAAATCCACTCAGGGAACAGAAAAGACATGTTCTTGCCTTTTAGGAGTTTTAAAGATAATAAGGAAAACAGACATTACCTAAGAATTGAAACAGCAGTCAAAAATAATAGAGGAAATTCAATTTGGGGTTATGCAAATGTCATGAAGCAGTATATAATAAATTTTTTGATGAATGGCACAGCATAGATATATTATAGGAGTTCAAAAGACTGAGTAATCACTAAGAACTGGATTATCTTAGAAGTCTTCACAAAGGAGGTAACATTTTAGTCAGGTTGAAAAGGGAGGATTTGGGTAGGCAGAAAGGAAGGGAAATTCTATGTGTTCAAAGGTTCAAATCGTTTAAGTTAGAATGAGCAGACCTGCTCGGTTGAGGCAGAGGTTTCTGGAAGAACGGTAATTGAACACAGTTTGAACAGGAGCCAATCAAAGGCCTTGGACAGCAGTCTAACAATTTTGGGCTTAACCTTGCAAGCAAAACGGAGCTATTAATCTTCTTGAAAAAATGTAGTGATATAATCAAAGTGGTGTTTTAGGACCACCAGCCAGGTCACTGTGTGTGGAATAAGCAGGATCAGGGAGATGCTGGGAGCAGAAACCCGTCGGAAACCATGTACTGTGACGCTGGGAGCAGAAACCCGTAGGAAACCATATACTGTAACAGTCTAGACAGTCCTCAGGAAGTCATGCTGAGGATGGCAATGAAGGGACATACTCAAGGGATACCCCCAAAGAACAATCAGCAGGATTTGATAACTGTTTGTGGGGACAAAAAAATGAAGAGGTCAATGATGACATCAGGATCTCATAGCTGGTAACTTGGAGAATAACAGAAACTGGAAAGTCAGAAATAAAAGTGATTGTGTATAAGGACAAGTTCAGATTCAGGTGTGAGAAGTTTGGGATAAAGAAAGGGTATGTTCAGGTTTTCATGTCCACAACAAAGTGGTAAATATGGTTTCAAGAGAGATTCTGGAGAAAGAATTTCTACTCATTAAATTCTAGTAGTTGAAGAAATGAAAATTTTTAAACAGGACAATAGCATATCTTGGAAGGTTCTGGATCTGGAGTCAAGAGGCCTCAGATGTAGACACAGGTATGTTTAAGGTAGCCAGACTTCTAGACTCCTCACAGGCAGAGTTCCAATACACTATGATTCCATGAAAAGTTTACCTTATTTTCCCTAACTTATTCAATGAAATCCGTAAATTACTAAAACATAAAATATCTGGATGAAAACTCTTTCTCAAAATATACAGCTATATTTTTAGAAATAAGAATCACAAAACTACCAAAAAGTATTTTAAAGGTACAGTTTTATAGTTCCTAGAACTTAGAGAACACTGTCAATTTAAATTTAAGGATGCATGCTTTACAAATGCCATTAAATACCTGAAACAAATCAATTGTCTATATTTATTACTTGAACTAACATTTTCACATGAATTGTTAATACTGTTTCATAGATAATTTTCTTAAATACCTACCAGATATAGACTGTTCATTCCAAAGATCTCAGTTCCAGGTCACACAGTTTTTGACCTCATCTTTCCACGTCACTGCATTTTCAGATACGTGGGATGAGTAGCATGAGGTATTTGGAAACTCTGAGAGGATTAACAGATATTGTAAGAGAGCACTGCCATATATCACAACATGTGCTCTCTATTTCTCTCAGCTTTGGTACTCAAAATAGAAAATTTCTCACCTTCATGCTCCATCAAAAGGCAGTCCTGCTTCGCCTGGTAGTGCTGGGGATCATCAAAGAAAGGATCATTCACTTTCATCAGTTAGCCTTGGACCCCAGAATCAAACTTGAGAGTCACAGGGCTCTGTAGCACTGGTAAAGTGCGCCATGTTGTGGTAACTCTATATTCCAACTGTCAAAATAAAACAGAAAAGCAAATCCCATGGTATACGTAAAGCAACGTCTTTCTTGCTTCCTCGGTCTTGATCAAATTAAACTGAAATAACATTTTTTACTAATATCCTCGAGGCAATGAATACCCCATTACATTTTAAGGAATTATATTAATTGTAGTAAGACATTTTTGTGCTGTATTCACGCACAGCAAAATTTGTACAAAAAATATTTTGAGGAATGGCTTTTTGTGACTTAATACACAGGTACTTTTATTTATGTAGTATTTACAATGTTTAATGATGTGAATTTGCTTTTATTCATTTGTTGGGGAAGCAGAAAACTTTCCTTTACTCTCCTAGGTTCTGCCGGCTGGTCTAAGAATTAAATTGACATGAGACAGATTAAAAGGAGAAAATGAAACTTAATTTTTTACATATGGGAACCCCACATACGTGAGAGGTTCAAAGACCAAAAGGTAAAATGACGTATAGATGCCATCCTGAGCTAAGCAATGGGATAGGGGCCCAGGGCTTCCAAGGATAGGAGGGTCAGTCACAGGACAGTAAGAAGAAAAGCAGAAGTTTGATAATTAGATGTTTGCCCTGCCATATAGATGGGGCCACTTAGATAAAATTTATCTCTGGTAATAAATCTTTTCTGGGAAAAATTCCTAATTCAAATTCTACTGCCTTTCTCTAGTTAAGAGAAAGGCAGTAGTTTCTCTTGAACCTGCAGGGACTCAATTGCCCCCAGCTCAAAACAATCTTCATACAAAAGTGACACATTCTGAGGAGGCTCATTCCGAACCCCTACACATTCCATAAATAATTTTTGAGATCGTATTATGTGTGTAGCTTCTCACTAGGTTCTGCAGAGAAAATTCAAAGTAGAAGATGTAACCCCTGCCCTAAAAGAACATATAATCTTTATAATCAGAAAGAAAGACAAAATGCACATCTAAAAATCAATGAACAGTTCAACGAAGCATAGATTTAGAACCTGGCTGGATAACACAGAAAAGTAATAGAAACACGGAGATAAATATAGGTTGGAGTAGTAAGAAAATGCCTCCTGGGACTTGAGCTGCATATGAAAGGAAAATACATATGTTGAATATAACTATCTGGGATAGTTTATTCTGGGTATTTATTTTACCTACTTCAAGTTTTTTGAGAACAGGAAATAATGATGTCAGTTAGTCAGCATTTATTATTCACAGCCCATGCTAGCTTCTGACTTCTATGTATCCCCCCAAAATGTAATACTAGAATGTTGTTCTTACCTGGATATACATTAAATGCTTATTAAGTGTTAATCAATTAATAAAACAAACATTTCTCGTATAACCACCATCTGCCTTTTCTGTCCTAGATGTTAGAACTCCAAAAACAAGACACTTCCCTTGCCCTTAGGTAACTCACAATCTGGGGGAAAAGACAACTGTGAACAACACGTGAGAAAACTGTGAAAGTGCTGTAACAGAAGTATGGGAGCACAGAGCAGGAAGCCTCTAGTTCTGACTGCGGGGATTGGAAGAGTAGATAGTGTCAGCAAAGACTTCACAGAAGTTACAACTGAAAGATGTGCTGGAACAGAACAGGAAAGGACACAAGTGTGATTATGAATGGAGAAAATTGCTTGTTAAAAGCAGCATAAGGAGCATGGTGGGTGATGGGGGGATACACTGAGAGAAGTGATGCTGGAAGAGGGTGAAGATCCTGGGGGCTAACATTAGAGTTTATGCTGAAGCTATGGGAAAAAAATGTCCAGTTCTAAGCATAGAATTTACTGACAACGTTTATGTTTTAAAAGAATTACTCTGAAGGATGTCTAGAAGAACAAAAATACTCTAAGAAATTTGGAGTCTTATTCAAAATTTAATTTTCTATTCCAATTTCCCCTAATTAAACTGCTAAGTCTTTGTTTTCAAAGTTATACTCTTTATTTCAAATGATTCTGTGAAACGTCTGTAAGAGAAAAGGATCTTAAAGAATAGAATTGAACTCAATTCAGTAACAATGGGACTCTTTATTCCCTCTCTACAACATAATACTTCTTGAATCTCCTACTGTTAGGTACACTCATGCATTCTCAATTACTCATTTCTCATTTTGTAAAGAAAATTAACCAAAGTGATTCTGATGGAAGGAAAGAAAGCAAAAATTTGAGCCAGTAATAAATTAGTGTAAACATTGAATGTTATAGGTTTAAACAGCCATTTAGAAAACTATCTCATTATAAGAGCAAAAGAAATTTATCCATATATTCAGTGGTATGATTGTTCTTTTGCTCCTATATATTCTCAAATTATGTCTAGCTCTGAGCTACTTTTGCTTAGAAAAAGAGTTAGAACAATTTTTTAAATGTATTATGTTGAAGGTTTTTTTCCTTTTCTTATAAATAGATTATGTTCTTTCTAATATTCCAAAATGGTCAAAGGCATTCTTCTGGCAACTTGGAAATTTCAGTAAAAATATCACCTTCAGTAAAAATTTAAAATGTCAAAATAATCATAATTTTGTAGGAAATTTTAGTTGTTTTGTTATATAGTTTAGAAAGATCAAATAACAATAAGAAATTTTATGGAACAAAATGAAATTAATATGTGTGGACAAGAAGCACAAATTTTCTACTCTAGTATTCAAATGTTCTCTGGTCTGAAACTTTTGAAGAGAGCTATCTATTTTATTAAACCCACTTTGTATATAAAGAAAAGCTTAAATGCAAAAACAAAACAAAACAATACAAAAACTCCACAACACCATACACAACAGTTTTAGGTACCTTTACGCTCAACTGCTGATGTAATTATGATGTAGCCCCTTGCCTAAAATAGCTTGATGTTTACCAAATTCTCAACTGTTTAAAGTCTTTTTTCTGTTAAATTTATGAAATTCCCATTTGATGCCAGCACTACAAAGAACAGAATTTGGACTGATGAGTTTTGTTTTGTTTTGTTTTAATCAGATTTCCACAAAGGAATATTATATCACCTGTAGTAACAGAGAGACGTTATTTGGCCAAAAACGCTATAACTCCTAAAAGGTAAAACTACGTTTTTTCTAAACTGGAAGAAATAAACTTCTAAAGTCAATAAAGAGCAAACAACACTCTTAACAGGCATGTTTTATTGAGCATATAAACTTTTACTGTTAGATTTCTTTTTTAAAAGTCCCTATAGGAAAATCACCAATGATTTTCAAGTGATAATAGGAAACCATTATAGGGGTCCCAAAAGAAAAAGAGAAAAAGAAAGGGACTGAGAAAATACTTGAAGAGATTATAGTTGAAAACTTCCCTAAATTAGGAAAGGAAATAGTCAATCAAGTCCTGGAAATAAAGAGAGTCCCATACAGGATAAATGCAAAGAGAAGCACGCCAAGATACATATTAATAAAACTATCAAAAATTAAATGCAAACAAAAAATATTAAAAGCAGCAAGGGAAAAACAACAAATAACATACAAGGGAATGCCCATAAGGTTAACAGCTGATCTTTCAGAAGAAACTCTGCAAGACAGAGAGGAGTGGCAGGACATATTTAAAGTGATGAAAGGGAAAAACCTACAACCAAGATTACTCTACACAGCAAGAACCTCATTCAGATTTGACAGAGAAATTAAAACCTTTACAGAAAAGCAAAAGCTAAGAGCATTCAGCAACACCAAACCAGCTTTACAACAAATGCTAAAGGAACTTCTCTAGGCAGGAAACACAAGAGAAGGAAAAGACGTACAATAACAAACCCCAAACAATTAAGAAAATGGTAATAGGAACATACATATCGAGGACTACCTTAAATGTAAATGGATTAAACACTCCAACCAAACGACATAGACTGGCTGAATGGATACAAAAACAAAACCCATATATATGCTGTCTACAAGAGATCCACTTCAGACCTGGGGACACATACAGACTGAAAGTGAGGGGATGGAAAAAGGTATTCCATGCAAATGGAAATCAAAAGAAAGCTGGAGTAGCAACTCTCATATCAGACAAAATAGACTTAAAAAAAAAGACTATTACAAGAGACAAAGAAGGACACTACATAATGATCAAGGGATCATTCCAAGAAGATATAACAATTGTAAATATTTATGCACCCAACATAGGAGCACCTCAATACATAAGGCAAATGCTAACAGCCATAAAAGGGGAAATCAACAGTAACACAATCAGAGTAGGGAACTTTAACACTCCACTTTCACCAATGGACAGATCATCCGAAATGAAAACAGAATACACTTTCTTCTCAAGTGCTCACGGAACATTCTCCAAGATAGATCATAACTTGGGTCACAAATCAAGCCTTGGTAAATTGAAGGAAATTGAAATTGTATCAAGTATCTTTTCTGACCACAACGCTATGAGACTGAATATCAATTACAGGAAAAAATCTGTAAAAAATACAAATACATGGAGGATAAAAACTATATTACTTAATAACCAAGAGATAACTGAAGAAATTAAACAGGAAATCAAAAAATACCTAGAAACAAATGACAACGAAAACATGATGACCCAAAACCTAAGGATGCAGCAAAAGCAGTTCTAAGAGGGAAGTTTATAGCAGTACAATCCTATCTCAAGAATCAAAAAACATCTCAAATAAACAACCTAACCTTGCACCTAAAACAATGAGAGAAAGAAGAACCAAAAAAACCCAAAGTTAGCAGAAGGAAAGAAATAAAGATCAGACCAGAAAAAAATGAAAAAGAAATGAAGGAAACAATAGCAAAGATGAATAAAACTAAAAGCTGGTTCTTTGAGAAGATAAACAAAATTGATAAACCATTAGCCAGACTCATCAAGAAAAAAAGGGAGAAGACTCAAATCAATAGAATGAGAAATGGAAAAGGAGAAGTAACTGACACTGCAGAAATGAAAAAGATCATGAGAGGGCTTCCCTGATGGTGCAGTTGTTGAGAGTCAGCCTGCCGATGCAGGGGACATGGGTTCATGCCCCGGTCCGGGAAGATCCCACATGCCATGGAGCGGCTGGGCCCGTGAGCCATGGCCGCTGGGCCTGCGCGTCCGGAGCCTGTGCTCCGCAACGGGAGAGGCCACAGCAGTGAGAGGCCCGCGTACCATAAAAAAAAAAAAAAAAAAAGAATTAAATTAGAACACTCTCTAACACCACACACAAAAATAAACTCAAAGTGGATTAAAGACCTAAATGTAAGGACAGACACTATAAAACTCTTAGAGGAAAACATAGGCAGAACACTTTATGACATAAATCACAGACAGATCCTTTTTGACCCACCTCCTAGAGAACTGGAAATAAAAACAAAAATAAACAAATGGGACCTAATGACACTGAAAAGCTTTTGCACAGCAAAGGAAACCATACACAAGATGAAAAGACAACCCTCAGAATGGGAGAAAATATTTGCAAATGAAGCATCTGACAAAGTATTAATCTCCAAAATTTACAAGCAGCTCATGCAGCTCAACATCAGAAAAACAAACAACCCAATCCAAAAATGGGCAGAAGACCTAAATAGACCTTTCTCCAAAGAAGATATACAGACTGCCAAGAAACACATGAAAGGATGCTCAACATCACTAATCATTAGAGAAATGCAAATCAAAACTACAGTGAGGTATCACCTCACACCAGTCAGAATGGCCATCATCAAAAAACCTACAAACAATAAATGCTGGGGAGGGTGTGGAGAAAAGGGAACCCTCTTGCACTGTTGGTGGGAATGTAAATGGGTACAGCCACTATGGAGAACAGTATGGAGGTTCCTCAAAAAACTAAAAATAGAACTACCATACGACCCAGCAATCCTACTACTGGGCATGTACCCTGAGAAAACCATATTTCAAAAAGAGTCATGTACCACAATGTTCATTGCAGCTCTATTTACAATAGCCAGGTCATGGAAGCAACCTAAGTGTCCATCGAAAGATGAATGGATAAAGAAGATGTGGCACATACATACAATGGAATATTACTCAGCGATAAAAAGTAACGAAATTGAGTTATTTGTAGTGAGTTGGATGGACCTAGACACTGTCATACAGAGTGAAGTAAGTCAGAATGAAAAAAATAAATACCGTATGCTAACACATATATATGGGACCTAAAAAAAGGTTGTGAAGAACCTAGGGGGAGGACAGGAATAAAGACGAAGATGTAGAGAATGGACTTCAGTACACAGGGAGGGAGAAGAGTAAGGTGGGACAAACTGAAAGAGTGGCATGGACTTATATATACCACCAAATGTAAAACAGATAGCTAGTGGGAAGCAGCTGCATAGCACAGGGAGATCAGCTTGGTGCTTTGTGACCACCTAGAGAGGTGGGATAGGGAGGGTGGGAGGGAGACACAAGAGTGAGGAGATATGGGGTATATGTATATGTATAGCTGATTTACTTTGTTATAAAGCAGAAACTAACACACCATTGTATAGCAATTATACTCCAATAAAGATGTTCAAAAAAAAAAAAAAGGAAACCAAGCTGCATTAAAGGTAGGGCTAGGTTGTATCAAATTACAGAATTTTATTTCTAGGTTTTCTACCCATACCTATAAGGGTAAAAAAGTTACATAGAGTTAACACAATTATGTCAAGTCAATGGAATCAATGTAAATACACAGTCCGGCTAACCAGGCTACAATCTCCTTACTGTATCATTTCTTCAATTACAGGGCTTAAAATTTTTGCCCAGCCCTTTTCAAATAAGTACTTCTATTCTCTACCTTGCCTATGTAGACACAGCCCTAAAAGAAAGCCAGTAATTTATGTAGGCTTCTATAGCCATTTTTTATCCTTCTGATAAGTATCTTTGAAGTTATATTTTTTCAGACCTAATACACTACTACTGAGTCATGATCCTTTTTTTAAGATTTAATTGTAGATGGGAAAAAAAGTGATAAAATCAAACTGATCCTTATAGGGGAATCAGTTTATATTTTATAAAGTATATGAAGTATCAACAAAATAGAATTATTAGCTTTATTTAATAAGGTCTAAACATAGCTAATATTTTATATGTGTATTAAAATCATAGGTTACTATTTTGAATTTGTGAAAATATGCATATATTTAGCTATTACCACAAAGTTGCTTTATAGAAGAAAATGGTGAGGCTGTTTATAATCTGAATTTATTCATCTGAAATATAAATATATAAAAGCATATATGTATGTATATATCAGGTAATCTAGTAATTCTATACTTTCACATATTTATCAAATTTAAATACGACTTAATGCATAGCATTTTTACTCCCATTAAGATATAAGACAATATTTAAGTTTTAATTATACCTTACTTATGAGCAAGACATAGAACAAAACAGGAAATATAAGGCTTAGAATTATATAAGGTATCCTATCTACATTCTCGCAATTAATACAGTGATGAGCTAGATACAAATAATAGCATAGGAATAATATAGAATCAAAACTTGGAAAAGAAAAAGTCACATGGTCTTCATTGAGCTATACAAAATTATAACACCATAAAGCTTGTCCCACTGTAGAACAAGGTGATCTCTGAAATTACAAGGCAGTGAATTCAGAACCATAAAAAGGAAATATTACTTCATAACCTTTAGTTAACCTGTAGCTATAGTTCCATAGGAGGCCATGAAAACAAATTCTGTGGTTGGATTTAAAAACTGGATAATTTTATAGCTACTCCTAATATCAAGCTTCAAGCTCATTGCCTTCAGCAGCTGGAATAGAATTCTTTGATCATTCACATCAGTAGACCACTAGGTATGAAGGTAGGTGGTACTACGTGTTATTCTAAAGATTAAATACTGTTTTTTTGGAGTCAAATGACACTGTTTACCACCTTGGTCTCCCTTCTAACATGTGGAGAGTGATGAAGGAGAATAGACGCTGCAGGAAGCTGCCCTCCTAAGTCAGAATTATCATCCTCTTATGGAGTCTTCCCACCAATTTACAAACCCACATGTACAGTAAACCTACTTTTGATAAAACACCAGCATCAGATGGATGCTAGTGTTCCCATTTCCAGGTGATTTCATCTTGAATGATCTTCTGTTTCCAAGCTGAAGCTTCACTGTCCAGAATGCCCACTCTTCTATACATGGTGCTTTAGCTCCTGAGGTTACTTCCTGTATCTATCATTTGCTCAAAAACTACATTTTACAGTGTCTTATCTATACAAACATTTAAATTGTTTGTTAAAATGAACTGTCCTTTCATCATTATACATGTTTATAAACTGCTATTTCCTGCTCTGTGCCTTTGCTCATTCTGCCTCTATCACAGGAAAGCCATTCTCTGCCCCTCCCACATCAACTGTCCCTCTTAATTCCAGTTTCTCCATGAAGTGATTCCTGCTCTCCTCAGATGAAAGTGACACTCCAAACCCACCCTCCCTGTATGTCCAAAATATTGCACCTATATTTCTAGTATTTATCCATTTCTACCTTATTTGAAATGATGTATAAATGAAAACAACTTACCTCTTGCTCAGCTCTCTTGCAGAATGTAAAAATTTTATAAGCAGTTGCTGCACTTAATTCATCACTTGTGTGTTTCTCAGCACGTAGTCTAGTGTCTTCAATGTGCCAATTGCTCCATAAGCAATAATTAAAGGAATGAGGTTTGTTATTTATGGACAATAATCCATGTGGAGAATTGCTTTGCAACATACCTGTTACCAATATCTTTATATAATTCTCACATCTCCTCTTCCAGCTGGCAGTTGTTTTCCTTCTTAGTTACTTTTGAAAATTTCAGTCCTTTAAAATAATAAAAAGAAAATTAATCTCTATAAAGAAAACAAAAAAATACAGTTCTTAGATCCAGTATTCACATGAAAAGAAATACTGCAGTAAGAATAAATAAAAGAGTGCTGAGACTGTCATTATTTTAAACACAGTCTTGTGGTTGTTTCTGGGTAGAGTTGAATAAGGCACCAAAAATATCATTTTGTTAACCTGCTTCTTCCATCTAGTGGCAAAAAGCAGTAAGAAACAATGTCCTAGAAAAACATTGTGATCAGATGGTTCTAAATGCCGTTTCAGGCATTACTTGATGGTGAGAGTCCAACATCCAAGGTTTAGGTTATGAGTATATGATAATTATTAAAAAAAATAATTCTAGCAAATTGGCAGGGTTCAGCTCAGGTAACAGTAGAATTACTTAAATTTGTAAGTGTATTTGCATGTTTTAACAAAGACTTCTGATATGTATATAAAGGTATACATCACCCTGCATTAAATTGTAATGGATTTGTTTTTGGATACATAGTTTTATTTCTGGACCAAATTATTAGATAACTATTTAGAATTCCATTATTTCCTCAGCTCTTGGCACAGGGCTACTGTGCTATTATAAGTTTCAAGAGGTTAAAACTGAGAGCCACTGAAAGTGACCTATCCCATTGGAATTACCAGTTAAAATACTTTTGCAATAATAATAGTAGGCAGTGAAATACATTATGACCTAAGGCATGGGGTCAAATTGGAGGAAAAGAGGTAAAGTTTAAAGGAGGTACAGTCAGCTGTTCTGCATTGTTCAAGCTGCTTCAAAGGCATTAATGAAAAGTTACATGCAACTGCACAGCGTAATTGTGCATGCTCTGCACTCTCAAAGGCCACCAGCTAATACCTAATACATGAGGTTTGACTGCCCTTCTAAAACTTTGTTTGCCTCACTGCAAATGTAATTACTATTTTAGAAGTCAAATGTGGGTTACGCAGAAATGGATAAAATGTTCTCCAAGACAAGTTTTTCCCCTTCACCTATTCAACTGAGCCAGTTAACAATGCATAATGGTAATATAAATTAAGGGTTATCAATATATTAAGTGGAAAATACATTAAGATTACATAAAAGAAATAAAAGTATTAGTGAGTACCATAATTATTTGAAATTCAATATTTTGTATTAAAAGAAGACTTTTTGTTTGCTTCCTAATTTTCAAGAACTGAAAAACCTTGCCTTAACACCCTCAACCCCGAAAGCAAATCTGAGTGTAGAAGGATTGGCTGTTGGTTTTTCTCCTCTCCCTAGCCGCCCTCCTTGCTCAAATGAAAGTAGACTAAAGTTTTATGTTCTGTCACATATAGGGGAGAAGGAGGGGAAATAGAGCGATGACACAGAGGAGAGGGTGAAGCAAAGAAGATGGGATCATAGTGCAAAGCCATCTGAGCAAATAACAGGGCAGAAGGTGGTTCCCATTTCCCCAGTATTCTTGTGGCCAGTCTTCCTGGATTGGGCTAAGGAAAGGGTGCCAATTAACTGGGAGATCACTGGAGCCACTGCCACTGTTTAGATGCCCCAAAAGCCACAAGACTCGAAGCCTCACCCACAATAATTAAATTAACACAAATGATTGTTGCCACATGGTGCCAGCAAGAGCCACGATAGGGATGGAATCCGGTGGCCCAGCAGGACTGCTGGCACCTGTAGTGGAAATTAGTCTGGCACTTGTCATTTACTTCATGATCATGAGTCCTCACGTTATAGGCAATTGAAATGTGTGGAACTCTCTTATGGTGTTATAATATAGTTTTGCTAAAACTAGAGTGTTGGTATTTAAAATTTTCTTTCACAGTGAACAAGTACAGTTCTGGAGAAGTGAACTTCAGGCAAACTGTATATACACAGTTATTGGCATTAATATCCTATTCAGTATGTTTATCAGTTCTTTGACCTTGATCAAGTTATATATCCCTATTTTATGGATGATGATACCCATGTGATAAGGTTTTTATGAGGAACTAAGTGAGAAAATGATTATAAATTCCTTGGAAAACGGTAGATGCTCAATAGATATGAAATATTATTAAGTCACAGGGTACTTAATATATACTAAGAATTTTTGTACATTACCCTGCATATATTAAGGTATCTAACATTTACTTATATGTGCTTGTAAAATAAAATTAACAGTCCTCCCTTTGGTGCAAATATTTCTTTATCATAGCTTACCTTTGTAAACAGGCATGGTGATTTTTTTAAATAGATCTTTACCGGATTATAATTGCTTCACAATACTGTGTTAGTTTCTGTTGTACAACAAAGTGAATCAGCCATATGCATACATATATCCCCATAGCCTCTCCCTCTTGCGTCTCCCTCCCACCCTCCCTATCCCACCCCTCTAGGTTGTCGCAAAGCACTGAGCTAATCTCCCTGTGCTATGCTGCTGCTTCCCACTAGCTATTTTACATTTGGTAGTGTATATATGTCCATGCCACTCTCTCACTTCGTCCCAGTTTACCCTTCCCCTCCCCGTGTCCTCAAGTCCATTCTCTATGTCTACGTCTTTATTACTGCCTTGCCGCTAGGCTCATCAGTACCATTTTTTTTTAAGATTGCATATATGTGTGTTAGCATACAGTATTTGTTTTTCTCTTTCTGACTTACTTCACTCTGTATGACAGACTCTAGGTCCATCCACCTAACTACAAATAACTCAATTTCGTTTCTTTTTATGGCTGAGTAATATTCCATTGTATATATGTGCCACAACTACTTTATCCATTCATCTATCGATGGACATTTAGGTTGCTTCAATTACCTGGCTATTATAGAGCTGCAATGAACATTGCGGTCCATGTGTCTTTTTGAATTATGGTTTTCTCAGGGTATCTGCCCAGTAGTGGGATTGCTGGGTCACATGGTAGTTCTATTTTTAGTTTTTTAAGGAACCTCATACTGTTCTCCACAGTGGCTGTATCAATTTACATTCCCACCAACAGTGCAAGAGGGTTTCCTTTTCTCCACACCCTCTCCAGCATTTGTTGTTGTAGATTTTCTGATGATGCCCATTCTAACTGGTGTGAGGTGATATCTCATTGTAATTTTGACTTGCATTTCTCTAATAATTAGTGATGTTGAGCATCTTTTCACGTGCCTCTGGGGCATCTGTATGTCTTCTTTGGTGAAATGTCTATAGATCTTCCACCTTTTTAATTGGATTGTTTTTTTTTTTTGATATTGAGCTGCATGAGCTGTTTATATATTTTGGAGATTAGTCCTTTGTCCATTGTTTTATTTGCAAATATTTTCTCCCATTCTGAGTGTTGTCTTTTCGCCTTGTTTATGGTTTCCTTTGCTGTGCAAAAGCTTTGAAGTTTCATTAGGTCCCATTTGTTTATTTTTGTTTTTATTTTCATTACTCTAGGAGGTGGGTCAAAAAAGATCTTGCTGTGGTTTATGTCAAAGAGTGTTTTTCCTATGTTTTCCTCTAAAGGTTTTATAGTGTCTGGCCTTACATTTAGGTCTTTAATTCATTTGGAGTTTATTTTTGTGTGTGGTGTTAGGGAGTGTTCTGATTTCATTCTTTTACATGTAGCTGTCCAGTTTTCCCAGCACTACTTATTGAAGAGGCTGTCTTGTCTCCACTGTATGTTCTTGCCTCCTTTCTCGTAAATTAGGTAACCATATGTGCGTGGGTTTATCTCTGGGCTTTCTATCCTGTACCATTGATCTATATTTCTACTTTTGTGCCAGTACCATACTGTCTTGATTACTGTCGCTTTGTAGTATAGTTTGAAGTCTAGGAGCCTGATTCCTCCAGCTCCGGTTTTCTTTCTCAAGATTGCTTTGGCTATTCGGGGCCTTTTGTGTTTTCATATGAATTGTAAAATTTTTGTTCTCATTCTGTGAAGAATGCCATTGGTAGTTTGATAGGGATTGCACTGAATCTGAAGATTGCTTTGGGTAGTACAGTCATTTTCACAATATTGATTCTTCCAATCCAAGAACATGGTATATTTCTCCATCTGGTTATGTCATCTTTGATTTCTTTCATCAGTGTTGTATAGTTTTCTGAGTACAAGTCTTTCACCTCCTTAGGGAGGTTCATTCCTCGGTATTTTATTCTTTTTGTTGTGATGGTAAATGGGATTGTTTGCTTAATTTCTCTTTATGATTTTTCACTGTTAGTGTATAGGGATGCAAGAGATTTCCGTGCATTAATTTTGCATCCTGCAACCTTACCAAATTCACTGATTAGTTCTAGTAGTTTTCTGGTAACATCTTTAGAATTTTCTACGTATAGTATCATGTCATCTGCAAACAGTGACATTTTTATTTCTTCTTTTCCAATTTTTATTCCTCTTATTTCTTTTTCTTCTCTGAATTGCTGTGGGTAGGACTCCCAAAACTATGTTGAATAATAGTTGTGAAAGTGGACATCCTTGTCTTTTTCCTGATCTTAGTGGAAATGCTTTCAGATTTTCACCATTGAGTATGATGTTTGTGGTGGATTTGTCATACATGGCCTTTACTCTGTTGAAGTAGGTTCCCTCTATGCCCATTTTCTGGAGGGTTGTTATCATAAATGGGTGTTGAATTTTGTCAAAAGCTTTTTCTGAATCTATTGAGATGATCATTAGGTTTTTATTCCTTAATTTGTTAATATGGAGTATCAGATTGATTGATTTGCGTATATTGAAGACTCCTTGCATCCCTGGGATAAATAACACTTGATCATGGTGTATGATCCTTTTAATATTTTGTTGGATACTGTTTGCTAGTATTTTGTTCAGGATTTTTGCATCTATGTTCATCAGTGATACTGGACTATAATTTTCTTTTTTGTGATATCTTTTTCTGGTTTTGGTATCAGGGTGATGGTGGCTTCGTAGAATGAATTTGGGAGTGTTCCTCCCTCTGCAATTTCTTGGAAGAGTTTGAGAAGGATGGGTGTTAGCTCTTCTCTAAATGTTTGATAGAATTCATCTTTGAATCCATCTGGTCCTGGACTTTTGTTTGTTCAAAAATTTTTAATCACAGTTTCAATTTCATTACTTGTGATAGGTCTGTTTATATTTTCTAATTCTTCCTGGGTTAGTATTGGAAAATTGCACCTTTCCAAGAATTTGTCCATTTCTTTGTGGTTGTCCATTTTATTGGCATATAGTTGTTTGTAGTAGTCTCTTAAATCCTTTGAATTTTTGTGGTTTCTGTTGTGATTTCTCCTTTTTCATTTCTTATTTTACTGATGAGAATCCTTTCCCTTTTTTTCTTGATGAGTCTGGCTAAGGGTTTATCAATTTTGTTTATCTTCTCAAAGAACCAGCTTTTAGTTTTATTGATCTTTGCCATTGCTTTCTTTGTTTCTATTTCATTTATTTCTGCTCTGATCTTTATGATTTCTTCTACTGACTTTGGGTTTTCTTTGTTCTTCTTTCTCTAGTTGCTTTAGGTGTAAGGTTAGATTGTTTGGGATTTTTCTTGTTTCTTGAGGTGAGATGGAATTGCTATGAACTTCCCTCTTAGAATTGCTTTTGCTGCATCCCATAGGTTTTGGATTGTCCTGTTTTCATTGTCATTTGTTTCTATGTTTTTAAAATTTTTTTCTTTAATTTTTTCAGTGATCTCTTGGTTATTTACTATTGCCCTGTTTAGCCTCCGTGCATTTGTGTTTTCACAGTCTTTTTCCTGTAATTGATTTCCAATCTCACAGCATTGTGGTCAGAAAAGATGCTTCACAGGATTTCAACTTTCTTAAATTTTCCAAGGCTTGATTTGTGACCCAATATATGATCTATCCTGGAGAATGTTCCATGAGCACTTGAGAAGAAAGTGTATTCTGCCACTTTGGGGTGGAATGTTCTAAAAATATTAGTTAAATCTATCGGGTCTATTGTGTCATTTAAAGCTTGTGTTCATTTATTTTCTGTTTGAATGATCTGTCCATTGGTGTAAGCAGGGTGTTAACGTCCCCTACTATTATTGTGTTACTGTTGATTTCTCCCTTTACGGTTGTTAGGACTTGCCTTATGTACTGAGGAGCTCCTATGTTGGGTGCATAAACATTTATAATTGTTATATCTTCTTGGATTGATCCCTTGATCATATGTAGTGTCCTTCCTTGTCTCTTGTAACATTCTTTATTTTAAAGTCTATTTTACCTGATATGAGTATTGTTACTCTAGCTTCTTTTGATTTCCATTTGCATGGAATATCTTTTTCCATCCCTTCACTTTCAGTCCGTACATGTCCCGAGGTCTGAAGTGGGTCTCTTGTAGACAGCATGCATACGCATCTTGTTTTTGTATCCATTCAGCCAGTCTGTGATGTTTGGTTGGGGCATTTAATCCATTTACATGCAAGGTTATTATCGATATGTATGTTCCTATTACTATTTTCTTAATTGTTTTGGGTTTGCTTTTGTGGGTCTTTTTCTTCTCTTGTGTTTCCTGCCTACAGAAATTTCTTTAACATTTGTTGTAAAGTTGGTTTGGTGGTGCTGAATTCTCTTAGCTTTTGCTTGTCTGTAAAGCTTTTGATTTCTTTGTCGAATCTGAATGAGATCCTTGTTGGGTAGAATAATCTTGGTTGTAGGTTTTTCTCTTTCATCACTTTCATCCTGCCACTCCCTTCTGGCCTGCAGAGTTTCTGCTGAAAAATCAGCTGATAACTTTATGGAGATTCCTTTTTATGTTATTTTTTGTTTTCCCTTGCTGCTTTTAATATTTTTTCTTTGAATTTAATTTTTGTTAGTTTGATTATTATGTGTCTTGGTGTGTTTCTCCTAGGGTTTATCCTGTATGGGACTCTCTGTGTTCCTGGACTTGGGTGACTATTTCCTTTCCCATGTTAGGGAATTTTTCCACTATAATCTCTTCAAATATTTCCTCAGACCCTTTCTTTTTCTCTTCTTCTTCTGGGACCCCTATAATTTGAATGTTGGTGCATTTAGTTTCATCTCAGAGGTCTCTGAGATTGTCTTCAATTCTTTTCATTCTTTTTTCCTTATTGTGCTCCTCAGTTGTTATTTCCACCATTTTGTCTTCCAGCCCACTTACTCGTTCTTCTGCCTGTTATTGTTATTGATTCCTTCTAGTGTATTTTTCATTTCAATTATTGTGTTGTTCATCTCTATTTGTCTGTTCTTTAGTTCTTCTAGATCTTTGTTAAACATTTCTTATGTTTTTTCAATCTGTGCCTCCATTTTGTTTCTGAGATTCTGCATTATCTTCACTATCATTACTCTGAATTCTTTTTCAGGTAGATAGCCTATTTCCTCTTCATTTATTTGGCCTTATAGGTTTTTACCTTGCTCCTTCATCTGTGACATATTTTTTTGTCTAATTTTTTTTTTCTTTTTGATGAGTGGGATAATGTTCCTGTCTCACTGGTTATTTGGCCTGAGGCTTCCAACACTGGAGTTTGTAGGCTGTTGGGTAGAGCTGGGTCTTGGTGCCAAGATGCAGACCTTGGGGAGACCTCACACAGATGAATATTCCCGGGGTCTGAGGTCCTCTGTGAGTCCAATGGTTCAGACTCGGAGCTCCACTGCAGGAGCTTGGGCCTGACCCCTGGCTGAAGATCCCACAAGCCATGACGGGTGCCAAAAAAAAAGAGAACAATAACAAAGTAAAAAGTAATATTAGACTAGGAAACTAACAGATATGTTAGAAAGAATATAAAAATGTAGATGAAACAACAACCAGAAGGTAAAACAGAACCACTATAGTAAAAAAGAGAAAAAAGGAAAAGAAAGAATAACAAAGTAAAAACATCAGACTAGGAAACTAACAGATGTTAGAAAAAATATAAACTATAGATGAAACAACAACTGGAAGGTAAAACAGAACAATAGTAAAAAAGAGGAGGAGAAAAAAAAAAGGTGGAAAAGGCCATGGTTGTGGAGGGCGTGGCCTAAGCAAGGGCAGGGTTTGGGCAGTGGTGGGGGGGCCTATGCTTAGGATCCATCTCGACCCCACCCTCGGCATGGTGATTTTTGTAAACAATTTTCAAGGCTCCCTCCAAGTCTTTGGGTAGCCAATAAACAATTACAATTAAAATTATGTCAACATTTGTGTCTTGCTTTTTGGAGTTTCTTAGAAAATCTTAGCTGAAGAGCTCAAGATTAATGCAAGGAAATTTAAAAATAAAAAATTTAAAGCGAAAGGAGGCAGATGAATAATAAAAAGAAAACATCTGTTAAAAGTAGGAAGATAAAATTATCACTTAAAATCTTTTAATCCTTGAAGAACAGAAACGCTCATGAATTTCTAGAAGTCTTGCAGCATATGTTTACATGAAGCCATGAGCCCAAAGAATGAAAAAGAAAAGTCATTCCAAAGCACCCAATTAATTTTTCTGTCCCATGGTAATCTGAATTGGAATGAGGCTATAATATGGTAAAATTGTTTGTAAAAAACATATTTAGAGAACACAGACATATTTTCTTCCTATCTGGATAGAATACATTCAAACTAAATGCCTATTCAAGATTTGAAACTTTACTCTTTGTAATTAAGGAGGAAGAAAGAAAGACGGAATTAATTTGCACACAAATGCATCCGAGTTATGATGCCCACTCACTCTTGTTTACTCTTCTGAAGTCAACCTGTAATTATTAGTTGGTCACCTTTAACAGGCAAAATATTTCTGAAGGACTCCCAAGATCACAACAAAAATACAAGATAATTTTAAAATATTTTAGGCTTTTAGGTGAAAGTTCTTTCTTTGCATGTCACATACTTGCTTTTTCTTTCTGAGTCTACGCATGGTTTTAAATAAATTCAGGAGTAATAGATGTGCTCCAGTTTTGACTCAAACTACTGGACTTTAATGTAGAATTTTTTTACAGAATATCAAACCTCTCTGATTTACCCATACCAATCTGTATGTCTCATGGACACAGGTTTGATGCTGAACACTCTTCAACGGTTCTAAACTGTTCTGCTTACTATTTACTAGCAAAAGGACCTCTGGCATCCAGCTTTCCTTCTCATCTTTTGAAATAAAATTCTTTTAGAATTTTCTGCAGGTGCTCCTGAAAAAGCTTATCCCAAACTGACAGGCACTTAAATGTAATCCTCTCACAATAAAACTTTATCTGAAATGCTAATAATTAGAAATATTTACAAGTATAACCAATATATTCCATTTCTCTGTAATACCTATTAGAAATTTTATAGCATCAATTTTATTATAAACACATGGTAGAAAAGAAAAAAACCACTCAAGCAAAGTTTCCATAGGACAGGAAGAACTATGACCCTCCCTAACAAATAGTCACATCCCTGCAGAATTGGAAAATGATAAAAAATAAGTCAAATACCCATTTGGCAAAAAGCAGCAAGTATGCAGGGCCTCCACAGCATGCTGCAATAAGAGTTAGAATCAGGATGGCCTTCACTTGTAAAAACTTAAAACAAAAATACATTTTCAACATTATTTATAACTTAATATATCTTATCAAGGTTAAGGCATTAAGTTTCATTATTTACTAGAAAGTTTATGATTAATAATGTTTACTGGCCTTGGTTGTGTTCATTTATTGATAATGGTGACAGATTACTGTGGCAAATATATGGTCAGAACAAGGTGACAAGACCAATATCACACAGCTAAGTCTGAGAGGGCTACTTACAGTCAACACAAACAATGCTTACTTTTTTTTTTTTTTGCGGTACGCGGGCCTCTCACTGTTGTGGCCTCTCCCGTTGGGGAACACAGGCTCCGGATGCGCAGGCTCAGAGGCCACGGCTCACGGGCCTGGCTGCTCCGCGGCATGTGGGATCTTCCCGGACCGGGGCACGAACCCATGTCCCCTGCAACAGCAGACGGACTCTCAACCCCTGCGCCACCAGAGAAGCCCATGCTTACTTCTTTTAAGGTTGTTTGTTCTTTTAAAATAGTATGAGAGGGCTTCCCTGGTGGCTCAGCGGTTAAGAATCCATCTGCCAATGCAGGGGACATGGGTTCGAGCCCTGGTCCAGGAGGATCCTGCACCACATGCCGCAGAACAACTAAGCCCGTGTGCCACAACTACTGAGCCTGCACTCTAGAGCCCGTGAGCCACGACTACTGAGGCCCACATGCCTGGAGCCCGTGCTCCGCAATGGGAGAGGCCACCGCAATGAGAGGCCCACGCACTGCAGGGAAGAGTAGCCCCCGCTTGCCGTGGCTGGAGAAAGCCCACGCACAGCACGAAGACACAACGCAGCCACAAAAAGAAAAAAAAATAGTATGATAGTGCTATTAATGGAGGGAAATTCTGTTTATCTTTTCATTATTTGCATAAGTTTAGAGGAAGCATTTTCAGCAACTCTTAACTTACAATCTGGCTTTAGTCTTAATATGACATTTGTTATATCTCCTGAACTAAAACTGGGAACAGATCTTCATTAATTAAATTATTGTCATTTATTCAAAATTATTTCTAGGGCTTCCTGAAACAAAATATTTAGCTTATACTATAGCGGGTAAAAGACAAATTAGGCACAAATCACGTCCCCATGAAGCTCACAGTTTAGTTGGGAGATAATTGGATAAGACAAAATGCAAAAATGATAAAGTGTAATAAAAAAGACATGCAGAAAAAAATTTTTTATAAAGTTTTTGGAAAGAGAACTTACTAGCAACAGAACATTGAAAGTTGGATAGGATGTGTGTATGTTCTAAGAAAAAGGTTTTCATTCATTAATTCACTCATGTTTGGACCGATTACTCTATAAAGACACTAATTTAGATCTGTCCACTCTGTGAGAGAAAACTGAAAAAAAAAAAGGTGTGGTAATTTCCTTTCCCACTCACCAGAATATAGCCAGGCTATGTGTCATAGCTCTGAATTTCTTCACTGTTGCACTGTAGGACCTAAAGCAGAAGTTCCCAGGAACCTAGAATTCAATCAACATGTCCAATTGTATTTGTGTGTGTGTGTGTACAAGTAGATAAGACTACGCTCAGAACCATTTAAGTGGCCAACCTGTAGAAAGGGATGGTTTAGAGAGTTTTCTGAATGAAAACTATAGACAGAGGTTTGGGGAATTAGAGGATTTTGTATGCAGGTGGAAACCCACGACACTCCTATGCAGAGCCCTTGGGATGTGATAGAGCCTTTGACTGGGTGGGACAGAAATTTGAGGAGGCTGACCACAAAGAAAATAAAAGACTTCTGTGTCCGAGCTTGAATAGGAAGCAGTTGAGTCATGAGTTCAAGGGAACACTGTGGTTTTGTACTATCAAAATACTAATAACCAACGTAGATGAAAGAACAGAGAATACTTCCATAAATATTTTACACTAAGTAAGACTCCTAGAACTCTTAAAACATCCTAGGAAAGGTGAGAAGACCCCTGAAACATGATTGATAGTGAGTGTCCTGTCAGCCAGGTAGGTGTGGTCTTGGAATAGCTGATCCATTTTAAAGAAATGTAACATTTCTTTACCCATATTATAAAAACAAATTTTCTATCTGCTGCATATTCAAGTATTCAACAAATATGTATCAAGTTCCTACTGTGTCAGACATGGTTCTAGGGAATATCTCACCTGGAGCTTATATCTGAGTAAGGTGAAGAGACATATAATAAAAAATATTTAATATGCTAGGTGGTGATAAGTGATATTAATAAAAATACATCAGAGTAAGTAAAATAAAAGATGAATAAGAAGGAACTTGCTATTTTATATGACATAATCAGAGAGAGCCTATGTGTAAGCCTAAGTAACATTTAAGCAGAAATTTAAATTCAGATGAGGAAATTAGTCCCACATATATCTGGAGAACGTGTGTTCTAGACAGTGTTAACAGCAAGAACAAAGACCTTGCAGCAAGATGGTGCTAATTATATTTGGGGAGTTGATGAAGCTGAAATGCAGAATGAGAGGAAGACCAGTTATACATGAGGTCTGAAAGATAAATGATTGAGACCAATAACTGAGATGGCAAGCCACTGGTACTGCTGAGCAGGTATGGCATGACCTCACATTATAAAACAGTCTCTGAAGTTCTGCTTCTACCCATGAAGGGGTAATTGCTATGGGACTTTCATGCAGGGCTTGCTATGGGTCCTGTCACAAACAAGTAGAAAAACTGGATAGATTATATGAAGCCAGCATTATCAGATGTTAGACAACAACCAGCTGTTGGCCTGGAAGCAATTTCCAGAACTCAGCACAGGGAGAGATTTTAAAAGTTTCAAAAGGATCAATCTGTTAGAGTAATGAAATGTTACTTCTGATAGTAGGTTATTAAAGGACTGCAGCTTCTGTCTCAGGTGTGCACACTTCTCTCTTACTCTCCTGAATTGCTTGCTCTGGGGGAAGTCAGCAGCCATGCCATGATGCAGCCCTGTGGAAGGCCCATGTGGTGTGGAACTGAGTGTGGGCAGCCAGTTGAGTGAGCTTGGAGGCAGATCATCCCCTAGTCAAGCCTTCTGATGAGACTGCGGCACCTTTAACAGCCTGTCTACAATCTCATGAGAGACCTTGAGTCAGAACCACCCAGTTAAGCCATTCTCAAATTCCTAACCCACAGGAACTGTGAGATAAAAAATGTTGTTTTAAGATGCTAATTTGGGGAGTAATTTTATATGCACCAATAGGTAACTATTAGAATATCTGGAATGAAAATTTAACCTGGTAGAATAGACAGCAGCTTAGACACTGCAAAGGAAGGCTCAGTGAATGTGAAGACATAGCAATAGTAACTCTCTAAAATAAAGCATAGAGAGGAAAAGGCTGGAAAAGAAATGAATAGAATCTCAATGACCCATGTAACTAACTCAAGCAGGCTTAACTGAGGACAGAATAGAACAGAAAAAAAGTATTTTTAAAAACTAATGGCTAAAAACTTTCCAAGTTTTATTAAAACTACAAATTCAGAGACCCAAGAAGCTCAACAAAACCCCAATTAAGATAAATACCAAGAAATCCATACCATGGCACATTATAAGCAAGTTGCCAAAACTCAGTGATAAAAAGAAAATCACAAAAGTAAGTGACCAAATAAAGACACGTTATAAACAAAGGAAAACAAAACAAAACAAAACAAGAATATAGCACATTCCATCAGAAATTATGCAAACAAGAAGGCAATGAAATTATACCTCTAGCATACTGAAAGGAAAAGTCAACCTAGAATTCCATGCCCAATGAAACTGTCTTTCAAAAATTAAAGACTTTTCAAACAAGAAAATTATGAGAGAATTCCTCCCAGCATATCTATACTCTAGTATATATTAAAGGAAGTTCTTGAGGCAGAAGAAAATAATGCCAGATTGAAAAACAAAAAACAAAAAAACTTAGATTTCAAAAGAATGAAAAGTGCTAGAAATATGGGGGGAGATTTAAAAAATTACTTGTCTCTATTTAAAAAAAATTAAATATAACTGACTAACAGAAGCAAAAATAATATACTGTGGCTAGAAGAATAAAGTAATATATTCTAGTTGTAGACTGTGAATTCAGTGAGTAGAAGTTGAGAAGAATCTACTCAACTAGTAGAGTAGAATCTACTCTTTGAAAGACACATTTAAGAAAATGGAAAAGAAAGCCAATTCATAGACTAGGAGAAAATATTTGCAATACATATATTTGTCTAAGGATTTGTATCCAGAATATATTTTTAAAAGAGCTCAATTATAAAAAGACAAAAATAGGCAAAATATTTGAACAGACACTTCACAAAAGAAAATATCTGAATGGCCAATAAGCACAAGAAAAGATACTCATAATCACTGGTCAGCCAAGACATACAAAATAAAACCACACTGAGAAATCAGTACACGAATATCTGAGGTTTAAAATTTAAAAGACTGACAATATCAAGGTTGGTGAAAATGTGGAACAATTAGAACTCTGTTGGTTCTATAAAATGGTAAAGCCACTTAGCAAACAACATATCATTTTCTTAGAAGCTAAACGTACTGTTACCATATGATCCAGTAATTTTGCTCTTAGATATTTACTGAAGAGAATTAATAACTTATGTTTGCAAAAATACATGTATACAAATGTTCATAGCACCTGTATGTAAAATAGCCAGACACTGGAAGCAACCCAAATGTCCATCAACAGGTGTATCAATAAATTGTAGTATATCCATACAATGGAATACTTCTGAGCAATAAAAAGGAACAAACTACCTATACATGCAACAACATGAATAAATTTCAAAAACATCATGTCAGTGACAGACCCCAGACACAAAGACTGAAATCATAGTATATAATTATATGAAATTTCTAGAAAAGTCAAAACTGTAGGGACAGAAAATAGATCAGTTGTTGCTTGGGTTTGAGTGGGGGAGCAGGAATTGACCACAGATAGGCACAGGGGATATTTAAAGTAATCAAATTGTACATTTAAAATGAGTACATTTTATTTTATGTGAATCTTACCTGAAAAATATTGCTTTTAAAAAGTAGATTCTGGCTTCTGTTTAGAGAATAGGCATGGGGGTTGGGGTGCAGGGGAGCAAGGCAAAGTGAGAAGCAGGGAGACCAGTTCAAAGACTACTGCAATAATTTAGGGTCTCAATAATCCAGGGAAGATGACAGTGGTTTGGGTAAGAGTGGTAGTAATGAAGGTGTTAAGAAGTGGTGAGATTCTGGATAGATATTTCAAAAGTGAAGATGATGAGATTTGTCAGTGAATTGGATTTGGGTCAAATGACAAAGAAATTTCCATCCTGAACTATAGAAAGACTTGCCATTTAAGATAACTTGGGAAATATCAGGTATGGTGGCTGAAAAGTGTTCAGCTTTGGACATGCTAATATGAGATGCTCATTAGACAGCTTAGGGGCAATACGAAGAGGTGTGCATATGTTCATGCACACACTAGGAGGAGGAAGACATACACTTGGGAAACATGAGCACGTACACTGTATTTTAAACCACTATATTGACTGGGATGACCAAGGGAGTAAATATATAGAAAGAAGAGGTCTAAAGATTGAATCTTGGCAAATTCCATTTTTAAAGTTTGAAAAAAGAAGGAACAAGCCAAGAAGAATTAGAAGGAGAACTGAGAAAGTGATATCCCCGAGCGAAGGGAGGGACATCTAGGAGGGAACGATCAACATTGTCAAATTCTGATAAACAAGTGAGATGATGTCCAAAAAGATCATAGTAACGTTAAGAGCAAATTATCTGAGATACCATTTCTCACCTATCTGAATAGCAAAATCCTGAAAGCATGATAACATACTCTGTTGGAGAAGCTGTGGGATAACAGGAACTGTCATACTTTAATGGTAGAAATACAAATTTCCCTATGGCACATAATTTTGTACTTTCTAGCAAAAGTGTGTATGTGTTTGCCCTTAGACTCAGAAAATATTATTCCTAGGATCATATTCCAAAGATATACTGGCAAAAATACAAAAGTCTGTATGAAGTAACTAGTTCAGCAGCAGAACAGCAATCTACTTTCTTCTTTTATATGGGAATGCCCTAGGTAAAAAGAAAGTGACCCAATCAAATCTCCTTGTAAACCACATCGTGACAAATCTGGTAAAATAATGATATTTGCTCGCATTTCCTTGTCAATGGAATACTTTTAGCAGGATGTATTTGGTTGGTTTAAGATTGCTTATGATAAAAAGAAAATGCTAGATTTGGATTTGTGGGGTATGGGTCCTTGGAAAATGTCACATAATCAATGTAATAATCTGAATATAAAATGGAGATGTCTATTAACTAAAATATAGCCCCCTTTAGTATTAAGTCCTGTAGCTGAAAACATGGGACCTGCTGCCTTTGTTCTTTTCACAGGGGATATTGCCTAAATCCACCTCTCACCCAGTTTTAATTAGCCATGCTAAATGAGAACCTTTGGAATTGCCTGAATCCTCCCCAGGCATTAACTCTAAGCAATACAGAATTCCAGGAGGGCAATAAAAGATCACTGTTCTAATTAAGGAAAAGGTTAAGGTGGAGTTTTGATTCCCATTAACCCCCTTTTATCAGTCCCAGCTACTATATAAGGCAGAAGTTTCCTGAAGGAAAGTAATAGATTGTCAAGGATCAAACAAGGTGGCTCCTCTGATTGCTTCAGTTACACCTAATCTTCAAAACTAAACAGGAAGCGCAACAGACCAAGGCAGTCTATTATGCCAGTATGTGTCTAACTTAACATCTAACGCAATGCCTTTTTATCAATCCCAGATTCAAAATCTAGCCAGACACGGTTTGCATTTTCATGGACTGGAAATCAGTGTTATATTATTATATTGCACATTAAATTTCCTGGCATATTGCCATAATCTAGTGAGTCGGGATTTGTACTAAACAACCATTAAGAGCAAGTTAATGCACTACATAGATGCTATTATGCTAATTGACTTCTCAGAGGAGAAAGGTTGAGAGGAGTTAAGAATCACAGTCACCTTTATGATAGATAGAGGATGGATGATAAATCCAGCTAAAATTCAAGTCCAGCCCAATCTAAGAAATTCCAGGAGCAACAACAGACATTCCTTAAACTGTGAGAAATAAGTTACTGTCTCTAACAAGCAAGAATCTCACAGCTAGGATTTGAGTTTTGGCAAAATCACATTGCTCCTATAAGAATATTGCTAGCCCCTATCACAAAGTTATCAAAAATAAATCTTATTTTAAGTGGGGTTCTGAGAATAAAAAAAAGATTTGCAGAGGATGGTGGCGCAGGGAGCCCAACTAAGACCTCATGATCCAGCTGCTCAGATTATTTAAGAATATTCACCTCCTAGAATATATGTAGATATGAAGCCTTTGGGAGAAATCAAATAGGGCTACTCAGCAAGACCTCTTGGATTTGGACTTCAAAACTAAGAGGCAGCTGTTCATTAAAGCCCATTTGAAAGACAGCTGCTAGCTTGTTACTGGGTATTGGTCAAACTGCCCCCCACCACAGAAGAGGATCAAATAATTCTGAGGCTAGATATCAATCCTGCCTTGGACGATGCCAGAGAGATATTGAATAGAGAAAAGGCAGCATAGCAAAGTTGACTAAGAGGCAATGCTAGATGGAAGAGTGCAGTAGGTGGGAAGTTTGGGGGGAGCGCACTGAATACGAGAGCATGTTGCTCACAGAGCCAATGAGAGAGACCTCCAAGGATCTCCCTTCCCTACACTGCTCAGTGGTCCAAGCCCTGTGATTCTCACCCCAGCCAAGACAAGCAGCTGCCTGGTTCACTAAAGGGAGTTCCTGCTTTGAGGCTGTGTTACTGTTTAGAAATTAGCAGCTATGTGCCTTGCTGATAGAAAAAACCTTGAGGGGAGAAGGAACAGGCAAGGCTGCAAATTTGGCAGAGTTGAGAGCTGCTAGTTTAGCAGTGGGAGAAGAACTGGGTCCCTGATCTCAGAGGAGCATTTGGATATTTGCAGACTCTGGGCTGTAGTCAACTGCAAATGTGTCCTAGATCATTAGACAATAGAGAATATCCTTATGTGGCACTCAATTAAGGAAATCTCTGTGGAAATTAAGAAGAATGTGGGTCATGTGGCTGTTCACCCAAAAAAATCCGTTTCCAGCTCTGAAAAGAGACCGGAATTGTAAGGCAGATGCCTTAATCAGATTCCTGAGTCAGCTACCTGGGTTCTTAAAACCAGCAGATATGGAAGTTTGGATACAGAAGCAACCTGTGTCTTCCCTAGCAGAGGTGAATGTTACATAATGAAACCTGTAAAAACCTGTACCATAAAATCTGAAACAAACCAAATGGGATCCAGAATTTATTGAACAATGGACTCTAGTCACCACCCCTATAATGGGGAATGTGGTACAGGAGAAGTCATTTCTGCTGAGAAGGAATAGAATGATCCTATAATATTAACTAATACATGCTGTGTCAGATAGTAATTTCTCTTCTACAGCTGTGTGGTGTAACAAAGAATCTGTAAGTTTATTTATACAATTAAATAAAAAGCAAGATTTATGCAAACAGTGATTCCCCAGGATGAGAAAGTATTTTGAGGAAGCTGAATTAAACCTCCCCAGAGATACAACACCTATGGAAACTAACTGGCCAGAGAAGGGAGTGAATTTGGCCTCAGTAACTTATACTCAAGTGCTTCCATCAACACACTGTAAAAAGGTTCAAATTCCTGTGGATAAAGGAAGAAAAAGAGTAACTGAGTTGGTAAAAGCAATTTAAAAGACCTATGAAGCAGCACGGTCATTGTTAAGGTATTCTGTAGAGGAAATTCTTGCACCTTCTAAGCTGCTGGTCCATGATCTGTTTCTCTCTGACCACCAAGGGAACATTCTCTGGGGGAAAAAACCCCACAGGTGTCCCAGTCTAATATTTTTGTAAACATAGTCTAAATATCTTTAGGCTAAAGAAATGTGCTAGTAGGAGTGCCCTTATCTGTGGAATTCTCTTAGCAAGATTATCCCTTGAATCTATGGATTCATAAGGCATGGCTCTGGGGAAAACGTCACATAGGCCCTTTGCCAATCTAAGTACAAAATGGAGATGCTTCAGAATTTAAACAGCCCCTCTTTTGCTATGTGAGGTCAGACACAAATCTCATTTAAAGACCTCATCTATTACTGGCCAGAGAATGTATCCAATGCAGAAAGGAAATACCAAGGTAGCCACACAGGATGGACTAAATTTCTCTTTGATTTGCGTGAGGCTTTTGATTTTATATCCTTGAAATCATTAGTAAATCTGGGATAAGAACCCTTTATTTATTAGTAAATCTGGGTAAGACCCCTTAAATTGTAAGTCTATTTGACTGTGAATCCTTTCTGTTAGCTCTAGTATGCTAACATTTATACCTAAGATGAGAGGATATGACCATTTATACATATTTGCTTATATTAAAAATGGAAGTGTGAACTATAAATTTTTTAATGGTTATCTATAAGGGGGGAGAGGTGATGGGTTAGAGGGAACCAGAATAGAGGCCAGACTTCTCTGAGTATATCTTGATTCATAGATTTGAAGTTGAAACCTCAGAAGCATTAAAAAAAAAAAAAAAATCCCCCAAAGTGAAAGGGGAATGAAACCAATGAACCTAATTGTATTGAGTTTGGTGGCATAATACATAGAAACCACTTTAAAGTGTCTTTAAACATGGGAATTTGGCTGTATATCCTTGCTGGGATATACTCTAAGGTTAAAAAGAACAGCAAAAACAAAAATACCCTTTAAACTCTTGTTAGTAATCATATTGTCATTGTACTGTTAATTTATTCAGAGTCTGTTGTACATTTTATGGGAAAAAACAAATGAGAATGTTGAAATCACTGAAAACCACTTTGTGTTGTGTTAGAAGGGAAACAGATATAAAATGTATGAGATCAAGTAGCAAGTATCCATATGAAACCATGATGTATTTTTTAAAAGTACTAGAAAAATATACCCAACCCATTAGCAATGAGCACTTCTAGTGTCCAAATAGTGGTCTCTAAATATCATTTGCCACTAAGAGAAACCAAGACTTACTGAAGAAATGGTTAGCTCTATGTCTATAGCAAGCAATGTCCAAGATGAACCTGGAACATCTTGTCATACCAGAAAGCAAATAAGCTATTAATGACGACAAAGGTCATGTCAAAAGACTTAGAAAACAACTTAAAGAGACTCCACTGGCCAAAGATGGAACACATCGAACATCAATGAGGAAACTGCAGTGAATTAATACACATAAAGTATTTTTAATCCATGAGTTCAGAAAGATACTTTTAAAAATCTCATTGGTCATCTTTGGAGACTGCCAGAGGACCAAGTATTCAGAAAACAGCTAAATCAAAGAAAAGAATCAAGCATTTATCTTGTAAAAACAGTTCTTCTTGGTATCCAAATAGTTGAATTGAGATAATTCAAAAGCTATAAAATATGGAAGTAAAAGCACAACTGGATTATCACTCATGGATTTCGGCAATGTTCATCAATGGCTTCTAACATCACGAAATGGAGACAACCAGGCATTATGCTTCTCCTGACAGAAGAATACTATAATACCATTTATGAAATATTCTTACCAATAATTGAACCTGGATGTAACCAAGCTTCTAGATGTAATTCACAGATAATACAGGAGACAGATGGGAGCATGGGAATACAATTATCAAAATCCAGACTGCAAAAAACTCTGTAATTTTCATAAAATGAGGAAAATATCTAGAATAGTGTCATAAATCATTGAGTATTTTCTCGTGTTGGATTTTGTGGTTTGTAACTGTGATACTTGTAATACCCACAGTCATTTCATATACAAAAAGGACAGATGTCTTTGAATCAAGATGACCTAAAAGATGGCAGAGCAAGAAAACCATATATAAATAGAGCTAGAAACCCGATGACACTGTGAGACTGTCAACCTCTACATCAAACTACCAGAAGTATGCCATATATCCTTTTACTGTTTAAGGTAGCTTGAGTTGAGCTTACTTGTACTTCCAACCCAAAGCATCTTAATTTATAGATTAGAAAAAGAGCTACATACCGTGGAAACGGACCACCTCCAATGAATATATTTAAAAATTGAGGCTCTATAACTCTGTAAGTCCTACCTATCTCTCTCTCTATATACCTATCTATGTATCTATCTTTTTAAACTTATAAATAAAATTGAGGAATAAAGTAGAAGGCCATACTTCTTTCCTTAGTTTTTAAGCTGCATCAGAGACACATTTGAGTTTGAGATTCCCCTCCAAATCTTCTTCAGTCACTAATCGCTGAGAATCTTTTAGATATTAACTAGTTACCCAGAGGAAAATATTGTGAACAACCAGAGTGTTTAAAGCCTATGTTCTGTAAACACTCTAAACTGATAGATTTTGAACTTTTGTGACTAGATCCAAAATAAGGACAAAACTCTTGAAGCAATATATGTACTTAATAAATATGATTCATTCTTCTATTTTCAACTCTATTTAATTATTTATGGATTACAATCCACTATATAGATTCCATAATCTACTCCCCTAAGGGTTTGCAACCTGCAATTTGAAAAGTCACTGATATAAATTAATTTACTGCATTATTTTTGACAGATGATCACCTTCTCAGAAAGGAAAACAGATGCATCGTCACTCTTGCAAACAGCAAAATACTAAGGACAGGAAAGCAGATACTCACAACTTTTAGGTTTTCTGCATAAGTAGATGATAAGATCATTTAGAATAAATTACTGCTAAATTTCTTCAGTTTCTGATACATGGGGATAAAAGGGTATTATAGGGCTTCCCTGGCGGTGCAGTGGTTAAGAATCCGCCTGCCAATGCAGGGCACACGGGTTTGAGCTCTGGTCCAGGAAGATCCCACATGCCACGGAGCAACTAAGCCCGTGCGCCACGACTACCAAGCCTGAGCTCTAGAGCCCGCGAGCCACAGCTACTGAAGCCCGCATGCCTAGAGCCTGTGCGCTTAGAAGCCCGTGCTTCTCAGCAAGAGAAGCCACTGCAATGAGAAGCCTGCACACCACAACGAAGAGCAGCCCCCACTTGCCACAACTAGAGAAAGCCCGCACAAGCAACGAAGACTCAACACAGCCAAAAATAAATAAATAATTTTAAAAGCCAAAAGGCTATATAGTTATTGCATGTTACTCAAGGGTACGGTTTGGTTGCCAAGTTTTCATATCTTCTGAAGCTTGTCTTTGGATCTTTGACAAAATCCAAGTTAGTAAAAGCGTTTAGTATAGAGGCAGCCTGGGTTTTCTTTCTCTCTGATACTCTACTACACTGTGACTCATTCCCTACTCAGGATAAATCCTAAGAGATCTGCATTCAGATTAGCCACTAGTCTACTACCAAAGTATACCTGCTGCAATGACAATTTGCAGGTGTGACATTGCACTGCTGCCATAAATTGTACCCTAGAGGAGCCTGGGGGGAAAAATGTGTTTCTCTTAGTAAGTGGATTATTAAAAAGGAGTAACTTGAATACCCATCTTCTCTGCGAGTGTACCACAAAAAAGTGAAGGGCTTATCAACCTCTTTCTTCTTCTATGTTATTTTTATTTACAGAATCAGGGAGGAAAAGAACTTAGCTCTGTAGCTTTATATTACAGATGAGTAGTTAAGACTCACAGAGGCTGTAGTAAAGTTGACAAGTGCCCGGTCTCCAGAACCAAACTTCCTGGGTTCAAATCTACTGCTCCTTAGCTGTATGATCTTGGGCAATATGTTTAATATATGGTTCCTGAAAAATAATAAGTATTAGAAATTTTAATGAAAAGACTTGCACAAAATCAGGCAGTTAGGAGAAAAGCCAGGACTATTGCAGGAATACAGGACACTTGGTGTTTCTAAGGTATATACCAAAGCTTACTACTTGTGGTATTAGCTTTTTTCTTCAGGCTATGTTTTCAAAGCTCATTCAAAAACATACATTTGTATTTAGCACATTTTTTACTGCTTCGAATGCTTCTATTTATAGTTTGGTTTTCTATGTCTGAAAAGCTATCTCTTCAAAAGATGTACTCCAGGCACTACAGTGCCTTAGGGCATTATTAGAAACATGGGTTTTCAGTGTACTGTTGAATCAGATATACTACTTAATGGATATTTCAGGTGATAGGCTGTCAGAAGAAAATTAGTTTTTACTAAACTAAAATTAGTTTTTACTATGCATTCTCTGTGAGTTTTTTAGTATAAAGTAAAAAATTAACAGAAAAACACTAAAGCTCTCTCAATAGCCAATTATGTTATTACATATTACTGTAATTCATACAAATGGTCAAGTGTATATCATTTGACAATATTTTCTACTATTTCTCCTTTAAATTACATATTAGATTTATAAACATCAGGCATAAAATTTATGGATCACACTGTATGGAAAATAATATTTTTAAGTACTATTTATCATGAAATTATAAGGTGAAATTTATACAGAGACTCCTCACTTTTCATAGATTTATAACTTCTAGTTTCTTATATTCTTCATACATGGGTCATCCTAGCTCTAGTGATAATATTTTCACTATTCCTTACATGAAAAATAATTGTTGGTGATAATAAATGGTTATAATAGTCAATTTTATAAAATTTTTTTCTTATAGAGAAAAATTAGGACAAGAAGTGATCAGAAAATGGGTAGTGCCCACTGATTTAGTTATTTATTTTCCTTTTTAGTGCTTCTTTACTTTCTGGCACTAGAAGATGCTCTAGACTTATCTTGTATTTTTCCCAAACTAGCCTTGTCAAGGTGTTAAGCCCCAAGTTTAACATCCCGTGCCAATAAATTTTTCCCCTTTCCAGCCATATATACTGCCTTCTCTAGTAGAATAACTAGATCCACTCCAACATGTACTTCCCTGGTTCCAGGTCCCATAACCTTTCAGTGAACACAGTACTTCTTCCCATGGCATGTACTTATTACTGCCATTTCCGCTTGAGCCGTGCTGCAATCTGACCCTCATTTTCAGTCTGGTGAGGAAATGGCATGTTTTGGCAAGTACTATTTCTGACGATCTGCCGTAGGTGAGGTTTTGGGGGGAATGTCTAGGCAAGTTGAGGATGATTGCCTCTAACGAGGGTAAAGGAGCTGCTTTTGCCAGCCCGGAGGGTGAAGGAAAATCTGGGGTTCAAGATATGCCAGAACAGGTTCATCCATTCAATTGTCCTCATTCCAGGTCTCAGGGTCCCACTCTTTCCTTATGAGGCCCCTAATTTCAACACAGGAGTCAAAGCCGAGCATTCAGTCTCCTTTGCAGTTTAGCTACCCTTACCAGTAAATCCTGAACTCGACTTTCCACACTTTCTGCCTTCCAGCTGCTGGAAATTCGGCTAATTCAAATGTTGATGTGCATTTTTCTGATGCTCACAAAGTGCCTCTAGTTTGTAGGTGGCTATTTTCATTTTTCAAGGTTTCCAAAGCCTTTATCAGAAAGCAGTCAACTCCACCTTCAACAGACTCCAGAGTTCCAAAGCAATTAGATCAGACAGTTCTGCTGGTGCAATTGTTGTCTAGGTGGGTAGACACATTCCTGGTACTTCCCACTCCACCACCTTCTCAGAATCCCCTCCAAATTGTTACTTTTTATTAGTGGAGAAATAGCAAATGAAATTATTTCAACATCCGAATTGTTTAAAAAAAAAAAAGCAGTTAACTCCACAGTCCCTATTATTTCCACTGCTTCTATGCCAAGTGCTATCTATCACACTGATGTTTGACCTACATCTGGTCCTCAAGCCAGTCTACCACTGGTGAAAGTCTTAGTAACTGATGTTACACCAGGGTCATCACCACCACCAATGGGGTCCCTATCACTGAATGCCCCATGAGTGATACAGTTCCTGATTCCCGTCCTAACGGGCTACTTCTGAGGGCCACTTCAGGTAACAACTGACTTAGCCTGGGTTCCCCGTGAAGCGGACATGGGACAAGGGCTTGCATATAGGTTGATTTTGGTAAAGTAATTCCAAACAGCAGTAAAGAACTAGGAACAGTAAAACGGGAAATGAGGGAAAGGCAATATAAGTTGTGTTTTGATTTGGCCACTGCTGTGAGCAACTAGAGTGTGATCCTTTTAGGTGTCTTCTACGGAGCTGTGTGGAATCGACCTCTGAATTGTCAAACCAAGGGATGAAAGAGAGGAGTATTTATCCACCTATTCCCATCCTTCTTGGAAAAACAAATCTTGTATATTAACGCATATATGTGGAATCTGAAAAAATTGGTTTGGACGATCTTATTTACAAAGCAGAAATAGAGACACAGATGTAGAGAACAAACGTATGGATACCAAGGGGGAATGGGAGGGTGGGATTGGGAGATTGGGATTCACATATATACACTATTGATACCATGTATAAAATAGGTAACTAATTAGAACCTACTGTAGAGCACAGGGAACTCTACTCAATGCTCTGTGGTGACCTAAATGGGAAGAAAATCAAAAAAAGAGGGGATATATGGATACGTACAGCTGATTCACTTTGCTGGACAGTAGAAACTAACACAACATTGTAAAGCAACTATATGCCAATAAAAAGTAAAAAAAAAACAACAAAAAAAAGAGTTGTCCCATGAGGTGTTAGCCCCCTCTCACATCCAAGGTAGTTTACGCTCGAGACTGGCTAAATATACTTTTAGCCAGCCCAAGCTGAGGCAGCAGACAAGCCATGAGACGGGATGCTGTCAGTTCCCTGAGTCCAACTGGCTGCTGGAGTAAAATGTTAGGCTGAGAGGATGGGAGGTGGGTCAGGAGAGCTTCCTAATGCACAGTGGTGGTAAGTACTGAAATACAGTAATGTTAAACTCCTATGGAAACTTCAAAGGGCACGAGGAGATGAGCCTTGGGCTTTGAGGCAGGAGCACAAGTGTTGAGGGCTTACTGTAATTGCTCCACCATTTGCATCCTCTCTCTTTTTAAATATCAGATTAATTAGTTATCAATATATTCACTATCTTCTGCCCTCAAAGCCTAACATTTTAAAAAGAAGGAAGAAAAGGAAGAGATAAACTTATTTTTTCTGTGGCAAAAGTTTTTTTAAGGTTGAAAAAGAAGTATTTGGGGGCTAAAAATAAAAAGTATATTTCCCTCTGGACTGTGACTTAGTTTACCGGAGTTGAGAAAACACATGAGAAAGCACCTGAATAAATACATGCACAGTGTAATCTATTTACGTGGCGAGAAGAGAGGATCTGCCTGATAACTATAGTGAACAATTCACAACCCAGCAAGGAAATGCATTTATGCATATCTTAAACAAAGAAATGATATTCTTTCATGGTCCTAAAGTAGAAAAACAAATTTGAAACAGCTATTACACCCACTCTCAAATACTAACTTTCTATAGGGTGCATTGTTTGTATCTGACTAATGGATAAATTTTCCCTGAACTGCATGTTCCTTTCCAAAGAAAATGTTTAACATAATGTGTTTTTGCTTGTTTGGTATTAGAAGAAGGAAAATATTTCTTATCTAAAGAAAAGAAAGTCAAGAGATATTTTCAAAGCATCTAAACAGATAAAAAGAAGATACATATTAGGTTTCAGATAGCTCACAAAGTGCAACATCCAAATTCAATCTTTACTATGGTTTTGATTGTATCTAGGATATCTGTGCTTTACTTTGCTTAACTTTATTTGTGCTTAACTTTATTATAAAGTTATCATTTATATCTGAACCTTTGATGCAGGTACTCCACATTCTCATTAACTCTTGGTATTGTCAGTCATTTCCAATTTTAGCCATCGTGTGAATTTTTAATTTTGGTTATTTAGTGGTATCTTGTTGTGTTGTTGTTTTTGTTTGTTTGTTTGTTTGTTTTGCGGTACGCGGGCCTCTGTTGTGGCCTCTCCCGTTGCGGAGCACAGGCTCCGGACGCGCAGGCTCAGCGGCCATGGCTCACGGGCCCAGCCACTCCGCGGCATGTGGGATCTTCCCGGACCGGGGCACGAACCCGTGTCCCCTGAATCGGCAGGCGGACTCTCAACCACTGCGCCACCAGGGAAGCCCCTTGTTGTGGTTTTAATTTCCATTTCCTTGGTGATAAGGGAAGTTGAGAACATTGCTATACTTTCTACTTATTGCCCTTTTATATATTTTCCTCTGTGAAGTGTCTGTTCAAGTCTTTTGCTCTTTAATTGGCTTGTCCTTTTATTACTGATTTGTAGGAGTCCTTTATGTATTCTGGGAAGAGTCCTTTATCAGATATATCTATTTTAAATATTTTATCCCAATCTGTGGCTTGCCTCTTCACTATCTTTTTTTTCTAATTCTTTTTTTTAAATTGAGGTATAGTTGATGTACAATATTATATAAGTTTCAGGTGTACAACATAGTAATTCACAATTTTTAAGGTTATATTCCATTTGTTGTTATAAAATATTGGCTATATTCCCTGTGTTGCATAATATATCCTTTTAGCTTATTTATTTAATACATAGTTTGTACCTCTTAATCTCCTACCCCTAACTTGATCCTCCCCCTTTCTTCTCCCCACTGGTAACCACTAGTTTGTTCTCTGTGAGTCTGTTCATTTTTTGTTATACAGTAAGTCACCCATATACCAATCTTCAAGTTGCAAACTTTCAAAGATGCAAACGTGCCCAGAGAAAGGACGAAGACAGAGGAAGAAGTAACTGAAGAACCGAAGAGATTCATGATGCAGGAAATGACAAGGGGATTTTCTTTATTTGAGGAGGCACTGTTATTTTTTGAGGCACAGGAACCGAATGTAGAACATTACACGAAGGTTGCAGCAGCCGTTCAGGATGCAGTCCAATGCTACCGTGTCATCTATGACGAGAAAAAAAGAGCTACTACCCAGACATCACTGGATCATTTTTTCAAGCAGGTAAATAGAATTGAATCCAGCAAGGAACCAGAACCTGTGCCATCCATGTCAGGCATGAGTGAAATTGAAGCTTGCCCTCCGTCTCCTATTGCTGTCGATCCTTCAGCTCTACCATCTCCCACCTCCTCTCCTTCCTCCAATCAGTAACTCTTCTTGCCTGTTCACTCGATGCCAGCCCCTGTATGCCACCTGTTGTACTGTACTACTGTACTTTTCAAGGTACTGTACTGTAAGATTAAAAATGTTTTCTTTTTGTTTGTTATGTATTATTTGTGTGAAAAGTATTATAAACCTATTGCAGTACAGTACTATATAGCCAATTGTGTTAGTCGGGTACCTAAGCTAACTTCGCTGGATTTATGAACAAATTGGACTTATGAACACGCTCTCGGAACAGAACTCGTTCGTACATAGGGGACTTACAGTGTATTCACTAGTTTGTTTTATTTTTTAGATTCCACATATAAGTGATATCATACAGTATTTTTCTCTGACTTTTTTCACTAAGCATAATGCCCTCCAAGTCCATTAATGTCATTGCAAATGGCAAAATTTCCTTCTTTATTAAGGCTGAGTAGTATTCAACTGTATATATGTACCACATCTTTATCCATTCATCTGTTGATGGACACTTAGGCCTGCTTCCATATCTTGGCAACTGTAAATAATGCTGCTATGAACATTGGGGTCCATGTACATTTTTGAATTAGTGTTTCCATTTTTTTTCAGATATAGATACCCAGGGGTGGAATTGCTGGACTGCCTCTTTGCTTTCTTAAATGGAAGCTTTTGACAAACAGAAATTTTAAATTTTGATGAAGTTCAATTTCTCATTCTTTTTCTTTTTTAGTGATTTTTATGTCCTGTTTGAAAAAAATCTTTGTCTACCCTTGAATGTGAAGAGTTTTTCTAGAACTTTTTTCATTTCACCAGTCACATTTAGGTTAATTTTCCTGTAGGTTGTTAGGTAAGTTAATTTCTTTTCATGTTTTTCCAGTTATTCCAGCACAATTTGTTGAAAAGACTACCCTTTCCCTTTGTCAAAAATCAATTGACTATATGTAGTTCTTTTTCTGGTTTCTCTATTCTGTTCCATTGATATATTTGTCTAAATCTATGCAAGGTCATATTTTCTTCATTATTGAAGCTCAATAAGTCTTAAAGTCAGGTAGTACAAGTCCTCCAACTTTGTACTTTTTCAAAATTGTTTTGGCTATTTCAGGTCCTTTGCATTTCCATATAAAATTTGAATCAACATGTCAATTTATACCAAAAAAAACCCTTCTGGATTTTTTTAAATGGGATTGCATTGAATCTATAGATTGATTTGTGGAAACAAATTAGGCAGTTTATATTTTCTCGTTATAAAGAAATCTGTAGGTAGCAGTCCAGATATGACATGTTACTCTATTGTGCTGTTTGGAACCCAGGCTCCTTTATCTTGCTACTGAGCTATTCTTGGGTTGTCTCCTCATTAACACAATGGAGCAAGCATGTTACCTCGGGTATCAATTCTATAATTCAGGAAAAAGGGAGAGGGAAGGCAAAGGACAAAAGGTACATGGCAGCAGAGTCCTTCATCTGTGAGGCATCTTTTCTTGAAGGCCCATCTAACACTGTATACGTAAATCTCGTTGACCTAAGCTGTTTTACAGTGCCATTTCTACCTGCAAAGGAATATGAGTAAATGTAGTTCTTGAGAAAATCCCCTAAAAATTCAAGCTATATAAGAGTTAGCAAAGAAGAAGAGGAAAAACTATATCGCTGGGTAGGCAACTAGGTATCTGGACAAGTAATAAAGCTTCTTCTTCTGTAAGACTGCTAATCTCTGAGTTAAGAATGGTGGTAAAGGACCAGGTTTGGTGGAGAAGTTCATAGATAATCTACTAGATGGCTTCCAGCTATGAACTATAACACAAAATTTGAAAATTATGGACCAGGAGTGTTTGATGTTTGTAAAATAAAATGAAGACATACTTTGACATCTTGTTTAACAGCATTAAGAAAATGTCATTTATTTGTAAATGAAAGCAGAATCTGTTGGCCGAATTCAAGACTACTTCATTCCACTTTCTTCTACAGAAGAAAAGTAGTCATAAGACAGGAAATACAGCTAATTAAATAGCACATGTATTTTAATAATGCCTTAACAGATGTGCACCTCCTGTTCAACTGAAATATGTCATTGTTTTCTATTCATTTCAAAAATGGACAGAGGAGTCTGAGTAAAGAATTATTATACACTACTATGGAGTTCAAAAATGTACAAATAAGATGTTCAGTCATAAGCTGGCTGAGGTTTAGGGGAGTGGGAAGAGAAATATTGATTTTGGTTGACAGAGTCCGGGATATGTGGGGTGATGGTGCTGCAAGGCAGATGGTAGAGCCCCTTGGCATGATGGCTCCTGGACTAAGTGACTCCAAGAAACATTTTCACTTTATAGATAAAATCATACATGAACTTTCTACTTTCTTGTTAATTCATACACAATTTGCCACAGAGATACTACATACTTTCACTGACCTCTATGAAATATTTATTGTTGAAATGTGTTCATGGTGTCTTGAAAGAGGTTATACTTATTATTAGTTTACCTTAAAAGGTATAGAGAAGAAATGATTGATGTGGTCATCTACTATACTCCTACACATCAGGTTTCTCTATTAGCCACAGGTCTGACTCTGGTTGTTTCCACTCTTCTCCAAGCAGTGTGTTAAAACTGAAAGGCTTGAAGTATTCCAGATGATGGCTAAATGCAAAGAAAAAGATGGTTGGAATTGAAATGAATTATGCATTTATGAAAAAGCCGTCCTGAAGCGCTATTTATTTTGTTATATCTGTTATAGGACATTCTATTTTAAGAATATCAAAGGTAAGATGTATTCTACATGTACAGTTTTCTCACTCTAGCAATCATTCAACTCTGAAAATATTCACCCATATCTGAAAGCACTCTCCTTTCAGTTCTGCAGATAGCTCCCTCACAGCTGGAGGGAGAAATAAAAACCAACCCTGAAAACCTGACTCATTCCTTCTAGCTTTAAACAAATCATATTATACTCTTACAGATGTTTTCATATTCAAACTTTGATGATTTATATCAGTTATGTAAATAACTGTTTTTTTAAAGGTTTCAGCTCAACAGATTAAAGAACAGACTCCTTTGCCAAAGCAAGGCAGGTTTACGTAAAAGAGGGTTAATTCTAGTTCTTTTCTTTCTAGGAAAACCATTTAACCATTAGGAAGCTTTCTATTGTGGTTTAATGAGAGAAAGGTTAGCTAACGTGCTGCAATGGAACTCTGCTCTGTAGGAAATCATTCTGCCCTAGCCAATGGCATAATCATACTTTTACTTAGAGTAAGCCTCCGATAACCTATACATAGGAAGCCTGAATACAGGAATACATTAGCTTGTGAAGAGCCAGAGAAACATGCCATCTTGATATGTGAGCCCTGGGTGAGTTACATCTAGATTCCTGTCCTACTCTGTCCATCTGACCAGGCGGGGCCAGTTTTAGTCAACCCAGATTAAGCAGTTAAGAAAACGACAGTGAAGGATAAGAGAAAGAAAGGGAGAAAGAGGCTTTTCCTAGAAAAGCAAGGGGAAAAGGGAAAAATGCATCTGGCAGAATAAAGGAATAAGCTAGAAGAGATAAAAAGTCAAGTACAGCGGAGTAAGAGCACGACAGGAAGGGCAAGGGAGAAGAACAGTGCAGCACTTTCCAAGGGTGAAAAGGCAGCGAAATCTGTGTACCAGATTACAAAGCCCACTATGATGTCTCTGTTAGGCTTTTCTAAACACGCAGACGCACAGACTATGTTGGCCACTTGAGTACGCGCTATAGCTGTAGTGCGGGAATCTCAGCTTGCCCCAGGACAGAGGCTGGCTTTCCTCCCTGAGCTGGTAGTGTTTGCAGCAGTCCATGAAGGCTGGACAGGGCTACATTCTCCTTAAGTGACAGCTTCAGGTGCAAAGAGATCAGACTCAAAATGGGAAAGCATAGGAGATCTCCTGGCTTGTATGCCCGCTGTCCAACAGGAGACAGCATTTCTTGCAATAACTCCCTAGGTATAGCTTCCAGGGTCCCCACAGAGAACATTACTGTTAAAGGGAAATCCCAAAGCTGTGCTGTCTCCATCTATGCTGCCTAGAAATAGAGCTGACATTTTTATCCTCATGAGGTTACCAGGAGAAGAGAACTAGAGAGTTGACTTAATGTCAGATTCTCAAGCAGCAAGGGGAAAGGATTTGCTCTTTGCAAAACCCTTTGCTCACACCAGGAAAAACAGATGCCTCTGGCCATTTGGCTCTGAAAGGGATCATAAATAAACTTACAACCACACTTCTATGCCAGTTGTAGTAATACTCACTAAGCAAGACTTTTCTCACACTGCCATGGAAATCTAAGTGCTCTACTGACAGCAGTGAGAGAGACTATGTTTGTCCTAAGTCAGTCTGCCAGATACTCACTGAAGACCATCAGGACACATAGAACTCTACTTGGTGCTTTTACATGTGTCTTCTTTGACCAAAAAATGTTACTACTACTCTACCAAGAATTAATTTTTTAAAAACTGTTATAGTTGGGACATATTTTCATTTATTTTCTACTTACAAATCAGGTTTTTGTCCTTGCTGCAGCTCATGTGGAAGTACAGGGTAAAGAGCTTCATAGCTTCTTTTATCTTTTGATCCATGAATTGCAAATGAATTGAATTTTGTCACATTTGGTGGAAAATAACTCCAAGGAAGATAAGCTCTACCTTCCCATTTTGTCTCTCCTCTGGACGCTTTGAATGATAGATCAAGTTCTTGCTACAGAAACAACATGTGAAACACAAAAGGTAAATTCATATTTATAGTAATATTTAAATATGTATATATTAACATTAAAAAATCTATCTATCTTATACACTTAAGGATTTTGTCTCATATTTTTATTTACTTACTTTCCACACATTTCTTTTTCCAGAGAGTAAAAGCACCAAATGCTGTCCATGGCTGTCAAAATTAAAATTCTTCATGAGTGTTTGAAATAAACATTATTTTCTTCACTATCCTTCATATCTGCCATGTGTATGTTTGTAACTAAATTTCCAAATAATTAAAAGATGCAATATGAATATTGGATAATTACAGGGACAGCCAGCGTGTTCAGTTACTTAAAAATGGCTTCTTTGAGTTTAACACTTTCCAGGCAATTGCCGTCAAATGCATAAAGCTACACATGTTCAGACTCCTTTTTATATTCTTTAAATAGGAAACTATATGAAATACTTCAATTGGTTAGATGCTCCAAAGTATGCAAAAGGGGCGGGGTATCTGGAGTTCATAATAAAACTCGTTCCAAAAATGAAAGTATCCTAAGGGAAGCTGGCACCAATTTCCAGGTCAAAATCCAACAAACATATTAAAGGTTATTTCTATAAGAAAATTGTCTTGAAGCTCATTAGGAAGATGGAAGATAAAAATATAGATTGTCTAAAACTACTTAACAGGTTGAAGACTTTAATTTGTAACTATTTTCTCATACAACTGTCCTCGACCTATCTGCCTGCTGTGTTTTCCTGCTTTCAACCATTAGTTCTGACACTGATGTCACATCTTCAAGGAGAAGCACAACATACTCCCAAAAGAAAATTCTAATAAGAGAGCATAGTTGGGATTATCCATGTCAGTAAGAATCAAAGGATTTCAAATAGTTACATGAAGCAAATTTACGGTCTCTGGAAAAGACTGTATCTAAACATTTTGACACAGATGGTCTGTTGGGAGCTTTTCAGGAAGGATTTCCTTCAAGAAACTAGTCTAACAGAAAACGAGTATTCTTTTCCACTTAAAAGTTCTCTGCTTCCTTTTATTGTTATTATGCAACCTTAAGAATATCCTAAGAACAATAAAAGTTCTTAAAAATTCAAACAAACATATTCAAGTTACTTTCCTAGAGGCTAACTGTCACAGGAGTTGATTGCCTGAAGCAAAACCATGATTCTTGATTATTAACTGTCCTGATGTATCTAAAAACAAACTTTTAGAATTTATTAATTTTATACATTATGGTTATTGAATAATTTCCTAACAAAAGATAATCTAATTATCTGATGTATCTTATGCTAAGTCATCACTTCATAAAAATAAACTGATATTATCATCTAAAAATTTAAACTAAGAAAGTAACTTTAGAATTCTAGCAGATTCAAGTTCTTGACTATCTTCTAGACAAGTTGTAAACCTATTTGCCTTAGCTTCCTCACGTGTATGGTGAAATTTTCTTACCTCACATTACAGTTTATGAGAATTAATCATATTTTTCAATAAAAGATTTTGGCATGTTAGTTGAAGGGTAACAAAGATATATAATTACTCTTCTGAAAAATATAATTGTGAACAGCTATATTTTCCACACTAGCATTAGCAAGAAATCAAAATAAGGGAAAAGAAAATGATATCTAAAATCTCATTGAAATCAATTGTTTGGGACTCTGCTCAGTCTACAAAAGGACAAAGGCTACTAGATAACAGATGCTGAGAAGTATTTAAATGTCATTTTAAATGAGTAATGGAAATATAAAGAAATATTTCATTACTAAATATTAGCTTAAAATTTCTTATAATTTAGATAACAGGTAGGTATAGATTTACTTTTTGACTTCTACAGGAAAAAAACTGCCAACCAGGTAGAGAGTTCCCAAGGACCAGTTAAATTTGTACAAAAAGAGTCCAAGGTTAATATTTTTCGTAAGTCTAGGAAAAGCCATGTGTGATTTAGTTTTTATCCTTGGCACTGAACATAAAGTGACATAGTATACACTCAGTAAATGAACGATAAATAAAGGAAGGAATACATGAATACATAATTATGTAATATATAAAATTAAAGTTTAATCTAGTTATTAAAAGAATCCCCTAAAAGAAACATTTTCATAAAGTAGTTCACTTCGTTATATCTATATGCCTCCCTTTATTTCTAAATAGTTAATATATAATAATGCAAATTTAGAGTAAATAATGAATATGCCTCTCTTTATTTCTAAATAGCTAATATATAACAATGCAAATTTACAGAGTAAATAATGAAAGAGTTTTATACTAATTTTTCATTTTGCAAAAACACCTTCAAATTTATTAGAAAACCAACTACATTAGTGAATTGAAAATAGTATCAACATAATATTTTTAAAACCTTATATATTCTACATTATACATTTACTTGAAAATAAGGAATTATATATAATTCAGATTAATTCAAATTAGCATTCTGACTAGTTAACTAGAATTAGTGAGCTTTTACTATATCCATGATTTATAATTAGAAAATAATGTGTTCAAAATATGTAGTAGTGAGTTAGAAGAAATATTTTATACTTACGGACAAAGTTCAACTTCTAAATACTGTTCAGTTACGTCATTCAAGAAAAATGCTTCCACAACTTTTGAAAACAGAGATATGACATATTGAGAAACTTAATTTTGCTTCAACAATAAATAATTTGTTTATACCTTTAGAATATAAAGTGAATCAATGCATTATTTTTAATTAAAGCTATATCACCACTAGGAAAAGGGGAAAATAAAATAAATAGACATTGCCTGGAAGAAAAAAGTACATAGAAAATAAATCATCATTTTTCCCCCATATCAGATTGCCATAAAATAAAAATATTAATGAAGCCTAGTGCTGGTGAGGTTGTAAAGAAATGAACATATCACACAGACTCTGAGCTAGTTATCTTCTTCTAGGAATTTATCCTAAGGAAATAATCACACAACTGAAAAAGAAGTTAGATGCTATTCATTAAAAGTACAGTATTACTCAAAAAGAAATGGTCTAAATTGTTATCTCCTGTTATGTAAATAAATATCCTATTATATAGGAGACCTGTTAAATTAATTATGGAATCTGTGTATTCCATGTAATAGACTATAATGCAGTCATTAAAATAAAATATACAGTTAAATATTTTTTGATACAGGAAGATATCCATGATATTTGGTAAGTAGGCTGCAGAGCAATAACCAAATGCACATGAAACAAAAATGTGCACATATGCCTGTGCCTAGATGCCTGCAAAACATGCACAAGAATGTTATGGTTGGTTATCTCTGACAGGCGGAATACAGGTTGAGTGATTTCTCTTTATAATTTCCTGAAATTTTCTGAGCATGTTTATTTAAAAAACTGTATAATTATAAAAGTGACACGTTTCTTTTAAATTATTAAAAGAACATAAACATATATCTAAGTAAAAAGTCAAAGTCCTTTTCTTCCCACTTTGCTCTAAAACCTATCAGACTTCTTCTGTCCTTCCATAATCTATTTTACCTGCATAGATTAAAAAAATATATATGGAATCATTTTCTGATTACAACTTGCTTTTTTCACACACACACACACACACACACACACACACAAACTGTACAGCATATAGATACCTAATTCTTTTTAATTACTGCATAGTATTCTTCTATAGAATGTTATGATTTATTCACATAATTCTTTATTGATAGACATTTAGGTTGTTTCTAGTTTTCCATGTGTTATTTTTATAATAATAAGATATAGATATAGCCCCATCCACAACTCAGAGTCTTACTGTTCCTTTTGAAGTCTTTTACCTATGGCAAGGATGGTAGGATGAAGAAGAGATAATAAATGAGAGAAACATTTAGGAGGTGAAACTGACAGGACTTAACAAATAAATCCAAATATGGAGATTGAGAGAGAAGGATATCTTGGAAAGATCTCACATTTCTACATTTGGTGATTCGATGTATTATAGTGCTATTGATTGAGATTGGGCAATTAGTGAAAGAAGCAAGTTTATGAGAGAAGTGGATGAGTTGAGTTTAGGACTTGTTGAGTTTGGTGTCTATAGTACCTCCTGTAGATTACTCACATTACTGTGTACACCAACAGGAAGCTGGTATATACAAGTTCTATAACAATAAAAGACAACATATGTTTAACATATGATAGATTAACACTGACAAAATGCATACTATATAGATTGTACAGAGAAAGTAGATGTTAGTATGGACTAGAAGAGTCATCAAAGGTTTCTTTGAAGAAATGAAACCTGAATTAGACCTTGAATGATGTGCATTAGAGGCAGGGGGACTCGAATGAGAAAAGGTACATGAGTGAGAATATGCACGAATGAGACTATCAGCCTTTTGGAAGTCAAGAACTTTTGGTTTAATTTGATAGCTTGATTCAGGAGTACCCTGGAAGCTTATGGGAAGGGTTTGAACCTTATCTTAGGGACAGGAATGATTTGTAATCTAGGAAATGGCATCCTAAAGATTATTTAAGAAAGATAAGTTTGGTGGCTTAATTAGGATTCATTAGAAGGTGATCATACAGCAAACCTGAAACTGGAATTTCATGGCCGGTCTTTTAGCCCTCACTTAATCTGTGAGATTACTTGCCAGTATAAAATAAAAACTACATTTCATGTTTAAGTTAATGGTGTTTTCATAATAAGTGAAACACCCCAAAGCTTCCATAAAGAAGGTTTATAAGGTTAAAGTGGCAATTTGAAGATACTCAAAAACAAAACAAATGCTGAACTCAGAATAGGTAACAGAAGTAAAGGAAGGAAATATAGCAGCAATTAAAATATCTGGATTTGTAATTGCCATTTTTCACTGTTCTAGTTATATAGTCGAAGTCACATAGGTAACGTGAAAAAGTCAAGAGTGCGAGATTGGTAGGAAATATCAGAAACTGCACATGTCAGTTGCTCAGAAGCACTCACTTCCTTACAGCAAGATAAAATAATAGTTCTATGAAAGGTTATTATAAAAAGATTTATGTCTGCAATAAAATACAGGACTTCCACTTACCTTCATAATCCCACAGTTCATTGAAAGGCTTTCCTGGTTCTCCTAGTGGGGCTGGAGGATCATTGAAAAATGGAGCACTGACTTCCATCATCACTCCTCTATCACCTGGATTCAGCCTGACAAACACTGGCTCATGCTTCACTGGAAAACCATCCCAAGTGTGTTCAATTTTAAAATCCATTTGAAGACTCTAATGGGAAAAAATATTAAAAAAAAACCTCTTTAACAATTTACAAATGTTTCCTTTAGAAAGAAATGAAATGAAAATTTCAAAGCCAAATTTCAAAGGTAGGAAGGCAGCAGAGTGACAAGAACAAGGTTCTGAGAGTCAAAAGGCCATTTGTGTTATGGTAAATCATGGACATGGAGTTCTATTATAAAATAGGTAGTTGGATCCTAAAAGCTTTAAGACTTTAAGTCTAGATCCACCTCGAGTTACCTACTAAAAAGTGTATCAAAATAGTTTTTAAGAACTGTAATTAAATCCACTGCAAACTGTTCATGTATTTAACAACTCTAAGCACTATGAGTTTATATGCCATCCTTTGTCTTATTGTAAAATGTGCAGATGAATTACTGGATCCCCTGGGAATCAAGACCTTTATAGTAAAATTCAATTTGATTTTTCAAAATCTCTATAAATGAGTGCAAGCATTGCTGTTAGCACCTGTTCTTTTGGCTAAAACTTTTCTTTTTGGGGTGGGAGTGGAGGGGTCTTCAACCATTTGAAGGCAGGCAGAGTTTAATATTGTCTTCCCTAGTCTCAGGGTATGGTTTTTCTTAGCCTTTTCAATTTTTGATATTTCAAGTGTTAAATGACCATTTGCTCGGTTAATCCCTTTTCTCCAACTGAAATATGGGAACAAAATCTGCTATCATTTAAACTATGAAATAGACTAAGTACATCTGATGCAAGCAGTATTTGCATTTTAAATTGTTACTCTAAGGATTAAATGGAAGGACACAGTATTATATTAATAAAATTATGTTTTGTTGAACACTATGGATCAAACACTTTATAAACATTATCTCATTTAATTTCACAAAAACTTGTAGAGGAACTATTATTATCCTCATTACAAACAAAGAAACAGACTTGTCCAAGGTCAAATAGCTAATAAATCAAGAAATAAATCAAGAAACTGAACCAATGTCAGCCATGCTTTCCCAGACTTTGGTACTGAAAACCTAAGTCTTTCTACTGGTTCTTTCTGCCTTTTTCTCCTAAGATTTCTTTGAATATTGCCTGGAAATTACTGCAAGAAATATCAGCTAGACTTCCACTAGTAGGGAAGAGTGCCATGGCTGACATGCCCAAGGGTAGAATGTAATTTTGGCTTTTTGCATAAAATGACATTTGTTTCTTATCAGAACAAAAAATTTATTAATTTGCTTAAAGAACACTCACGTCAATCTAAGCATGCATAATATAACAAAATCAACCTCAAAATTATAGGCCTGCTCCCTAGTTTACAATCTAATCTAAAGATGACATGGACCCAGACAGAGACAATTGATTTTCAGCTCCCTTGGGACACTTAGGATTGTGGAGGCTTTACCCCCACCACCTTTCAATTTTCATTGTTTGCACACGTGCTCATATGAAGTAGAGACAATTCGTTTATTAATGTCTTTTACAAACTGGGCTAGTGGGCATCCATGCAGCATTCCATTCCCTGCCACTCTCTGTTGCCCATACACTGCTGTTTTGATTCACAGCACTTACATTACATGACATATTGTACTTGTTTTATTTTCTCCGCATCCCTAGCTAGAATGCCTGTACGTAACAGGAACTTATTATTTATTTGTGGAGTGAATAACTGTTCTAGTCTCTGGATCTAAAATTTCATGATTCTAAGATTTTATGCAGGAGAAATCAACTGTTAGTGGTATCACTACCTCTTTCAACACTATATACTAGAACAATGGCAAATAACTAAGATAAGACATCATATCTAGAAACCTCCTTTCAAATTAGTTTATCAAAGGTTTATTAGCTACTCACTCTGTTTCAGGCACCATAGCAGGTACTGGAGAAATAAAGTGTAAGAAAGTCTGTGGGGAGTTGGGGATGATTCTCACGTAGCTAATCAACAAGGACTCATGTCCTAACCGACCAGATCCATTAGCAGTTGGTTCATTTTGCACTCCAATTTAATAAAGTTGGATCCCTACACCAAATTAAGCTTTAAATGAATCAAAGATATAAACATAAAAATCAAACCAAATAAAATCAAGAAAGTAAAAATCGGGAGGTTGTTTTTAAAAGATGATCTTAGAGCAGAAAAAGTCTTTTAAGATATAATCCCAAACCCAGAAGACATTAAAAAACAAACACTGATATATTTGGCTATATAAACATTTTTTAAGAAAAGCAAAAATCTGCCTTCCTCCACCAAAAAAACCCATTACAAAATCAAAGACAGTTTGGGAAAAAATACCTGCAACTCATAGTTCAGACAAATAACTAAATTCTTTAATGGTTAAAGGGCTCCTAGAAATCAATAATGAAAAGATCACCACAACAAAAAAATGGGTAAAGATATGAATAGTCAGCTCACAGAAAGAAAATGCAAAATGTTCAGTTTAATTAATAATGATAGAAATGCAAATTAAACAACAATAAATTACTATTTTTCCCTTAGATTGTCAAGAATCAGAAAGTTTGATAAAATGCTGTGATAATGAGGACGCTGAGAAAAAATCAATATATTGCTGTCAGGGCATAATTTGCACAGACTCTGTCAAGAGCAATCCTCAATATCTATCAAAATAAAAAATGCAAATGACCTCTGACTCAACAATTCTAGTTCTACGAGTTATTACACCTGTATACATTCAAAAAGACATAAGTTATAAAGATATCTACTGTAGTATTGTTTAGAATAACAAAATATCGTAAGCAAATTAAATACCTATCAGTAGAGAACTAGTAAATAAATTATGCTATATCTTACAAGGAAATACCACACAGCAGTTAAAACGAGTGAGGCAGCTCTATATATACAACTAAAATATATTAGGTGAAAAAAGCAAGGTGCAAAAAGTACACATTTACTTAATAAAAAGGAAGAATATTTGCATACATGCTTGTGAATGCATATACTATCTCAGGAAGCATATACAAGAAACCAGTGTGGCAGTGGTTGCCTCTTTGGAGGGGATTATCTGCCTGAGAAAGCTGAGGAAGCAAGATTTACTTTCAACTGTATCCGTTTTTTTAAAATCTATTTGAAGCTTATACTATGATAGACATGCATTTATTCAAAAATAAATTATTAAAAATGTTTTAAAGTCTAATTTTAAGCTGGATCTCTCAAACATTATAGTGACGACCTCTTTTCTCCCTTATGTTACATATGCTGAACATTTCTAAAAAGTCAGAATGAATATTAGGAATATTATTAAAAGAATATATTCATTCAAGGTGAACACCATTCTATTATACAATTTTTATGTTGGCTGTGTAAACTTTCTTAAAAAGAATGTTTATTATTAATCTGTACTTTTCCACATTTTAACTTCTATTCTTCAAATTATTCTTTCATCAAAAAAAGTCGAAAATGATTATTTTCATGTTTTACTTGTACTATGGGAAGACCTTTAAAAGGAAGTGAAGGAAGAAAAAGGAGACGGAACCCCGGAGCATTAAGAGCCTAGAGAGCAAAAAAAAAAAAAAAAAAAAAAAAAAAAAAAAAAAATCCACAAAGGTTAAAAGAAGGAAGTTATGGAAAATACGTTCTCTCAACTGAACGTTTTGTGAGGAAAATTTCCAAATATTCTATTCACGAACGTTTGTTTTCAGTTTTCTACAAAATGATTTTTTTTTTTTTTCAGTTTGCATCTTCCCCGCCCCCACTCCCCGTCTCCCGCGTCCATTTAAGAGAGAAACGGAGAAAGGAGGAAGTTAGCCCGAAAGTGGGAAGAAACTGTGCCGCCAGAAGCAGCTGAAAAATAAGTTGCAAGAGAAAAAGCCAACAAGACTAGGAGAAGGTGGGAGGAACGACAGAGTGGAGAAAGCATTGACAAGGAGGGAACACAGACCGGGAGTCTCTTCTCGGGCCACCACTCGCTCGCTTCCTGCGGCCGAGGTCAAAAGACCTGCGGCTCCGCCCCGCTGCCCGCACGCTCTAGGGGTGGGACTTGGCGGACTGAAGCACAGAGACCTGTTGAAGGACCACCGCTGGTCCTTAAAGTCTGAAGACGTAAAAGTCTGAAGACTTTTAATCGTTCCACAGAAGTTTGAGCGGTTTTCTAGAGGAAGAAGGAAGGGTAACTCAGCAATATTTAAAATTGTTGCACAATTTAAAAATCAACTGTAAGATTACAATAGAACACGTCTGGCAATAATTCACTTAATGTAACTAAAGGCTAACTGGCTATATAAGCAAAAATTGTAAATTATATTACACTAGCTGTAAATAATATTATCCTAGCTGCAAATTATATTATCCTATTGGGAGGTATAAACATAGTGGTCAACGATTCTAACATTGGCACCAGACTGCCTGGGTTCAAATCGAAATTCAGGCACTTTCCAACTGCGATCATCAGCAAGTTATTGTAAAAGGGATTTAAAAATAGCAACTACCTTACAAGGTTCTGTGAGGATTAAATGAGTTAATATACATATATTTAGAACAGTGCCTAGGGCATAGTAAGTACTAAAAAAAGATTATTATTATTAAAGTATATAGGTTTGCCTAAAGAAAACATTTATCTGTTCAAATCATTAAAATTACCTGTTTTTGAGGTGGTTTTCTTATAGAAAACTAGACTCTCAGACAGGATAGTCTGACCCTTGAGATCATGGAATATGGTTAAGTGCTCTAGAGATATGGTTCTGGTTGCTTCAGTCTTAACAATCCCAGCAGTTTCGGCATCTATCAGCCTATTTGCTTTTTTAAATAGATCTTTATTGGAGTATAACTGCTTCACAATACTGTGTTCGTTTCTGTTGTACACCAAAGTGAATCAGCCATATGCATACATATGTCCCCATATCCCCTCCCTCCTGAGCCTCCCTACCATCCTCCCTATCCCACCCCTCTAGGTCATCGCAAAGCATGGAGCTGATCTCCCTGTGCTATGCGGCTGCTTTCCACTAGCTATCTATTTTACATTTGGTAGTGTGTATATGTCCATGCTACTCTCACTTCGCCCCAGCTTCCCCCTCCCATCCCGTGTCCTCAAGTTCATTCTCTATGTCTACATCTTTATTCCTGCCCTGCAACTAGGTTCATCAGTACCATTTATTTTTTTTTTAAGATTCCATATATATGTGTTAGCATATGGTATTTGTTTTTCTCTTTCTGTATGACAGACTCTAGGTCCACCCACCTCACTACCAATAACTCAATTTTGTTTCTTTTTATGGCTGAGTAATATTCCATTGTATGTATGTACCACATCTTCTTTATCCATTCAGCTGTCGATGGACATTTCAGTTGGTTCCATGTCCTGTCTATTGTAAATAGTGCTGCAATGAACATTGTGGTACATGTCTCTTTTTGAATTATGGTTTTCTCAGGGTATATGCCCAGTAGTGGGATTGCTAGGTCATATGGTAGTTCTATTTTTAAGGAAACTCCATACTGTTTTCCATAGTGGTTTTATCAATATACATTCCCACCAACAGTGCAGGAGGGTTCCCTTTTCACCACACCCTTTTCAGCATTTATTATTTCTAGATTTTTTGATAATGGCCATTCCGACCGGCATGAGGTGAGACCTCATGGTACTTTTGTTTTGCATTTCTCTAATAATTAGTGATGTTGAGCATCTTTTCATGTGCCTCTTGGCCATCTGTATGTCTTCCTTGGTGAAAAATCCATTTAGGTCTTCTGCCCATTTCTTAATTGGATTGTTTGTTTTTTTTGATATTGAGCTCCATGAGCTGTTTGTATATTTTGGAGATTAATCCTTTGTCTGTTGTTTCATTTGCAAATATTTTCTCCCATTCTGAGGGTTGGTTTTTGGTCCTATTTATGGTTTCCTTTGCTGTGCAAAAGCTTTTAAGTTTAATTAAGTCCCATTTGTTTATTTTTGTTTTTATTTTCATTACTCTAGGAGGTGGGTCAAACAAGATCTTGCTGTGGTTTATGTCAAAGGGTGTTTCTCCTATGTTTCCCTCTAAGAGTTTTATAGTGTCTGGTCTTAAATTTAGGTCTTTAATCCATTTGGAGTTTATTTTTGTGTATGGTGTTAGGCAGTGTTCTTCATTCTTTTACATGTAGCTGTCCAGTTTTCCCAGCACCACTTAGCCTATTTTCTTATTGTCTCTTTCACCCAAGGCAATGTGAAATTACTGTTTCTTTATAGGATAATAAATTAATAACTAAATCATGTATAAAGTATTAAACTTCTCACAAAAAGGTAATAACTTAAAGAATTACAATGCTTCCAAATGGAATTGCTCTGTGTCCTAGTTGCTGAGAGTTACCAAAACTTTAATAGGATCTATGGGTTTAATTCAGCAAGGAGTCACTACACCTGAGTGTCACAGCTACTCTGAGAAGAGCATGCATATTCTACAGGTTTAAGTAAAGTTACTGTAATTTTCTCCCAGTCTGCAAGAGCAGATATCACACTGGGGTGTTGCCATTATTCAGATATTTTCAGTTAAAATATTAAGCTAAGCCATATGAAATTTTGGAAAAAATCAACAATTTCACATGGTTCAGCCTAAATATATTCTGCTTATTACATACTTTAAAAAACTTTCTTGGGGGAAAAACAACTTTTGTGTTTAACAGAATGATTATTTTTGTTTTATAAAAATCACTTTTGGTGGGAGAGGGAAATGGGGAGTTGTTCCATAGGTACAGAGTTTCAGTCATGCAAGATGAAACCGTTCTAGAGATCTGCTGTACAGCAATGTGCATAGAGTTAACAATACTGTGCCTGACACTTTAAAAATTAAGAGTAGATTTCATGTTATGTATTTTTTACTACAATAATTATAATAATAAAAAGATAAGCTTAAAAAGAGAGATTGAATTTCTAGGCCATCCTTCTCTTGATTGGTCAAATAAACATAATTATTAAGAGTTTTTAAAAAATCACTTTTTATGGCATTTAATAATATCAGACAATGTTAAAAAGAAGTTTTGATCCTAGCTTAAACTTCCAACTTTGTATTCTTCATGATGCTTTCCCCACAGTACTTGGTACTCAATGTCAATTTACTGCATACATTAATATTAGTGAAATCTATTAATTTTTAGGGCTTTCCTTATTGCAGAAATATATCAATATAAAAAACATGAATTAGTGACTAGATAATGGTTAAACACATACTAAGTACTTTTCTCTCCTTCTCATTCCTTGTACTCAATTACGGTAATAGATACTTCCTATGCACACACATTCTTTAAATTAATTCCTTCATCAGATACTTATTAAGTACTCATTGTGTTCCAGGTGCTATGATGGAGCCTGGAGTCAAACTACAAAACAATATGATAGACACTGCAGGAAGCAGCACGAAGTAAGTACAAAGGAAGCACCTACCTTGGGGTAAGTGGGTAGAGAACAGAAGGGAAGCTTTAAGAAGGAAGAACACTAGAGTGGATAAAGATAAGTGAAATCATAGCAACTTTGTTTCTTACAGATGAAAATTATTTTGAAAGTACTTCATTAAAATTCAACCAGTAAAAATCTTGTAACCAAAAAAAAAAAAAAAGCCACCAAGAAACAAACCACCACACCTCAAAACTGAAAAACTATATAGTTTGTATTGACCTTGACCATCTAGGCCAAATAATTCAAGTACAGAGATAAAAACTCCAATTTTGGATATTTAATTTTTGCAATGTGAAGACCACCTCATCATTTACATCCAGAAAGTACTGTTTGCTTTCACCCATACTAATATCTTATCAAGTTCTAGTGTAAATGTAGAGTTAAGTTTATGACTACTTGTTTGGTGCCAAGTTAAATCACCCTATGACAGTATGCAAGGTTCAAATGTAGGGGAAGATACAAACAAGTCGTTGGGGAGTCAGAGAGACATTCCTGAAGAAAAAGCCACACACTGACTTCGAAAAAGAGTTGGGAGTTTGCACTTTCAATTTTTCCTTCCAACAAGTTTTTGTGTTAACTTCATGGCCACTAAAAACCAGATCAAGTTCAATCTTCACTAACTCAAAGCTAAATTAAAGTTTTTATAGTTATTAGATGTGCCTCCATATGTAACAACCAGTCTTTAGGGGAAGGTCTATCTCATTCTCTTAATAGTGAGTATGGAGAAAACCTGTAACAGGACTTCGACTACCTAACTGGATACAGCTGGACGCATTTAAAAAATTTCTTAATACATTCAGCTAACATTACTTTGTTTATATAACACTATAAGTACAAACAACAAAAACTTCTTAAACTGTTAAAAAGAAAGCTAAATCGACTACTTCTACCTGTCTATTTAGAAACTTTACCTCAACCCATAAAAACACATATTTGATTAAAAAGCACTAAAACTGGTGGCTGGCTTCAAGTTAACGTTTTAATTGCTGGGATTGAAATTTCCTCTAATGTTAACTTTTAAAAATAATGATGAGCTTTAAATCCAGACATAATCATTTTTTAAAGATGGGGATTGTAATCGGTATACAAATGTAAAGTTTTACCTCATTATTTCTTGCAAAAAATGTGAATTTGTCTTTCCATCTTTTTTTGAGGAATCAAAGTTATCTCTAAAGAAATAACTGCTGAATTTGCAGGATCTTTGGAGTACTTCTAACTACATGTCTTATTGCCACGCGGTTAACTATCTAAACAACAGCTGTGTCCTTTCTCCAAAGACCCACGTACTTAGTTCCTGGGGATTACCAAATTCATACCCAGAATCCTCCACAGCTTTGGAGGTAGACTCTGAAGACGCCAGTCTGGGTTCAGACCGCAGACGCAGAAACCTACGTGCTTTCCAACCATCCATCCGCTCTGGCCAGCGAGTTCTCCCAGTCCGGAAGTGTTAGGTAACAAAGATACGGGGGCATTTAAAATATGTAGTTAATGCCCTATGTTTACATTTTTGGGGTTTTCTTTTTTAAAAAGGAATAAAAGAAAAAAACAAAAAAAACCGCTGGGCCCAGCCATCCTAGGACACGGGCCCAGCAGCTTATCCGCCGCCACACAGGTGGCTCAGCCGGCTGTCACCCAGGTTTCCACAGCTCCGCCCATCGCTTGACAGACAACCAATAGCGTGAGAGAACTCCAGGAAGCGCGATTACGTAAACGCAGACGTCTGCGTGATGACGCAGGCGGCGTCACCGTCTCCAAGGAGCGGTCTGGGGCACCGGTTTCAAAGTCGCAGGGCGGGCCGAGTGGACTTCCGCTGCTTGGCCCGGGCTTCTCGGCAGTCCTGCAGTCGCTCCCCGCTCCGCCAAGGACGCCGCCACCCGGCTGCCCGCCAGCTCTCTCGGCGCTCTCCTGAGTGGCCCAACACGACCCCGACTGACCCGCGGGACGCCTGTACATCCCTGGTCCCACCTGGCTGGGATTCGGGTGAACGCGGGACAGAATTCACCTGGCGGGTCCCCAGCAAACCTGAAATCTTGTGTCTCGCTTGAGCGAGGGACTCGGCTGGGACTCGGGAGAAGGAGGTGCGGCGGGGCTGTTGACGCCACGTGAGTAGGATGCTGATTACACCGCTCAATTGGTAGACAACCTCCGAAGCGTTGCTTTAGATCTGTTTTCCCGCACAGCGAGCTTTGTGCCTTTTTAGGAAAAGTAAAGGTGGTGAAAGCGTCAAACAAATTGTATCCAAATGGCCACAGAAATCGACTTTCTGCGAGATCAGAGTAAGCTCCACATTCCTTTATCTAGAATTCTTACATGTAATGTTTAATGTCGTCATCGTTGACTAGTATTTTCTGAATGCCTGTTGGGTGCATGGAAATTTGTAAAAACTTAAAAGAAGATAGCTGCAGAAAAAGCTTGATGGTGTATATGAGGATATGTATACATTTCAGCAGAACCGTTTAGTAAATACTGTTAGGTTCCTTAAGCTTATGTGGGACTCTGCTACATGCGTTTTTGTTATGCTCCTCGCATGCTCTGGAGAAATTAGAGGGCTAATGGCCAGGAAGAGTTTCCAAGTCTGCAGTTAGAACCTAGAGAGACAGCTCTGGCCATTTGTTCAAAAGATGTTCATTGAGCTCCTCCTGTTTCTATTATGTGCCAGGCGCTATACCAGCATAGCTATTACAAAGATGAGGAAGACTGTTCTACCCTCAAGAATTTAATTTGAGGAGACAAGTATATAAATTCCATAAATACACTGAAGTGGCAGCAACTGACAACTCTTTTGCCTCAATTTCCTCACTTGAATGAGGAAATCATTTGAATCATTTGAATCATTGTTCAAATGAGTAAATGACCGTTAAAATATGAATAGGATTTAGAATAGTATCTGACATAGTGCTAAACAAATATTAACTCTTACACGGTTATAATTTACTGTGGTCAAGGAAGGTGCCATTTGGGCTGAAACTTGAAGCAGTAATATGAATTTACTAGATAAAGAACTGTGTAGTCGAGTAGAACAGTATTTACAACATTGAAGGGATTAGGAATATACTTTGTTAGAAACTTTTAAGAAGGTTGGTTTGAATGGAATATGATGTATATAGGGAAATGGCAAATGGAGCTGAAAGGAAAGAATTTGGCTAGATAGTAAAGGACCTTGTTTGCTGTGTGTTTAGGAGTTTGGACCATTGCACAGGTTATAGGAATCACTGAAAGGAATTCAGTTGGGAGTAACCTGATCAGATTGTGATTTATTTGAAAAGCCCAGTTGGCTGTTATGAGGAACATGCATTATAGCAGAGTGCAGTTAGGCAATTGTTGTCATTATCCAGGTAAGAAGTGAACTAAGATAGGTTCAGTGAGATTGGAGATGAAGGGATTTGGAAGAAAGAGGTACAGGGTAACTCAGGTTTTTGGCTTGCTTGAGCAATGGAGAAAGTAGGAAAAAAGTGGTACATTCCGTTTTGGAAGCATCATAGACCAGTGGTTGAGAACTCAGCCTCTGGATTCAGTCTGTCTGGGCTCATATTTTAGCTCTCTTTCTAGGTCTTTGACTTTGGGCAAGTTACTTAGCTTCCCTATACCTCAATTTTTTCATTTGTAAAATGGGTATAATAGCACAATAACCCTCATGGGGTTGTTGTGAGGATTAAATGAGATGATGCAAATAAAGCACTTAGCATGGTGTCTAGCACATTTTAAGTGCACAGTTTATATTACCTAAAATCATTAATGACATTATAATGATACTATAACATTAGCATTATTTCTTAGGTTTGAAGTGGGAATATCCCTTATCCCATAAGGAGGACTAGCTGGCCACCATCTGAGTGGTGTGGGACAAGAATTGGTGTTGAGTAGTTTGGTTGGGGTGGGGAGAGTTCCTGAGGCACTCATAAACTATGAGTTTTAGAGGAATTCACCAGCAACAATTCTTAAATAAAACTGAAGTCCAAATACCAGAGAGAACAATAGAAGCATAGTAAATTATTTCTTGAAAAATGAGTTCACCAGAAGACAAGGGCATGGAAGAAGGGAATCCTCAGACAGAGGGAGAAGAAGAAGCAAAGGTTCGGAGGCTTGAAATAACTACTTATTCAGGAAATTGGAGCATGGAATGGTAGGGTTTGCATGAAGAGATGAGAAGGAGTGTTAGACGTCTGTGAACCTCCCCTTTTTTCCTATAACTGGACCTCACATGCCAGGTATAGCTGGTGGGTGACCCCATTAGTTGACCAGCTGAACACCAGTTCAGGTAAATGTAGAAAGCTTACCCTTTTCCCACTTACCTCTGACCTTATCGTCATTGCCTTCTGTTGATTTTGGCCTCCTTTCATTTGTCCTAGCATATTTGCCGTACACCATTCTTCTACCTCCATCTGATAAAGGAGACATGATAGTCCTTAAGGACCTGTTCAAAGAGGGACTTGTATATTCTTGCCTCCTTTGTCAAAGATAAGGTGACGATATGTGCGTGGGTTTATCTCTGGGCTTTCTATCCTGGTCTATTGATCTATATTTCTGTTTTTGTGCTAGTACCATACTGTCTTTTTTTTTTTTTTAACATCTTTGTTGGGGTATAATTGCTTTACAATGGTGTGTTAGTTTCTGCTTTATAACAAAGTGAATCAGTTATACATATACATATGTTCCCATATCTATTCCCTCTTGCATCTTCCTCCCTCCCACCCTCCCTATCCCACCCCTCCAGGCAGTCACAAATCACCATGCTGATATCCCTGTGCTATGCGGCTGCTTCCCCCTAGCTATCTACCTTACGTTTTGTAGTGTATATATGTCCATGCCTCTCTCGCTTTGTCACAGCTCACCCTTCCCCCTCCCCATATCCTCAAGTCAGTTCTCCAGTAGGTCTGCGTCTTTATTCCTGTGTTACCCCTAGGTTCTTCATGACATTTTTTTCCTTAAATTCCATATATATATGTGTTAGCATACGGTATTTGTGTCTCTCTTTCTGACTTACTTCACTCTGTATGACAGACTCTAGGTCTATCCACCTCATTACAAATAGCTCAATTTCATTTCTTTTCATGGCTGAGTAATATCCCATTGTATATATGTGCCACATCTTCTTTATCCATTCATCCGATGATGGGCACTTAGGTTGTTTCCATCTCCTGGCTATTGTAAATAGAGCTGCAATGAATATTTTGGTACATGACTCTTTTTGAATTATGGTTTTCTCAGGGTATATGCCCAGTAGTGGTATTGCTGGGTCATATGGTAGTTCTATTTGTAGTTTTTTTAAGGAACCTGCATACTGTCCTCCATAGTGGCTGTACCAATTCACATTCCCACCAGCAGTACAGGAGTGTTCCCTTTTCTCCACACCCTCTCCAGCATTTATTGTTTCTAGATTTTTTGATGATGCCATTCTGACCAGTGTGAGATGATATCTCACTGTAGTTTTGATTTGCATTTCTCTAATGATTAATAATGTTGAGCATTCTTTCATGTGTTTGTTGGCAGTCTGTATATCTTCTTTGGAGAAATGTCTATTTAGGTCTTCTGCCCATTTTTGGATTGGGTTGTTTGTTTTTTTGTTATTGAGCTGCATGAACTGCTTGTAAATTTTGGAGATTAATCCTTTGTCAGTTGCTTCATTTGCAAATATTTTCTCCCATTCTGAGGGTTGTCTTTTGGTCTTGTTTATGGTTTCCTTGGTTGTGCAAAAGCTTTTAAGTTTCATTAGGTCCCATTTGTTTATTTTTATTTCCATTTCTCTAGGAGGTGGGTCAAAAAGGATCTTGCTGTGATGTATGTCATAGACTGTTCTGCCTATGTTTTCCTCTAAGAGTTTGATAGTTTCTGGCCTTACATTTAGGTCTTTAATCCATTTTGAGCTTATTTTTCTGTATGGTGTTAGGGAGTGATCTAATCTCATACTTTTACATGTACCTGTCCAGTTTTCCCAGCACCATTTATTAAAGAGGCTGTCCTTTCTCCACTGTATATTCCTGCCTCCTTTATCACAGATAAGGTGACCATATGTGTGTGGGTTTATCTCTGGGCTCTCTATCCTGTTCCATTGATCTATATTTCTGTTTCTGTGCCAGTACCATACTGTCTTGATTACTGTAGCTTTGTAGTGTAGCCTGAAGTCAGGGATCCTGATTCCTCCAGCTCTGTTTTTCTTTCTCAAGATTGCTTTGGCTATTCGGAGTTTTTTGTGTTTCCATACAAATTGTGAAATTTTTTGTTCTAGTTCTGTGAAAAATGCCAGTGATAGTTTCATAGGGATTGCATTGAATCTGTAGATTGCTTTGGGTAGTATAGTCATTTTCACAATGTTGATTCTTCCAATCCAAGAACATGGTATATCTCTCCATCTATTTGTATCAACTTTAATTTCTTTCATCAGTGTCTTATAATTTTCTGCATACAGGTCTTTGTCTCCTGAGGTAGGTTTATTCATAGATACTTTATTGTTTTTGTTGCAATGGTAAATGGGAGTGTTTTCTTAATTTCACTTTCAGATTTTTCATCATGAGTGTATAGGAATGCTAGAAATTTCTGTGCATTTATTTTTTATCCTGCTACTTTACCAAATTCATTGATTAGCTCTAGTAGTTTTCTGGTAGCATCTTTAGGATTCTCTATGTATAGTATCATGTTATCTACAAACAGTGACAGCTTTACTTCTTCTTTTCCGATTTGGATTCCTTTTATTTCTTTTTCTTCTCTGATTACTGTGGCTAAAACTTCCAAAACTATGTTGAATAATAGTGGTGAGAGTGGGCACCCTTGTCTTGTTCCTGATCTTAGTGGAAATGGTTTCAGTTTTTCACCATTGAGGACGATTATGTTTTCACCATTGAGACCTTTATTTTGTTGAGGAAAGTTCCCACTATGCCTACTTTCTGGAGGGTTTTAATCATGAATGGGTGTTGAATTTTGTCAAAAGCTTTCTCTGCATCTATTGAGGTGATCATATGGTATTTCTCCTTCAGTTTGTTAATATGGTGTATCACATTGATTGATTTGCAAATAATGAAGAATCCTTGCATTCCTGGGATAAAGCCCACTTGATCATTGTGTATGATCCTTTCAATGTGCTGTTGGATTCTGTTTGCTAGTATTTTGTTGAGGATTTTTGCATCTACGGTTCATCAGTGACATTGGCCTGTGGTTTTCTTTCTTTGTGATATCTTTGTCTGGTTTTGATATCAGGGTGATGGTGGCCTCGTAGAATGAGTTTGGGAGTGTTCCTCCCTCTGCTATATTTTGGAAGAGTTTGAGATAGGTGTTAGCTCTTCTCTGAATGTTTGATAGAATTTGCCTGTGAAGCCATCTGGTCCTGGACTTTTGTTTCTTGGAAGATTTTAAATCACAGTTTCAATTTCAGTGCTTGTGATTGGTCTGTTCATATTTTCTCTTTCCTCCCGGTTCAGTCTCAGAAGGTTGTGCATTTCTAAGAATTTGTCCATTTCTTCCAGGTTGTCCATTTTATTGGCATAGAGTTGCTTGTAGTAATCTCTCATGATCCTTTGTATTTATGTAAGTGGTTCTGGGAAAACTGGACAGGTACATGTAAAAGTATGAAATTAGAACACTCCCTAACACCACAAAATACACAAAATACACAAAAATAAACTCAAAATGGATTAAAGACCTAAATGTAAGGCCAGACACTATCAAACTCGTAGAGGAAAACATAGGCAGAACAGTCTATGACATAAATCACAGAAAGATCCTTTATGACCCACCTCCTAGAGGAATGGAAATAATAACAAAAATAAACAAATTGGACCTAATGAAACTTCAAAGCTTTTGCACAGCAAAGGAAACCATAAACAAGACCAAAAGACAACCCTCAGAATGGGAGAAAATATTTGCAAATGAAGCAACTGACAAAGGATTAATCTCTAAAATTTACAAGCAGCTCATGCAGCTCAATATCAAAAAAACAAACAACCCAATCCAAAAATGGGCAGAAGACCTAAATAGACATTTCTCCAAAGAAGATATACAGACTGCCAACAAACACATGAAAGAATTCTCAACATTATTAATCATTAGAGAAATGCAAATCATAACTACAATGAGATATCATCTCACACCAGTCAGAATGGCCATCATCAAAAAATCTAGAAACAATAAATGCGGGGAGGGTGTGGAGAAAAGGGAACCCTCTTGCACTGCTGGTGGGAATGTAAATTGATACAACCACTATGGAGAACAGTATGGAGGTTCCTTAAAAAACTACAAATAGAACTACCATATGACCCAGCAATCCCAGTACTGGGCATATACCCTGAGGAAACCATAGTTCAAAAAGTGTCATGTACCAAAATGTTCATTGCAGCTCTATTTACAATATCCAGGACATGGAAGCAACCTAAGTGTCCATCAACTGATGAATGGATAAAGAAGATGTGGCACATATATACACATGGAATATTACTCAGCCATAAAAAGAAACGAAATTGAGTTATTTGTAGTGAGGTGGATGGACCTAGAGTCTGTCATACAGAGTGAAGTAAGTCAGAAAGAGAGAAACAAATACCGTACGCTAACACATATATATGGAATCTTAAAAAAAAAAAAAAAGTCATGAAGAACCTAGGGGCAAGACAGGAATAAAGAGACAGACCTACTAGAGAATGGACTTGAGGATATGGGGAGGGGGAAGGGTAAGCTGTGAGAAAGTGAGAGAGTGGCATGGACATATATACGCTACCAAAAGTAAAATAGATAGCTAGTGGGAAACAGCTGCATAGCACAGGGAGATCAGCTCAGTGCTTTGTGACCACCTAGAGGAGTTGGATGGGGAGGGTGGGAGGGAGGGAGATGCAAGAGGGAAGAGATATGTGAACATATGTATATGTATAGCTGATTCACTTTGTTATAAAGCAGAAACTCACACACCATTGTAAAGCAATTGTACTCCAGTAAAGATGTTAAAAAGAAAAAAAGTGATTGTGTTTCCTCTGCTAAAAAAAAAAAAAAAGAGGGACTTTTGTATCAAACTAAGGAGTGAAAAATTCATTATTGTAGTGGGTGTTATAACCAGTAGGGATGGATTCTTTTTCTTTCTTTCTTTCTTTCTTTTCATTCTCTTAAGAGTGTCTTTCACCGAGCAGAAGTTTTTAATTTTGATGAAGTTCAATTCTTCAATTTGTTCTTTTATGGATGTGTCATATCTAAGAAATCTTTGCCTTACTCAAGGCTACAAAGATTATCTTCTATGTGGTCTTCTGTGTTCTTCTAGAAGTTTGGTAGTTTTAGGTTTTACATTCAAATCTATGAAACATTTTGAGTTAAATTTTGTACAAGGTGTAAGGTAAAGGTCAAGGTTCACTTATTTTGTATATGGATGCCCAATTAAAAAGACTGTCCTTTCTCCATTAAATTACCTTTGTATCTGTTAAAAATCAGTTGTACATATTTGTGTAGATCCGTTTCTGTTCTGTTGATTATCTGGAAACCAGTATCCTACTCTCTTGATTATTACAGTTTTATAGTAAGTCAGATAGTGTTGGCCTTTCAGATTTGTTCTTTTTCACAGTTGTTTTGACTATCATAGGTCCTTTGCACTTCTGTATACATTTGAGAATCAGCTTGTCAAGTGCTACAGAAAAAGGTGCTGGGATTTTGATAGGCATTGTATTGACTTTCTTGATCAATTTGTGTAGAATTCATTTAATGATATTGAGTCCTCTGACAAATGAAAAAATATATGTCTTGATTGATATAGCTCTTCGTTAATTTTTTCTTAGTAATATTTTATAATTTTTAGTATATAGGTTTTGCACATATTTTGTCAGATTTATCCCTGTGTATTGCTGTTTTTGATACTGTTGTAAATGGTATTATTCTTTTACTTTCAATTTCTGAATTACCATTGCTAGTATATAGAAATACTTTTTGTGCGTGAGTGTGTGTGCGTGTGTGTGTGTGTGTTTTACCGTAGCATCTTTGAAAGCTCGCTTATTCTAGTAGGTTTTATATGGAGTTCATCAGATTTTCTGCATTGACAATCTTTTCATCTGTAAATGGAGATGGTTCTACTTCTTCCTTTCCAGTCTGGTTGCCTTTCATTTCATTTTTTTGCTTTATTGTGCTGGCTAGAACCTTGCGTACATTGTTGAACGGAAGTGGTTGGAGTGGACATCCTTGTGTTGTTGCTGATTTTAGGTAGAAAGCATCTGTTTTTCAAAATTAAATATGATACTAGCTGTAGTTTTTTCATAGATGTTCTTATTAGGTTGAGGATGTTCATTTCTATTCCCAGTTTTCTGAGAGTTTTTATCAGAATGAGTGTTGGATTATTTTTCCAAATGCTTTTTCTGCATTTATTGAGATGAACAGATGTTTTTTCCGTTTTTAGTTTTTTAATAGGGTGATTTATATAGATTCCTTTTCAATGTTAAACCTGCCTTTTTGAGAGAAACTCTTCTTGGTCCTAATGTATTATCTTTTTTATATATTGTTGAATTTGATTATCTAAAAAGTTTATTTAAAATCTTAACATCTGTGTACATAACACGTTTTTTAAAAAAAATTTTTTTGTCGCGTCACAGCATGTGGGCTCTTAGTTCCCCAACTGGGGATTGAACCTGGGCCCCCTGCCTTGGGAGCGCAGAGTCTTACCCACTGGACCACCAGGGAAGTCCCTTGAAGCCTTTAAAAAAAAAAAATTTCTAATGTCTTTGTCTGGTTTTGGTATCAAGTAATGCTGGCCTCAGAATTACTTGGAAAAATACTTTGTCCTTTTCAGTTTTCTGGAAGACGTTTGTGTAGAATTGGTATTATTTCTTCCTTAAATGTTTGGTAGAATTTACCAGTGAAGCCAACTGGATCTAGAGCTTTCTTTGTGGGAAGATTTTAAACTGTAAAATCAATTGCTTTAATAAAAAAGAGTTAGTACTCTTTTGTTTATGCAAGACAGACCCTTCACAGATCTTATATATATGGAGTTCTCTCTCTGTACAGCTTTCTCTCCTATTGTTTGTCCTGCCAACTCTAGTTTACTTGGTTTCCACTGAGTCTCAGCTTCATCTCCTTAGCTCAAAGGATTTGCTGATCTCTGCCTGCATTTTCCCTCCTTGTTCTGTGGCCAGAAATGTTGCTCAAGTCAGTAAGCTGGGACAATCACAGGCCTTACTTCATTTGTTTTGTGTCTGTCATTATCAGTGTCTGATGTGTGTTTGCCTGGCAAACCATTGTTTCATTTGTTTTTTTTGGTGTGTCAGGTGGGAAAGTGGACCATTTTACTTTATCTTGAGCATAAGCAGAAGTCCTATTTAATTTGCCCTACTTTTGAAATCTTAAACACGAAAATCTTACTCCCACTATAACTGTTCTTTGACCTCATTGAGACCTCTATTCTTTGAAACCTTCATTTTCTTCCATTTCCTTAACTCCTTCCCAGTTTGTTTTTACTACTTTCTTACATAGGCTGTAACAGTTTCCCGTTGGTTCATCTGTTCTCTTGTAAGTAATCTTAATGTGATTATGCCCCTGCTTTTCTGTAGTACATGCCTGGTAACACCTTATCCTGAGTTTGATTTTACAGTTCTCATACCCATCTGTTCAATAACCATAGATAAAAACCTCCTGGATAAGTACCACCACAGTTTCAAGGTTATCTCATAACTAATAAGTAATTGGGCTGGGATTTGAACCCAGGCAGTCTAGTTTGAACCTAGTGTCTGTCTTCTTTACTACCCAGCAAATACACTTGCATGAAAGAAAATTATAGGCCTGTTTTACTTATGCACACAGAAACTAAAATCCTAAATAAAATATTAATAAATTGAGTCCATCAATGAATATAAGTTCATGTGTGTGTTTGTGTGTGCGTAGATATATAATATACATACAATTATCTTCATACTGGGTTCATCCCACCAACGGAAGGTTAGTTAGCATTAGAAAATTATTCGGTACATAAGAGAAGACCTAGATTAATGGAGCAACATATCAAATTTATGGATTAGAGCACTCAATATAGTAAACATGTCAATTTCCCCACAAATTAATGGGTAGATTCAATGCAATCCCAAACCTAGATTTGACAACATGGTTCTAAAATCTATGTTGATGAGCTAGGAGTAGCCAAAAGAGTTTTAAAGAGCATCAAGGTGGGAAATTTTATTTTACCAGCTATTAAGACTGATTATAAATATCCAGTTATTAAATCAATATTATATTGGCAGATCGATAAGTACATAGATCAGTTAGCACAGAAACAAACACATACATCTCCAGACATTTGTTATCTGAAAGAACAGGCGACTTGAATCAGTGGGAAAGGATAGGCTGTTCAACAAATGGTGCTACGATAATTGGGTATCCAAATGGGAAAGAAAAAATAATAAAGATACTTTCTCACACCATGTAGAAAAATTATCTCCAGATTGATTGAAGGAATAAATTCTCTTTAAACTTTCAGAAAAAATTTTAAGAGGGTGTCTTTTTGATCTCAGGATCATAGAAGATTTCTTAAAGAGACAAACATTTTTGACTGAAAGAAAAATATATATGAATAGACGACATTAGAAATAAAAACTTGGATATCACAAGAAACATCATCAATATAATGACTAGCCCAGCCACAAGAAAGGAGAATATATTTATAATAAATATAATGAAGAGTTGATTACCATTCACAATTTAAAAAGTTTTCACAAACAAAAATACATTCACACTAATAGAAAAATGGTAAAGAATATGATAGGTCATTTACAAAAAATAAAACCTGAAGAGCTACTAAACATATGAAAATGTCAATCTCATCAGTCATCCAGAAAATGCAAATTAAACAATGAGATAAGTGCTTGTTCAATGAAGGAAATGGTAGATTTAAGTTACAGTAAAATTTGCTCCAGATTAAAGTCAGTCTATAAAGATTGTTTTCTCTCATTAATACACAATTGACTTTTTAACCTATTTTATTTACTGAGACATCAGATTTAGTGTTTTTTCTTATTTAAAACCCTATCAGGAAAGAAAAGAAGTAGTTTGTATTGGAATTATTATATCCCTGGCCTTATCTCCAACCTCCTTTTGAGACTGTGAGAGAAGAGTAATAAGCAGAAACTAGATCCTAATTTTAGTGCTATGTGTCGGGTAACTCTCTTAAAAGTTCCGAGGGTAACAATAAAAAAAGGAATAATTCCTTTTAAACTCAAAGTTAAAATGATTTAAATTATTAATACTTTATAATTACTTATTCCTTTATCAGAATCACATATATGTCATATTTCTCCACCAAATTATGTGTGCTTTCAAGGAAGAAACTGTTATCTGAAGTTAACAGTGTAGAATGTATACATTTTGTGTGTGTAATTTTATATTTTTTAATTTATTTGTATATATAGTTAATATATATGTGCATATATATGTATATTTGCTAATGTGTAACATGCAGAAAATAGAGAAAACAAATATAAAGCTAAGAGAATTATTACAAAGCTCAAAACTCATATAACCATAACCCAGGTCAAAAAACAGAACATTGCTAGCACCCCAGAAGCCCTCTTGTGAGCATACCCATGTCCTCCTCCCCAAAGATAATCAAAGATAACTAATATCTTCAATTTTACACTGTAAAAACTGTTTTGCCTGTGTTTGAAATTTATATCAATGGAATCATAAACCATGCGTCCTTCTGTGTTTGGCTTCTTTTATTTAATATTATGTTTTTGAGATTTATTCATACTCTTGAATGTAGATGTAGTATGTTCATTTTCATTGCTACAGAATATTCTAGTTTATAAATTTATCACTTTCATCTATTCTTCTTTTGATAGATACTTGTAGTTGTTTCCAGTTTGGGGGCCATTGAGAATAATGCTGTTACCAACATTTTTTGTCATGGCTCTTGGAGCTCAAGTGCACATATTTTGGTTGGGTATATTCCTAGGAATTATATTTGTGTTTAAAATTCTACTAATTTACACTCCCACCAGCAGTGTATGGGAGTTTTCTTTATTCCACGTTGTCACCAGCATTTGTCTTTTAGCCTTAGCTCTTTATTTGATTGTAATTTTAATTTGTATTTTCCTGATGTCTAATGAGGTTGACAGCTTTTCTATGTTTGTTGGGCACCTGGGTAACCTTTTTGTGAAATACTAATTAAGTCTTTTTACCACTGTGTTTATAGGATTGCCTGCCTTTTAACTGATAGAAGTTCTTTGTATATTCTAGAAATAAGCCCTTTGTCAGTTATAGGTGTTGGAAATACCTTCTCCATGTTTGTGGCTTGCATTTTTACTGTCTTAACAGTCTCTTTTTGATGAACAGAAGTTCTTAATTTTAACGTAGTCCAGTTTGTCATTTTTTCTTTTATGATTAGTGTCTTTGTGTTTTGATTAAAAAAATCTTTCCCTATCCTAAGGCTATAGAGACATTCTTTTTGTTTTGTTTTAGAATTTATTGTTTTGGCATTCACAGTTAGATCTTCATTTCACATAAAATTGATTTTTATGGGTGATGTTTTGTTCTTTTCCATGAGCGTATCCAGCTGATCTAGAACCACTTACAAAAAGATTGTCCTTCTCCCCTCACTGCTCTGGATGCCCCTTTGATCACAATTCAAGTGCTCATATATACATGGGTATACTTCTGGATCCTGGATTCTCTTCCATTGGTCAGTTTTGTTTATCCTTATATGACTGTCACACAGTCCAAATGCCTATAGTTTTATAATAAATCTTGATACCTGGTAGAACAAGTCCCCCCGCCCCGGTTCTTTCGCAAAATATTAGCTATTCTTGTTACATTTCCACCTATATTTTATTTTATTTTTTATTTTAGTTTTATGGGTAGGGCATCTCATTGTTATTTTTTTGAGTAGATCTTTATTGGAGTATAATTGCTTCACAACACTGTGTTAGTTTCTGTTGCACACCAAAGTGAATCAGCCATATGTATACATATGTCCCTATATTTCATTGTTATTTTAATTTGCTTTTCCCCAATGCACAGTGCTTATCGTTTTCCAATGATTTCCTAATGTTGATCAACTTATACATGCTTATTTCCCATCTGTATATATTATTCTGTAAGGTGTCTACTCATATTGCCATATTTGTTTTAATTTGGTATGTTTTTCTTATTGTGAATTTTTTCTAGTTCTTTGAGTATTTTGCATGCAAATCTTTCTTCAGTTATGTGTTTTGAAAATATATTCTCGTAGTCAGGGGCTTGTCTTTCCATTCTTTGAACATTGTCCTTCATAGAGTAAGTAGTTTAAATTTAATAAAGTCCACATTATCAATATTTTTTCTTTCATGGATTGTGCTTTTTGTGTTGGATATGAAAACTAATTATCAATACTAGAACTCATGTGGATTTTCTCCCAAGTTTTCCACTATAATTTTTATAGTTCTGTACTCTGTATTTAAGACAATGAATGATTTTGAATGAATTTATGTCTATGGTACAGAGTTTGTGTCTTTATTTTCTTATGGTCATCGATTTGTACCCTCATCATTTGTTGATGATGACTAAACACTAAAAGTCTGTACTTTCTGTATTAATGTGCCTTTATTCCTTTGACCAACGTCAAGTTGTCTGAATTTTCATAGGTGTACTAGTGGGCTCTGTCTGTTCTGTTTATCTTTGTGTCTGTTTGTTTCAAATACCATGCTCTCTTGATTATTTTAGCTTTCTAGTAAATCTTGAAATTGAGAAGTGTGAGTTCATCAACTTCTTCATCAATGTTGTCTAGACTACTCAATGCAATGTTTAAAACAAGTTTGTCCATATCTACAGAATGGCTTTTATTGGAATTGTACTGGATCTTTAAATCAATTTAAGAAGAATTGACATTTTAATAATATTGTGGCTTTTGATGATGAGCAAGGAATATATCTCAATTGATTTATTTTTCTTTCATTGCTTTCAAGAATGTTTCATATCTTTTTTCTTTTTAAAAGATTTATTCAATTTATTTTTTTTTAAAAAAAGAACCAGTTCATCCATTTTTCCCTGCCTCTCCCTGCCCCCATCCTCCACTTCTTGAAACCACCAATCTCTTCCCTGTGTCAGTGACCTTGGTTTCTCTCTTTTCATATGGTATTTGTCTTTCTCTGTTACTTATTTCACTTAGCATCGTGCTCTCAGGGTCCACCCATATTGTCACAAAGGGCAAGATTTCATTCTTTTCTTATGGCTGAGTAATATTCCATTGTATATATACCACAATTTCTTTATCTACTCATCCAACAATGGATGTTTAGGTTGTTTCCATATCTTGGCTATTATAAATAATGCTGCAATGAACATGGGGGTGCATATCTTTTCAAATTAGTGTTTTAATTTTCTTTAGATAAATATTCAGAAGTGGAATTGGTGGGTCATGTGAATTATGTTTTTAGTTTTTTGAGGAACCAAAACCTACATACTGTTTTTCATAGTAGTTGCACCAGTTTATATTTCTACAAACAGTACCCATCTCCACATCCTTACCAACACTTGTTATTTCTTGTCTTTTTGATAATAGCTATTCTAATGGGAATGAGGTGATATCTTGTTGTGGTTTTGATTTGTGTTTTCCTGATGATTAATGATGAGTATCATTTCATGTGTCTATTGGCCATCTGTATGTCTTCTTTGGAAAAATGTCTATTCAGGTCTTCTGTCCATTTTTTAATCCAGTTGTTTGTTTTTTTTTTCGCTACTGAGTTGTGTGAGTTCTTTGTTTATTTTAGATCTGTTCCCCTTTTCAGATATATGATTTGCAATTATTTTCTCCCATTCAGTAGGTTGCCTTTTCATTTTATTGATAGTTTTCTTTGCTGTGCAGGGGATTTTTCCTCTTTAAGTTTTGAGGTACAGCATTTTCACTATCACTGAGTTCAAAATACTTTTAAGTTTGTCATATAATTCATCCTGAGGCCAATAGGTTATTGAAAAGTAATTTCTTACATTATGGAGATTTTTCCTGTAGTTTTTGGTTCTTCATTCTAGCCTAACTGTGCTATTATCAGGTAATAGGACCTCTTTGGCTTTGCAGGGGAGCAAAAATAGTTTTCCTCTACCCTTCTAGGTTGTTGCCTGGGACCTCCTATAGTAAAAGACAGACTAATAGGAGAAAAACAAACAAGTTTAATAACATATTTACCTTCTGTATACATTAGAGACCTGGGAAAACTGAGAAAAACTCCTTCAAATGGCCCAAGCTACAATCTTAAATAACATCTTCAGATAAAGACAAAAGAAGAGATGAGAAATTACCAGGAAAAACACAGTAAACAGGAGTAAAGTAGTTAAGCAAATTTAAGTCATTACCTTCTCTATTCATAAAGAGTTTCTAGAAATTTAGAGTCATCTTTCTCTTTCTGGTATAGAGAGGGAGACGTGCTTACAAATGGAGTTTTCCCTTATAAATGTAAATGTCTTTTACAAAATGGTAACTTCTACTCAGTTTTCAGAGCTTTTTCTATTCTGCTGTTTCTTAAAAATTACCAGGCTAAAATAATCCTTATGACAAAGAGGCATATTTTAGAGTAGTATATTCTCCTCTTCAGCTTCAGTCTTTTGAAAGTTGTTGAGACTTACTCTTATTTATTTATTTTAATTTTTAGTTTTTCTTCTTTTTTTATTGAAGTATAGCTGCTGTGCAGTGTTATATAAGTTACAGGTGTACAATTTTTAGTGCTTCACAATTTTTAAAGGTTATACTCTTTATAGTTATTATAAAGTATTGGCTGTATTTCCCATGTTGTACAATATACCCCTGTAGCTTATACCTAATAATTGTACCTCTTACTCCCCTACCCCAATATTGCCCTCCCCTCTTCACTCTCCCCACTGGTAACCACTAGTTTGTTCTCTATATCTGTGAGTGTGCTTCTTTTAGGTTATATTCACTAGTTGTATTTTTTTAGATTCCCCATATAAGTGATATCATGCAGTATTTGTCTTTCGGTGTCTGACTTATTTCACTTAGCATAATGCCCTCCAAGTCCATCCATGCTGCTGCAAATGGGGAAATTTCCTTCATTTTATGGCTGAGTTGTATTCTCTTCTTTATCCATTTATCTGTTGATGGACACTTAGGTTGCTTCCATATTTTGGCAATTGTTAATAATGCATGCTATATGTACACCTGAAACTAACACAACATTGTAAATCAGTTATACCCCAATAAAATTTTTTTTTAAATAATGCATGCTATGAACATTGGAGTGCATGTATCTTTTCGAATTAGTGATTTTATATACCCAGGAGTGGAATTGCTGGGTCATATAGTTGTTCAATATTTAGTTTTTTGGGAAGCGTTCATACTGTTTTTAACAGTGACTGCACCAATTTACATTCCCACCAACAGTGTACAAGTGTTCCTTTTTCTCCACATCCTGGCCAACATTTGTTATTTGTGTTCTTTTTGATGATAACCATTCTGACAGGTGTGAGGTGATCTCTCAATGTGGTTTTGGTTTGCATTTCCCTGATAATTAGTGATGTTGAGCATCTTTTCATGTGCCTATTGGCCATCTACATTTCCTCTTTGGAAAAATGTCTATTCACTACTTATGCCCACTTTTTAATCAGGTTATTTGTATTTTTGATGTTGAGTTGTATGAGCTGTTTATATATGTTGGATATTATTCCCTTATCAGGCATATCATTTGCAAATATTTCATTAAATAGGTTGTCTTTTCATTTTGTTGATGGTTTCCTTTGCTGTGCAAAGCTTTTAAGTTTGGTTAGGTCCTATTTGTTTAGTTTTGGTTTTATTTCCTTTGCCTGAGGAGAAGGATCCAAAAAATATTGCTGCAATTTATGTCAAAGAATGTTCTGCCTTTGTTTGCCTCTAGGAGTTTTATGGCTTTCACTCTTACATTTAGCTCTTTAAACCATTTTGAGTTTATTTTTGTATATGGTGTTAGAGATGTTCTAATTTCCTTCTTTTACATGTAGCTGTCCAGTTTTCCCAGCACCACTTATTGAAGAAACTGTCTTTTATCCATTGCATAGTCTTGCCTCCTTTGTCATAGATTAATTGACCATAAGTGTATGAGTTTATTTCTGGGCTCTCTATCCTGTTCCATTGATCTATGCTTTTGTGCCAGTACAGTACTGTTTTGGTTACTGTAACTTTGTAGTATAGTCTGAAGTCAGGGAGCATGATTCCTCCACCTCTGTTCTTCTTTCTCAAGATTGTTTTGGCTATTTGTGTTTCCATGCAAATTTTAAAATTATTTGTTTTAGGTCTATGAAAAGTGCCATTGGTATTTTGATAGGGATTGCATTGAATCTGTAGATTGCCTTGAGTAGTATGGGCATTTTAACAGTATTGATTATTCTGATCCAAGAACCCAGTATATCTTTTCATATGTTTGTGTATTCAATTTCTCTCGTCAGTGTCTTATAGTTTTTAGAATACAGGTTTTTTGCCCCCTTAGGTAGGTTTATTCCTGGGTATTTTATTCTTTTTGATACAGTGGTAAATGGGATTGTTTGCTTAATTTCTTTTTCTGATACTTTGTTTTTAATGTATAGAAATGCAACAGATTTCTGTATATTAATTTTGTATCCTGCAACTTTACCAAATTCATTGATTAGCTCTAGTAGTTTTCTGGTGGCATCTTTAGGATTCTCTATGTATAGTATCATGTCAACTGCAAACAGTGACAGTTTTACTTCTTCTTTTCCAATTTGTATTCCTTTTATTTCTTTTTCTTCTCTGATTGCCATGGCTAGGACTTCCAAAACTATGTTGAATAAAAGTGGTGAAAGTGGGCATCCTTGTCTTGTTCCTGATCTTAGAGGAAATACTTTGAGGATGAAGTTAGCTGTGGGTTTGTCATATATGACCTTTATTGTGTTGAGATATGTTCCCTCTGTGGCTGGTTTCTGGAGAGTTTTTATCATGAATCATTGTTGAATTTTGTCGAAAGATTTTTCTGCATCTATTGAGATGAACATATGGCTTTTATTCTTCAGTTTGTTAATGTGATGTATCACATTGATTGATTTGTGAATGTTGAAAAATCCTTGCATCCCTGAGATAAATCCCACTTGAATATTCAAAAACTTAAAAGAGACTTACCCTTTTGTCAGGAAATTATCAGTTTTAAATGTTCCATGTGATCTTGAAAGAATGAGTTTTGTATATTTGTTGGGTGCTATGTTCTATTGTATGTTGCTTTTCTTGCTTCAAATAAAAATATTACCTTGTACTTGCTGAGAGTTCTGAGCTCTTCTGGACCTTCTTTTCCATTGTCTCTTGCCCATTCCTGCTTAATTTGGATACTTTGTCCTGCAGTTTCTCCTCTGTGTGGAGGTTTGTCCTGGAAGAGAATTCCAGCAGATTTTAACTTCTAAACAGGAATGGTTTAGCCTTGTCTTTCCAACTCTTTTCACTTCTAGTAGCAGGAATAAAAAAATAAACGTGGAGAATATTTTTTTTGACTTTAGTAACCTGAAGAGCAAACCAGGAGAGACTGAGAATTAAAATTTATAGGAGCAGAAAAATTAGTTCTTTGTAGCTGTTCTTTTTCCCATTGGTCGTACTTATTTGGCTTAGGCCATATAGAATGGCCTAGTTTTAAATTCTAAATTTTAAATTCTAAAATGGTGTGTTGAGATTGATGATTCATTTTATTTTGAACAACAGTGGCGACTAGCAGTTTTGCATTAGATGTATCAAATAATATCTACTTTATTTCTACTTTTTAAAAGTTGAACATTACCCAATTAACTACAAATTGGTTCTTCTCTTTGTTTCAGATCAAAGGCTAAATGAAGTTCTTAGACGGTATCAAATGGAAAATTTTTTCAAATATTCATCGGTACAGGTATGTAAATTAAATTGAGGCCTAACAAATTAAGTACAAATTTGGTTGTAAACATCTCAACATGAATACAAATGTAGAATAAATGCTACCTAGGATTATTCCATGTGAAGTGGCCCATAGCACTTTAAAAGTTTGCTTACAACTTTGATTCTTGTAAGGAGGAAACCTTGTTTTTATTTAATGACTGTAAATTCTTTGACCATAGAAATTGTGTTTTTCCCTCCGGAGTCTGAGATTACGTATTATGTATAGTGTTAAAATGTCTGAGTTCTAAAATGAGAATTCATTAGATTTTTGAAACATCCTAAATAGGTTTCTCAAGATACATCCAACTGTAAACTTTAACTCTGAATTCTTGTAAATTATGGCAGAGCATAAACTAACTCAAAACAGTAAATAATATATGGTATAGTTTTAATATTTTTTTCTTGGTGTATTTTTTTAATTTAAATATTGTGTTAAAAAAATTTTTTTTGACCAATAAGGTATACTTACTGGTGGACTCTGAGTTATAGGATATTAAAAGAAAAATATCTCCTAGGTTAGTGGTAGTTATCCACTGAATCAATAAAGAATTCGTTTGCTTTTGGCATAAATAAATCTTGTAATTAAAACTGAAATTGCTTTTAAGAAATTAAAAGGAAGTTGTTTTTAAGATACTAGGTGATAGAAAATCTTTCATAATCCAGTAGCCTCTAAATTTTGCTTAGATTCTTAGGTTCTTTTGCTTCTGCTTAATGTCATATAGAATATGCCTGAAGAGGGAGGATTCAAACAAAAGATTGATTTTAAAGCCTGAGAAGACCTCTGGGCATGGAATTGCATCATATCTCCTGGAATCTGTGTCTGACTTGATTATGAAAGATGGTTTTACCAGATAAAATAATGACTCTCCATAGCCCTTTAAGTGTCCCTGCATTGTGTACTGTGATTATAATTAATTAAAGCCTGATGGTAACATACCAAGTAGGGAAAAGTTTTCCCTTATTTAGTAGTGTACTCTTCAGTGAAATTATATAGCTCCTTTAATTATTTGAAGGTACACATTCTTCTCTTACATGTACTATTCTTGTAGTCATAAGTCAAATCTAGATTTCTATTTCTTATTTTTAGTGTTAGTATATTGTTACTGCCTGATTCCTTTGCAGTCTACCATCTCTTCAGAACATGTTGCTGTCTCAAGACTCTAGTCCTCATGGGTCTTGCCTTTCACTGGGTAGTTTGCACTAGTGAGTGGGAGGTGATATGAGAGCATGAAAGCGAGTTTAATCTGCTTTCTAGCAGAAACGTCCATATCCTTGGTCATATGTAGTGCATCCTTGGGGATTTTTCACCCCAGAAGCATTATTCTGGTTTCTGATAAAATGCTCAGGAGGAATTTCTTTCTTTGTTGTTGTTTTGTTTTTGTTTTCTGTTTATTTTGTACTAAAGGAAGACATAGAAGTAGGAGTTAAACTGTTCATTATCAGAGAGTAAATGGGACCCAGGAGCACTGGCTCAGATCTCTTGTCACTGTAACTTTAGTTGTTGCTACTAGCAACAGAAATTCTTCATAAATTGTTTGCCCTTTTTGTTCAGCTGCATTTCCCAAGTTCCTAGAACAATTCTTGTTAGATACTCAATAAATATTTGTAGGATTAATTAAACAGCTGTATCTTTCCTCTTCTTCCCTCCTACCTACATATCTTCCAAAATTATTTGAGGTCTGTGTGCCAAATACAGTGAAAGTGGAGATGTAAAAAGTCATGATCAGCTTGGGAAATACAAACAGTTCATGCCTTTTAGTTCTGTTTTTCAAAATAAAGTCCCAATGAACTGTCCCTTCTTTCTCACACTAGGTACCATAAAATTGCCAGCTCTTGTGTTAAGTGGACATATCTTATGAAACCTTTTTCCAGTATCAAAAAAAACAAACCTGCAGGAGTTTGATATTTATTTCTTACATTTTAAGTTGGTACTTCAAACATAATTTTCTCCAGAAACTATATTATAAATGGTAGTTAAAATTCTTTAGTACTATTACTACATAATGATCATTTAGACTTCTTTTGGATCAAAGTAAGTTCTGTGGATTGCCTTAAGATTTTTTGTATAGCATTATTTCTTAGGAAAATACAGGATACCTTTATAATAACTAATGATACATAAATTCTGTGGATTTAAACAGAAAGTTGGAGTCTTCCAATGTGTTGAATAGCTCATATATTTAATATATTTGGTTCATAATTCATTCATCTTAAAAAAAAACCTTTTCCCTTCCTATAATTGTATGTAACTTTTTAAAGATACTTCATTTTATTTATTTTAATTTTATTTTATATTGGAGTATAGTCAATTTGCAACATTGTGTTTCAGATGTACAGCAAAGTGATTCCTATATATACATATATATATATATACACACATATATCCATTCTTTTGTGTGTATATATATATATATATACACACACACACACACACACATCCATTCTTTTTCAGATTCTCTTCCCATATAGGTCATTATAGAATATTGAGTAGAGTTCCCTGTGCTATACAGTAGGTCCTTGTTGATTATCTATTTTATATATAGTAGTGTGTATCTGTTAATCCCAACCTCCTAATTTATCTCCCCCCGCCCCAACCTTTCCCCTTTTGTAACCATAAGTTTGTTTTCGAAGTCTGTGAGTCTGTTTCTGTTTTGTAGGTAAGTTCATTTATATCATCTTTTTAGATTCCACATATAAGTGACATCATATGGTATTTGTCTTTCTCTGTCTGACTTACTTCACTTAGTATGATAATCTCTAGGTCCATTCATGTTGCTGCAAATGGCATTATTTCATTCTTTTTTATTTTTTGAAGAACTAATGGCTTTATTCCAAAATTTAAGAATCAGCAGCACTAGGAGGGGTTGTACAAAATGGAAGGCTTTTATAGGTAGAAGGAAGGGAGGGAGCGAAAAGGTATTAGTAAGTGAAAAGAAAGGATTGTTTCAGGCCAGGTCTTCTACCAGGACCGGAACCGCAGGGGTCTTTCTCAGGAAATTTCACTTGGACTGTTTTTTTTGTTTGTTTGTTTGTTTGTTTTGCGGTACGCGGGCCTCTCACTGCTGTGGCCTCTCCTGTTGCGGAGCACAGGCTCCGGACGCGCAGGCTCAGCGGCCATGGCTCACAGGCCCAGCCTCTCCGCGGCATGTGGGATCTTCCCGGACCGGGGCACGAACCCGTGTCCCCTACATCGGCAGGCGGACTCTCAAGCACTGTGCCACCAGAGAAGCCCTCAGTTGGACTGTTTTAAAGGTCACATCTCTGGGAGGGGTTGAAACTGGCTTGGTTTGCTGTGATGGGGGGTGGGTGACCCCATTTGGGGCTTGTTATTTCTTTTTTAACACTTAGTATAATGGCATTATTTTGCATTTCCCTGATGAATAGTGATGTTGAGAATATTTTCATATGCTTATTGGCCATTTGGATGTTCTCTTTTCTGATGTTCCTGTTTAAATATTTTGCCCATTTAAAAAATTGGGTTGTTTGCCTTTTTTTTAAAATTTTTATTGGAGTATAGATGATTTACAATGTTGTGTTAGTTTCAGGTGTACAGCAAAGTGAATCAGTTATACGTATACCTATATCTACGCTTTTTTAGATTGTATTCCCATGTAGGTCATTACAGAGTATTGAGTAGACTTCCCTGTGCTATACACTAAGTCCTTATTAGTTATCTATTTTATATATAGTAGCGTGTATATGTCAATCCAGTCTTCCAATTTATTCCTGCCTCCCTTTTCCCCCCTGGTAACCATAAATTTGTTTTCTACATCTGTGACTCTATTTCTGTTTTGTAAATAAGTTCATTTGTGCCATATTTTAGATTCCACATATAAGCGATATCATATGATATTTGCCTTTCTCTGTCTGACTTACATCACCCAGTATGAGAATCTCTAGGTCCATCCATGTTGCTGCAAATGGCCTTATTTCATTCTTTTTTATGGCTGAGTAATATTCCATTGTATATATGTACCATATCTTCTTTATCCATTCCTCTGTTGATGGACATTTAGGTTGGTTCCATGTTCTGTCTATTGTAAAAAGTGCTGCAGTGAACATTGGGGTACATGCATCTTTTCAAATTATGGTTTTCTCCAGATATATGCCAGGAGTGGGATTGCTGGATCATATGGTAGCTCTATTTTTAGTTTTCTAAAGAACCTCCATACTGTTCTCCGTAGTGCTGTACCAATTTATATTCCCACCAACAGTGTAAGAGGGTTTCCTTTTCTTCACACCCTCTCCAGCATTTATTGTTTGTAGATTTTTTGATGATCGCCATTCTGATTGGTGTTAGGTGATACCTCATTGTAGTTTTGATTTTCATTTCTCTAATAATTAGTGATGTTGAGCATCTTTTCATGTGCTTTTTGGCCATCTGTATGTCTTCTTCGGAGAAATGTCTATTTAGATCATCTGCCCATTTTTCGATTGGGTTTATTTCATTCTTTCTTACGGCTAAGTAATATTCCATTGTATATATGTACTAAAAATACTTTAAGTAACTAGTTTCTTGAATGATCCCTTCAGGTTGTTGTGAAATTTAGTTGTCTTTCTTTGACTATGTTGTGTTTTCTATATAAATAAAAAGTATTTCAAGTCACATTACTTTCTAAGAGTGTAGTAGTAGGCACTGGATGACAAATATTCAAAGATAAGAAAAATATTTTATTCAAGAAGGTGAGTGGGAAATATCCCTTTTTTTCCCATTTCTTTCGTCCTACTTTTATTCCCCCTTAAATCCCTGCCTTTTCTCACATGCAAGCTAATTAAATCCTCTTTGTAACCTGTACCACACTAGTATGTGTGTACTGAAGGGTAGGATTAGTGTTTTTGTTCCCTTTGTACTTGCTGGAGGAACAGGGTGGAATATTAAAAATAAGTTTATTTTCTCTGAAAACTCTCCTAAAAGTGTCTTGGGACTTCTTTTTCTACTTGTTACCCCTTGAACTCAAAATTAAAGTTAAAAAAAAAATTGAGAGAGTCTGCTGGGAAAGAAAAGAAATAACATAAACTAGAAAGAAGAGGAAGGAAGAAATAAATATAAAAGTGTGTCAGTGGAGGTATGAGTTGGTTGTGGAGGGGAAAGACAGTCATTGTGCACATTTATTCACTGATTCAGCAAACATTAATGTGTTAATTCAATAAATTTTGAGTGCATGACTGTGCTAGGTAAGCTCTGGGGACAGAGCTATGAATAAGATAGACAAAGGATCCTCCTTCAATGGAAGAATATGAATGAATGAATAAATGAAAACTGTGATAACCTATGAACAAAATAAACGGTGCTGAGATAAAGATTAAAGTGCATGTTGTGTGGTGGTGGCCGAGACCCGTTTTTGGTAGAAAGGTCAGAGAAGGCTTCTCTAAGGCAGTTAACATTCAAGTTGGCACTGAAAGTGAAGAACAAGTCAAAGAATGGACCAAAAAGAGGCTCTGAGGCAGGAAGAAATTTGACATGTCTTGTATAGTATATAAGAGCTGGTCTAATTGTAATCAAATAATAGTTATTGGAAATTTACATTGAAGGAATAGTAGGGCTATTCCTGTTGATCATGAGTTTAAAAATATAACACTTGATAGATAAAATATAACAAACCACTTTTACTATTTAAGTCAAATTATTAGCTTTCTAGACCAGTGCTGTTCAGTAGAACTTCCTGTGATCATGGAAATATATAATTCTGTACTGTTCAATACAGTAGCCAGTGTCACATGGGGCTTTTACGCACTTGAAATTAGGCTAGCACAACTGACAGGTCTTTTATCTAATTTTCACTTGAAAAATGAAATTTAAATTTGAATAGACTAATGTGGCTTATGGCTATTGTGTTAGACAGTGCAGTTCTAAACTCCCCAGGTGATGAATTACTCAGGTAAAACCTTGAAGAGTTGATTTTGCATCATCCCATTGATGAAGATAGAAAATCAATAATTCAGTACTTTAAAGAGTCTGAGTGTAAGTCTGTCAATTTCTTAGGTTGTACATCAACCTTTATTGATAAATGATGAAAATCAGTCTCCTCACATATGAATGAAAGGTGTAGGGGTTTGCTGCAACCCTCTAAAATGTATGAGAACACCTTCATAAAATGCTAATCGACCTATACTTTATTTTCTTCCAAAGGATAGAGGAAAGGATGCCATTTACTTATTTGATAGCCAGTGATAATGATTAAAGTCAGGGGCACAAAATTAAACATTCAGAACTGTAATTACAGTACTTAGAGAGTATGTAGTTTTGTTAATTAGAGGAAGAAAAGTGTCCAGAAAATTTGTTTACCTGACTACAATCAAATATTATTGACATTCTTTCTGTGATATATCATCACTGTCATCTCAGGAAGTCATCTTGAGATCAAAATAGATAGAAATTAATTGTACAGTATCCATTTTTCAAGATTCATAAAATTCTATAAATGTTTCTTTTCTTTAGTATAGTTTAAATTTTGTTTTAGAGAATATAAAAAGTCTTATAAATGCTTTATAGTCAATTTCAATCTTATTTTCCCAACCTGATTTTTTCCCACTAGGTCTCTAGTTTTGCTAGAAGTGGGAAGGGATTGCTGAATCTGTATTGTTATTTTCAAAAATTTTTCTTATGTTTTTATTACATTTATTTTCAGAATCTTATAGCTTTTATAATTACTTTAGATTATTGGGTCATCTATTCTTATATTTGTATTTCCTTAGCAACTATCATTAGAAAATAGTTATGGAGCAGTGTCTTCACAGAATTCACTTTAACCAATATATATTGAGCACCATCTTTATGTAAGGCACTGTGCCAGGGGCTTTAGCAATATAAAGGTATGTAAAATAAAATAACGATTTCAAAGGAACTTAGAGACTAATGAAAATATGGGATGAGAAATATTAAATAATTAGGTAAAAGGCATCTTATTTGAATCTTAAGAACTTTAAAACCAAATATGAGTATTAAGAGAAAAAAGGAGATCATATATAGTTGGAGAAATCTGGGAAAGTTTCCTGAAGGATGTGAGGCATAGTTGCTGGGCACTGATAAATAGGTAGGATTTCGAAAGAACTTCAATGAGGGGGTGGTGAAGAACACTGAGGGGGTGGTGAAGAGGACTGCAAATGGACCCATTGGCATGATGAGAAGCCAAAGGAGGTGAGAAAATGAGAGTTGTATTTAGCGGCTAAAACATACTTCAGTTTGTGTAATTCTTTCACATATGTGAAGAAGTAATTGAAAGTAACATTAGGAAGGGTAGGTTGTTTCCACATTGTAGAGGACATTGAATGGTTTAGTTTAATAGTTTGGATTTAATTTAATAAGCACTAGAAGATTACTAAATAATTTTTAGAAGAATGGTTTTCTGAATAATCTGGAAGAAATTCATTTATTTGTTTATCACTAATTTATTGTGCATCTATTGTAAATAAGTCATTGTGTTAGACTCTTGATAAAATAATAGTACAGGCATGGTGCTATCTATAAGGTAGATTAAAGTGGAGAGAAACATGTGATAAGAATCACAACTAGGAAACATAATTGATGGGTGGGAGGATAATAAGGGCTTGAATTATTATTTTGCAAAATGTCAGCCATCTTCAACTATCAGTCATAACACTGGTAGTTGATTTTGATTTTATAAAAATTTCTAAGAAATTTGAGAAGTAATATTTTTAAAGTTTAAACTACAGTTGACCTTTGAACTGTGAGAGTCCTCTTAGCTGCAGACTTTTTCCAAAAATTACAGTACCTGTATTTTCATTTTGCAAATCTTTAAATTAGGTAAGTATGGGCAAAGGTTTGTGTTAGATTAGATATTACAATATGTGGAATCAAAAGGACTAAGATTTGAGTCCTGATTCTATCCAGATTGTTTCAGCTTCCTACCCTTGAGTGAGTCATTTATCAGTTCCTTTGTTTTTGAGGCAGAGATAGCAGTTATGTGGGTTTTCGGCTGCTGATCAGCACCTCTACCCGCCAAGTTGTTCAAGGGCTGACTGTATTTAGTTATCCCAAGAAGCTTTTAAACTATTGAAAAATTGAAAGTTAAAATATCACTTGTCTCTCAATTAATTCTTTAAAAATTACAATGAAGTTTTCAGTGGTCTTGGATTGAATAAATCACTCCTTGAAGTTACATAGACGGTTGGATGCATTTATTCCTTAACTCATCAAGTTCTCTCTGGAAGGCTACCTTTCTTTTAGTATAATCCATTTCATAGTTCTTCTGGATCCATGTGAACAGAAGTGTTTTCAGTACTATACATGCACTAATAATTTTACTAAATATGCTCATATATGAAATCATTTTGTTGTATCATTTAGCAGGTTTTTAAATTAAATATAAGTGATACACTATATGTGTCCTTTGGCAAAACTTGCTTTTTTTGTTCAACATTATTTTAAAATATTTGATGCATATATCACCAGTTCATGCACTGTAACTGCTGTCTACTGCATTCCAACGTATGACTGTACCACAATTTAGTTATCCATTCCCCTGTTGAAGGACATTTAAGTTTTGTACAAGTTTTTCATCTTGCTGTAATGCTTAAACACATTCTTGAACATGTCTCCGTATACAGATGTGAGAGTTTTTTTAGGTTGAATACTTAAAATTGGAGTTTTCTCATCTTCAGATTTACTAGAAATTGCAAGAGGGCTCTTCAAGGTGATTGTACTAGTTTTCATTCCATTTCATGGTGTATGAGAGTGCTGATTTTGAAACATCCAACAGGTGGCATTGTCACTCATTTTGTTTTTGTTAGTGTGATTGGTGTGAAGTGATAGTCTAATCATTACAGCTGGAAATGTACTGTAAGTTGATCAGTTTGGATTTAATTTAATAAGTGACAGTATAATCACTACAACTGGAAAACAAATTGTCATGTAATTGTTAGTTTTAAGGTTAGAATTCACACTTGGTATACTTTGGTATCCTGTGAATCTAAACTCCATAGTCTCTGCAAGATATTGATGGTTTGAAGCCTTTTTTTTCCCTCCTAAGAGACCCTCTCAAGCCATCTTCTAATTCAGGGCTTAGCAAACTATATCCCACTGACTAAATCTCACCTGCCATCTGTTTTAGTAAACAGAAATTTATTGGAACACAGCCACACTCATTTGTTTATGTGTTATCTACGGCCTCTTTTGTGCTACAAGGGCAGGGTTGAATAGCTGTGACAGACACCTTGTTATTCACAAAACCTAATAAGCTTACTGTCTGGCCCTTTACAGAAAACTTTGCTAACTCTTATTCTAATTCAACTATATTATAAAAAGTAATTATATTAAATGTGAATGAACTAAATACTCCAACTATGTAAAACATAAGCACACACACAAATCCCAACTATGTCAACAACAGAAAGATTTAAAAGAAAAGGATAGAAAAAGTTATACCATGAAAATATTAACTAGTAGAAAGCAGACATAGCTCTAGTAACATCAGACAGAGTAGGCATTAGGTAAGAAATGTTGCTTGAGATAAAGAGGAGAGACATCTGCTGAAGGAGTTAAATCACCAGTAAGTTATAAATTCTAAATCCATATATACTGGGACTTCCCTGGCAGTCCAATGGGTAAGACTCCACACTCCCAATGCAGGGGGCCCAGGTTCAATACCTGGTTGGGGAACTAGATCCCCCATGCATGCCGTAACTAAAGAGTTCGCACGCTGCAACTAAGCGTCCGCATGCCGCAACTAAGACATCTGCATGCCACAACTAAGAGTCTGCATGCCGCAACTAAGAGTTGGCATGCCACAACGAGGATCCCATGTGCTGCAACTAAGACCTGGTGCAGCCTAAATACATACATACATACATACATACATATTTAAAAAAAATAAATCCGTATATACCCAATTGCATAGCTTCAAAATACATAAAAGCAAAAAATATTTTTAATTTAAAGAAGCAAATATAGAATTTCAGGGGAGAATTTAACACACCTCTCTCAATAGAGAGAATAAACAAACAAAAAATTGGTAACAATATAAGAAATACAAACAACATACTTGACAAACTGGATCCAAATGACATATAAAGAACATTGGGGGCTTCCCTGGTGGCGCAGTGGTTGAGAGTCCGCCTGCCGATGCAGGGGACACGGGTTCGCGCCAGTCCGGGAAGATCCCACATGCCGTGGAGCAGCTGGGCCCGTGAGCCATGGCCGCTGAGCCTGCGCATCCGGAGCCTGTGCTCCGCAACGGGAGAGGCCACAACAGTGAGAGGGCCGCGTACCGCAAAAAAAAAAGAACACTGGACTCAACAAAAATAGAATACATACTCTTTTCCAGTGCACGTGGAACAGTTACCAAAATTGACAGTAAGCTGACTCATAAACAGACTCAACAAATTTCAGAGGATTCATATCATTCATATTTTGTTTTCTGACCACAGTGGAATTAAGGTATAAAGCAACAACAAAAAGTTAAACTAGAAAATCCTCTATTCCTTTGAAATTAAGCAATATACTTCTAATGATCAAAGGGAAAATTATAAATGAAACTTGAAAATATTTGAGCTTAATCAAAATTTGACATAGCAAAACTTGTAGGATGAACTTTCATTTCCTGGAAGATGGAGTAGACCTACTTATTCCTATACCTCCTACTAAGTACAGTTAAAAGCTGTGGACACTATATATAAAACAAAGATAAGGCTCAGATTCTTGCCTGTTTGCCTTTTTAAATTTACTTTTCAATCAAAACTTCACACTTTATACAAAAATTCACTCAAAATAGCTCATAGACTTAAGATGTAAAACTGAAAAATTTGGGGGGAAAATAATTGGAGATATTTTTTGGAATTTAGAGCTAGTCAAACAGTTTTTGATACCACAAACATGGTCCATAAAAGGAAAAATGGAAAAATTCAACTTTGTCAATATTAAGAACTTTTGCTGTGCCCAAGAGGATGAAAGACATATTACAGACTGGGTGAAAACAATTGTAAACCATATATCCAACAAATTACTACTCTGTAGAAATTATATAGAACTGTCAAAGCTCAAAAGTTAAGAAAAAAAAGAAGAAAAAAGAAGAGAAAAGAAAACAACTATACAGTTAGAAATTGGGCAAAAGATATAAACAGTCCTTTCGTTTAAGACACAATACAGATGTCGGATAGGTACATGAAAAGATATTTATCATTATTAAAGTTTTACTTTCCTATTGCTGTTCTAACAAGTTACCACAAACTCAGTGACTTAAAACAACACAAAGTGTGATCTTATACTGCTGGAAGTCAGAAGTTTGAAATGGGTCTCACTGGGCCCAAATGAAAGTGTCAGCAGCACTCCCCACTTTCTGCAGGGTATAGGGGAGAATGGGTCCTTCACTCTCTCCTCCTCCCCATTCTAGAGCTGCATTCCTTGCATTCCTTGGCTTGTGGCCCTTTCCTTCATCTCAAAGCCAGCAGCATAGGCATTTTGGCTTCAGTCTTCACCTTTCTTCTGATTCTAATTCTTCCTTGTTCATAAGGACCCTTGTAATTATATGGAGTTCAGCTGTATAATCTCCTCCTCCTGTGATTCTTAATCACTTCCGCAAAGTTACTTTTGCCACATGTCATTAGGATTTACAGCTTCAGAGAATGCGACATAAATATTTTTAGGTGTCCATTATTCAGCCTACTACAGTTAATTACTAGGTTAATTAAAAAAATTAAAACCATAATGAGATTTCACAACATACCTTCCAGAATGGTTAAAATCAAACATAGCCATAGTGGAAAGTCAAATACTGGAAAGTATGCAGAAAAATTGGATCAATCAGACATTGCTGGTAAAATGTAAAATGATACTCTGAAAAAAATTTGGCAGTTTCTTTTAAAAAAAGTAAACATACAGCCCAGCATTTGTACTCCTGTGAGTTCATCATAGAGAAACCTAAATGAACCATGACAACCTAAATAAACTTACATTTACACAAAAACCTATACACAAATATTTGTAGCAGCTTTGTTCATAATAGCCCCAAATGGGAAACAACCCAGATGTCCTTCATTGGGTGAATGGTTAAACAAACTGTGGTACATACTTACCATGTAATATAACTCAGCACTAAAAAGAAATTAATTATTTATACACATAAAAAATGTCCAGGAAATTATGCTGAGTGGAAAAAACACCAATCACAGAAGGTTACATACTTTATTGGTTCCATTTATATAACTTTTTTTTTTTTTTTCCATTTTTGGCTGCTTTGGGTCTCCGTTGCTGTGCACGGGCTTTCTCCAGTTTCAGCGAGCGGGGGCCACTCCCTGTTGCAGTGCGCAGGCCTTTATTGTGGTGGCCTCGCTTATTGCAGAGCACAGGCTCTAAGTGCGCGGGCCTCAGCAGTTGTGGCACACAGGCTCAGCAGCTGTGGCTTGCGGGCTCCAGAGCGCAGGCTCAGCAGTTGTGGCACGTGAGCCCAGTTGCTCCGTGGCATGTGGGATCTTCTTGGACCAGAGCTCGAACCCGTGTCCCCTGCATTGGCAGGCGGACCCCTAACCACTGCACCACCAGGGAAGTCCCTATGTAACATTCTTTAAATGACAAAATTATATAGATGGAGAACATATTAGTGGTTGTCAGAGTTCAGGGATGGGGAGGGGTAGGAGGTGGATGAGTGTTGCCATAAAAGTGCAACATTAAGGATCTTTGGGTTATAGAGCTATTCTGTGTTTTAACTTAATATCATTATTATGGAAGTGATATTGTACTGTATTGTCTAGAGTTTTGCAAGATGTTACCATTGGGGGAAAACTGGGTAAAACTATATGACATTTCTCTATTATTTTTTTTAAATTGAAGTATAATTGATATACAAGTTATAGGTGTACAATTCTTAGTGATTCACAATTTTTAAAGGTTGATTCCATTTATAGTTATTATAAATATTGGCTATATTCTCAGTGTTGTACAGTATACCCCTGTTGCTTATTTTATACCTAATAATTTGTACCTCTTACTCTCCTACCCCTATATAACCTCTTCCTCATCCTCTCTCCCCACTGGTAACCACTAGTTTGTTCTTTATATCTGTGAGTCTGCTTCTTTTAGGTTATATTCACTAGCTTGTTGTATATCTGATTCCATATAAGTGAGATCATACAGTATTTGTCTTTCTCTGTCTGACTTACTTCACTTAGCATAATGCCTTCAAGTCCATTCATATTGCTGCAAATGGCAAAATTTCCTTCTTTTCATGGAAATACAATGGAATACTACTCATGGCTGAGTAGTATTCCATTGTATAAATGTATATGTGTGTATATATATATACACATATTATTTTATGCCACATCTTCTTTAGCAATTCATCTATTGATGGACATTTAGGTTGCTTCCATATCTTGGCAGCTGTAAATAATGCATGATATGAACATTGGGGTGCATGTATGTTTTCAAATTAGTGTTTTTGTTTTTTATAGATATGTACCCAGGAATGGAATTGCTGGGTCATATGGTAGTTGTGTTTTTAGTTTTTGAGAAGCCTTCATACTGTTTTCCATAGTGGGTGCAACAATTTACATTCCCACCAACAGTGTACTAGGGTTCCCCTTTTTTCCACGTCTTGCTAACATTTGTTGTGTCTTTTTGATGATAACCATTCTGACAGGTGTGAGGTGATATTTCAGTGTGGTTTTGATTTGCATTTCCCTGATGATTAGTCATGTTGAGCATCTTTTCATGGGCCTGTTGGCCATCTGCCTTTTCTCTTTGTAAAAATGTCTGTTCGCTACTTCTGCCCACTTTTTAATCAAGTTATTTGTTTTTTCAATGTTGAGTTGTATGAACTGTTTATATGTTGGATATTAATCCCGTATCAGTCATATCATTTGGAAATATTTTCTCCCATTAAGTAGGTTGTCTTTTCATTTTGTCAATGGTTTCCTTTGCTGTGCAAAAGCTTTTAAGTTTAGTTAGGTCCTATTTGTTTATTTGGGGTTTTATTTCCTTTGCCTGAGGAGAAGGATCCAAAAAATATTGCTGGAATTTGTGTCAGAGAGGGTTCTGCCTATGTTTTCTGCTAGGAGTTTTAGGCTTCCAGTGTTACATTTAGGTCTTTAATCAATTTTGCGTTTATTTTTGTATATGGTGTTGGAGAATGTTCTAATTTCATTCTTTCATATGTAGCTGTCCAGTTTCCCCAGCACCACTTATTGACAAGACTCTCTTTTCTCCATTGTATAGTCTTGCTGCCTCTGCTGTAAGTGTATGGGTTTATTTCTGGGCTTTCTATCCTCTTCCATTGATATATGTGTTTGTTTTTGTGCCAGTACCATACTGCTTTCATTACTGTAACTTTGTAGTATAGTCTGAAGTCAGGAAGCATAATTCCTCCACCTTCCTTTTGTCTCAAGATTGTTTTGGCTATTTGGGGTCTTTTGTGTTTCCTTTCATATTTTAAAATTTAGGTCTATGAAAAATGCCAGTGGTATTTTGATAAGGATTGCATTGAATCTGTAGATTGTCTTGAGTAGTATGGCCATTTTAAAAATATTGATTCTTCTAGTCCAAGAACACAGTATATTTATATATCTCTTTGTGTCATCTTCAGTTTCTTTCATCAGTGTCTTACACTTTATGGAATACAAGTCTTTTGCCTCCTTAGGTGGGTTTATTCCTAGATGTTTTATTCTTTTTGATACGATGGTAAATGGGATTGTTTCCTTAATTTCTCAGTCCGATATTTCATTGTTAGTGTATAGGAATGCAACAGATTTCTGTATATTAATCTTGTATCCTGCAACTTTACTGAATTCGTTGGTGAGCTCTAGTAGTTTTCTGGTGGTGTCCTTAGGATTTTCTATGTATAGTAGGCAGTTTTACCTCTTTCCTTCCAATTTAGATAATTTTTTTTGTCTCTGATTGCTGTGGCTAGGACTTCCAAAACTGTGTTGAATAAATTTTGTGAGAGTGGGCATCCTTGTCTTGTTGCTGATCTTAAAGGAAATGCTTTTAGCTTTTCACTCTTTTTTTTTTTTTTTTTTTTTTGCGTTACGCGGGCGTCTCACTGTTGTGGCCTCTCCCATTGCGGAGCACGGGCTCCGGATGCGCAGGCTCAGAGGCCATGGCTCACGGGCCCAGCCGCTCAGCGGCATGTGGGATCCCCCCGGACCGGGGCACGAACCCGTGTCCCCTGCATCGGCAGGCGGACTCCCAACCACTGCGCCACCAGGGAAGCCCTAGCTTTTCACTCTTGAGTATGATGTTAGCTGTGGGTTTGTCATATATGGCTTCTTTTATGTTGAGGTATGTTCCCTCTACACCTGCTTTTTGGAGAGTTTTTATCATAAATGAGTGTTGAATTTTGTCAAAAGATTTTTCTGCACTTACTGGGATGATCATATGGTTTTTATTTTTCAATTTGTTAACAGAGTGTATCTCATTGATTGACTTGCAGGTATTGAAAAATCCTTGCATCCCTGAGATAAATCCCACTTGATCATGAGGCATGATCCTTTTACTGTATTGTTGGATTCAGTTTGCTAGTATTCTTTGAGGATTTTTGAATCTATGTTCATTAGTGACATTGGCCTGTAATTTTGGGGTTTTTTTGATATCTTTGTTTGGTTTTGGTATCATGGTGAGGCTGGCCTCATAAAATGAGTTCTGAAGTGTTCATTCTTCTACAGTTTTTTCGAGTAGTTTGAGAAGGATAGGTGTTAATTCTTCTCTAAATGTTTGATTGAATTCAACTACTAAGCCATCTGGTTCTGATCTTTTGTTTGTTAGGAGTTTTAAAAGTATCAATTCAATATTATTACTAGTAATTCGTCTGATCATATTTTCTATTTCATCCTGGCTCAGTCTTGGGAGAGTGTACCTTTCTAAAAATTTATGCATTTCTTCTAGGTTGTCCATTTTATTGGCATATAGTTGTTTGTAGTAGTCTCTTACAGTACTTTGTATATCTGTAGCATTGGTTGTAACTTCTCTTTCCTTTCTGATTTTATTGATTTGCGCCCTCTCTCTTTTTTTCTTGATGAGCCTAGCTAAAGGTTTTTCAATTTTGTTTATCTTTTCAATGAACCATCTTTAAGTTTCATTGATCTTTCCTATTGTTTTCTTAGTCTCTGTTTCATTTATTTCTGTGATCTTTATGATTTCTTTCCTTCTACTAACTTTGAGTTTGTTTGTTCTTCATTCTCTAGTTGCTTTAGGTATAAGGTTAGGTTGTTTATTTGAGATTTCTCTTGTTTCCTGAGGTAAGCTCCTATCACTATAAACTTTCCTCTTAGAACTGCTTTTGCTGCGTCCCATAGATTTTGGATGGTTCTCTTTTCATTTTCACTTGTTTATGGGTATTTTTTTATTTCTTCTGACTTCTTTAGTCATAAATTGGTTGTTTAGTAGTATGTTGTTTAGCCTGCATGTGTCTGTGTTTTTTGCAGGTTTTTTTCCTGTAATTGATTTCTAGTCTCATAGCACTGTGGTTGGAAAAGATGCTTGATATGACTTCAATTTTCTTAAATTTACTTACGCTTGTTTTGTGGCCTAGTATGTGATCTATTCTGGAGAATGTTCCATAAGCACTTGAAAAGAATGTGTATTCTGCTGCTTTCAGGTAGAATGCTTTATATATATCAATTAAGTCCATCTGGTCTAATGTGTCATTTAAGACCTGTGTTTCCTTATTGATTTTCTGTCTGGATGATCTATACTATTATTAGTATTACTGTTAAAGTCACCTACTACTATTAGTGTTACTGTTGATTTCTCCTTTTATGTCCATTAATATTTGCCTTATATGTTTAGGTGCTTCTATGTTGAGTACATACATATGTACAATTGTTATATCTTCTTGGATTGGTCTCTTGGTCATTATATAGTGTCCTTCTTTGTCTCTTGTAACAGTCTTTATTTTAAAGTCTTTTTGTCTGATATAAGTATTGCTACTCTGGCTTTCTTTTGATTTTCATTTGCATGAAGTACCTTTTTGATCCCTTCACTTTCAGTCTGTGTGTGTCTCTAGGTCTTAAGTAAGTCTCTTGTATGCAGCATAATTTAAGGGTCTTGTTTTTGTATCCATTCAGCCACACTGTATCTTTTAGTTGGAGCATTTAGTCCGTTTACACTTAACATAGTTATTCATATGTATATTCTTACTGCCATTTTGGTAATTGTTTTCTATATGTTTTTCCAGGTCTTTTTTCCCCCCTTTCTTCTTTTGTTCTCTTCTCTTGTGATCTGCTGATTATCTTTAGTGTTATGTTTGAATTCCTTTTTCTTTTCTGTGTGTATGTCTATTATAGATTTTTGGTTTTTTGGTTACCATGAGGTTTTTGTATAGCAGTCCATATTTATACATGATTGTTTAAGGTTGCTGATCTTCTAATTTCAAATGCATTTTTAAAACCCTGCATTTGTCCTCTTCTCCCCTCACAATTACTGTTTTGATATCATATTTTACATCTAATTATTTTGTCTATCCCTTAACTGCTTATGGTGGATACAGATGATTTGATTACTTTTGTCTTTTAATCTCCCTACTAGGTTTGTGTGTGGACGATTTTCTACCATTACTATATGTTTGCCTTTCCTGGTGAGCTTTTCCATTAAGTAATTTTCTTGTCTCTAGTTGTGGCCTTTCCTTTTTTACCTGAGAAGGTCCTTTAACATTTGCTATAAAGCTGGTTTGGGGCTGTTGAACTCTTTTAGCTTTTGCTTATCTGTAAAGGTTTTGATCCCTCCAGCAAATCTGATCCAGAGCCTTGCTGGGTATAGTATTCTTGGTTGTAGGTTTTTCCCTTTCCTCACTTTTACTATCATGACACTCTCTTTTGGCCTGCAGAGTTTCTGCTGAAAAATCATTGACAGCCTTATGGGCATTCTGTTTTATGTCATTTGTTGATTTTTCCCTTGCTGCTTTCTTTATATTTAACTTTTGTTATTTTAATTGCAATGAGTTTTGGTGTGTTCCTCTTTGGGTTCTTCCTATATGGGACTCACTGCACTTCCTGGACTTAGGTGACTATTTTCTTTCCCAGGTTAGAGAAGGTTTCACCTATTGTTTGTTAAAATAATGTTCTCAGGACTTTTATCTCTCTCTGCTCCTTCTCACCCCTATAATGCAAATATTAGTGTGCTTGATATTATCCCAGAGGTCTCTTAAACTGTCCTTATTTCTTTTCTTTTTTTTCTGTTCAGCGGTAATGATTTCCAGTACTCTTTCTTCCAGCTCACCGGTCCATTCTTTTGAATCATTTAGTCTACTATTGATTCCTTCTAATGTATTTTTTGTTTCCATTATTGTATTCCTCATCTCTGTGTGATTGTTCTTTATATTTTCTAACTCTTTCTTACGAACTTCTAACTTTTTGCTTTTTGCATCCATTCCTCTCCCGAGTATTTTGATCATCTTTACGCTCATTACTCCAACCTTTTCTCAGGTAGATGCTTATCTCCACTTCAGTTATTTCTTCTTCTGGGATTCTATCTTGTTCTTTATCTGGGACATCTTATTTTGCTGCCTCACTTTGCCTAAGTTGCTATTTTTATGTATATGGTAGGTTAGTTACATTTCTTGACCTTGGAGAGTGGCCTTCTGTAGGAGACGTGCAATGTGTACCAGGAGTGCAGCCCCTCTCGTCACACAAGCTATATATTCTAGGGCTGCGTGTGTCCTTCTTTTTTGTTGGGCTCATTATGTGGGTGGTCTGGTAGCGTGGTTGGCCCCTAGCCTGGTTAGTTGCCAGGTGCTGCCTTGTGTGGATGCTGCTGGTTAGCAGGGCATGGTCACAAGGCGGCTGGCTGCAGAGCCATAGGGAGCCCTGGGGTTAGTGTTGGCTCACTGGTGGGCAGTGTCAGGGTCCAGAAGATTCCAGCCTGTTACTGGAGCCTTCAACTGGTGGTTGAAGCCAAGTCCTGGGGTTAGTGCCAGATTAGTGGCAGGAATAGCTGGGTGCAGGAGGGGCCAAGGGATCCGAGAGCTGCTGTCAGAGTGCTGTTTGGGGGGCCGGATACTGACACAGTGGATATGGGCTCTGGGGTGTACCGAAGCTTGCATTGGCCTGCTAGTGGGCAGAGCTGGTCCTAGGGTAGGGTCTGCCCTGATGTGGGCAGGCTAGATATACATGCTGCAGGACTATGGTTTTCTTGCATCTGTTGTCTCATCTCTGGTATGTGAGGCTAGCGTATGCTTCCTGGAGTGCAGAGTTGGTGCCTGCCCACTGGTGGGTAGAGTTGGGTCTTAGACCTCTGGTGGGCAGTGCTATGTCTAGAGGCATGTCTAGAGGTGGTTGTGCACTCAGGAATTCTTTAGGCAGCCCATCTGCTGATGGGTGGGCTGTGTCCTTGCCCAATTAGTTGTTTGGCCTGAGGTGTCCCAGCACTGGTGCCTGCAGGCTGTTGGGTGGGGTCAGGTCTTGGCACTGATGAGCTTGAGGGAGGAGGATCCCAAGATGGTGGCCACCAACTGCAGCATCCATGCAGTAGATAGCTCCCACTTATGTCTGCTGCCAGTTTCTATGTCTCCAGGGTGAGCCACAGCCACCCACACCTCTCCAGGAGTCTCCCCAAGACTACCAAGGTTGTCTGGCCCTGGCTTCTATCAGCTTACTCCTTTTTCCCTTGCTCCTGGTGCATGTGAGACTTTGTGTGCACCCTTTAAGAGTGAAGTCTCTATTTCCCTCAGTCCTGTGGGGTCCCCAAAGTTAAGTCTCACTGTCCTTCAAAGTCAGATGCTCTGGGGGTTCCTTTTCCTGGTTCAGGAATCTCTGGGCTGAGGAGCCCAACGTGAGCCTCAGAACTCTCACTCCTGTGGGAGAACCTCTGCAATATAATTATTCTCCAGTTTGTGAGTTGCCCACTTGGGGTATGGGACTTGATTATATCACGAGTGCACTTTCCTCCTACCTGTTTTGTGGTCATTCCTTCTTTATGTCTTTATTTATGGAAGACCTTTTCTGGTAGGTTCTGATTTTTTCCATTAATGGTTGTTCTGCAGATAGTTGTGATTTTGTTGTGCTCATGAGAGGAGGTGAGGTCAGAGTCTACCCCACCATCTTGGCCAATCTCCTCAAAGGAAACTTCTATTATTTTTTATGACATATGAAGCAACAATCAGTAATTGTATCAACATAAAAATTTTAATTAATATTTATTTGAACTTGTAGGATGTAGCTAAAGCAGTGCTTAGAGGGAAGTTTATAGACCTACTACATGTATTTGAAAAAGAGAAAAGATAGAAAAAGGTAGAGAAAGCTGAGGAAATTAAATCCAGAGAAAGAAAGAGGAAAGAAGTGAGGTAAAAATCATTGAAATAAAAAAATAAATATAAATATGGGAAAAACAAGGGTAATAAGTTGGTTGATTTAAAAATCACTAATATCCATAAATCTCTACCAGGGTAGATTAAAGAAAAAGAACAGAGAAAAAGCAAATTATAAGGATCAGATGAAAAATTTGACATTGCTGCAGATGTTACATACATTAAAAATGATTATGAGGATATTATAAACAACCTTACACTAATATCTTTGACAATTTAGGTGAAATAGATAAAATACCTTGAAAAGCAAAACTTAATAAAACTGACACAAGAAGCAGTAGAAATCTGAGTAGTCTTTCATCTTTTAAAACACTGAATTTAATATTAAAAACCATTTCACATATCAAGCATGTTTTCAAACCACAAAATTATGAGATTAGAAATCAAATAGTAAAAAAAATTGCATAAATACAAACCAATGGAGGCTGAACAATGTGCTACTAAACAACCAATGAGTCACTGAAGAAATCGAAGAGGCAATCAGAAAATACCTGTAGACACAGTGAAATCAGAAACACCATGATCCAAAATCTGTGCAGTGCAGCAAAAGCAGTTCTGAGAGGGAGGTTTAATGTGATACAAACCTATATCAGGAAACAGAAAATCTCAAACAACCTAAACTACCATCTAAAGAAACTAGAAAAAGGAGAACAAACAAAAGCCCAAAGTAGTAAAAGGAAAGAAAGAATAAAGATCACAGCAGAAATACATGACATAGAGATGAAAAAAAAAAAGAAAAAAAATCAAAGAAATTAAGAGCTGACTCTTTGAAAAGAAACAAAATTGATAAATCTTTAGCCAGAAAAGTCAAGAAAAAAAAGAGAGGATCCAAATAAATAAAATCAGAAACGAAAGAGGAGAAGTTACAGCCGATACCACAGAAACACAAAGGATCATAAGAGATTACTATGAACAGTTATACACCAAAATGGACAACCTAGAAGAAACTGATAAATAGCTAGAAATGTACAGTCTCCCCACACTGAATCAGGAAGAAGTAGAAAGTATGAACAGACTGTATCACAGTAATGAAATTGAATCATTAATAATAATAAAAATAACTTTCAGCAAATGGAAGTCCAGTGTAAGAACAGTTTAACACCTACTGTTCTCAAATTCTTCCAAAAAGTGGAAGTGAGAACACTTCTAAATTCATTTTTTGAGGCCATCATCATTCTCATTTTAAAACCAAAGACATCACAATAAAAGAAAATTATAGGCCAACATCATAGATGCAGAAATTCTCAACAAAATATTAGCAGGCCTAATTCAACAATACATTCAAAGAGTCATGCACCATGGTCAAGTGAGATTTATCACAGGGATTCTAGGATGGTGCAATATCAGCAAATCAGTCAGTAAAATACACCATATTAACAAATTGAAGATTAGAAATCATATGATTATCTCAATAATGCAGAAAAATCTTTTGAAGTAATTTAACATTCATTCATGTTAATTCTTAACAAAATGTGTATAGAGGGAACTTACCTCTACATGGTAAAGGCCATATATGAAAACCCTACAGCCAATATTGTACTCAGTTTGAAAAACTGAAAGCATTTCCTCTAAGATCAGTAGCAAGACAAGGATGCTCAGGCTCACCACGTTTATTCAGCATAGTATTGGGAATTCTAGCCACAGCAATCAGACAAGAAAAAGAAACCAAACTGGAAAGGAAGAAGTAAAACTTACACTGTTTGCAGATGAGATGTTACCTTATATAAAAAATTGTAACACCTAGGAATAAATCTAAGGAGGTAAAAGACCTTATAGAAAACTATAAGACAGTGATGAAATAAATTGAAGACAGCACAAACAGATGGAAAGATATCCTGTGTTCATGGATTGGAAGAATTAATATTGGTAAAAATGACCATATTATTCAATGCAATCCACAGATTCAGTGCAATCCCTATCAAAATAGCAATGGCATTTTTCACAGAACTAGAACAAATAACTCTAAAATTTGTATAGAAACACAAAAGACCCCAAATAGCCAAAATAATCTTGAGAAAGAACAGAGCTGGAGGTATCACATGCCCTGATTTCAAACTATATTACAAAGCTACAGTCATCAAAACAGTATGGTACCGGCACAAAACAGACACATAGGTCAATGTAACACAATAAAAAGTCCAAACACTAATCCACCTTATATAGTGAATGATAGAAAGCAAGATTACTGGGCAGCTTCATGCAAAAGAATCAGACTGGATGACTTTTCACCATGCACAAAAGTTCAAAATGGATTAATGACTTAAATGTAAGACCTGAAACCATAAAATTTCTAGAATAAAACAGTCAGTACTGTCTTTGACATCATTCTTAGCAGTATGTTTTTGGATCTGCCTCCTTATGCAAGGGAGACAAAAGGAAAAAGGATACTACATCAAACTAAAAAGCTTTTGCACAACAAAGGAAACCATCCACAAAATGAAAAAGCTGCCTCCTGAGTGGGAGAAGATATTTGCAAATTATATATCTGATAAGGGGTTAATATATGAAGAACTCGTACAATTCAACATCAGAAAAACAACCTGATTAAAAATGGGTAGAGAAGCTGAATAGACGTTTTTCAAAGAAGACATGTAGATGGCCAACAGATACGTGAAGAGATACTCAACATCCCTAATCACCAGGAAAATGCAAATCAAAACCATGAGATATCACCTCATACCTGTCAGAGTGGCTTTTATCAAAAATACTAGAAATAACAGTTGTTGGCTAGGATGTGGAAAAAAGGGAACCCTTGTACACTGTTGGTGGGAATGCAAATTCGTGCATCCACTACAGAAAATGTATGGAGGTTTCTCTAGAAATGGAAAATATAATTACCATGCAATCCAGCAATTCCACATCTGGGTATTTCCAAAGAAAGCAAAAACATTAATTCTAAAAGATGCGGCGAGCCGTTTCTGACCGGCAGAATAACGAGCCGCCACACGCAAGATTCTTCTCGTATCACACCTTATTGGAGCACAGCTTGGTTGAAGAAAGATGGAAGGAAGACCCCGCAATCCTATAGCAGTCTGCTTATATAGGGATTAAGAACATGTGTCGCTCTATGATTGGCTTTCGCCGATGGTGCGATTTGTGAGCCAGCATCGGATAGGTCGCTACTTTAAAACCTCATTAGTATACTTAGCGCAAGCGCAGTGGCCACAGGAAGGATGACTCAGCTTATTTCAGCTTCCTGCCGCGTAGCAGTTAGCTGACCGCGCCCTACATCTCCCCCTTTTTTATTTATTAGAACACCAAGCAGAACATAGCCCGTACGAGGGCAGTTTTCTGTTGGCATATCTGAGGCACCCTCCTGCGTGCAATGCCAACAAGGGCCGCAGGGTGCAAGGGCTGCCTCAGAATAATGGCTGATTCCCTATAGAGGTGCGATGGCGACAAGGCCTCTCTGTGCAAGGGCAATCAGGACTCCCTATAGAGGTGCAATGGCAACAAGGCCTCTCTGTGCAAGGGCAATCAGGACAATGGATGACTCCCTATAGAGGTGCAATGGCAACAAGGCCTCTCTGTGCAAGGGCAATCAGGACAATGAATGACTCCCTATAGAGGTGCAATGGCAACAAGGCCTCTCTGTGCAAGGGCAATCATTTCGAATTATTCAGGGCGGAGAGCCAGGCTGCGGGAGAATCTCCTTCCTTAATAGCCAGAAGTGCCTGAGTGAGCAGGACCCTATCTCGATGTGCCCTGATGCGCACACGACAGACCAACCAGAGACACAGCATAATCCCAAATACACAGCAGACTCCAAAGATTCCTACCCCCACCCACTCCCCAAAGGAGGAAAAGGCAGAAGAGAGCCAAGAGGCAAAATCTCCAAAGGCAACGGGCTCCAGCCCGGCAGCACTCAGTTGCACAATTTGAATAATCCTTTGTGGAATTCCAACTAATACAAAGACTTCGATTAAGAATCATCAGGAACATCCAGCTCAGCATCTTCTCCGAAGTTTTCTTCAACAATTCTCGTCAGTCTTGATGGCACCCAGATCGGATCTTGATCCTGTGGGGAGACACAAAGAGATCCCCTGGATCGAGTAATAACACGATCCGGGCCCTTCCATTGATTGGACAACACATCTTTCCACATCACTTTGCCATAATTTTTATGGTTTGTTGCCACATGGCGTTCAGCAGAGGTTTCTTTATCATCATTTAAATGTAAAAAATTTATGGTAAATAAGGCAAGTGAAAGTCTCTGTCTAGGGGTACAGTTCTCTGCGATTCCCCCTTTTTGTTTTATTAAGAGTTCTTTAAGTGTGCGATTTGTGCGTTCTATAATTCCTTGTCCTTGTGGATTATAGGACAAGCCTGTAATATGAATCACCTGCATTTTTTGACAAAAAAGAGCAAAGCTTTTGGAATGCCTCTGGGGTTAACCCCAGTCTTTTGGGTAGGCAAAAATTGGGCGCAAGCAGAACAACTCTTCACAATATTCCTAGCCAAAGCTCTGGTAATGTTAAATTTTTTTCTTAAGACTGTAGATGACACATGATATAGCTTATGAAACTCTTGAGCCTGTGTCGTAGAGTCCAGCGCTGCCAGAGCGCGTGTGGAAATTAAATTAAAAGGACACATCCAAACAGGTTGAGAATCATCACAGCGTTCTAATTGTGCATTTGTAATAGCTTGTTCTACCTTTTGAAGTGCCTGATGGGCTTCTGGGGTCAATTGGCGTGGGGAATTAAGATCAGGCTCCTAAAAAATTTACAACATCTCCCTTCTGTATTCCCTCGGGAGCAAGAAACAATCCCCCATTCCCTAAATATTTAATCAAAACGCCTAAGGCCTGTTCAAGCAACTCCATACAAGGGGCTTTATCTCGACTATTCAAAGGAATAGAAAAGACGCCATTTCCCTAATTTTTTCTTAATTATTCCAGGGTGACTAGGAGGGTTCTAAATGCCCTAATTGTAACTGCTCATCCACTAGTTTGGATGCCGCCTCCAGCTTTTCCTTTGACAAAGGCCACTGAGGTACCCACACAGGTGTTGTGGTCCTCCATGTAATCATAAACTCAGTGACCCTTGAGAAAAACCCAAGCCTCGGCGGTTTAAATTTCCGCGGGCTTCTATAGGGGCGGTCATGCCTTATAACTTACGTCTTATCCCTCTATTAGATATCAGGTTGAAACAAATATAATTCCTTAAACTCATCTAGGATTGGATATAATCCTGGCACCGTTTCTTGCTTTTCCTTTTGTTTTCTTTTTTCTCTTTTCATAATTTCAGGCCTGTCTACCGTAGTCCCTGTTTGTTCATTCTCTGATACGCTATCTTGACTGGACTACTCACCGACGGTTCACTCCGTGTGTCGAGTTCTGAATCGGTCCTCCATGCAGGGCGCGAAGTTCCCGGGTTTCGGCACCACTTGCGGCGAGCCGTTTCTGACCGGCAGAATAACGAGCCGCCACACGCAAGATTCTTCTCGTATCACACCTTATTGGAGCACAGCTTGGTTGAAGAAAGATGGAAGGAAGACCCCGCAATCCTATAGCAGTCTGCTTATATAGGGATTAAGAACATGTGTCGCTCTATGATTGGCTTTCGCCGATGGTGCGATTTGTGAGCCAGCATCGGATAGGTCGCTACTTTAAAACCTCATTAGTATACTTAGCGCAAGCGCAGTGGCCACAGGAAGGATGACTCAGCTTATTTCAGCTTCCTGCCGCGTAGCAGTTAGCTGACCGCGCCCTACAAAAAGATATATGCATCCCTTTGTTATTGCAGCGTATTATTTATAATAGCCAAGATATGGAAGCAACCTAAGTGCCCATCAATAGATGAATGGATAAAGAAGATGTGGTACACATGTACAATGGAATATTACTCAGCCATAAAAAGATTGAAATCTCTCCATTTATGATGATATGGATGGACCTAGAAGGTATTATTCTAAGTGAAATAAGTCAGACAGAGAAGGACAAATACTGTATGATTTCCCTTATATGTGGAATCTTAAAAGACAAAACAGATAAACAAAAATAACAAACAGAAACAGAGTCATAGATACAGGGAACAAACAGGTGGTTGCCAGAAGGGAGGCATGGTGGGGTATGTTTGAAATAGGTTTGGGAAATTAAGTTACAGACTTCCAGTTACAAAATAAATGAGTCACAGGATGAAATGTACAGTGTGGGGAATATAGTCGACAGTAATGTAATATCTTTGTAAGTTGACAGATGGTAACTAGACTTATTGTATAGGCAGGGCCTACTGACATCAGTGTTAATCTTAATTAGCTGGATCTTATAAGCTGTACCTTTTGACCACCTTCATCCATTTCTCCCTCCCCTTAGACCCCACCTCTGGTAACCACAAATCTGATCTGTTGGTTTTTTAAAAATATCTATTTATTTGGTTGCATTGGGTCTTAGTTGCAGCATGTGGGATCTTTCATTGTGGCACACGGGCTTCTGTCTTGTTGTGGCATGGGGCTCTAGAGCACGTGGACTTAGTTGCCTCACTGTATATGGGATCTTAGTTCCCTGACCTGGGATTGAACCTGCATCCCCTGCATTGGAAGGCAGATTCTTAACCACTGGACCACCAAGGAAGTCCCTGATCTGTTTTACTTCGTCTCACAATGAGCATTCCTACATGGAGTGATGTGAGCAATAGTGTGTGAGATATAGTTGTTGGAGTAGCTCTCAGCTTAGGCCGGTTACTCATTTTCACAAGATGAGTAGAGAAATGCCATTTGAAAAATGACAGGAAAGCTACCTCTAATTTCTCCATTCCATTCCCTGCCTCCACTTCCTATTTCTGTTCCTTCTTGCTCATGTTATCCAACCCACCATCCTCCCCTGTCTCCTCAATCTTTTAGCCCTCAGTCTACTTCTCAGCACTGTCCACCTCTTTCAGCTTTATGCTGTACTTGTTTCCCTCTTCTGACGAGTGTCATCCCTTTCTGCCACCCTTCCTTAAGGATTTTTGTTCCCAGCTCTTCCCCTATTCCTTCCAGACTGTCCACTTGCTGCCCTATTCATCTTGCTCCCCTTTCTTTTTACTCCTTTATCTTTGCCCCTACTCCTCCTCCTAACTTCTTCCTAGTCCCTTGTACTCTGGTCCTAATCAGAACTCCAGCCACCCCCAATCAGATCTGGAGATTCACAGGTAACATATTTGAGAGATGATTTATCTACTAGTAGGATAGATCTGGTGCAGTTCAGAATTGCCAGGATGGTGGATTCCCAGAAGTGTGACCTGGTGAACATAGGGAATTCAAGATGATGTCCAAACAACATTTAGATTGAACGGTAAGCTTGTTTATTTACAGGACCTCTTTTCTATGATGGTGTTTTCAGCTATGACCAGATCCTGGTTATCTTGCTACTTACTATCTGTATTTTGCCTTCTGATTATCTTACTACTGTCTTTATTTTTTCTTCATCCTCATCAGTCCTCTTCAGATGCCAGAGACACCTTTAACAAGTTCCTTTTTCTAGAGAGTCTGTTTGTTCCTATCCTCTCCTGCCTGATCAGCCAGCCTGCATAATTCTCTACATTTGTAATTGGCTTCTTTATGAAACTTCATCTGTTACCACAAAGCAAACGCAAGACCAGTGACAGAGAAGGTAGAGGAGAGTGAAGAGTGGAAAGCATCTAATCTGATCTCTAGGAGGATAAGTCTATTGATCTACCCTGGGTTAGAGTGAGTGCAAGAATGGGTGACTCCTGAGAACTCACACACAAGGGCCCAAGGCCCATATTGTAGACAGATGAGGACTCAAGGGTTTTTGGTCTGGTTCCTCTAAGACTCCATCTTTTCCTGCATCCTATGATTTTAGAACCTTGCCAGGGACTTTCTGCCCTTGTTCTGCCTTGTCAGGGACATTCTCCTGCAAAAATGGGGGAAGGGGGGGCTCCATTGTGTTCTCATCAAAGCTCTGAAGGTTGAGCCTCTCAGTCAGTTGCTTATACCCCAGAATGTGGAAAGTAGCAGAGTCTAGAAGGCAAGGACCTGTCCAGATCCTACCTAGAGGATAGCATCAGATGAACAGATAATTTATTTTTTTAGAAAGTGCTCTTCTCAAACTGATATGTAAATTCAGTGCAATCTCAGTCAAAATCCTGACAGATATTTTTGAGGAACTTCACAGGTAATTTATATGGAATGGCAAAGGACCAGGAATAGCTAAGACTGTCTTAAAAACTGTTAGGAACAATTTCCCTACCAGATATCAGGACTTATTACAAAAATTACAGTAATTAAGATTGTGTAGATGAATAAACAGGTGACATGGAATAGAGTCCAGAAACAGATTCACACATATGTGGACACTTGATATAAGACAAAAGGATCATAGCAGAACAGGGGGATAGGACTATCTTTTCAATAAATTGGTTCTGGGTCAACTGGATACTCATATGGAAAAAATGAAACTAGATTCCTACCTCACATTACGCTCAAAAATCAATTTCAGGTAGACAAAGATCTAAATGTGAAAGGGTAAACACAACACATTTTCTAGAATTCCAGTGGTCATGCTATTGAACACTTGAAATGTGCTATTAAGTGTAAAACTTGCACTGGATTTCAAAACAGTGTGACAAAACAATAAAATATCTCAGTAATTTTTATTGAAATGTTGAAATGATACTAATTTGAATATATGGGTTAAACACAGCATTAAAGAAATTTTTTAAAAATCCAACTAAAGAAAACGTTAGGTCTAGAGGACTTCATAGTGAACTTTTCCAGTCATGAAAAGGAAGAAATAAAACCAGTCTTACATCTCTGTTCCAGAGAGTATAAAATGGGGAATTCCTTCTCAACTGCTTTTGACCCAGTATAATCTTGATAACAAACTTGGAACAGAGTTTTGAAAAAAGATAACTATAGGCAGTCTTACTCATGAACTTACTTTCAAAATACTTAACTGTTAGCAAATAAAATATATTAATTAAACAAAGATGGTTTAACATTTGAAAGTAAATCAACATATTGACAGCATAAAAAGAAGAAAAATTATATGATTATGTCAAGAAATCAGAAAATAATTAGTAAAATTTAACTCCCTACCACAATAAAAAGTCTCAGGAAACTAGGAACAGAAAGAAACTTCCTTAATTTGATAGACTAGCTACAAAACACTAGATGTGCATTGTACTTGATGGTGAAATGTTGAAAGTTTTCCCCCTGAAAATGGGAATAAAGCATGGATGCCTGGTAAAAATCACTTTTCTTCAAAGCAAGATGAATAAAGATACAAAAACTGGAAAGGAAGAAAGAATACTATCATTATTTGTAGAAAACAATACGATGTATATTGAAAATTCAAAAATCATCAATCTGTCAGATTTAATAAATGAATTTAGTAGTGTTTTTGGATACAAGACAAAATTACAGATTTAATTTTATTTGTATAAATAGCAACAATTCAATTGAAAATGAAATTTAAAGAGTGATACTATTTACAGTAGCATGAAAATACATTAAATACTTAGAAATAATTCTAATGGAAACCTTAAGATAATAAATATGAGGATGTACTGTGTTCATGGATTATATAGCTTAATTGAATTCAACAAAATCATAATCAAAATACTGGGGGATTTTTTTCTTCAGATTTGACAAGTTGTTTCCAAAATTTTTGTGCAAAAGGCAAAGAAGAGCTAAGACAATCTTAAAGAAGAATAACAAGCTGGAGAACAGATAGTAGCAGAAGTCAAGGTTTATTGTGAAGCTCTCATTATTAAGACAGTGTGATGTTGGCCAAGGATGGACAGGTAAACCAACTGAACAGAATAGAGTTCAGAAGTAGCCCTACCCACGCCAGATTTTTATGTAGGAGAAAAAAAAATCTTGATCCCTACCCATACTATTCTCACATGTAACTTCTGGATTGATTGTATGTCTAAATGTAATAATGGTTTCAGAAGAAAATTTGGGAGAAAAGTCCATCAGCTTATAATAGGCAAGATGTCTTCAACAGGATTAAAAAAAACATTAATCATAAAGTAAATGACTGATCAACTGGACTACATCCTTGATTCCTGCAAGCCACTGTGTCCCAGCCCCAGCCTATTCCACACCACAGCCTACCACTAGGTCTTGGATGAATACACGGAGAAAGAGACATGACCTCGGGCTGCTTCTGGGCAGAACTGCAGATGACTGCATGGGCAACATATATGTTTGCTGTGACCACACACTCAAGGACAACAGAGCCTGGTCTAACACAACCCTCAGGGTTTCTACTTTAACAACTAGGGAACAGACCCTGCGCAGGCCCTGACAGGGCAATGACAGCAAAGAGGAGGACCTGCCCCTCATCCTGCACAGGCTCTGGACACCACAACACCAATCACACCCTCTATCAAGGGGATAACAGCCAGCACACTCTAAGGAAAGATGTGGTTGGCATCCATATCAAAACTGGCCCTTGCACCAAAAAGATTGGGCTCACTCAATCTACACAGGGACATTCCCACATAAAAACACCCCTTCAAGACCACAGTAGATAACTGTTTCCCCTAAATTCATAGAGACAGAGAAAGTTAAGTAAAACGAAAAAGCAGAGGAGCTACTCCCACCTAAAAGAACAAGAGAAATCCCCTGAAAGAACAAATAATGAAACAGAATTCTCCAGTCTATCAGACCCTGAGTTCAAAAAGGAGTTAGTAAAACTGCTAAAGGAATTAAGAAAGACTGATAGAAATGCAGATCACTGTAACAAGGAACTAGAGGCTATAAAGAGGAACCAATCAAAATTAGACAATTCACTTGCTAAGGTGAAAACCAATCTAGAAGCAATGCATAGCATATTAAATGACACAGAGCAAATAATTCATCTGAAAGATAGAATAATGGAACTCATCCAGTCAGAACAGCAGTCAGAAAGACAAATGAAAACAAATGAGGGCATCATATGAGATCTCTGGGATAATATAAAGTGTGCCAACCTATGCATAGTAGAAATTCCAGAAGAAGAGAGAGAAAAGGGATCAAAAATGTATTTGAAGAAATAATGACTGAAAACTTCCCCAACCTAAAGAAAGAAACAGATATCCAGGTACAGGAAGTACAGAGGGTCCCAAACAAGATGAACCAAAACAGACCCACACCAAGACATGTCATAATTAAAATAGCAGAAGTTAAAGATAAGGAGAGGATTCTAAAGGCAGCAAGAGAAAAACAGTTACACAGGAATCCCCATAAGACTATCAACTGATTTCTCTGTAGAAGCTTTGCACACCAGAAGAGAGTGGCATGATATATTCAGATTCCTGAAAGAGAAAAATTTGCAACCTAGAATACTCTATCCAGCAAGATTATCATTTAGAATAGGAGAGAAAAAAAATTTCTCAGACAAGTAAAAACTAACAACATACAGCAATATTAAACCTACCCTACTCTAAATAGAAAAAAAAAAAAAAAAGCAAGAATCTATAGGAAAGGGAAAATCACAATAGGAAAGGCAAATATATAAAATGATTGAAGATCACTTAAATAAGCAATGTAGGTTTAAAAACAAAAAATTGTAATAGTGATTATAAGCAAAAGTGATTAACAGCAAAAGGATAAGCATCAAGCTGTAAAATAGGACATCAAAATCAAAATGTGGGGGAGGGAAATATAAAAATGTAGATCATTTACGACGTGTTTGCACTTGCATGACTATCAGTTTAATGCAAGTAGGTATAGTTATAGGTCAGCATACTTGAAATCCAGGGTAACCACAAATCAAAAACATACAGTAGGTGTGGGCAGTGACTCTTCTCCCTATCGCACAGTTTGATAAGACAGCTTCTTCTTTTGAGGGGAAGAGTGGGTGGAGTAGAAAGAAGATTTGAGGCTCTCAGATACTCCTGAAAAAGAAGAAGCATCTCTTCATGTGATGAGGATAATGTAGTCATTGGAGCAGAGGGCTCTGGTCCCAGGATCCTTCCACACAGTGGCTTTACCAATGGACATTCATAACAACCCAGAGAAACAAAGTAGGAGAAGGAAAATGCAGAGACCAAAAGAGGAGCTCACATATAAGTCACTCCAAGGTTAAAGATGGCAGAGTAGAGAGACCCTGATCTCCTCTCCTCTCATGAGCACACTGAAATCACAAGCAGAAAAATCATTGATGAAAAAGACTGGAACCTATCACAAAACATCTTCTACAGATAGAGACAAAAAGAAGAAATCACAATAAGATGGCTAGAAGAGGCGGACTCCTGATATAATCAAATCTCATACCCCCCAACTGGGTGACCCACTGGGGAATAATTGTATTGCAGAGGTTTTCCCACAGGAGTGAGGGTTCTGAGCCCCACATTGGGCTCTCCAGCCCAGGTCCAGCACTAGGAAGATAGGCCCCCAGAGCACTTGGTTTTGAAGGGCAGCAGGGCTTAAGTGCAGGAGCCCCAAAGGACTGTGGGAAATAGAGATTACACTTTTAAAGGGCACACACAAAGCCTCACATGCACTGGGACCCAGGACAGAAGAAGTAATTTGATAGGAGCTTGGGACAAACCTATCTGCTGGTCTTGGATAGTCTCATCGAGAGGTGGGGGCAGATGCAGCTTACTCTGGGGATAGAGACACTGGTGTCAGACATTTTGGGGAACATTCAGCCACCTGAATGCTGCTTCTATGGCAGCTGACATCTTGGGATCGTCCCTTGAGCTCATTAGTGCCAAGACCTGGCACCACCCAACAGCCTACAGGCTACAGTGCTGGGATGCCTCAGGCCAAACAACTAACTGAGCAGGGACACAGCCCAACCCATCAGCAGACAGGTTGACTCATGACCTCATGAGCCCACAGGCTCCTCTAGACATGTCCCTGGAAGCCATGCCCACCCGAGGGCCAACACCCAGCTCCACTCACAAGTGACCAGGCACCAACTCCTCCTGCCTGCAGGCCTGCACAGTCCTCTCAACCAGTCTCACCCACCAGGGGGCAGACAACAGAAGCAAGAAAACAATTTACCCTGGGACCAGTTAGGCCCTGGCCTAGCCCACCAGCAGCCCAAAGCCACCTTCAGGACACCCTGGAGCCCATACCCAACTGTGTCAGGAGTTGGCCCCACCCACCCAACATTCTCAAATGATCTCTGTGATCTCTGGGCCCTGCAGCCAGACTCCAGGACAAGCTCTGCCCTCCAGTAGTGTAGTCCCAGGATCTGGCAACAGTGGATGGGCAACAGCTCCAGAATCTTTGGGACCTTGACTCCACCCACCAGTGAGCCAGCACTAGTCCTGGGGCCCCCTAGGATTCCACAGCCAGCCACCTCATGACCAGGCCCCACTAAACAGCAACCAACAGCATCCACATAAGGCAGGGCCTAGCCAGCAACCAGACTAGGGGCCAACCAAGCCTACTAGACTGCCCACAGAGCCCACCACAAGAGAAGGATCCACACAGCCCTATTAGGGGGAACCCCTAGAGCATATAAATTAGGTGACAAGACAGGAGTACCCAGCAGGGATGCATAGGATGCCTCCTGCAGAGGGCCACTTCTCCAAGATCGAGAAACATAACTAATCCACCACATAATAAAAATACAAATAGCAACTTAGGCAAAATGAGGCAGCAGAGGAATGTGTTCCGGACAAAGGAACAAGATGAAACCCCAAAAGAAGAAATAAGATAGACAGTCTACCTGAGAAAGAGTTGAGAGGAATGACCATAAAGATGGTTAAAGAACTCAGGAGGAGAATGGATGCACAGAGCAAGAAGTCAGAAGTTTGTAATAAAGAGATGGAAAATAATAAAGAACAACTAAACAGAGATGAAGAACACAATAACTGAAGTGAAAAATACACTGCAAGAAGCAATAGTAGACTAAATGATTCCAAAGCATGGATTAGTGAGCTAGAAAATAGAGTAGTGGAAATCACTGCTGCTGAACAAAAGAAGGAAAAAAGAATGAAAAGAAATGAGGACAGTTTGAAAGACCTCTGGGACAATACCAAGTCCAAGTCTAGTATTCAAATTATAGGTGACCCAAAAGGAGACGAGAAAGGGTCTGAGAACATATTAGAAGACATAATAGATGAAAACTTTTGTAACATGGGAAAAAGAATAGTCACCCAAGTCCAGGAAGTACAGAGAGTCCTATATAGGGTTAACCCAAAGAGGAACACACCCAGACACATTGTAGTTAGAGTGACAAAAATTAAAGATAAAGAACACTAAAAGCAGCAAGGGAAAAGCAACAAATAACATACAAGGGAACTCCCATAAGGTTATCAGCTGATTTTTCAGCAGAAACTCTGCATACCAAAAAAAGTGGCACAATATATTTAAAGTGATGAAAGGGAAAAACCTACAACCAAGAATACCCAGCAAGGCTCTCATTCAGATTTGATGGAGAAATCAAAAGCTTTACAGACAAGCAAAAGCTAAAGGAAATTCAGCATCACCAAACCAGCTTTGTAGCAAATGTTAAAGGAACTTCTCTAGGTGAAAAAGAAAAGGCCACAGCTAGAAACAAGAAAACTACAAAATGAGAAAGCTCACCAGTAAAGGCAAGCATACACTAAAGGTAGGAAATCACCCACACAGCAAGCTACTAGGAAGGTTAAAATACAAAACTAGTAAAATAATCTATATTCACAATAAGTAGTTTAGGGATACACAAAATAATTCGATGTAAAATATTATATGAAAAATAGTAATTGTGGGGGGAGGAGATTACAAATTTAGGGTATTTAAAATGCATTTGAAATGAAGAGATCAACTTAAAACAGTCATGTGCATATATAGACTGCTATACAAAAATGTCATGATAACTGCAAACCAAAAATCTATGATAGATATACACATGAAAAAAGAAAATGGAATCCAAACATAACACTAAAGATAGTCATCAAATCACAAGAGAAGATAACAAAAGAAGAAAGTGGGGGAGAAAAGACCCCCAAAACAAATCCAAAATGATTAACAAATCATGACAATAAGAGCATACCTATTTATAATTACCTTAAATGTAAACAGATTATAGGTTCCAACCAAAAGACACAGACTGGCTGAATGAATACAAAAACAAGACACATATATATGCTGCCTATAGGAGAGTTACTTCAAATTTAGACACACACACAGACAAAGTGAGGGGATGAAAAAGGTATTCCATGCAAATGGAAATCACAAGAAAACTGGAGTAGCAATATTTATCAGAAAAAAAAAATCTTTAAAATGAAGACTGTTACAAGATCTAAAGGAGGAGACTACATGATGATCAAGGGGTCAATCCAAGAAGATGTAACAATTGTAAATATATATGCACCCAACATAGGAGCACTTCAATATATCAAATATTAACAGATATTAAAGGAACTATCAACAATAACACAATAATGGTAGGGGATTTTAACATCCAACTTATATCCATGGATGTAATCAATTAGAAACACAGGCCTTAAAATAACACATTAGACCAAATGGACTTAATTGATATATAAATAGACCATTCCATCTGAAACCAGCAGAATACACATTCTTTTCAACTGCAACTGGAACATTCTCCAGGATAAATCACATACTTGGCCACAAAACGAGCCTAGGTACATTTAAGAAAATTGAAATCATATCAAGCATCTTTTCTGACCACAACACTATGAGACTAGAAATCAACTACAAGAAAAACTGCAGAAGTCCACAAATACGTGAAAACTAAACAATATTCTACTGAACAACCAGTTTATCAATAAAGAAATCAGAGGAAATTAAAAAAATACCTAGAGACAAATGAAAATGAAAACATGCTGATCCAAAACCTATTAGACATAGCAAAAGTAGTTCTAGGAGGGAAGTTTTTAGTGATGTAAGCTTACCTCAAGAAACAAGAAAAATCTCAAACAACCTAACTTTACAACTAAAGGAACTAGAGAAAGAAGAACAAACAAAACCCAAAGTTAGTAGAGGGAAAGAGATCATAAAGATCACAAAAAATAAATGAAATAGAGACTGAAAAAAAAAAAGCAGTAGGAAAGATCAATGAAACTAAAAGCTGGTCTTTGAAAAAGATAAATAAAATTGATAAACCTTTAGCCAAACTCATCAGGAAAAAAAAGGGAAAAAGTGCAAATTAATAAAATCAGAAATGAAAAAGAAGGTACAACTGACACTATAAAAATACAAAGGATCATAAGAGACTGCCATGAGCAACTATATGCCAATAAAATGGACAACCTAGAAGAAATGGACAAATTCTTAGAAAAGGTACAGTCTAAGACTGAACCAGGAAAAAAGAGAAAATATGAACAAATTACCAGTACAGAAATTGAATCAGTAATTTAAAAACTACCAACCAATAGAAGTCCAGGACCAGATGGCTTCAAAGTTGAATTCTACCAAACATTTAGAGAATAGTTAACACCTATCCTTTTGAAACTATTCCAAAGAATTGCAGAGAAAGGAACACTTCGAACTCATTCTATGAGGCCACCATCACCCTGATACCAAAACCAGACAAAGATACCATGAAAAATGAAAATTACAGGCCATTATCACTGAAGAACATTGATGCAAAATTCCTCAACAAAATACTAACAAACTGACTCCAACAATACATTAAAAGGATCATACTCCATGATCAACTAGGATTTACCCCAGGGATGCAAGGATTTTTTGATATCCTCAAATCAATCAATGATATGCACCACATTAACAATTTGAAGAACAAAAACCATATGAACACATCAACAGATGCAGAAAAACTGTTGATGAAATTCAACATTCATTTATGATAAAAAACAGCTCTTCAGAAAATGGGCATAGAAGGAACACACCTCAACATAATAAAAACCATATGACAAACCCACAGCTAACATCATGCTCAGTGTTAAAAAGCTCAAAGCATTTCATCTACAGTCAGGAACAAGGATGCCCATTCTCACCACTTTTATTCAAAATACTGTTAGAAGTCCTAGTCTAGCCACAGCAATCAGAGTAGACAAGAAGTAAAAGGAATCCAGATTGGAAAGGAAGAAGTAAAACTGTCACTGTTTGTAGTTGATATGGTGATAAGAAAATCCTAAAGATGCCACCAGAAAATTAGAGCTCATCAATGAATTTGGTAAAGTCATAGAATACAAAATTAACATAAAAATAAGCAAAATTAGTATACAGAAATCTGTTGCATTTCTATACACTAACAATGAAATATCAGGAAGAGAAATTAAGGAAACAATCCCATTTTCCATCATATGAAAAAGAATAAAATATCCAGGAATAAACCTACTTAAGGAGGCAAAAGACCTGTTTTTGTATGGGAAGAATCAATATTGGTAAATGACCATTACTACTCAAGGCAATCTACAGATTCAGTGCAATCCCTATCAAAATACCAGTGGCATTTTTCACAGAATTGGAACAAAAATTTAAAAATTAGAGTGGAAACACAAAAGACCCCAAATAGCCTAAACAATATTGAGAAAAATGGAGCTGGAGGAATCACACTCCCTGACTTCAGACTATACTAAAAAGCTACAGTAAACAAAACAGTATGGTACTGGCACAAAAGCACCCAAAGATCAATAGAACAGAATAAACCCAGAAATAAACCCACGCACTTATAGTCAGCTAATCTATGACAAAGGTGGCAAGAATATACAATAAAGAAAAGACAGTCTATTCAATAAGTGGTGCTGGGAAAACTGGACAGCTACATGGAAAAGAATGAAGTATATGAAATATAGAATATCCTGTAACACCATACACAAAAAATAAACTCAAAATGGATTAAAGACCTAAATGTAAGGCCAGACACTATAAAATTCTTAGAGGAAAAGATAGGCAGGACACTCTGTGACATAAATCACAGCAAGATCTTGTTTGATCCACCTCCTAGAGTAATGAAAATAAAAACAAAAATAAACAAATGGGCACTTCCTGGTGATCCAGTGGTTAAGACTCTGCACTCCCAATGCAGGGGGCCTGGGTTTGATCCCTGGTCAGGTAATTGGATCCTGCATGATGCAACTAAGAGCCCGCATGCTGCAACTAAAAGATCCTGTATGCCGCAACTAAAGATCCTGAATGCCACAACTAAAGATCCTGCATGTGGCAACAAAGATCCCGCATGCCAGAACTAAGACCTGGTGCAGCCAAATAAATACTTTAAAAGAAAAAGAATATTCTCTCAACAAATAAAATGAGGCTCCTTAAAAAAAAAGATATCCCCTAATTAAACTTAAAAGTTTTTGTACACCAAAGGAAACCATACACAAAATGAAAAGACAAGCTATGGATTGGGAGGAAATATTTGCAAATGCTACTGCTGACAAGGGATTAATTTCAAAATATACAAAGAGCTTATACACATCAATATCAAAAAAAGACATACAGTGCAATCAAAAACTGGGCAGAATCCAAGAAAGACATGCAGATGGCCAATACACACATGAAAAGATGCTCAACATCGCTGGTTATCACAGAAATGGAAATTCACACCACACTGAGGTATCACCTCACACCAGTCAGAATGGTCATCATTAAATAGTCTACAAATAACAAATGCTGGAGAGGGTGTGGAGAAAAGGGAACGCACCTAAACTTTTGGTGGGAATGTAAAGTGGTGCATTCACTGTGGAAAACAGTATGGAGATTCCTTAAAAAACTAAAAATAGAGTTACTATATGATCCAGCATTCCCACTCCTGGGCATATATCCACAGAAAACTCTAATTCAAAAGGATACATGCAGGAACTTCCTTGGTGGTCCAGTAAGTAAGACTCCATGCTCCCAATGCAGGGGGCCCAGGTTCAATCCCTGGTTGGGGAACTAGATCCTGCAGGCTTGCCACAACTAAGAGTCCACATGCCTCAACTAAGAAGTCCGCACACCGCAACTAAGAAAACTGCATGCGGGCTTCCCTGGTGGCACAGTGGTTGAGAGTCTGCCTGCCGATGCAGGGGACATGGGTTTGTGCCCCAGTCTGGGAAGATCCCACATGCTGTGGAGTGGCTAGGCCCGTGAGCCATGGCCGCTGAGCCTGCGCGTCTGGAGCCTGTGCTCCGCAACGGGAGAGGCCACAACAGTGAGAGGCCTGCGTGCCGCAAAAAAAGAAAAGAGAGAAAACTGCATGCTGCAACTAAGAAACTCGCGTGCCGCAACTAAGGATCCCGCATGCTGCAACGAAGATCCCATGTGCCACAACTAAGATCCAGCATAGCCAAAATAAATAAATATTTTTTAAAAAAGAAAAAAAAAACTAAAACAGAAGGATACATGCACCCCAATGTTCATAGCCACAGCATGTACAATAGCCATGGAAGCAACCTGAATGTCCATTGACAGAGAAATGGATAAAGAAAATGTGGTATATATATATACACATACACATATACATAAAATGTGATAATACTCAGCCATAAAAAGAATGAAATAATGCCATTTGCAGCGGCATGCATGGACCTAGAGATATCATACTTTAGTGAAATAAGTCAGACAAAGACAGATATCATAAGATATCACTTATATATGGAATCTAAAAAAGTGATATAAAGGAAGTCATTTACAAAACAGAAACCGACTCACATACATAGAAAATAAACTGAAAGTTACCAAAGGGGACAGGGATGGGGAGGGATAATTTAGGGATTGGAGATTAACACACGCACACCCTTGTCAGTTGAATCATTGCAAATATTTTCTTCCAGTCCGTAGATTGTCTTTATTTTGTTGGTGATTTCTTTTGTTGTGCAAAAGCTTTTAAGTTTGATTAGGTCCCATTTGTTTGTGTTTGCTTTTATTTCTGTTGTCTTGGTAGACAGACCTAAGAACCTCTTCAAACAAAAGTCCAGGACTGGATGGCTTCACTGGGGAATTCTCCCTAACATACAAAGAAGAACTTAAACGTATCCTTTTCAAACTATTCCGAAAGATTGAAGAGGAGAGAACAGTCTCAAAGTCATTCTATGAAGCCACCATCACCCTAGTAACAAAACCAGACAGAGACACTGCAGAAAAGAGAATTACAGGCGAATATCTTTGACAAATATAAATGCAAAAATTGTCAACGAAACATTAGCAAACTGGATCCAACAATACATAAAAAGGAGCATTCCATGATGAAGTTGGATTCATTCCAGGGTCACAAGGATGGTTCAATACACAAATCAATCAATATTATACACCATATTAATGAAAGCAAAGGCAAAAACCACATGATAATTTCAATAGATGCAGAAAAATTTGACAAAATTCAATATCCATTCATGATAAAAATTCACCAAAGTGGATTTAGAGGGAACATATCTCAACATAATAAAAGTTGCTTATGACAAACCCACAGCCAACATAATATTCAGTAGTGAAAAGCTGAAAGCCTTCCCAATAAATTCAGATTTAAGACAAGATGCCCATTCTCACCACTGTTATTCTACATAGTATTGCAAATCCTAGCCACAGCAATCAGACAAGAAAAATAAATAAATTTTATCCAAACTGGAAGGGCAGAACTTAAAACGTCACTATTTGCAGATGATATGATACTCTATTTTGAGTACCCTAAAGTCTCCACGTAAAACCTATTCGATACTAATAAATGAATTCAGCGAAGTAGCAGGCTACAAGATTAATATACGGAAATCTGTTGCTTTTCTTTACACTAACAATAAAATATCAGAGAAAGTGAAAAAAAATCCCATTTAAAATCACATCAAAAAGAAAAAAGTATTGATACCTAGGAGTAAACTTAACCAAGGAGCTGAAAACTATATAACATTGATAAAGGAAATTGAGGGTAATTCAAAGAAAGGGAAAGATATCTCATGCTCTTGGATTGGAAGAATTAATATTGTTAAAATGGCCATACTACCCAAAGCAATCTACAGATGTAATGTGATCCCTATCAAAATATCCATGACATTTTTCACCAAACTAGAACAAATAATTGTAAAATATATATGGAACCACAAAAGACCCAGAACTGCCACAGCAATCCTGAGGAAAAAGAATAAAGCTGGAGGCATAATCCTTCCAGACTTCAGACTATATTACATAGTTATAGTAATCAAAACATTGTGGTATTTGCACAAAAAGATATTTAGATCAACAGATCTTTAGAATAGAGAGCACAGAATTTAACTCACACACCTATGGTCAGTTAACCTCTGACAAAGGAGGCAGGAGTGTACAATGGAGTAATGACAGTCTCTTTAGCAAATGGTGTTGAGAAAGCTGGACATCTGCATGTAAGTCACTGAAATTGGTACACTGCCTCATACCATATACAAAAATGGTTTAAAGACCTAAATTTAAGACATGACACCATAAAACTCGTAGAAGAGAACATAGGCAGAGCATTCTTAGACATAACTGATAGCAATATTTTCTTAGATCATTCTGCCAATGTAAAAGAAATAAAAGCTAAGATAAATGAATGGCACCTAATAAAACTTACAAGCTTTTACACAGCAAAGGAAACCATAAACAAAATGAAAAGACAACCTACCAACTGGGAGAAAATATTGGCAAATGATGCGACTGACAAGGGCTTAATTTCCATAATATACAAGCAGCTCATACAACTCAATAACAAAAAAACAAATAACCCAATCAAAAACTGGCCACAGACATTTCTCCTAAGAAGACCTACATGTGGCCAACAGGCTCATGAAAAAATACTCACCATCACTTATTATCAGAAAGATGCAACTCAAAACCACAAAGAGATGTCACCTCACACTGGTCAGAATGGGTATCATCAAAAACTGTACAAATAATAAATGCTGGAGAGGGTGTGGAGAAAAGGGAACCCTCCTACACTATTGGTGGGAAGGTAAATTGGTGTAGCCACTATGGAAAACAGTATGGCGTTTCCTTAAAAATCTAAAAATAGAGTTACCATCTGCTGCAGCAATCCCATTCCTTGGTATATATCCAGAAAAGATGAAAACTCTATTTCAAAAAGATACATGCACCCCTATGTTCATAGCAGCACTATTTACGATAGCCAAGATATGGAAACAACCCAAGGGCCCATTAACAGATGATTGGTCTAAGAATATGTAGTATAAATATACAGTGGAATATTAACTCACTCATAAAAAAAATGAAATATTGCTATTTGCAGCAACATGGATGGACCTATAGAATATCATACTTTAGTGAAGTAAGTCAGGCATGTATCATATGATATCACTTATATGTGGAATCTAAAAAGTAATACAAATGAATTTATATACAGACACGAACTCTCAAACATAGAAAACAAACTTATTGTTACCAAAGGGGAGATAAGGAGGGGGAGGGAAGAACTAAGAATTTGGGATTAACAGGTACAAACTACTATTTGTAAAATACATAAGGAACAAGAATGTACTGTATAGCGCTGGGAACTCTATTCAGTATCTTGTAATAACCTATAATGAAAAGTAATCTGAAATGAAATAACTGAATCACTTTGCTATACACCTAACTCAGTACTGTGCACAGTACTTACACAATAAGTCAACTGTACATCATTTTTTTAAAAAATCCCTTTGAATCTGTCTGTCCTTCCCTCTGTCCCATTCCCTTCCTTCTACTCCTAGAAGGTAACCCCTTTTTTGGTGATATATCCATGTTGATACATATGTCTTGCTAATCCCTTGACCTACTTATGAGATCCTATTGTATTATTTTTCATTTATCCTATTTTTTTTTAATTACAGTAAAAGCTCCACTGAAAGTTCTTATACATCTCCTTGTGTTTTGAATGTTTCTGCATACTTTATAATAGTTACTGTGTTTTTTGGTCATGTTAAAATTATACTGTCCTCTTAACCTTGCTTATGGTATCATTAGTTGTATAGAAGTTTTAAATTTGGATTGTAAAATATGTTATTTCTTCTGTTTATAGATTTTACTACTTGTGTCTTTCGGCTAGAAAATGTATTTTGAGTGAGAGTATGCCAGGCACTGCTTGGAATATTGGTGAACAAAGCAGACAATAGTCTCTGCATTTTTAGAGCTTAAGAAAGCTTTCTGTCTCTCAAGGTCAATAATACATTTTCTTTCAATAGTTACTAACTTTTTAAAACATTTGGATCTTTAATCTATCTGTAATTTACTTTCCATTTAGTGTGTGCTGGGATCTAATTTTATTTTTTTACCCAACACTATTAGTTGAAAAGCAGTACTTTGTCCATTTATTATAGTTATAATTCCACTTCTTTTATATACTGCATACCCATAAATACTTGAATCTATTTCTGAATTTTCTGTACTGTTCTGTTTGTTACTGTGTCTGAACCATATTGTTTTAATTACTCTAGCATTATAGTGTTTTCTCATGTAGTAGAGCAAGTTCTCCCCTCTTTTTTTTTTTTTTGGCCAGATTATCTTGGCTATTCTTGCACATTTACTCAAACATAGGAACTTTACCATCTGTTTAAGATCAAGTTTCATAAATTATTCTATTGGATTTCTTTTTTGGAATTGCATTGTACCTGCAGTGAATTTTAAGAAATATATACATTTATAATACTGACTGTTCCACATATGAGTATGGTATAGAACCCTGTTTATTTAGATCCTTTATGTCCTTAAGTAAAGTTAATATTTTATTAAAGTTATTGCAACATTTTTTTTGTTTTATTCTCAAGTACTACCTTTTCTTATAGTAGTGAATACCATATTTTTTCCTATCACATTTTCTGATTATTGCTGGTATTTGGGAAAGCAGCTGTTTTTTTTATGTTTGATCTTCTATCTGGTGACTTGGTGTACTCTGTTCTTAGTCCTAATAATTGGTAGATTATAGAGAGAGTTTTCTAGGTAAATGGTCAAATTGTCTGTAGATCAGAATAGTATTGTATGTTCCTTTTCAACCTTTAGATCTCCAACCCCCTGTCCCTGCAGCAGATTCCACTGATTGGAACCTTTAGTACAATGCTGCGTTTTAGCAGTGATAGTGAGCAGCCTTGTATTATTACTGAATTTCGTGCAGTGCTTCTGATGTTCCGCTATGAAGAATAGTAATTGATGTAGGTTTTTGGTAGATGTTCTTTATCAATCGAGAAATTTCTTCCTATTTCTATTTTGCCAAGAGTTTTATTATGTATGGGCGTTAAAATTTACTGAATACATTTTCGGCATCAGTTAATATAACTTTTTTTTTCTCTTTCCCTCTTTTGTAATTGCAGTGACAGATTTAAGGTTATAAAATGTTTACTTGTATTTAATTTTAAACTACTATCAGTTTTGACTAGAAAGATGTGAGAAAACAAAATTTTAATATGCAGTATTTTCTGTTACAGAAATCTGTCTTCAAAGGAGTTGCAGGTGACACAGTAGAAAACTCAGTAGTTGACCAAAGGTAAGGTTGAATTACCAGAAAAATATTATTTTCTTAATTATGTTTAATTATTGTTAATTTTTTAGTATTAGGAATGTTTATTTTATATTCTGCTATAATTAGGTTTAAATGATCTGTCATTGAATTGACAAGGGGAAAAAAGCCAGTATTATTGTCTATAATAGTGGTTCTCAACTGAGTGATTTTTGCTTCCCTTCCCTCCCCAGATATTTGACAATGTCTGGAAACATTTTTGCTTGTCACAATTGTGGAGGGTAAGGGTGCTAGTGGCATCTAATGGGTAGAGGCCAGGAATGCTACTAAACATCCTACAGTGCACAGGTCAGCCCCCAACAACAAAAAATTATTCAGCCTAAAATATTAATTGAGCTAAGGTTGAGAACCTCTGGTTTAGGAAAAAGGCAAAGTATTGATTGCTATGGAGAAAATTAACATAAAAATTTTGATGTTTAATTTATTTCATGTTACATATTTATTAAACTAGATTAAAAAGAATATGTATCTTTTTAACTTTGAAATTTTCTTTAGCTTTTTAGTTCCTCTTATTACTGAGTATGATAAGCATCTGGAAGAGCTAAATGGGCAGCTGAAATATTATCAGGTATGGAATCATAGCTATCAACCATTTGGTAATATTTTCTTATTAAAAAAAGAAAAAATAGACTCCCTTTCTTTACAAAAACATTGATAAGGAAGAAAATGTTTACCTGTAATCAATTTACGTGTTATTTTCTGGTGTACAGCAAAGTGATTCAGCTATACACATTTACACATTTATGTGTGTGTGTGTATATATATGTATTCTTTATCAGATTCTTTTCCATTATAGGTTAGTACAAGATATTGAATCTAGTTCCCTGTGCTATACAGTAGGTCCTTGTTGTTTATCTGTTTTATATATAGTAGTGTGTATCTGTTAATCCCAAACTCTTAATTTATCCCTGCCCCCTCTTTTCCCCTTTGGTAACCATAAGTTTGTTTTCTACTTCTGTAAGTCTGTTTCTGTTTTAAGTATAATTTTTTTTTTTTAGATTCTACATATAAATGATATCATATGATATTTGTCTTTCTCTGTCTGACTTACTTAGTATGATAATCTCTAGGACCATCCATGTTGCTGCAAATGCATTATTTCATTCTTTATGGCTGAATAATATTCCACTGTATATATGTACACCACATCTTTTTTACCCATTCATGTGTTGATAGACACTTAGGTTGCTTCCAACTGTTGGCTATTGTAAATAGTGCAGCTCTGAACATTGGGGTGCATGTATCTTTTTGAATTAGAGTTTTTGTCTTTTCCGGATATATATCCAGGAGTGGGATTGCTGGATCGTATGGTAACTCTGCTTTTAGTTTTTTAAGGAACCTCAATACTGTTTTCCAGTTTACATTCCCACCAACAGTGTAGGAAGGTTCCCTTTTCTCCACACCCTCTCCAGTATGTATTGTTTGTAGACTTTTTGATGATGGCCATTCTGACCAGTCTGAGGTGATATACTTCACTGTGGTTTTGATTTGCATTTCTCTAATAATTAATGATGTTGAGCATCATTTCATGTGCCTGTTGGCCATCTGTATGTCGTCTTTGGAGAAATGTCTATTTAGATCTTCCCCCCATTTTCTGATTGGGTGGTTGTTTTTTTGCTGTTGAGCTGTATGAGTTGTTTGTTTAAATTTTTTAATTGATAAAGAACAACAGAAAGCTCTCTTTTGCACAAATGGTATTTTGCTTTTATTTTTAGGACTAGTGAGCCTAAAGTTTCTGCTGAATTCACTCTCTCAAAATTGCTATAATGACATGTGGTTTGATTGTTATAAAATGGAATATCTAGTTATCTTGAAATTAAACTGTTTTAAATTTTAATTTTTTATAATTTACCTGATTCATATATGTCTTTAATCAGCTAGTTTACTAAGGTGTTTAACTTCATTTTTCCATTTGGCATTCTCCATCTAAGAGTGATTACTGGATTAACTTCAAGAGAGAGGAAGCTGTAGCAGAAAGCCTAAGGGGCAAGAATAGTTGCTACTTTTAGAGACAAAAAAGATGTTGACAGCTACTTCTTAAAACACTTGCTCAGGGCTTCCCTGGTGGCGCAGTGGTTGGGAGTCCGCCTGCCGATGCAGGGGACACGGGTTCGTGCCCCGGTCCGGGAAGATCCCACATGCCGCGGAGCGGCTGGGCCCATGAGCCATGGCCGCTGAGCCTGCGCGTCTGGAGCCTGTGCATTGCAATGGGAGAGGCCACAACAGTGAGAGGCCCGTGTACTGCAAAAAAAAAACAAAAACAAAAAAAAAAACACTTGCTCACATAGATATTATTGAGTAGCAAAGCTCTTATGATTTATCTTATTGACCAGTCAAAAAATAGTATATCTTGAAAGCAGGAAAATATTCACAATAATTTTCTATATGAAAGTTTCTTCCAGAAATGTAAATAATAGGGGAAAATTTGATGATAAGAAAGGTACTGCTGAATTTTTGTTTTCTTTCAACGATTAAATGTTTTGAAATATTTTACAGTAAAGAATCTTTAGTGTTACTGTCATGATCCACCCTGAATCCTAGTTAATGCATATATCCTACCTAATTATTTGAATAATATTTTTCAAGATACGCTGACATTTTTGCAATTTTTAAAGATCGATTTTTTAAAAATAATTACAAAATGGGGATAATTGCTACAATAAAATCCAAACCTCTTAGTCTGCATGGCATTCAAGCAAGACCTGCCACCTGCCTTTCCTGTTTTACCTCTCATTGCATGGCTCCATGTGTGGTCAGTTCTCAGTTATCTGGTAGTAAATTCATTCATTTTGATTTAATTGTGATTCAGGCACAGCAGGGACCTGGGAAAGGTTCACCTTTCAAGCCGGCTTTGTAGTTATAATTGGCTGTTACTGTTTTCCTAGGGGAAGCTTCCTTGAGCTTCTCTAGTTGAAAGGGAGAGAGAAAGGCTTGGAGGATTGCCTGTTCCACCCTTCCCTTGCCAGGTTCACTCCAGGATTGGCTCTTCTCCTTTAGCCTGGGGTACCCAATCAAGAGTAATGGACAGATCATGAATTGATTGCAGTTTTGTTTTAAGTATGATTTTACATGGCCTCCTTCCTGATCTCCACTTGCTCGTTTACTCTTACTGAGAACTGATGACTATGCCTGTGTCGTCTAATATTTTTTGCTTCTTTGCTTTTACTCATATTTCACCCTACTTGAAATGCCCTTTCTTTCCTGTTGAAATCTTGCAATCCCTTTAACCCCTCAGAGAAAATTAAAAATACCTTCATTTCATTCCCTTTACAGTATATATTTTATTCGTATTGGTATTTTAGTTAGTGATTTTTTTTTTTTTTACCGTCTTTCCTACTAATGTATGTGTTAGTGACCACATTGGTTTACTGTAGCAGCCTTGTATAGGACAGAGAGTTTATACAACTAAACAAGGTGGTCAATCAGAGACTGAATGAATTATTGCTAAAGAAGATCTTTATTTGCTTTTTTCCCCATTAACATTTTACTTCTTGAAATTCAAGCACTTACATGGGCTTCACCTAAACTAAGATGAATTACGATATATATTCAAGGTCTAGGGATCATCGGATATTTCTTACAGTGACATATTAAGGAATATCTTACATCTCTTTTCCTATAAACATCTCTAAATATAGGAATTACATTTTAAAATATTTATTAATATGTTATATAAAATATTTTTACTTATATTCTATTCAAAATGTTCTATTATGTTCTGTGTATCATTAAAATATCTATATTTAATATTGCTTGTTAGAAGTGAAGAATAATTACTTCTTATCTGTAGACTAGTGTCATAGAATCTGATTGCTTGCATATGAATGAACTACTTAATATAAATCTAATTGTCTGGAAAATGTTTTTCTGCAACCATATTTTATTCTTTCAGAAACAGATGGGTGAGATGAAACTACAACTTGAAAATGTCATCAAGGAAAATGAAAGGTAGATCAATTAACTACTGATTATCTTATTGTTGTCTTAGGTAACTTTTATTATTGTTATTTAGTATTTTATTCATGGAGTATACTGGTTATGAGTGTGGACGCTGGGGCCTGATTTCCTTTTTGACTCCTGGCTCCATTGCTTATTAGCTATATGACCTTGGACAAGTTAACCTCTGTGTGCTTTAGGGTTTCCTCATCTGTAAGTGGGAGACAATAACAGAACCTATTTCTTAGAGCTGACTGTAAGGGATAAAGTAATTGCTTAAAATAGGGTACATAATAAGCACCTTATAAATATTAGCAATCATGAATAGTATAGTATAGAATATATATTATATTAGGAAACATACTGATAAAACGGAAACCTGGCAACCCACCATCCAGTTAAGAGCTAAAATGTTCTCAATACTGGTGCACTTATTCATGTTTTCCTTCCCTATCCCATGCCCCTCCTTCCCTCTGCCAGCAGTTAATACTGTCTTGAATTTTTGTTTATCGTTCCCTTGCTTTTTAAAATTTTTGTAGGTATGTGTATTCCTAATGATACATTATTTAGTTTTGCATTTTTAAAAACTTCCAAAAATAGTATTATTTAGTCTTCTGAGACTTTTTTTCCACTCAATATCATGCATAAGCAGAAGAGTTTCAGGGTTGGGTCATAGGCTATGTGAATATTCAATTTTGCAATATATTGCCAATCTAATTTCCAAAGTGGCTATACCAATTTACATTCCTACCAGTGATATTTATGAGTTCTTATTGATTTGTATATTTTATCAGCACTTGCTCTTACCAGGTTTCTTAATTTTTGTTATTTTGAGTCTTAAATGGTATTTCATTGTGGTTTTAATTTACATTTTCCTGAATATCAATATGGTTAACCATTTTTCATGTATTTATTTACCCATGTGGTTTTCTCATGAAACGCTTGTTCATTTCTTTTTCCCATTTTCTCTTTATCTTTTCCTTAAATTGTCAAAGTACTTTATATAATCTGTATTCTGAATATTTGTTAGTGTGCTGATCAGTGTAGACAGTAACCATCATAGACACTTCAAACAAGAAGGGATTTAGTCACTTACAGTTAAGTACTATGTAGGTAAGATAATTGGTTTTAGAGTCATACCTTAGAGGCTGAGATTCTGAGGCCAGGAATTTATGCTGCTGCCACCATCTCTGTAGCTACCACTACAGCATCACTTCCATGGAGCTGAAAACTTGACACTGGAAAGTGGGGCGTGAGGTACTCACTTCAGGAGACACTCACGTCTATCAGTTTTGCTTGTCATCTGTTGTACCTATAGAAGAATGTTCTCAGCTCACTTCTGCCTTCTATATCCCCTTCAAGTGCCCGTCACTGGTGAACCTTTAATTCCATCCACCACACCAGCTGCAAGGACATCCGGGAAACATAGTTTTAGACTTTCAGCCATTATGAAAGCTGCTGGGATATGGAAAGGGATGGGAATGAATAATGAGTGCCAATGGCGCATTCAATGTGCTAGACAATAGATATATTTCAGGTATCTGTTCCCAGGTTGTGATATGTTTGATCAACAGAAATTTCTTTTCCTTTTTTTTTTTTAATTTTGAGGTAGTTGAATATATCAGTCTTCTTTCTTATGGTTGTTGGTCTTTGTGTATAACAAATCCTCTCTCAGCCTGTGGTCCTAAAGATCTTCTCTTACATTTTCTTCTAAAAATGTTCAGAGTTTTATTCTATCCCAAGTTTAACTTTTAAAGGTCATGCAACTGGACTGAGACCTGATATATCTTTTGTTGTCGCCTTACAAAACAAAACCAAAAAATGAAGAAATACATTTTTTTTTGGTTTTAAATTCATTTAAAGCATAAGCTCTTTTTAAGTTTGGCATTCCTTTGTTTGCATTCTTCTATGTAAATCTCTTAATTGGATTTTCAGTTTTTCTCATTTATTTGTGTTTTTTTCCCATGGGAAAGTTTTTCTAACTTTAACTTTATATGATTTACTATTCTTTCTCAAAAATCTTCCTATTAAAGACTATTGCTAAGATTTTTGAATCACCAGTGTATGTAAGCTAAGTTTGTATTTTAATGTATTGGAGATAATACGGTGTTATGTGATTGAGCTAACGATTTAGTTGTTTCCTATATTTGACTCCATACTCTTCCTTTTATGTCCAGGTCTTTTGAAACCAGTCTTTTAAAAATCTGCCTTTACCTGTTTAATAGTACTGCAGTCATGGCTCATGAATGTATTTATTCTTAGTATAATAGGGAAATGGGAAAAATGGATTCTGAGCTTATTAAAAGGCACTTTTAGTAACTCGAAATGTCATCAGGTTTTAAAGTGAACTCTATGCCCTTAGGGCAACAACCTGCTTTTAAGTATTGCTGTTAAAGACTGCAAAATCAAAAAGAGCTTATCATTTTTAAGGAAAATGTCTTAAATATGGTCAAGTCTGAATAATGGAAGCTAGCAGTGGCATGGATTATACAATAGTATGCAATTCCACATTATTGGGTTTTGGAAACTTTTTAATACATTTGTGTATAGGCGAGTATTTTCTGGGAATTGATTACAAATAGAAAATAATGAAGTCATTTTATAAAATGAGACTTAGGAAGAGGTGAAAAGATATTCATTTTATCATCCTTCCCATTTTTAGTTTATTCCTTTAAACTCAGTTCATGTTTTTTATTTTGTTTTTGTCTCATTTTTTCTTTAATATCATATTTCCTCCTCATAACTTGCCAGAGGATGAAAATTGGATATGATAATTAAATGAGTGAATATATATACAGCACTTCCTGGCACTAAGAAAATACTACCTTTTATTGTTATTATTTTTATTTTATTATTGAGGGTATGAAAGACATTATTTGTTGCCTCCATAAGAGCTATTTTCCCTTCTTTCATAATTCATATAACCCTGATTTTGTTCCAGTTGCATTGTGCTCAGCGGAGATGAGCTTCTTCCACAATCTCAGGTGATAAAACTTTGATTATAAACCAGTGCACATTTCTTTTTGCCAAGAATTGGTCTAAGTATGAACATGTGACTCACTTGTACCCAGTGAAGTATAAGGGAGAGTCTGTCGTAGAGCCTCTGGGAAAGCTTTTTCTCCCTGATAAAAAGAGAGACTGGCAAGAAGAAAACAACCTCCTTCCTGTTCCTTGTCATTTTAGAAAGTGATATATGTTGAAGCTGCTATACCCATTTTGTAACCATGAGAGCATGTATCAGAAACACAATGAGATTAGAAGAAGGGAAAGATGGGGAAGCCTTTGGTCCTTAAATTACATTATTGAACTGCTGAAACAAATCTAGAGCCACTTGCCTTCAGATTTAATATTTGGTGAGGTAATAAAACATTCATTCAGTCATTCACAAATATTTACTGAGTACTTACTAAGTACCAAGCACTGTTCAAGTTTCTGGAATACATTAGTAAATAAAACAGACAAAAATCACTGTTGCTTGTAGTCAAAGTATAGTAACTAGTACAGAGACTTAACGACATCTGTCAGGGATTCACAAACTACAGCTTGAGGGCCAAATCTGGCCTGCCACTTCTTTTAGTAAATAAAAGTTTATTAGATCACAGCCAGACTTGTTCATTTGTATACTGTCTATGGCAGCTTTTGCTCTACAATGATGGAGTTGAATAGTTGAGACAGAGACTGAATGGCCCACAAAACCTAGAATATTTGGTATCTGGTCCTTTACAGAAAAAGTTTACTCTTCTCTGATACATGTAGCTATCTTTTGCTGCTCAGTCTGTTAACTAGTCTTTGGTTCAACTGTCACCAAAAAGCTTTTTTGAAATTTATAACTGTTTACTTTTTTATTTAGGCATATATGTAGCTTTAGAGCACAGAAACAGAAAACTTCAACAGGAGTATAAAGTTAGTATTTAATAAATTAAAACAATTATATTTAGCATATTATTTATTTTACTAAGTTTGTAAGTTTTTGTTTTATGATAGTCTAATATATTTATCTTTTTAAGATTAAAACTAAATATTTATGATTTAGAAGATTTCAATAGCATTATAAAATAGAATTTTTTAGCACTATTTTCATTGATTTGTTCTTACTGACCAATGATAATTGAATAATAAATAATAATATACATCAGAGTTGTAATTTTAGGTTTGCTTTCACCATCCCTAATTATTGTATCATTAGTGTATGTTGATAATAGCCTATGAACACAGTATAGTCTATTTGAAATTTGGGAGGAAGGCGTTCATGTGTATATTTATAAAAATAGTAATAAAGCCATTATTTTTCAGTACTTGTCCAAAAATGGTATTCTCTACCCCAAAACTTTATTTATATAATAGCAAAAGATGAATATATTTGATCTATTTTCCAATGAGAGAGTGAAAAGATATCTCTGGAACAGAGATATCTCTGGAACAGTAAACCCTGCTGTTCTGATGCTAGTTTACACCATTATACTGTGAGGAAACCATCCCCAAAAGTTCACCCAAATCCTAAGCTTTCATTATAAAGTTTAATATTTCTCTTTTTAATAACCTTATATAAATTCAGAGGTACCCTGATTTCTGTGTATGTCTCTGTTTATAATAAGTCTGTGTTTGTATATTTATGTATATATATGCCTCTTACCACACCCTCCTTTGATGACTAGTCTCCAGTCACCACTGGCCGTCTTACTTCGTCTTTCTTAAAACTGGCAAACCAGTTTCCACCAGAAGACCTTTTGCATATTTCTTCTGCCTGGAATGTTATTCTCCAGACCTACACAGGACTGTCTCCTCTTCAATCAGGCAGGCATTCCCTGACCACATTATCTAGCACTCTTCCTCCCTCCCCAACTTTCTGTTTTATATTATCCAATTTTATTTGTGGTACCTATTACTACCTGAAATTATTTATTTGCTTGGTTATTATCTGTCTTATCTACTAGAATGTATCCTTCATGGAGCAGGGCCCTTGTCTATTCTGTTTACCACTGTATACCTAACACCTTTGAACAGTGCTTGATACATATTAAATGCTCAAAAAATATTTTTTGAGTGGATGATTGCAAATATTAGGAACATAAACACATACATATATTCATATTTGGCTGTTTTTTCTTCAAGAAATAGAAGCAGGTCATTCTGAGTAAATGGGAATGTATGATAAGGAGGAACATGGAATACAGCTAGAACTGGGAAACAATTAGGACAATCTCTGAGGATATGCTCCTCTTATCAGTTGTCTCATACAGCCTTAATTGTCCCCCTCAGTAATGGCACCCCTTTCCATGTAGCAGCTGCTCCTATTCTTCCAACCAAAAAGCTGATTCTCTCTGTTCTTTAGGTCAAATCCTGAAGGCACCCATTCTTGTTAGTTACTAATGGCCAACACTACTATTTTCAGTACGCTTCATGCCAGTCAGCGTATGATTGGGCTGCCCTTGAGAAATATGCAAAACTTTAATCTAATCATTGACTTCCCTCTGTAAAAAATAACCTGCGCTATTCCCCAGAGCATGGGTTATGGTCAAGGATTACTTAAGTCTGCACATGGCAGATGGTGTTAACTATAACATGTCCAATATATACATTAGATTGTAATTGTTGAAGATATCACTCTGGCTGGAGACATCAGAGAAGGCTTAAGTGAGGGGATGAAATTTGAGCAGAGTCTTTAAGAATGAGTAGGAGTTCATCAAATGAAAAATCATATGTTTATTAAAATACAGATCATTTACTGTGGTTATATCTCAGCGTATTTGTATAGGGGAATTAGGCATAAGACTGGGATGGTGGGCAGGGAGCAGATCATATAAGATCTTATATGCTCTGCTAAGAAATTTAAACTTGTCTTTCAGATGGCGTAGGGGGCTCTTCAAGGGCTTTTAGCAGAGGAGGAGGGTGCACTGTTGAAGGATTGAATTCAGTTACACTTTAGAACTTGAAAATTCCGAATTTTTCTGGAAAGAATATATATGATTCACTGTAGGAGCAGAAGAAGGGAAGCAACAATTCTAGTTATCAGACTGTTCTGTATTAATCCCCAAAAGAAACACTACACCATGGCAGGGATGTGGATACCTTCACTGAGGAAGCTTGGACTTAAGGATGAAAAATGTCAGGTGAGGGAAGGCATGTAGAGAGGTTGTACCAGGCAGTTGTCTAGAATGTTTTCTAATTATATGTATTTGTCTTACTCTATCTTCTCTCTTACTCGACTGTAAGATTCCCTAACACTATTCCCCGTTCCCCTATTTTAAGATCTACAAAATTGGGATGTAGCAATAGTGAATGACATGTCAAGATTAATAAGCAGCAATTTTTATTTTTAATAGTATGTAAAAGAATGGTGCATCTTACTATCAATGACAAATTCAATTCAAAGAAAGACTGGTTAGAAGTGTATTTGATTTGTCTTTGTCACCTCAGAGATCAAAACTTTTATAAAGTCATCATGGCCAAAATTCTATTGCCTATTAATGCTAATTAGTTATAATTTCAGGACTGCAGTTACTGGCTGGGTGATTTTCCTGGTATTAATACTTTAATCTATCTGGAACTCAGTTTCTTTCTTTTTTTTTTTTTTTTTTACTGAAGTATAGTTGATTTACAGTGTTGTGCCGATCTCTGCCGTACAGCAAAGTGACTCAGTTATACACATATATACATTCCTTTTTCGTATGTTATTTTCCATTATGGTTTTGAATATAGTTCTTATTTTCCATTATCGTTTTGAATATGGGATATTGAATATAGTTCCCTGTGCTATACATTAGAATCTTGTTGTTTATCCATTCTAAGTGTAATAGTTTGCATCTGCCAACCCCAAACTCCCAGTCTATCCCTCTCTTTCCCCCCTCCCCCTTGGCAACCACAAGTCTGTTCTCTACATCTATGAGTCTGTTTCTGTTTTGTAGATAGGTTCATTTGTGCCATATTTTAAATTCCACATATAAGTGATGTCATATGGTATTTGTCTTTCTCTTTCTGACTTACTTCACTTAGTATCATAATCTCTGTTTGCATCCATGTTGCTGCAAATGGCATTATTTCATTCTTTTTTATGTCTAAGTAGTATTCCATTGTATATATGTAGTACATCTTCTTTATTCATTCATCTGTTGATGGACATTTAGGTTGTTTCCGTGTTTTGGCTATTGTGAATAGTGCTGCTATCAACATAGGGGTGCATGTATCCTTTTGAATTATAGTTTTGTCTGGATATATTCTCAGGAGTAGGATTGCTGGATCATATGGTTCATTCTATTTTTAGTTTTCTGAGGAACCTCCATACTGTTTTCCATAGTGGCTGTACCAACGTACATTCCCACCAACAATGTAGGAGGTGGAGCTTAGTTTCTTTTTTTTTTTTCCTCCATGCAAATTATTCTTTATTTCTTCAGACACTCATACTTTCTTAGCATTCTGTCTGCTCACATTTTCCAACAGCCTGAGAACACCACCCACATCTCTATACATTAAACTTATACACATTCTTAGGAACCAATTTAAATATGATCTTTTCTGAAAAATCTTTGCACATTCCATTATAGTATTATTTTTAACATCTTTATTGGAGTATAATTGCTTTACAATGGTGTGTTAGTTTCTGCTTTATAATAAAGTGACTCATTATAATATTTTTGTACCTTGGTTAGGGCATTTATTACTTTTACTTTGGATTGCAGACACTTGCTTATGTATATGTACATCAAATCAATAAAACAATAATTCAAATCTGTTTCATGTCTTCTATTACTTAAATAGGTCTTTTTTTATTAGTTATCTATTTTATACATATTAGTGTATATATGTCAATCCCAGTCTCCCAATTCATCCCCCCTCACCCCGCTTTCCCCCCTTAGTGTCCGTATGTTTAGATCTCAGTTCCTTAATCTATAAAATGAGAGATTTGGACTAGATTTCAGTTTTATTTTTTATATATTTTTATGATTATAGTAAGTGCTAGTTAATTTTGAAGTAATACTGCAAGTGGTAAGATAGAAAAATAATAAAAGCCATAAGTAACAACTTAAAAGGCATAGATATGTAGTAATTTAATGTAAAGCATCATATTATATTTTAGGATAATATTTATTTTCATAAAGACTTTTTATCAGGAATATCTTATCCAATGAAATAGTCAACAGGAAGAGGTCAGAAACACTGTTACTTTTTTGATTTAGTACATTGTACCTAGCATAAAATATAGTACAAACCCTCTTTCTTTCTAGATTAATAGATGGTCTGCAGATTGAAAGAGGCAATAAAGTGGAGAATCATAAGACATACATAGAATACTTTAAAAATTTTTGACGTTGACTCAATGTAAATGTGCACTTATTTAATCTTTTTTTATATAATGCCTAAGACCTTTACTTGAGTAAGCCTACTAATTGTAGTTCTTTGTTGTCTTTTATACATAAACCATAAAGATAATTCATTCTTTATTTTTTTTTTACATATTTATTGGAGTATAATCGCTTTACAGTGGTGCGTCAGTTTCTACCTTATAACAAAGTGACACAGTTATACATATACATATGTTCCCATATCTCTTCCCTCTTGCGTCTCCCTCCCTCCCACCCTCCCTATCCCACCCTCTAGGTGGTCACAAAGCACCGAGCTGATCTCCCTGTGCTATGCGGCTGCTTCCCACTAGCTATCTATTTTACATTTGGTAGTGTATATATGTCCATGCCACTCTCTCACTTTCTCACAGCTTACCCTTCCCCCGCCCCATATCCTCAAGTCCATTCTCTAGTAGGTCTGTGTCTTTATTCCTGTCTTACCCCTAGGTTCTTCATGACATTTTTTTTTCTTAGATTCAATATATATGTTAGCATACGGTATTTGTTTGTCTCATTCTGACTTATTTCACTCTGTATGACAGACTCTAGGTCCATCCACCTCACTACAAATAACTCCATTTCGTGTCTTTTTTGGCTCAGTAATATTCCATTGTATATATGTGCCACATCTTCTTTATCCATTCATCCGATGATGGACACTTAGGTTGCTTCCATGTCCTGGATATTGTAAATAGAGCTGCAATTAACATTTTGGTACATGACTCTTTTTGAATTACGGTTTTCTCAGGGTATATGCCCAGTAGTGGGATTGCTGGGTCATGTGGTATTTCTATTTGTAGTTTTTTAAGGAACCTCCATACTGTTCTCCATAGTGGCTGTACCAATTCATATTCCCACCAGCAGTGCAAGAGTGTTCCCTTATCTCCACACCCTCTCCAGCATTTATTGTTTCTAGATTTTTTTTTTTTACATCTTTATTGGAGTATAATTGCTTCACAATGGTATGTTAGTTTCTGCTTTATAACAGAGTGAATCAGTTATACATATACATATGTTCCAATATCTCTTCCCTCTTGCGTCTCCCTCCCTCCCACCCTCCCTATCCCACCCCTCTAGGTGGTCACAAAGCACCGAGCTGATCTCCCTGTGCTATGCGGCTGCTTCCCACTAGCTATCTGTTTTACGCTTGGTAGTGTATATATGTCCATGTCACTCTCTCACTTCGTCACAGCTTACCCTTCCCCCTCGCCATATCCTCAAGTCCATTCTCTAGTAGGTCTGTGTCTTTATTCCCATCTTACCCCTAGGCTCTTCATGACATTTTTTTTTTCTTAAATTCCATATATATGTGTTAGCAAACGATATTTGTCTTTCTCTTTCTGACTTACTTCACTCTGTATGACAGACTCTAGGTCTATCCACCTCATTACAAATAGCTAAATTTCGTTTCTTTTTATGGCTCAGTAATATTCCATTGTATATATGTGCCACATCTTCTTTATCCATTCGGCCAATGATGGACACTTAGGTTGTTTCCATCTCCTGGCTATTGTAAATAGAGCTGCAGTGAACATTTTGGTACATGACTCTTTTTGAATTATGGTTTTCTCAGGGTATATGCCCAGTAGTGGGATTGCTGGGTCATATGGTAGTTCTATTTGTAGTTTTTTAACGAACCTCCATACTGTTCTCCATAGTGGCTGTACCAATTCACATTCCCACCAGCAGTGCAAGAGTGTTCCCTTTTCTCCACACCCTCTCCAGCATTTATTGTTTCTAGATTTTTTTTTTCTTTTTTTTTGTGGTATGCAGGCCTCTCACTGTTGTGACCTCTCCCGTTGCGGAGCACAGACTCCGGACACGCAGGCTCAGCAACCGTGGCTCACGGGCCCAGCCGCTCCACAGCATGTGGGATCTTCCCGGACCGGGGCACGAACCCGTGTCCCCTGCATCGGCAGGCGGACTCTCAACCACTGCGCCACCAGGGAAGCCCTGTTTCTAGATATTTTGATGATGGCCATTCTGACTGGTGTGAGATGATATCTCATTGTAGTTTTGATTTGCATTTCTCTAATGATTAATTATGTTGAGCATTCTTTCATGTGTTTGTTGGCAATCTGTATGTCTTCTTTGGAGAAATGTCTCTTTAGGTCTTCTGCCCATTTTTGTATTGGGTTGTTTGTTTTTTTATTATTGAGCTGCATGAGCTGCTTGTAAATTTTGGAGATGAATCCTTTGTCAGTTGCTTCATTTGCAAATATTTTCTCCCATTCTGAGGGTTATCTTTTGGTCTTGTTTCTGGTTTCCTTTGCTGTGCAAAAGCTTTGAAGTTTCATTAGGTCCCATTTCTTTATTTTTCTTTTTATTTCAATTTCTCTAGGAGGTGGGTCAAAAAGGATCTTGCTGTGATTTATGTCATAGAGTGTTCTGTCTGTGTTTTCCTCTAAGAGTTTGATAGTGTCTGGCCTTACATTTAGGTCTTTAATCCATTTTGAGCTTATTTTTGTGTATGGTGTTAGGGAGTGTTCTAATTTCATACTTTTAATGTACCTGTCCAGTTTACCCAGCACTACTTATTGAAGATGCTGTCCTTTCTTCACTGTACATACCTACCTCCTTTATCAAGATGAGGTGACCATATGTGTGTGGGTTTATCTCCGGGCTTTCTATCCTGTTCCATTGATCTATCTTTCTGTTTTTGTGCCAGTACCATACTGTCTTGATTACTGTAGCTTTGTAGTATAGTCTGAAGTCAGGGAGCCTGATTCCTCCAGGCCCGTTTTTCGTTCTCAGGATTGCTTTGGCTATTCGGAGTCTTTTGTGTTTCCATGCAAATTGTGAAATTTTTTGTTCTAGTTCTGTGAAAAATGCCCATGGTAGTTTGATAGGGATTGCATTGAAACTGTAGAGTGCTTTGGGTAGTAGAGTCATTTTCACAGTGTTGATTCTTCCAATCCAAGAACATGGTATATCTCTCCATCTATTTGTATCTTTAATTTCTTTCATCAGTCTTATAATTTTCTGCATACAGGTCTTTTGTCTACTTAGGTAGGTTTATTCCTAGATATTTTATTCTTTTTGTTGCAGTGGTTAATGGGAGTGTTTTCTTAATTTCACTTTCAGATTTTTCATCATTAGTGTATAGGAATGCCAGAGATTTCTGTGCATTAACTTTGTATCCTGCTACTTTACCAAAATCATTGATTAGCTCTAGTAGTTTTCTGGTAGCATCTTTAGGATTCTCTATGTATTACATCATGTTATTTGCAAACAGTGACAGATTTACTTCTTCTTTTCTTATTTGGATTCTTTTATTTCCTTTTCTTCTCTGATTGCTGTGGCTAAAACTTCCAAAACTGTGTTGAATAATAGTGGTGAGAGTGGGCAACCTTGTCTTCTTCCTAATGTTAGTTGAAATGCTTTCAGTTTTTCACCATTGAGGACGATGTTGGCTGTGGGTTTGTCATATATGGCCTTTATTATGTTGAGGAAAGTTCCCTCTATGCCTACTTTCTGCAGGGTTTTTAATCATAAATTGGTATTGAAGTTTGTCGAAAACTTTCTCTGCATCTATTGAGATGACCATATGGTTTTTCTCCTTCAAGTTGTTAATATGGTGTATCACATTGATTGATTTGCGTATATTGAAGAATCCTTGCATTTATTCCTGGAGTAAACCCCACTTGATCATGGTGTATGATCCTTTTAATGTGCTGTTGGATTCTGTTTGCTAGTATTTTGTGAGGATTTTTGCATCTATGTTCATCAGTGATATTGGCCTGTAGTTTTCTTTCTTGGTGACATCCTTTTCTGGTTTTGGTATCAGGGTGATGGTGGCCTCCTAGAATGAGTTTGGGAGTGTTCCTCCCTCTGCTGTATTTTGGAAAAGTTGGAAAAGGATAGGTGTTACCTCTTCTCTAAATGTGTGATAGAATTTGCCTGTGAAGCCATCTGGTCCTGGGCTTTTGTTTGTTGGATGATTTTTAATCACAGTTTCAATTTCAGTGCTTGTGATTGCTCTGTTCATATTTTCTATTTCCTCCTGATTCAATCTTGGCAGCTTGTGCATTTCTAAGAACTTGTCCATTTCTTCCAGGTTGTCCATTTTACTGGCATAGAGTTGCTTGTAGTAATCTCTCATGATCTTTTGTATTTCTGCAGTGTCAGTTGTTAACTTCTCCTTTTTCGTTTCTAATTCTGTTGATTTGAGTCTTCTCCCTTTTTTTCTTGATGTGTCTGGCTAATCGTTTATCAATTTTGTTTATCTTCTAAAAGAACCAGCTTTTAGTTTTATTGATCTTTGCTATCATTTCCTTCATATCTTTTTCATTTATTTCTGATCTGATCTTTATGATTTCTTTCCTTCTGCTAACTTTGGGGTTTTTTTGTTCTTCTTTCTCTAATTGATTTAGGTGCAAGGTTAGGTCGTTTATTCGAGATGTTTCCTGTTTCTTAAGGTAGGATTGTATTGCTATAAACTTCCCTCTTAGAACTGGTTTTACTGCATCCCATAGGTTTTGGGTCATCGTGTCTCCATTGTCATTTGTTTCTAGGTATTTTTTGATTTCCTCTTTGATTTCTTCAGTGATCACTTCATTTTTAAGTACTGTATTGTTTAGCCTCCATGTGTTTGTATTTTTATACAGATATTTTCCTGTAATTGATATCTAGTCTCATAGCGTAGTGTTCAGAAAAGATACTTGATACACTTTCAGTTTTCTTAATTTACCAAGGCTTGATTTGTGACCCATGATATGATCTATCTGGAGAATGTTCCATGAGCACTTGAGAAAAATGTATTCTGTTGTTTTTGGATGGAATGTCCTATAAATATCAATTAAGTCCATCTTGTTTAATGTGTCATTTAACGCTTTTGTTTCCTTTTTTATTTTCATTTTGGATGATCTGTCCATTGGTGAAAGTGGGGTGTTAAAGTCCCCTACTGTGAATATGTTACTGTCGATTTCCCCTTTTATGGCTGTTAGCATTTGCCTTATGTATTGAGGTGCTCCTATGTTGGGTGCATAAATATTTACAATTGTTATATCTTCTTCTTGGATCGATCCCTTGATCATTATGTAGTGTCCTTCTTTGTCTCTTGTAATCGTCTTTATTTTAAAATCTGTTTTGTCTGATATGAGTCTTGCTCCTCCAGCTTTCTTTTGATTTCCATTTGCATGGAATATCTTTTTCCATCCCCTCACTTTCAGTCTGTATGTGTCTCTAGGTCTGAAGTGGGTCTCTGGTAGAAAGCATATATATGGATCTTGTTTTTGTATCCATTCAGCCAATCTGTGTCTTTTGGTGGAAGCATTTAGTCCATTTACATTTAAGGTAATTATCGATATGTATGTTCCTATTCCCATTTTCTTAATTGTTTTGAGTTTGTTATTGTAGGTCTTTTCCTTCTCTTGTGTTTCTTGCCTAGAGAAGTTCCTTTAGCATTTGTTGTAAAGCTGGTTTGGTGGTGTTGAACTCTCTCAGCTTTTGCTTGTCTGTAAAGGTTTTAATTTCTCCATCAAATCTGAATGAGATCCTTGCTGGGTAGAGTAATCTTGGTTGTAGGTTTTTCTCCTTCATCACTTTAAATATGTCCTGCCAGTCCCTTCTGGCTTGCAGAGTTTCTGCTGAAAGATCAGCTGTTAACCTTATGGGGATTCCTTTCTGTGTTATTTGTTGTTTTTCCCTTGCTGCTTTTAATATGTTTTCTTTGTATTTAATTTTTGACAGTTTGATTAATATGTGTCTTGGCATGTTCCTTCTTGGATTTATCTTGTATGGGATTCTCTGTGTTTCCTGTACTTGATTAACTATTTCCTTTCCCATATTAGGGAAGTTTTCAACTATAATCTCTTCAAATATTTTCTCAATCCCTTTCTTTTTCCTTTCTTCTTCTGGGACCCCTATAATTCGAATGTTGGTGCATTTAATGTTGTCCCAGAGGTCTCTGAGACTGTTCTCAGTGCTTTTCATTCTTTTTTCTTTATTCTGCTCTGCAGTAGTTATTTCCACTATTTTATCTTCCAGGTCACTTATCCGTTTTTCTGCCTCAGTTATTCAGCTATTGATCCCTTCTACAGTATTTTTCATTTCATTTATTGTGTTGTTCATCATTGTTTGTTTCATCTTTAGTTCTTCTGGGTCCTTGTTAAATGTTTCTTGCATTTTGTCTAGTCTATTTCCAAGATTTTGTATCATCTTTACTATCATTATTCTGAATTCTTTTCCAGGTGGACTGCCTATTTCCTCTTCATTTGTTAGGTCTGGTGGGTTTTCATCTTGCTCCTTCATCTGCTGTGTGTTTTTCTGTCTTTTCATTTTGCTTATCTTACTGTGTTTGGGGTCTCCTTTTTGCAGGCTGCAGGTTCGTAGTTTCCATTGTTTTTGCTGTCTGTCCCCAGTGGCTATAGAAGGTTCAGTGGGTTGTGTAGGCTTCCTTGTGGAGGGGGCTAGTGCCTGTGTTCTGGTGGATGAGACTGGACCTTGTCTTTCTGGTGGGCAGGTCCACGTCTGGTGGTATGTTTTTTGGGTGTCTGTGGCCTTATTATGATTTTAGGCAGCCTGTCTGATAATGGGTGGGGTTGTGTTCCTGTCTTGCTAGTTGTTTGGCATAGGGTGTCCAGCACTGTAGCTTGCTGGTCGTTGACTGAAGCTGGGTGTTGGTGTTGAGATGGAGATCTCTGGGAGATTTTTGCTGTTTGATATTATGTGCAGCTGGGAGGTCTCTTGTGGACCAGTGTCCTGAAATTTGCTTTCCCACCTCAGAGGCACAGCACTGACTCTTGGCTGCAATAACTAGAGCCTTTCATCCACACGGCTCCGAATAAAAGGGAGAAAAAGAAGGAAGGGAGGGAGGGAGGAAGGAAGGAAAAGAGGGTAAAATAAAATAAAGTAAGATAAAATAAAATAAAGTTATTAAAATAAAATATAATTATTAAGATAAAATTTTTTTTCAAAAGTAAAAAAAAAAAAAAAATACAGATGGACAGAACCCAGGACAAATAATGAAAGCAAAGCTATAGAGACAAAATCTCACACAGAAGCATACACATACACACAAAAAGAGGAAAAGGGGAAAAAATAATAAATCTTGGTCTCAAAGGCCACCTCTTCAATTTGGGATGATTCTTTGTCTATTCAGGTATTCCACAGATGCAGGGTACATCAAGTTGATTGTGGAGATTTAATCTGCTGCTCCTGAGGCTGCTGGGCGAGATTTCCCTTTCTTTTCTTTGTTCGCACAACTGCCGGGGCTCAGCTTTGGATTTGGTCCCGCCTTTGCGTGTAGGTCGCCGGAGGGCGTCTGTTCTTTGCTCAGAACGGGGTTAAAGGAGCAGCTGATTCAGGGACTCTGGCTCACTCAGGCCCGGGAGAGGGAGGTGCACGGAGTGCAGGGCGAGCCTGCAGTGGCAGAGGCTGCCGTGACATTACACCAGCCTGAGGCACACCGTGTGTTCTCCCGGGGAAGCTGTCCCTGGATCATGGGACCCTGGCAGTAGCGGGCTGCACAGGCTCCCCGGAAGTGAGGTGTGGATAGTGACCTGTGCTTGCACATAGACTTCTTGGTGGCGGCAGGAACAGCCTTAGCGTCTCATGCCCGTCTCTGGGTTCCGTGCTTTAGCCGCGGCTCGCGCCCGTCTCTGGAGCTCCTTTAAGCAGCGCTCTTAATCCCCTCTCCTTGCGCACCAGGAAACAAAGAGGGAAGAAAAAATCTCTTGCCTCTTCGGCGGGTCCATATTTTTCCCCGGACTCCCTCCCGGCTAGCTGTGGTGCACTAACCCCTTCAGGCTGTGTTCACGCTGCCAACCCCAGTCCTCTCCCGGCACTCTGACCGAAGCTGGAGCTTCAGCTCCCAGACCCCGCCTGCCTAGGCGTGTGAGCAGAGAAGTGTCTCGGGCTGGTGAGTGCTGGTCGGCACCGATCCTCTGTGCGGGAATCTCTCCGCTTTGCCCTCCGCACCCCTGTTGCTGTGCTCTCCCCCGCAGCTCCAAAGCTTCCCCCCTCTGCCACGTGCAATCTCCGCCCGCGAAGGGCCTTCTAGTGTGTGGAAACCTTTCCTCCTTCACAGCTCCCTCCCACTGGTGCAGGTCCCGTCCCTATTCTTTTGTCTCTGTTTATTCTTTTTTCTTTTGCCCTATCCAGGTACATGGGGAGTTTCTTGCCTTTTGGGAGGTCTGAGGTCTTCTGCCAGTGTTCAGTAGGTATTCTGTAGGAGTTGTTCCACGTGTAGATGTGTTTCTGATGTATCTGTGGGGAGGAAGGTGATCTCCACGTCTTACTCTTCCACCATCTTTCTAGTTGTCAATTCATTCTTTATAATTTCCAGTTTCAGTTTCTTTGAAGAAGAGTGAGAACTTAGAGATCCTTTTGATCTCCTTTTGATCCTCTGTGATTTTATAAATTTTCTGACTATTGTAATTATTTTACCTACCTCTAATTCAACAGCAGCTATTTAACAACTCATCTTTACTGAGCCTTTCATATTCAGTCTAGGTTTCATAGAAAAAACCCCAACTCTCTTGTAGTTTTATTTTTTTCACTTTGGTTCACATTTAATTAAATTATACAGTTATAATAATAGTTTATGGCAGGTATAGTAGATTGGCTTAACATCTGTTCCAACCTCCTTTTTGTATACCTTGTACTGCAAAGGCTTGAAAACTAAAAACTAGTTCAGGGTAGGAATTAGGTTCTGCTAATGATAAACACATGTAAGAGACCTAAATTAGGAGATAAATAGGAGGAGAAGCTGTGTATGAGAATCTGTTTTTGTGGATGAGATTCTAACAAGTGTAGAGTGTCTCTAGAGCCAGTAGTTCTGGCAGCCGCTTCTGTCAGAGCTAAGTCAGGGTGTTCCTGCAGGCAACAGCTCTGGCAGTTACTTCCTGACCCCAGGATCTCGGCTAAAGAGGTGTGCTCCTAGAACCCGCGGTTGGTGTAGCCACTTCCTGATTGTCCAGCTTCCTAATTGTGGTCTATATATAATTTCTCTCAGCAAAACAGTTCTACAGTTAACTAAACCAATAAGATTGACTCTTTTTTTTAGCATTTGCACTAGAAAATAGAGATCAGCTAGTTGATGGTGACTGCAGATAAAGCACCTATGCAGAGAAATGTGGTGCCACTAGTGTTATTAATAAGGGTAACACTGTTTACTTCTACAAAGCTTTGTGTGATTTCTCTTCATTTCTCCTCTTACTGTGAAGCCAATCAAATATGATGGAACTTTCTCCTCTTTATTTTCTTACAGGTCTTATGTTTTGACTTGATTATATATTTGAATAAATACAGCTAGGACCACAACTATCTTACTATCCTGTACATAATATCTCTTCAAATGTTTGTTGAACTTACTACAATTATTGATATCTAATTTTCAATATTTGGTAGCCATACGTAAAAAATAATGCTTTGAAAAAGACTAATTCCTTAAACCTTTGCAGTACTTAAATGGCTTTATTTTCTCAATTATACTGCTAAGATCTTTGGAGAATTAAATAACATGTATTTACTTAGTATTTATAAATATATTATTGCAACTAGATAATACTTCAAAGAAAACAAGGGCAAAAATAGACAGGAATGTAAAAGGTATAAAGAGTAAAGAACAAGTTTGAGTATATGTGTGTATATTTTTCTGTTTATACTACTCATATATAAACCAATAGGAATATACTGTGTTTTTCAAGACCCATGAAACATTTACATAGACATGGGCTGCAGACCCTCCCCACCACATACATACATACAAATTAAACATAAATCACACCTACAATAAATTAGAAATAACAAGAAGTGAGTGTAAAGAATTTCTTTTAACTACATTTTCAACTACTGAGATAAAGAGGAAAACTAAAATTAAAAACTGCATAAAATAAATAGCATATCAAACTAGTGAGATGCAGCCAAACTGGTACTCAGAACATTTTTAATTAACTGAAAATAAGTTAGATAGTTTTGTTTAGAGTGATGGTAAGAGACTCCTTCTGAGAAAACTAGAGAATCTGGACAAAAACTAGAAAATCTTGACAAAAATTTGACAAAAATCAAATTTGTTTAAAGTGAATTGGAGTCAGTGTAGAATTGTAGGGTAAAGACCAGGAAAAGAAAGAAATCCAGGGATATGAGCCTGCATTTGGGGTTACTTTCCCTTAAACATATCTCCTGATGTCAGAAGAGGTGAAGAGTGGTTGAAAACTGAGCAGAGCTCGAAACAAATTCATGGAGCTGGAGAAATAAAAATTGAAATTTAGAGCCCATCAGACTTGAGGGTAGGTGGCTCAGGAACATCCAGGCTTTGAAGTAAGAGTGACTCCCCCAAAATAGACTAGTCCTGAAAAGATCTAAAACATGACTCTGATGTTTGATACAACATGATGTTATAAATGACATGATCAGGGATTGATAATACCCCTCCCCACCTGGAAAAAGAAAAGGAAGACTTTTAGAGGAAGATAACATCATTTCTAGGCCTCAGAATATCTCTGTGATATCTGGCTCATATCTGGTGTAAAAAGAACTGGTAATGGGAAGATTGAAGACAGCATGGTTAAAAAATCATAAAAAAATAGTATACAATAGAAACAGATCCACGGTTTGGTCTTTAAAATAACTATGCACTATGTTCAATGAAATAAGACACAATTTTGAGAATTTCTATAAGAGAACTAAAAACTCTTAAAGAACCAAATAGAAATTCTAGAACTGAAAATTGCAGTAATAATGGAAATGAGACATAACTGAGGAGAGAATTAATGGAATGCAACCCAAGTCAGAAGAAAATATTCAGAATGAAGGTCAGAGAGAGAAGGGGATAGAAAATGCAGAACAAAATAAATAAATAAATAAAAACTAAGAGACATATGGGAAATAGTGAAAACAGCTAAAAGTCATATAGCTTGAGTCCCAGAAAGAGACGACAGAGAGACATCAATCCACAGATTAAGAACACACCATGCATTGTAAGCAGGAAAATACAAAAGTACTGTACCTAGGTACATTATTATAAAATCAAAGAAAACCAAAGAAAAAGAAAAAACTTAACAGCAGAAAGAGCTTGTCTTATTATCTAGCCGCAATAAGAGATTAACTGACTTCTCAACAGAGATACTGGAAATCAGGAGACAGTGGAATATTTTTAACGTACTTAAAGAAAAACTGTCAATGTACAATTCTTTACCCAGTGAAATATCCATCAGAAGAAAGGTCAGATGAAAAGAAATTGAGAGCATTATCATTAGCAAAATTAAAGAAAATCCTAAAAAGATATTCTACAAAAAGAAAATAATCCCAGATGAAAGCTTAGAATTACAGGAAATGCTGCCCATGGGAGAACGTCTAATGAACATCAGCTATTCTAAAACAATAATAATGTCTCTAAAATATCTGTAGAGAATTAAATATAAGACAGCAATATCATAAATTTAGGGAAAGGGCATTTGGAGTTAAAATATTCTCAGGTTCTAGCATTACCCAAAAGAAATATAATACTAATTTATTTTAGTTTGATAACTCAGTGATGCATGTTTTAATCTTTAAAAGTAAAGCCAGCTGCCAACCAAGATAATGTAACTGCCAACCATGTAACTGCCAACCAAGATAATATAACTGCCAACCAAGATAATAGAGTAGAAAAATGAAGTAATTAAAAAAAAAGCCAAAAGAAAGCATGAAAGGAGAGAAAAATCGTAATGGACAGGGCAAATAGAAAGTAAATACTAAGATAGTAGATATAAACTCAAATACATTAGTAATTACATTAAACTTCAATGTACTAAATGCTGCAATTGAAAGACAGTGATTTATCAGAGGAGATTAAAAAAGAAACCAGTTATAGTGTGTATTTCTTATCAGACAGATTTTTAAAATATAAGAATATTGAATGATTGCAAATAAGAGGATGGAAAATAGATAAACCATGCAGTGCTAACCAAAAGAAAGCTGGTAATATCAGACATAGTAGACTTTAATGCAAGAAGAGAATATTATAAATAGGGATATTTCATAATGATAAAAGATATAACAGTTTTAAATTTGCAAGTACCCAGAGACTTGCTTGGTTGCACAGTGGTTAAGAATCCACTTGCCAATGCAGGGGACGTGGGTTCAAGCCCTGGTCTGGGAAGATCCCACATGCTGCGGAGCAACTAAGCCTGTGCACTACAACTGCTGAGCCTGCGTGCCACAACTACTGAAGCCCACACGCCTAGAGCCCATGCTCTGCAACAGGAGAAGCCGCCGCAATGAGAAGCCTGTGCACCACAACAAAGAGTAGCCCCCGCTTGCCGCAACTAGAGAAAGCCTGCACACAGCAATGAAGACCCAATGCAGCCAAAAATAAATAAACAATTAAATAAATAAATTTATTTATTTAAAAAAAATTTGCAAGTACCCAGTAACAAAGCCTCAGAATAGAAAATTTCAAGTTTTTTGTTTTTCTAGGTTATAAAAATTCAGTGATAGCATTGAATGGCAAAACAGACAAATCCACTAGATAGCAGGATATATAAACGTATTGCTCCTCAGTAATTGAAATAAAAACTCAAAAAATAATATTTGAACCATGCAATTAACAAACCTACTTAACAGACAAATACCTAACACCTTCAAAATACATATTCTTTTTAAGTACATGTAAAACATTTCCAAAATTGACAAATCCAGAAAGTAGCTCTCGGAACTTCCCTGGTGGTCCAGTGGGTAAGACTCTGCACTCCCAATGCAGGGGACCCTGGTTCAATCCCTGGTCGGGGAACTAGATCCCACATGCGTGCCGCAACTAAGAGTTGGCGTGCTGCAACTAAGAAGTCTGCGTGCTGCAACCAAGAAGTCTACATGCTGCAGTCTTCCACGACGAAGATCCTGTGTGCCGTAACTAAGACCTGGCGCAGCCAAAATAAATAAATAAATAAATATTTAAAGGAAAAAAAGAAAACAACTCTCAGATTTTTTAAGTACTCAGATTCTGTTCCTTAATAACAGTGAAAATTGTATTAGAAATCAGTGTGTGTTTTTTTATAAATTTATTTATTTATTTTTGGCTGTATTGGGTCTTCGTTTCTGTGCGTGGGTTTTCTCTAGTTGCGGCGAGCAGGGGCCACTCTTCATCGCTGTGCGCGGGCCTCTCACTGTCACGGCCTCTCCCGTTGCGGAGCGCAGGCTCCAGATGTGCAGGCTCAGTAGTTGTGGCTCACGGGCCCAGTTGCTCCGTGGCATGTGGGATCTTCCCAGACCAGGGCTCGAACCCGTGTCCCCTGCATTGGCAGGCGGATTCCCAACCACTGCACCACCAGGGAAGCCCCTAGAAATCAGTTTTTAAAAAAAAAAAAAAAAAGAAAGAAAAGAAAAAAAGAATCAAAATTCCCAGCTGTTTCTAATTAAGCAATATGCTTTTAAATATTACTCATAGGTCAAGGAATTAACCATGAAAGCTGGAGAATATTTTCAACTGATAGATAGTGAAAATACAGCATAAAAACTGTGGGTTGCAGTTAAGGCCATTTTTAGAGGGAAATCCATACTCTTAAGTGCATATATTAGAAAAGAAGTCTGAAAATCAATGGACTCTAAGAATTTGCTGAACAGGTTAGGAAAAGAACAGCAAACTAAACCCAAAATTATGAAACATTTGGAGAATTAGGGTACATCAGGCAAGAGACAGAAGGATTGCAAATTGCAAAATTAAACACCGCTACCCCAAATACTTCAGATACTAAAACAAAAATAAACTACTGATGCATATAGGTGGTCCTTGCTTTGCATGACAGTGCAGGACTATAAAAATGACCTTGCAAGGTATGTCCAAGGTGATGGAGTACAAAGACCCTGAACTCACCTCCTCCTCTAGGCACACCAAAATTACAACTATTTACAGAGCAGCTATCAATGAGAATAACTTGAAGACTAGCAGAAAAGATTTTTCACAGCTTAAGATATAAGGAAAGAACCAAAACAAGATGGGTAGGAGGGGCCAGAGACATAATGTAGTCAAGACCTGCATTTTCATGTAGGTGACCCACAAATGGGAGGATAATCACAATCACAGAAGTTCTCCCTAAGGAGCGAGGGGTCCAAGCCCCACATCCGGCTCCCAAGCTGAGGGTCCTGCACTAAAAAGACAGGCCCTCAAAACGTGCGGCTTTGAAAGCCAGCAGGACTTGCATATGGGAGAGCCAGAGGACTGTAGGAAGCAGAAACTCCACTGTTAAAGCACACACACAAAATCTCACATGCTCTGAGTCCCAGAACTGAGACAGCAATTTGAAGGAGGCTGATAAGACCCACTTGCTGATCTCGTAGAGTCTCCTGGAGAGGCGGGGCAACTGGGACTCTTCCTGATGACATTGGCAACAGCCATTTTGGGGAGTTCATTCTACCATGAGGACACTGGTGCTGGCAAGTGCCATTTTGGAGTCCTCCTTCTAGCCTACTAGCACTGGGGGCCTGCCTGCCCAACAGCAGATAAGCTCCAGTTCCAGGACCTCCCAGGTGAGCAGCCAGCCTTGCAGGGACCTGGCTTCACCCACCAGTGGACCAGAACCAACCCCAGGCCTCCCCAACAGCCACACCCAGGTACCCTGGGGCTCAACTCTACCCACCATCAGGTCAGAACCAGCCTTGGAACACCCCTGGCCTTGCCACCAGCCACAACAGGACCTAGCGCTGCCCATCAGCTAGCCAGGACCAGCCCCAGAATCTCCAGAGTTCCAGAGCCAGCTTCATTAGGATGTGGCCCCACCCACCAGTAGGCTGACACCAGCACTGGACCCCTGGGTCCCACAGCCAGCACCCAGGGAACCAGATCTGTATACCACTGGGCTGAGACCCACCTCCCTGCCAGGTCATGCGACCAGCTGTACCAGAACCCAGTACTGCCCACTAGTGGGCCAGCATCTACCCAAGGACCTCCCAGCCTGTGCATCCAACCATGCTGAAATCTGGCCTGCCCACCAGCAGGCCAGCAGCCACCATGCAAGGCAGGGCATAGCAGCCAACCAGCCTAGGGATGAGCCTTGTCTACCAGTGTGCTGAGAGTAGTCAGCCTCATCACACAGAAGGGCCCACACAGCCCACATATGGGGTCAAGTGCTGCTGGGCCCCATAGGATGTCTCTTACTTAAGACTACTTCTCCAACATCTGGAAACATAACTGACCTACTTAATACTTAGAAATAAACATGGAAAATTAGGCAGAACGAGGAGGGAAGGAATATTTTCCAAATGAAGACAAAACCCCAGAAGAACTAAGCCAAGTGGAGATAAGCAATCTACCTGATAAAGAGTTCAAAAGAATGATAATAAAGATGCTCAGTGCAGCTCAGTGCTTTGTGTCCACCTAGAGGGGTGAGATAGGGAGGGTGGGAGGGAGATGCAAGAGGGAGGAGATATGGGGATATATGTATTTGTATAGCTGATTCACTTCATTATACAGCAGAAACTAAGACACCATTGTAAAGCAATCAAACTCCAATAAAGATGTTTTTTTTTAAAAAAAAGAAAATTCACTCTGGCAGAAGCTAAAATTTGATACAATTACATTTAATACAGATAAATCACAATTAATAAAGTCTGTGTTGTTAAAAAAAACATGTAAGTACATATTCACCTTATATTCAGGATATTTGCTTTCTCTTATAAATATCTGTCAGTTTTATTTTCTAATCATCTTTCCTTTCTCCACTGATCTGATGTTATCTTTATTATAAACTAAATACATACATTTGAGTTTGTAAAATAATCACAAAATGAGAAATACAGACACTTGAAAATGTTTAGAGAAAACTGTGTAACTCTGTGCTGATAAATGTGAAACTATAAGTGAAATAAACAATTTTCTATGAAATAAAAAGGTGCTCAGTGAACTCAGAAGAATGAATGAACACAGTGAGCAGTTAGAAGTTTCTAACAAATAGTTTAAAAATATAAAGAAGTAAACAGAGCTGAAGAAGATAATAACTGAAATAAAAAATACACTAGAAGGAATTAACAGTAGAATATATGATACAGAGGAACAGATGGGTGAACTGGATGACAGAGTAGAAGAAATCACCCAAACTGAACAAAAAAAGAAAAAAAGAGTTTTTTTAAAAAGAGGACAGTTTAAGAGACCTCTGGGACAACATCAAGCATAATAACATTCAAAATATAGGAGTCTCAGAAGGAGGAAATAGAAAAGGGCAGAGGAGTTATTTGGAGAAATAATAGCTGAAAACTTTCCTGACCATGGAAAGGAAGTAGACATGCAGTTCCAGGCAGCACAGAGAGTTCCAAAGAAAATGAATCCAAAGAAGTCCACACCAAGACACATTGTAATTAAAATGGCAAAAATTAAAGATAAAGAAAGAATCTTAAAAGAAGCAAGGTAAAAGCAACTAGTAGCATACAGGGGAACTCCCATAAGGCTATCAATTGACTTTTCAGCAGCAACTTTGTGAGCAGAAGGGATTGGCACAATTGATTCAAATTGATGAACATACCAACCAAGAATACTCTACTCAGCAAGGCTATCATTCCAATTTGAAAGAGAGATAAAGAGTTTTACAGACAAGCAAAAGCTACAGAATTCAGCACCACTAACCAGCTTTACAAGAGATATTAAAGGGACTTTTCTAAGTGGAAAGGACTACAACTAGAAATAGGAAAACTGTGCAAAGAAAAATCTGATTCGTAAAGACAAACATACAGTAAAATAGATCATCCACTTATAAAGCTAGTAGGAAGGTTAAAAGACAAAAGTAGTAAAAACATCTATTTCCACAACAAGTATTTAAGGGATACACCCCACAAAAAGATATAAAATGTATCAAAAACATTAAACATGGCAGGGGATTTTAAAAATGCAGGGTTGTCAGAATGGTTTGATCTTAAGGGATCATCAACTTAAAATCATATATGAATGAATTTAAAATATATATTATTTATTATATATATATCTTTATAAATATAGTTATATATGAACCTCATTGTAACCACAAACCAAAAATCTGTAATAGATATGCAAAAAAGAAAAAGGAATCTAAACACCAAATTATAAACTCTAGCACTAAAGATAGTCATCCATTAGATCACAAGGATACAGAGCAAAAAAAAAGGAAGAAGAAAGAACCACGGAAAGAACCAGAAAACAATGAACAAAATGACAGTAAGTACATACATACCAATAATTATTTTAAATGTATTGGACTAAATGCTCCAATCAAAAGACTTAGAGTGACTGAATGGATACAGAAAGAAGAACTATATATATGCTTCCTAGAAGAAACTCATTTTAGATCTAAAGACACAGAGATAGAAGGTGAGAGTATGGAAAGAAGTTTTCCATGCAAATGGAAACAAAAAGAAAGCTGGGGTAGCAATTCTTACATCAGACAAAATAGAGTTTAAAACAAAAACTGTTACAAGAGACAGAGAAGGACATTACATAATGATAATGGGATCAATCCAACAATATATAATAATTGTAAATATTTATGTCCCAACTTAGGAGCACCTAAATATGTAAATCAAATATAAGTAGCCATAAAGGGAGAAATTGTGTTGAGTTACACAATAATAATATGGGACTTTAACACCCAACTTACATCAATGGAAGATCATGCATCCAGACAGAAAATCAATAAGGAAACACTAGCCTTACATCAGATAGACTTTATTTATATGTACATCTATGTATATATATGTATGTATAAAACATTCCATCCCAAAAGCAACAGAATAAACATTCAACTACATATAGAACATTTTCCAGGATAGAGCACATACTAGGCCACAAAATAAGTCTCAGTAAATTTAAGAATATTGAAATTATATTAAACATCTTTTACAATCACAATGCTATGAGACTAGAAATAAACTACAATGAAAAAACTACCAAAAAAAAAAAAAAAAACAATGGAGGCTAAGCAGTATGCTACTAAACAACCATTGGGTCACTGAAGAAATCAAACAAGAAGTCAAAAAATACCTGGAGTCAAATTAAAATAGAAATAGAATGGTGGAAAAGCTTTGGGAAGCAGGAAAAGCTGTTCTCAGAGGGAAGTTTCTAGCAATATAGGCCTACCTAAGGAAGTAAGAAAAATCTCAAATAAGCAATCTAACCTTACACCTAGAGGAACTAGAAAAAGAACTAATAAAACCCCCAAAGTTAGTAGAAGAAAAGGATCAGAGCAGAAATAAATGTAATAGAGACTTTAAAAAAATAGAGAAAATCAGTGAAACTAAGCTCTGGTTCCTTGAAAAAATAAACAAAATTGATAAACCTTTAGCCAGAGTCATTAAGAAAAAGAAAGGACCCAAATAGAATCAGAAATGAAAGAGAAGTTACAGATTCATATTTCTGTACTGACAATACAGAAATATGAAAGATCATAAGACATTACTGTGAACAGTTATACACCAATAAAATGGAGAACCAAGAAGAAACAGATAAATACCTAGAGATGTACAATCTAGGTACAAGACAAGGATGCCCACTCTTACCACTTTTATTCAACATAGTATTGGAAGACCTAGCCACAGCTATCAGACAAGAAAAAGAAATAAAAGGTATCCAAATCAGAAGGGAAGAGGTAAAATGTCTACTATACATAGAAAATCCTAAAGATGCCACCAGAAAACTACTAGAGCTCATTAATGAATTCAATAAAGTTTTAGGGTACAAAGTTAACATACAGGAATCTGTTGCATTTCTATACACTAACAATGAAGTATCAGAAAGATAAATTAAGGAAACAACCTCAATTTACCTTCACATCAAAGAGAATAAAATAGCTAGGAATAAACCTACCTAAAGAGGCACAAGACCTGTGTGCCAAAAACTATAAGACATTGATGAAAGCCATCCAAGCACTAAATTCCAAAAGTTAAAGTTTGGAGAGATGAAAATTCCACTGAGACTGAGAAAGATAGAAATACTGTACAGAATAGTTTAAAAAAAAAATTCCAGAAGAGAATAAGCAATAGGTGACATTTACATTTTACAGATTGGGAAACTGAGGCCAAAAGAGGTTAAGGAACTTGTCCAAAGTCACATAGCTAATGAAATGAATTACTGGTTTCAAATTCAGGCAGTTTGGGTATAGGCAATATGCCTGTAACTATTAAGGGTTCTTTTTTTTTGTTTAGTTTTTGTGTTTTTTTAATTGAAGTATAGTTGCTGTACATTATTATATAAGTTACAGATGTACAATATAGTGTTTCACAATATTTAAAAGTTATACTCCATTTATAGTTATAAAATATTGCCTATATTCCCTGTGTTGTACAACATATCTTCTTAGCTTATTTTATATCTAATAATTTGTACTTCTTAATCCAGTATCCCTATACTGCCTTTCCCCTCTCCCCTTGCCCCACTGGTACCTGAGGTTATTGTCTTGTGACTTATTTGATGAACTTCGTTTTCAATAAATATGTTTTAAGATTTAAGATTGCGTTTTTCTAGTTTCAATGGAGATTGTAGTATTAATAGATAATTCTGTTTAAATTATTTTAGAGAGATGGATGCAATTCCTTTGGGAAATTTTTACTTTGAGGTGTGTTTATTATAAATAATGTTTTCTGGTTATAATTATATAAATTCAGGTTTCTAAGTTTTTCTGATATTAAAAAACATTTTTCCTTCTAGGAGTACATCATTTTGACATAAACACCTAATCAGTCTTTTAAGTTGAACCTTTCTATGCCTTTTTTTTTTTTTTTGGTGTAATTTCAAAGCATGAAATACTTGTAATTTACTTTAATGTAAGGTTCAAGTTGAATTTAAGGCTTTCAGAGTTATGGTCAAGCTTATGTAAGAAAGTGCTGGCAAGTAAATCCTCTAGTCTTGATTTCATAACCATCAAGAATTTTATTCTATGCTTTATAAACTGGAATGAGTGAGAAATCAGATGAGTTTTGTGAAACACAATGAAGAAATTAACAATAATCTACAAGATTTAAAATTCCCTTTCTATTTAAGTAACTAGATGAAATTATCATATTTAAAATTTTTTATGAATGACTTGTCAATTAATAAGGTATAATTTCAGAATTTTACCTCTTTAAAAAATTAAAATCTTCCTAGGACAAACTGAATTATGTATGTTTGAATTAATTATGACAAATTTAATTCATTCACAATTGTGATATATTTTTTCTTATAGCACATTATTTAATGGTTTTAAAACACTTCTAAATTTAGAGGTTGACTTAAAAATGATTTTTGTGTAAATAGTGATTTTTTGACCCAAATGTTTATTTAGTTGACCTGAAACAGTAATTACTATTACCAAAATTAGATTATTGTTAACTGTTTGTTCCAAAGGTTGCACAGTGAATTAAAAGATGCTGTTGAAAAGCAATTGGAAGCCATTCCCTTTGGCACAGAGATGGGAAATGAGATATGTACAGATGATGAAACAGTCAGGAATCTTCAAGAACAACTACAACTGGCCAATCAAGTGAGTGATATATGTATTGAATTATGTCCTAAATAAACAGAGTTTCTAAAAAATCTATAGTCAATCATTATTTATGAATGATAATAACAGAATATTGAAATTGTTAGCATAATGATTTTCTACAGTTTGCAAAATAGTTAACAGGTAACAAAGCTTATAATATGTGCCCTCCCTGTATGTTATAAATGTAGTTGCCATGTATATATTTTAACTGAATCATAATTCTTTTGGCATGATTTTTTAAGTGTTATAAAATATTTTAATGCCAAAGAAAATTTTTAAAGAAAAGAATCAATTATCCACTTGCCTAAATTTACATTTTTCATTTTCCTGTGTTTTGTTTTGATACTGTTTTCTTCAATTTTCAAAGATTATAGAATTATATTTTTCTAAAGTTATGCTTCTTTTAGAATTATACTTTTTCTCCTTTTTTCCTCCTTCATGGTAATTGAAATATTTGAGAAGCTATATTGTATATATCCTGTTTTCAGCACCACAATTTTTTTTGGTTATATGTAAGGGAATTTTATTTTAATTTACAATTTTGCATCCTAGGTATCTCATATCTTTTATGGATTTTAATCCCATTCTTCTACCTTCCTGTGTGCCTCAGTTTCTTCATTTTATAAATGGGGATTAGAAATACTTTATTACAATTTTGATTTTATACTTATCTATGAAAAGTCATTTTTTTATTCCTTGTAAATTTGGTTTTGGAATTCTTTGCTTTTGAAAGTGATATTTTAAGTTAATCGGATAGGTTGAATCTACCTTGATAAGGAGCATTATGTAGCACTGAACTCTTTTTAATGTGTAAAGGGAAGGAATTTGAAAAATAATAGAGGCAAAAATAATGAGAAAAGCATGTTCTTTACTCTGTTCTAGACTAGTATTTCAGAAAGGATTTATTAATGTTGACATATAAATAAATGAAAATTACTGTAAACTTATAAATGCTTTCTAACAAGGTATTAAATATGTCCTTTGAAAGCTGTGGCAGAATGTGCATTTCTTATTACTCTTTAAAAATATTGTGACAGACCATATGTAAAAGTACACCTTCAATATAGACAATGATTATTTGTCAGTCATACCTCAATAAATCCAAAATTTGTTTAATTTATAAAAAGAAAAAAGAGTGCAAAACTAGATAGGATTCATTTTTTGTTTTCTTTTCTTTTTTTGAAACTACAAATCTTATGTCTTAAAAGCATCTCCCTGTAGTACTTTTGTTGCTATAATTTCTTTTTGTTGTTGTTGCTATAATTTGTATTGCTAAATTTTGTTCTTTGTTTTTTTAAACCACACTTGTTCTCTCTTTTCTCACCTCTTTCTCCTCCTATCTTCTCCTGTCTTTGCCTTTCTCCATCTTCATCTTACTTGGTACATATTATTTTTCTGAAGATGGGGTCCTACCTTTTTGCTACATTTTGGATCATTACTTCACAGAAGCTTTGGTGAGGTACAAGTTTGACCAGTCAAAAATGAAAAAGGAGATTTGTTAAAAACAAATTTTGCCACAATATCTGCAATATATTTTGTATATTAAGTATGGAATTTTAACTGAGTGAGAGTTTTGGCAATTTTATAAAGTATGAATAATAGAAAAATGTTAATAAATCCATAAAATAGTAATGTCAGATGTTAATTCTGCTTATTACTTATTCATACATGTTTATTAAATTTATTATTAAGTTCTAGTAAAACATATACAATTGTTTTGGTATCCATCACTAGATTGAAAGCCCTTTGTGTCATACGTGAAGATTAGGTGACTCCAAACTGAATAAATTTAAAACTCAATAAAATACAATTTATAGTAGAAAATTGAGAGAAAGAGGGAGAATTCTTTATTATATTATGCTTTATTAAAGTAATAAGTCTAGAGAATTTAACAGAAGATTCAAATACCTTCATCCATTCCACAGATATTTATTCGGTGTCTATTATATATGAGGCACTGTGCTTAGTATTTATCATATACAGTGCAGAATGTTGGCTCCTACTTTTGTGAAACACACAAGCTTTTGGAAGAAAAGTTTGGCCAAACTTCTTGAGTTTGGTCCCCATTCTACTTTGTAGCTCTATGATCTTGGGAAACTTCTTTGTGCTTCACCTTCTTCATTTATAAATGGAGATTATAATAATTCTTATTTTGTGGAGTTCTTATGGTAATTAAAATTTTGAATCCCCATTAAGCACATAGGGTAATGCCTAGCACATGTGTGAGTTCATAAATCTACCTATTATTTTTATCATCTTTATCATTATTATTACTAAACAGCATGATAAAGCAGAATTAAAATTAGGTGCAAAAGGTTCTGTGTATCTCAAGTATAGTTGCTTTGGGAGCCAGTAGCACTAGTACAATATCAAGTACCTAACTAAATATTTTTAGTTTGGAGTATTTTGTTCTCCTATAATAGTGTGATTTGTAAAAATCTTTCTGGAGGGCAGTTTGGCAGTAAGAGCCCTAGAAATGTTCATATCCTTTAACCAATTAATTAGATGGTGACATCACATAGATTCTAGGAATCTGTCCTAAGAAACAGTATATAAAAATATATGAATAAATATATTCATTATAGTAGTGTTTTGATAGTGAAAAATTGGAAGTAGTTTAAAAACCTAAAAATGTGGAATCACTTACATTGTGTTTTTTCCAAATGATGCGTTATACATTAGTACAGTGGTTCTCAAATTTTGGTGTGTATCGTAATCACCCGAGGGCTTACTGAAATAAAGATTGTCACCCCCTCCCCCAGGTTTTTGATTCAAGAAGTCTAGGATATGGCTCAGTAATTTACATTTCTCACAGGTTCTAAGGTATTGATGCTAGTCCTTTGAGAACCACTGGCTTAGGAGAATCTGGGCTTTCTTTGTAGTCCAGATGACTCTTACCATCAGGCACATTTGGGAAACTGCAGTCTTTTGAGTTATGAGGCATTTTTATGACTATTCTATTGAAAAGAAAGCAGTCTTAAGGAAATAAAATGAATTGTACAGGGTCATTCAGCCAGAATTAGAAATCCAACCCAAATTCTGGCTCCAGATTCTGCTTTTGTCTACATATTTTTAAACTACATACATTTTAGGCAAAACTAATCAATAATTTTAAAAGTCAGGATAAAGGTTATTTTGGGAGGATTGTAGTATCTGTAAGAAAGGGGCAACTGGCTTCTAGCTGCTGGTAATCATGTTCTCTTTCTTGAACTGGGTGCGGGTTACATGGGTGCACTCACTGTACAAATTTATGATTTGTGTGTTTCTGAATGCATGTTATGCCTCAGAAATAGTTTCCTTAAAGCTTATAAGTGTATATTTATTTGAAATGTATACTCATTTTATTCCAAAAATGCATATCTTTTCACTACACCTTCTTACCTACTTACTAAAACTGAGAGAATTAGCTCTGACCTGGGATTTAAAAGCTTGGGCTTTAGGGACAAAGAGATGAAGGTTTCTTCTTAATTCTGTCAACAGCTTGCTGAGGTAACTATACTTCAATTTTTAAAAAGTAAATGCAAAAAAGAAAAAAAGAGAATAATGCTTTTTATATGCTAGCTTAAAGTTTCTCAACCATTTTGGTTTCAGGACCCCACTTCAGTATGCTTAAAAATTATTGAGGACTCCAAAGAGGTTTTTTTTGTGTGGGGTATTTATCATATTACTAATTAAAACTAAGACATTTTTAGAAACAAATGGGAGCATAAGAGTGCATTTTAGTAGCCATCAGAGCAATGACAACATCACACAGTACATCATATAAACTTTGGAAAACTGTACTGTACACTCATGAGAGGATGATAGTGAAAAAGGTAAATAATGTCTTCATATTATTATGAACAAAATTTTTTCTTCAAGGATCCCCATATCACTTTTGAGAATTACTATATTGAAAGAATAGTTAATGACCTGAAAAAATTCTCATTATAAAATTCCAGGTGAAAAATAGACAATACAAACAGCACACTATGTGTTTCCCAGTTTTTTTAAAGAAAAAAAATACAGAATTCTCCCCCCCAAATCACATTTATAAACAAGACTACATCCAACATTCATAAAGATGTTTATATCCAGATGTTAGCAGTATTTATTATCAGGTGCTAAAAAATATTAGGTAATTTTATTTTCTTCTCTATTTTTCTGTACTTTCCTAATTTTCTATGATAAACATTTATTACTTTAGCAGTCAGAAAAAAACCTCTTGTACTTTACCAGGGACAGTTTTCATCAGTAATTTCTATGGCTTACACTTTCTGAAACAAGAAAGTGATTGAAGGGTTTTAATTTTAGCTATTAAATCTGAATAAAAAGAAAATTTCAAAGTAAGGAATTTTCATCTTTAGGTTTATTCTCTAAATAATTTTTTAAATTAATTAATTTATTTATTTATTTTTGTCTGCGTTGGGTCTTCATTGCTGCACACGGGCTTTCTCTAGTTGCAGCGAGCGGGGCTACTCATCGTTGTGGTGCGTGGGCTTCTCATTGCAGTGGCCTCTCCCATTGCAGAGCACGGGCTCCAGGTGCATGGGCTTCAGTAGTTTTGGCTTGTGGGCTCTAGAGCGCAGGCTCAGTAGTTGTGGCGCATGGGCTTAGTTGCTCCGTGGCATGTGGGAACTTCCCGGACCAGGTCTCAAACCTGCGTCACCTGCATTGGCAGGCAGATTCTTAACCACTGTGCCACCAGGGAAGTCCCTCTAAATAATTTTATTTACAACTTTATATCATCAAAAATATTTCAACTATACGATCTTAGACAAGTTCTATTTTTATTTTGTGACTTTATATACAAGAACTCATTCTGTAAAACAATATGATTTATTTGTACTATGCAGTAGCGTGCTGATAATTTAATGAGTTCTGAAATGTTCTTCTTTTATAGGAAAAAACTCAGGCTGTAGAACTCTGGCAGACTGTTTCTCAGGAGCTGGACAGACTACAGAAACTTTACCAGGAACATATGACTGAGGCCCAGATTCATGTAGTTGAAAGTCAAAAACAAAAGGTAATCTTGGATTTCATGGTTTTCTTGTATATCAGTAAGAAGTTGCATTCTGGAGAAACTCAGTTTTGGAGAAGAATGCCTAAGTCTCTACCGCGTTATTTATGTTGGCAGTAAATTGATCTTCAGTGGTTAGAAATCTTTTGAACACATAAGATAATCAAAACTGTGCCTAGTGTGCATAGGGTTTTATAATGTGATTAGCAATGATAGCTGTATTTAGTGCTAATAAGCAGCTCTAAGATTATTATGTGTAAATGGATCTCCAAAACTTTTATATTCTTGATTTTTTTACCTGGTTAAAAAAGACAAAGACTAATCATTAGACCATGGACAGTGAAGAAGCCTGCTCAAATGTGATGACAACACTTGTGAAATGAAAATGTTAACAACCTTAAATGTGACCTTTTACTAAAATGTGAAATTTGTCTAACATAAATTAAGCAGAATAGGATTTTACAATAGGAAGGCTCTTAATGGTTATTAAGGACTTCTTTCTATCCAAAGCAAGAATCATTTTATATTCTTTTAAAGTGAACATATAGCTTTTGCTTTATACCTCTGTTGACAAGAACGTACTATCTCACAAGACCATCCATTCCATTGGAAAATCTACCTCCCTTATCTTTCCATTGATTCTTTTTCTGCTAGGTACATTGAAATCTATGGAGAAATTCCAATTCTGATTCCTTTCCTGTGGGTTTTTGAGAAGGCAGCTGTCTAAATATACTGGTTATCATGCCTCTCTTCAACTCTCATTTATAGACTTTTCAAATTCCAGTTTATGACTGTTCCTATTATTATCACTGTAACTAGGAATTTCTACCTAAAGAAGTCATAATAATACTTAATGATGCTTTGCAGCTTACAAAATGATTTTTCTGTACATGCCCTGTTTTGAAAATAATTCACATGTAGTCTGTGCCGTAACCCTTACCTCTGAGATCTGGAAACCGTTTCTAATATAAGTTTGTTCTTTTAAGGCTGTTTCTTCATTAGGTTAATCAACTAAGCCATTGGGTTTAGGGAATTTTTTTCCGCTTGAATAAGATCATTCTTATGCTATAGCTTTGCAATTAGGGTTTTTTTCTTTCCTTTTTTTTCTTTGGCTGTACCTCTCAGCAAGTGGGGTCTTAGTTCCCTGACCAGGGATTGAACCCATGTCCCCTGTATTGGAAGGCGGATTCTTAACCCCTGGACCACCAGGGAAGTCCCTGCAGTTAGGGTTTTTTGTGTTTGTTTGTTTGTTTGTTTGTTTTTGTATACAACTTAACAAATAATACTCTGTCCTTATTTCCCTAGTTATCCATCAATCTTGAAATCTGTCATCTGACATATGATGTTTAATCCGATCATAACAGATAATCAAAAAATTTAAAACTTGTGGGGCATTCAAGCCATGAGAATTTTAAAGAAGGAGGAAAGGCACAATAACTCCTGTGCTGTGGTTTGTACTGTAGGTTTTGAATAGGTTTGAATATTGTTTGTCAATATTGGGTAAGGTGTCTCTAGCATATCTATCTACTAATGGATTGATTTCTAGAAATAATGATTTCACATAAAACATAAATAGCTACATTAGTTTCCACATTGCCACCTTATTTAATTTTGTAATCATTAAAAAATTTTTATCTTTTTATTTCTTCAACTGTTAATTCACACAGTACTTGTGAGAAGAAATACAATTGATGTCATCTAGATTTAGGCATAATGATTTTAGCCTTGATTTTAGTTTAATTTTAAGTATGGGTTGCAAACAAAATGCTATTTATGTATTCCCTCTTCCTACTACAGGATCAGCTGACCAATTTTCAACAACTGACCAAGCAACTTCATGTAACTAATGAGACCACAGAAATGGTAAGTGAAAATATCCATTTAATGCACTTGTTATATAAACTAGAAATTGTCACTATAAGTAATAATGTTTATTTTTGCTAAGGCAAATCAACAAGAAAAAAATACTTGAAATTAAAATAGGTAAGCAGTATTCTTTTCTTTTTATCTGTCTTTTTCTTTCACATTCAACAGCATGACATGAGGGTTCACGCTGGTTTCCAGAGATTTAAAGCTAACATCTATCTGAAATATATCCTAATCTGAAAATACTCTTAAGAGTCCTTGGTAAGATTTCCTGAGAGTAATTTCGACTGTGAGCTCCTCAAGAGTAGGACTCATGCTTTGTTCTTAGTATTTCATCTAGAACATAGTTAGGTATACACTAAGAATGGTGGAACTTTTAGACAAATGGTAACCCAAATCCTTAAAAAAAATAGAACACTAAGAATCATTTGTTAGTTGATTGACCACCACTCACCTAAATTGCTACACCTAAATTTCCGTTTAATTTTCTCCCAAAAGAAATAAAATTAACCTTCCCAGATCTGCTCTTTATCTTTCTCCCCACCTCTCACTTTTATTTTCTTATTCTCTTCCTTTCCTTCTTGGAATTTTATTTCACCTCATTGTTGAATAATAGGATTATGACATCCCAGGTAATTTCCTCTCTTTCCTTTCTTCATTTTGCTTAGTTTCCCTGCTAATTCAGAATTAGCAGGGTAGTACCTAATAAAAATGTCTTTGTTTAAGAGTGGAGTTGTGCCATCAAAGGTAAGTTTATCCAATTTTATCGTACTTAAAAAAACTTTCTCCTTTAACATGTAAAAAATTATTAAATAAATTTCTCCCTATTTTACTTATGTTAACATTTGGAATTTCTAATCACTTATAATTTTTGATAATATACTTCTTAGAGTTTTAAAATAGTATTAAAGTACTCCAAAATAAAATGATGACTGACTTCCATAATTAAGAAATCCTGGGCTTCCCTGGTGGCACAGTGGTTGAGAGTCCGCCTGCCGATGCAGGGGACGCAGGTTCGTGCCCCGGTCCGGGAAGATCCCACATGCCGCGGAGCGGCTAGACCCGTGAGCCATGGCCGCTGAGCCTGCGCGTCCGGAGCCTGCGCTCCGCAACGGGAGAGGCCACACAGTGAGAGGCCCACGTACCGCAAAAAAAAAAAAGAAATCCCGTTTCTACATGACATTAATAGTTTAACCTACCATAACATTTGTTTATTCTTTTTTTCAGTATTTCCTAGAATTGTGCAGATTACATAATCCTTTGGTATTTTGTACCACAGGGCCCATATTTTATTATATACAACCCCAAATCATTCTGATATAAGTCATAGAAAAACATTTGAATATTTACAGGACATACTTTAAAAATTTCTAAGGCATTCATAGTTTTAGGCCAAAACTAAGAATAATAAGCTATGGATACAATAAAAGTGATAAGAAAGTGACAAGTTGGATTAAGCATTGTGTTATAAAGAGCAAAGAAAAGACTACCCTGGTTGTTAAAATAGAGGAAATTGGCTAAGAGAAATTTTTAAGACTTGAGTTTTTCTTAATGTATCAATCGTTAAGGTATTAAACATGACTCTACTAAGTGTAAAGGAGGTTTAAGTGATAGTAAAGGTTTTGTAAAGTCTCAAAGAGCATTCAGAGCATGGTCATAGGAGCAAGTTTGAGTCAAAATCAAATAATTTCCATTAAAAAGTTTTCTGATTACATGAATAAACTCATGAAATGAATAGGCTCCTATAGATTTACAATAAATTGATGAGTATATAACAAATAAATAAAATCTTTTATAACCAATGTACTTTAGTGACATGCAGAAGGTAAAATGCCCTGACCCGAATGGTACCTAAAAATACAACTTTATATTTATTTATCTTTATTGTAGATGCAATAAGAGTTTACATTTCCTAGAAATTCTCTTTACTGAAATCATATTTTTCTTGAGACTTACTCATCTCTATAAAGTAACTCAAAAATATTTGTTAATTGCATACTAAGTTCCTTCTACTGCTATAGTTTCTCTAGTTGCAAAAGAAATGTGTATCTATCCACAAAGCCCCTGTCTAGTTGGAAAAACAGAAATGACATATGAAATAATCGGTGAATAAGGCGCTAAGATAGATGATTGAAAGGGATTCTCTGAACCTTTATGAATCTCCAGATTCTATAGTATAGGTATAGTATATAATTTTTTTGTGATCGTAAATACAGAGCATCATAAAGCCATATTCAGATGCAGTTGTTGAGCTCTTACTAGGCTTGCTAGCAAGTTATGTGTGTTTGTTCCCAACACCAGCTTCTTAAAATTCACGATTCTAATTTATACTTCTGCTAATTACTCTACATAATCTACCTTTAAGGTGCTCCCAAATAATAAAAATCACAAGCATTAATTATGCCAGTTCCAAGACTATATATAGTAAAACATGAATGGTACATTATAAACATTATAAAAGGGAATCAATTTGGTCTGAAGTCGTTGAGATAGCTTTACAGGAGAATTTGAAATGATATTAAAGATCATCCTTTCCCTCAAGTGATATAGGCATCCTTCTATTAAATGCTTTACAGTTTAGATGATCCTCTAGCCTCTGCTTTGAATATCTCCTGTAAGAGATCTTGTCATTTCCCCAAAGAGCCTGTTCCTTTGAACTCTGATTATTAGAAAGCTAAAATCTCTCTTACCAGGCTTCCTCCCACTGACATATGGTTTTATCTTTGGGAGTAACATAGAACAAGCTCAATTCTTTTTTAAGTCAACCCTTCAATTATTTGCATATAATCATATGTCTGTTGTAACTCATGCCCAGTGTTACAGTTTTTTGTTTTAACTTTTCTGGTGTGGTGTAATTTACCTACCTTTCATTATTGTATCCCTCTTTCTCTGCATGCCATAATTGGTCTCTTAAATTGTGGTCTGTGAATTGAATACTAAATTCTGTTCTGGAGTAGTTTACTTCCCGAGATAAAGATAAAGATGCAGTCCTCAGACTCTCTTTCATGTCTCAGTTAAGGCATTCATTCATTCACTCATTCATTCCTCAAAGGTATAAGTGCTTAGAATGTACTGAATCAAGTGCTAGATGCTGGGAGTTCTGGGTGCAGCTGGTCTTCGAAAACAGGCACATGTTGTAGCCAGGAATATACGTAGACTTTAAACATAGTACTTAAGTACGGTGCAATGTGCATTGTAAAAGTATATGTAAAGTTTTATCAAAATGCAGAAAGGAAGCAATCAGTTTTGCCTTAGAGTGACCACACAGGTTATGCAGGGATGAATGCTGGCTGAATGAGGACATCCCAAGTAGAGGGAAATAGAAAAGTGTATTAAAAATATGAAGTTGGGGTAAAACCAGCACTTAGAGAAGATAATCAATTCCCTTAGAAAATTTTATTCTACAGTTGGAAGACTGCTTCATAACTTACTTTAGCATTAGCAGACCCGGAGGAAAGGGTTCCAGAGCATGTCATTTATTTGGGAGATAATACCATGAAAAACCAGTAGGGGAGTGGAGAAACAAGACTAGGAAGGGAAGAGAAGGTAGCCAATAACGGGTTTTTAACAGTCAAGCAAATTAACACTGTGGGTAACTGAAACTTAATCCCACTGCTGAACTGTGGAAGCCAGTAAAGAAACAGCCTCAGTTATTCCACCACAGGGCATGGGAGTTGGGGATTTTTACCCACCAATTCCATTCGGTCATTGTTTTGGGGCTCTTACAGAACAGGCTGGGGGCATGAATTCTACACCACCTATATAGCCTTCTGCATAGTTTGGTGAGCAAAGGAGGCTCAGAAGGTCAGAAAAAGCCAGAGGATACAGAAATGCAAATGCAGGTAGTTTGAAGTGAAGCAGGTGTCCACTGAAGTAGTGAAGGCACAGAAAGATGGCCAGGGTTATATTTTATCATTAAAAAATCTAATTATTATCATGACTTCATTTCATTTATTTCTACTCATATACCCTGTAGTTAGTCTTTAAAGATACAGTTTTAAATGTTCTGATACTGAATGTTTCTATTTTTTTTCTTTTCGCAGACTAATCAACACTTTTTGAAAACAGTAACTGAACAAAATGTGGAAATCGAGCAACTCCGAAAACAACTTAGGTATTTTCAAAAGTGATTTTTGTTATTTTATTAATAATTACTTTTCTTCAGGGGAAGCACTGGTGTCATAATTTTTCCTGTGAGTGTTTTTATTTTTTCCTCCCTTTTAAGCTGCTGTCAGTAGCTTCTTGTGTGCATGATCTTTTGGGACAAGAAGAAACTGAAATCAAGACTATCAGTCAGGCAACAACTGTAATACATATATGTGAAGGGTTGTTCCATGATGGCAAAACTAGTGCTTATGGAAGAAAGTCAGTCCTCTTCCTGGGACTTCTGGGAACCAAGCCAGCCCCTCCATCAGCCCCCAGGGCCTTGCCTTCTGAACACCCCAGGGCCCATTGGCCTCTGGACACTGTCTTCCCACCAGAGCCCCGCCCACCTCCGGGGGCTGTCTGTAATGGCCCGCAGATCCCCAATTCCCGGATCCCCTCTTCCCCACCGCCAGGCAGGGGCAGAATAAATGTTTATACGGATTTTAGAGCTCAAAAAAAAAAAAGAGAGAGAGAGAAAATCAGTCCTCTTAAAAAATTTTTCTACACATATCTTTCTTTGTATTCTCCCATAAGCAGACCCTAAGAGTTTGAAAGCACGTAGTTTATTTAGAGGTAATACCAGTAGAGGTAATACCAGGAGAGGAGTGGGGAAGTGAGATAGGGAAGGGGAGGAGAAGGCAGCCAATAAGGGGTTTTTAAAAACCAGGCAACTTAATACCGTATGTCTATATTATGGTCCAGTGGTTTAAAAATCATTGCGTCAATAGACTTCACGGGAAAAACTCTAAATGACAAAAAAAACATTTTTTCACATTTCATTCCCCTTAGTCATAATACTTAAAATTCAGAAGCTTAGTCATATAAGGTTTTTTGCTGTGATTCTGTCATGTAGAAATATCTTTAAATTGTAATGTAAATTTATATTTTACAAAACTTGTAAGTTACTGTTTGTTAAATGAACCTTGCTATTTATTTTTCCCACCATCATGTATTTTGCCCTGCAAATGCATTATATTGGTTTTGTTTTGAAGGAAAACTTATTTCACTAAATTATTTTTTATTTTACAAAATTTTATATACCAGTTTTCATATTTTTCTCTTATTACCTTCATGAACTTTTAAATTTAATTTAATAAATTTACCTTCTTTTCCCCTAGCCATTTTTACTTGTTGGCTCTTATTTAGTTCTTCTTATTTCTTTCAAAGTTATTGATTTTGCAATTTAAAATACTAATGATTTATATAATTGCAAGATCTTCTTCCTCTTTTTTTCAAAATAGAAGTGGCTTTTTAAATTATAATAGTAATAGTAATACTTTAGATAGTATGAAAATATATCAAATTGCAGTACAATTCTGACAGTAAGTTATTACAGACTCCACAGGTTAAGAGCACAATCCCCAATGTGACTACACTCACTCAGATGCCAGCCACAAGTTCAGGGGTCCCCAGGCCACTCATACCTCTGACCAATTGAATACAAATGTGGGTGTTCTCACTAACCCCCAGGCTCAATAGTTCTTGAAAATGGCTCAGAAAACTCAGGAAAGCACCATACTTGTGATTAAAATTTTATTATAAAGGACATAAATCAAAACCAGCCAAAAGAAGAGACTTAACTGGGTGAGATCTAGGAAGGTCCCAAAAGCAGAGCTTCTGTGTCCTCTGCCCATGGAATCAGGGTGTGTCAACATCCTGGCACAGCAGTGTGTTCGCTAACCAGGAATCTCACCTAAGCCTCAGTGTCCTGAGTTTTTATTGGAGTTTCATTATGTGCATTTGACTTATATTCAATGTAAATAAATTTATATTATAATTAAATAGTATTTATAATGGCTGCATCATAGAGCAAAACTTTATATGAATAAGCTGAATTTTAAGTATTATGACTGATCGAATGAATAATTGATCACTTGATTGAACTTAGTCTCCAGACCTTCTTCCCTCCCTGAGAGTCAGGAGGTTGGGCCTATATCACGTGGCTCAAAGCTCCAACCCTCTAATTACATGGGGCCTACCGTGAGTCATTTCATTAGCATAAACTTAGGGGTAGTCCCAAGTGCCTACCATGAATAACAAAGATACTGCTATTACTTGGGAAATTCCAAGGGTTTATATTCTCCATCCTAGAAACTTAGACAAAGACCAGACAAATTCTTTATTATACAACTCTTTTTAAGTGGAAAATAAAAATCTCATAATTCCATTCTTTAGAGTTAACTATTATTAACTTTTTAAATGTATAACTTAGGTTTGTGTATTTAAGTATTTTAGTTTAAAAAAGGGGGGATGATATACACACTGTCTAATAGCCTAATTGTTTTTTCTTATAGATTATATGAATATCATATCAATATTATCAACCATAACATTATATAGTATACTATTACATGGATGTGCTATATTTATTAGTTAAATTCTTATTCACTTTCCACTGTGAAAAAGGCTACTTCTTCGTTGAACATTACAATTAGAGCAGTTTTAGAACAGTAAATACATAATAGTTAGCCGTAAGTTAGTCTTGGATGTTATTATTGTTTATTGTTATTATTAAATAAAATTTTAGTACTACTAAAGAAATTAAAGTGAATCTTATCTAATTAAGACATTTAAAAGAAAGGCCAACTTGGTTGAATGTTTTGTTATACATTTTTTTAAACTTCCTTTTAAAATTGTTCTATGATAAAAACACTAGACCCTAAAGCATAAACTGACAGAAATATAAGGCGTGGCAGAACAAGTCCATAATCATAGTAAGGATTTTAAATCTTTAAGTGACTGATAGATATAGAAGATATGATTTATGTGATTAACAACTTGATCTAACAGACATCTCTGAAACATTGAATCCATTTATTTAATAAATATCTAGCAAGCATCTACTATTGCCAGGCTCTACACCTGGGGTATATCAATGTATAATACAGTTGAAGACTTCTGTCCTTTTGGAACTTACATCCAGCAGGAGCAAGCAGACAATAAACACAGTATCTCAGTAGGTTAGGAGACAATTAGTGCTAGAGAAGAACAAAACAAAACAAAAGATCAGGATGAGAGATCTGGAGTGCTAGGGACAGTGGTGAAGTTGCAGTTTATTTTTAGTAGAGTATTCAAAGTAAGCCTCCCTAAGAGGTTGAGATTTGAACAAAGACTTGAAGGATGTGAACAAATAATCCATGCAATACAGGGAAAGTGTCTAGAGTAAAGAACTTGCCATTGCAGAGGTGGAAATGTGCTTGGGGAACAGCGAGGAAGCTAGATGCCTCTTATCTATTTCTGAGTAACAAACCATTGCAAAACTTGGTGACTCAAAACAATAACTTATTTAGATTATGATTTGGGAGAGAAGAGAACAGGCTTTCTGGTCTGGGCCTGCAGGGCTGATATCTACTGAACTTGTCTATTTGTCTCTAGCCAGCTGGTCGGTCTGCTAGCAGCATGGTCTGGTAGTTGGCAGCAGATGATAAACCTGTCTGGCAATTGGCAGTCTCTTCACCAGGTCAACAAGGCACATCTTACTTCTTCACTTGGCCATTCCCCAGAATAGCAAGAGAGCAAATCCCAACGTACAAATACTTTCCAAGTCTCTCTTGGATCATATTGGGTTGACCAAAAAGTGCCTTTGGTTTTTAAATAAGAATAAAAGACACATTTTTCATTTTCACCAAAACTTTATTGAACAACGTATTCACCCTTTTGTTCCACTACCTTCTGCCGTTTTTCAGGCAGCTTCATAATTCCATCTTCCTAAAACTTTTTATCTTTTTGAGCAAAGAACTATTCCAGATGTCTTTTACAGTCCTCCAGGGAATTGAAGTTCATTCCATTAAGAGAATTTTGTAAAGACTGAAATAAATGGAAATCTGAAGATGCAATGTCTGGCGAATATGGCAGATGAATCAGAACTTCCCAGCCAAGCCGTAACTGTTTTTTGCCTGGTCATCAAAGAAACATGCGGTCTTGCATTATCTTGATGGAAGATTATACATTTTCTGTTGACTAATTCTGGACGCTTTTCATCGAGTAATGCTTTCAGTTGGTCTAACTGGGAGCAGTACTTACTGGAATTAATCGTTTGGTTTTCCGGAAGGAGCTCATAATATAGGACTCCCTTCCAATCCTACCATATACACAACATCACCTTCTTTGGATGAAGACCAGCCTTTGGTGTGGTTGATGGTGGTTCATTTCACTTGCCCCATGATCTCTTCCATTCCACATTATTGTGCAGTATCCACTTTTTATCACCCGTCACAATTTGTTTTTAAAAATGGAACGTTTTCATTACTTTTAAGTAGAGAATTGCATGTGGAAATATGGTCAAGGTTTTTTTCACTTATGTGGAACCCAAACATCAAAGCAATTCACATAACCAAGCTGGCGCAAATGATTTTCAACGCTTGATTTGGATATTTTGAGTATTTTGGCTATCTCCCGCATGGTATAACCTTGATTGTTCTCACTTAATGTCTCGATTTGATCGCTATCAACTTCAACTGGTCTACCTGACGGTGGAGGATCGCCCAGCAAGAAATCTCCAGCACGAAACTTCGCAAACCACGTTTGACATGTTCAATCAGTCACAGCACCTTCTCCATACACTGCACAAATCTTTTTTGTGTTCCGTTTTTACCTTTTCTGAAGTAAATAAAGCATAATATGCCAAAAATGTTGCTTTTTTCCTTCCGTCTTCAATATTAAAACGGCTACACAAAAATTCACCAATCTTGATGTATTTTTTTAAATGCACACTGATACGACAGCTGTCACAATCTAATAAAATTGTTTCAAATGAAGTTAAAGACAACTAAGTGTTACTAGAGCCATCTTATGGAAAAAACTGAACGAACCTTTTAGCCAACCCAATTTTTGGTAATTTCTCATGGCAAAGCAAGTCACATGGTCAACCCAAATTCAAAGGATAGGGAAAAAGATACCCCTTTTGATGGGAAGATTTTCAACATCATGTTGCAAAGATGTGAATAAGAGAGGGAAGAATTTTGGACCACTTTTACAGTTTCTCACGCTAGTATATCTGGAACACAGTAAAGTAGGAAGAGGGTAGTAGGAGATAAGGTCAGAAATGTTACAGACGGTAGGAAAAACAAGGTGATATGGGGCCTTGTAGGCCATTGTGAGGACTTTGATTTTTTACTATGGATGAAATAGAAATAGGTTTTAACAGAAGATTGACATGATCCGATTTATATTTTAATGGGATTGATCACTCTGACTGCTGTATTAAAAATAGACTTGTAGAGAGGCAAAACATGGAAGCAGGGAGACTCGTTCCAGCTGGATATCAGTTAAATACCCAAAGTAGTTTATAAGTGTACATGTTCTGAAAAATGTTAGAAATAATAACCTTAGTAACTAAAGAGAAAAAAAAGGTTTAACTAGGTGTTGAGTTATAGTAAACATTATTATTAAAAATCAATGGTGAGAAGATGGATCAGTGCTTTCACCTGTTCCTCCTGCTAAGAACAACTAAAACCCCAGGACATAAATACAAAACAAACATAGGAAGACCGAAAGGTGGAGAGAAGAAAGCAGATTGGCTAGGTGCCTCAGTATCCAAGGAATGACACTGTGGTCAGTTCCCTTGACTTTTTGATTTGAGTTTGTTTTTGCTTTTTTGCCCCATATATCCCAGAGTTGGAACAGAAGAAGCCAGCAATCTGACAATACCAACAAGGCACAGACCAAAAAAGAAAAGTGCCAACAGAGACTTTCTCCTTCTAGCCAAAGGACCAGGAAAGGAGAAGCCAAGCATGACAAAAAACTTTGAACAATCTCTGTACTCTAGCCAGGTACCAAAGGAAAAAAACTATGTACCCACCTGTACCCATCCTACCTGTACCCACCTGTACCCATCCTAGAAAGGCCTAGTAGGGAGTTTGGACTTCTACCTCTACCTCGCAGTAAAAGACAGCACCTTATTCCCCCAAAAGAAAGGTATCAGAGGAGATAAACTAAAATAATCTAAAACTTATTTCTTAGGTTTCTATCAAAGTCACTCATCATGCCAAGAATCAGGAAAATCTCAATTCAAATGAAAAAGACAATCAGTAGACCCAACACTTAGATGACAGAGATGTTAAAATTATGTGACAGAAATTTTAAACAGCCATCATAAAATGCATTAATGAGAAATTATGAATAAGCTTGAAACAAATGAAAAACATTCCCAACAAGGAAATGGAAAGTCTCAACGAGGAAATACAAGATATACAGATGAACTAAACAGAAAATTTAGTTGGTTGGGAACATTAAATTCTCTAATGAGAATAAGTCTTCCCATATTTTTAAAATCAGTCTTAATAGAGTTCATATTAAAACCCCTATAGTGTGTGTGTGTATGTATGTGAGAGAGAAACTTGGTAATCCTAACATCATGAGATGGTAAAGTGTCATTTATGAAAACAATTCTATAGAAGAATAAAATGCAATGTTATTTACAAGAACTTGAGTTTGGCAACATAGAACGGAAGGAAGAATATATGTATAGTTTAGTACATGACAGAGGTGGCATTATAAATCAGTAGGGAAACAATCATGTTAGGAATTGTTGCTATCTATGGAAAAAAAAAGTGTGAAGTTTTGCTTTTCACATTTAGGCATTTACATGGTTTTATGGATTAAATAAGTAAATGTAAAAATCAAAAGCTTTGCAGATTTTAAAATATCTGAAAATCTCCCTTTAATAAATTTTGCTAGGGAAGTACTTCTTAATCAAAATTTAAATGCAAGCCAAAAAGGAAAAGATTGATATATTTGAGTATGTTAAAATGTAAAACTTCTGTTACAAAAATTAATATAAGTCAAATGAAAAGGCAACCCACAGTCTGTGAGAAGACATTTGCAATGCACATAACTGACAGCGTATTAGTGTTGAGGATACATTACCTAAGCATCAATAAAAATAAAAATCCATAGACTATTGGGCAAAGGATATGAACAAACATTTCAGAAGTCATAGCAGTCAGAAAAATGCAAGTTAAATAATGAGATACTACATCAGACCCAGTTATCAATGTCAAAAATATAATGTGGAGTGTAATAACAAGGTACAAAAGAAGACTGCAGTATTATGCAATTCATATACATTTCAAATGTTTTAATCAATAGTGTGTATTGATTATGTATATGTATGTTTTAGTTATATATATATATTTAGTTATATATTCATATTCTCATATATAGTAAAATAATTTAAAAGTATGTGTGTGTACATATATATACACATATTCGTATATATATAGTGTGTGTGTGTGCAGTGCATATGCTATTAAAGAATTAAATAAAAACATTTCCAGAAATAGTATGCCCTAATTTCAAGTTAGTGATTATGTCTAGTGATTGTCTACAAGTAGACTATTTGTAGAAGTAGGGAATTATAGGTGGCCTAGGTGTCTGTCACTAAGGAAATGGATAGTAAAATGTGGTAATTGCATCCCATGGAATACTGTGCATCATTTAGAAACATGTATTTACATGTAAAGATGTAGAAACAGCAGCATAGGTAGATCTAGAAAACAAGGTTTATATTAAGAAAGTAAAAAGAGATATGGATCTATAGTACAAAAACACATACATGCAAATAACAATGTATGTTTTACCAGTATATGGATATATCATATTTTAATGTGAACCTACAAAATGAAGGGGAATGAGAGAACGATTGGGAATGAAGAGGAAAACAACGAAAATAAATAAGAGCAGGTCTTTCATAGCTAATGGTCATGGGTAGATAATGGGGTTATGAAAAGAATACTGTGATTAACTCAACTCTGCACTCAAGGTTCAAAAAAGAGTAGAAGAAAAAAGAGAATATGAGAGTTATGGTATATGTGGGATAAGTCTGGGTGTGGAGATTTTGGAAGGAAAATGAGTAAGGAAACTGGTTCATAACGACCTCTATGATATGATGATAATGAAAATAGAAAATAAAAATGCAAATAAAAGGCTATATATAGAGAAAATGGTGATATTGGGCTAAAGGATGGGAAAAATCATGAAATTTTATGGCTAAAATTATCTTAATCATTTAGTTCAAGTTCCTAAATTTATGGAAGAAAACCAAACTGAACCAAAGTCTCAGAAATTGTCTTGTCCAGGGTTGCACCACAAATTCAAAGAGGAGCCAAATTAGAACTTGCATCTTGTAATTGCTCATCTAGTGAGTTTCTAAGCCGGACTTTCTGACAGTATTCACAACAGTAAGGTTGATTGTTAAAGAAAGAATGATGAGTGGATACATTGTTTTTTGACAACTGTGTCATTTGACTTTTGGACATTTGGGCCTAAAGATTATAAGTTGGAGATTAACAAAGATAGTTTGGGTTTTCTAAAGCCTAAAATGTCTTAAGTGTTTAATTGTCCATGAGCAACTTTGCCATAATATTTACTGACAGTATTCCATAGCTTAACACTAAGCAGTTCAGAGTTGTATACATAAAACTATGCTTGCTTTTCCTGCCACAGATTTGAAGGAACATAAGGATAAGCAGATGCTTCTTTTAGGGAAAAGGATGTTGCTTTCAAGTTTGACAGATTCTGAATGATGGGCATATTGATATTACCAGAATTTAAGTTTTGAGATGCCCTATATATCCATGCCAAGAATAACTACCTTAGAAACTCTTTAAACACTAGCTTTGTTTAAGTTTGTACTTAAACTGAAAACATATTAGTTTCATTTGTTGTCTGATGTTATGGTGCAAAAAAAAAATGAGAATCATGTGAATTTATAATTAAAGCTTTTATCGTCTTCCTTTTTGAGAGTTTCTGCTGATACCCTATCATAGCAGAGAAAACTTGTCAGCCTAGTTTCAAAGAATCTTCATTCACCTGGTCCTTCCCAACCCTCTAGTTATGTATAATAGTCATTTTGCTGTTTCTCGTGGAAGAACTTTTGGTTCCTTCCTGTTTGCCTTTGATCATTATTCTGTTTTGTAGAAAATTTACAATTTTATAAATCTGGTTAAAACTTGCCTTCTCCAGGAAGACGTCTCTGGTTCATTCCGCCAGATTTTTACCCTTCTTTTCTTGTGGATATACTGAGCATTTATTCATTTTAACTGAGATTGTATGCTGTTTTTCTTCAGGTGATTTTTTTGTCATATATATTTGTTTATAATGTGTATCTAGCTGAGTTATGGAAATATTTTTCAAGCCATATGTGCTCAGATTTCATATCTGCCTTTTAAAATCTTTGAAGGAAAGGATTTCGTTTGCGTATATCAGGAATATATACGCAATATATATCAGGAATATATACGCAATATATATCAGGAATATATACGCAATATATATCAGGAATATATACGCAATATATTCCTGAATTATCAGGAATAACCAATATTACCTTTGTAAAAGAATGTACTGTAAAGATTGACTCTAAAGCATTTGCACAGGGGTTCATATTATCCTCTCATCAGAGTGGCATTATCAGAATATTTATTAGAAAAAACTTTTAGCCACTAAGGAATGATCTCATTAGCAGCCATAGATAACTGTTTTCATATAAACAGTCTATAACTTACCAATCTATTTATTTTGTATTTATTGAGAACTTATAGAGATATGTGCTCTGAGTTTAGAAATAGTCTTTAATAAGTTTATGTATGATGTGACAGCCTCAAAATTGTTGAAATTTGACCTGTTTCATCTCATGTACACTTTTGTGGCTTCAATAATCTCTAAAGGTAAGAGCCCATTAAATTTTTGTAGCTTGAGGTTCTCCTGGTTATCTCCACCCAGATAGGTCCGTAACACTAAACTAAGCTTGTTATTATATCTCCTGAATCTTCCCTTTGTATTTATAAATGGCATCATCCAGTTTCTGCTTCAGAAAACTAGGAGGTATCCTAAATGCTTTTCTGTCCCAACTCTACTTTCTGAATGTCTCTCAGATCCTTCACCTCTGCATCATTATATTGTTATTGCCTTTGCTCAATCCGTCATCTCATCTGAGCTACTGCAGTAACCTCCAATTTGGCTTACCTCTTCTCCATCTTCCTTCTTTTTTGTACTATCATCAAAGTGATCTTTCAAAAATAGAATCTGAACATGTCAGTCTCCTTCAGTGGCTACAAAATGCCTATGGGATATAATCCAAATTTTCTAGCATGACATGAAGTCTTCTACGACGTGACCCCTGGCGACTTAACTCTATATCTTGTCACCCTGCATCTCAATTTCCTGAACTATTGTTGGTTTCCCAAACAAGCCATGCTATTTCACAAATCCCTACCTTTGCTCACATTGTTCAGGCTGCCTAAAATACCCTTTCCTGATAAATATCTTCTCGACTTTCAAGGTTCAGAAGTGTGCTGTCTTCTAGAAATCATTTTCCGAATCTGTGTTTCTTCCTCCCCAGGTAGAACCAAACATGCCTTCCTTTGTGCCTCAGCTGTAGACTGCACGTGTATCTGTCACAGTATTTTTAACACTTTAATTTACTTAATTCTTTGCAAATCAATCTTTCTTTGCTAGTTTTTAAGCTCCTTAAAGGCGTGGATCATAATTTAGCCTTTTTACCTTGCCATCATCTAAGACAGTGCTAGATACATGGCAAGTGCTCAAAAGAACCTTTTTGAGTCATTAAGTCAGTTAATTAATTAAATTGCACTTCACCAGAGGGGCAAAGCTGAACTAATTTACGTGGGTTTTCTATTTGTGTATTTTGCCATTGATCTTTTGGGGCACAACTGTCATTATTTAGAAAATTATATTTTATATTCTTCACCCATGCAGTAATATGTGTCCAGTTAGTAGTCCTGTGTGATGAAGTCTTGTGCCATCCTGCTTTATCTTGCCCAGTCGTGAATCATCATTTTGTCCACTGTATCCGGCCATATCCCATCACTTGTGGGGTCTCGGCTATCAGGTTGACACTCAGGGTACTGCAGTGCTTGTGTTCAAGTAACCCTTACTTTACTTAATAATGGCCCCAAAGCACACAAGTAGTGATGCTGGCAATTCAGATATGCCAAAGAGAAACTTTAAAGTGCTTCCTTTAATGAAGAGGTGAAATCTCTCTATTTAATAAAGAAAGAAAAAAATCTTCTGCTGAGGTTGCTAAGATCAATGGTAAAAACGAATCTTCTATCCGTAAAATTGTGAAGAAGGAGAAAGAAATTCATGCCGATTTTGCTGTTGCACCTAGACTGCAAAAGTTACAGCCATAGTACATGATAAGTGTTAGTTAAGATGAAAAAGGCATTAAATCTGTACAATGAGAGAGAGAGAAAAAGACCACATTCACATAACTTTTATTACAGTATATTGTTATAATTGTTTTATTAGTTATTGTCAGTAATCTCTTCTTGTGCCCGATTTTAACTTTACCATAGATGCGTACATATAGGAAAAAACATGGTATATACATAAGGCTCAGTACACTCTACAGTTTCAGGCATCCCCTGAGAGTCTTGGAACATATGGGGACTACTGTATATGTACCTTTGCGAGGTAATAGTTTTATTTTAGCTGAGATAACAGATTTTTCTCAGATGTTTCATGTTCCAATTTGAATAATATTGCGTCTTTTATTATAAAAATGCTATGGAAATCTGGAATTCATGGATCACTAGTTTTGATTCATAGTGTCTCTTGGAAACTATCCCATGTGAGAAATGGCCCTGAGCAGACGTGCTTAGTCATAAGAATTGCCAGACAGTTCCTTATGTGTTGGCAGCTAGTTTTCTGAGCATAGAAAACATGTTTTAAGATAAAAAATAGGTTTTTGCTGTCAGTTTCCTGTCTCTTCACACTGTTTTACTTTACTGTTATTTAAGGGGTTAGTTGGTCACCCCCTATTCAAAACTGTTTGTATCTTTCCCACTTAATCTTTCAGGGGCGTAAAGAAGAATATGAGACTTTACTTCTAGAACCTACTGGTCAAGAGCAGAAACAAATTCATAACTTCATTGTTTGGAACTTTTGCCTCTAATAGGTGATTACTGGTTTATTTCAAAATATGTATTTTACTGATAATTATAATTTTATTTTGCAAACACTCCATATTTGCACACCTAACCTAAAAGTGCACTTCTGTGCGGTGTGAAGTATAAAGAGCATAGGTTTTGAAGTCAGACAGCTCTAGGTTAGTATTCTTATTTTTAATTTTCTATTGACTTGGGCAGGTTGCCTAACTGAATGAATTTTAGGTTTTTTTTAATTTTATTTAAAAAATTTTTTTTATTGGAGTATATTTGATTTACAATGTTGTGTTAGTTTCAGGTGTACAGGAAAGTGAATCTGTGATACATACACATGTATCCCCTTTTTTTAGATTCTTTTCCCATATAGGCCATTACAGACTATTGAGTAGAGTATCCTGTGCTGTACAGTAGGTTCTTATTAGTTATTTTATATATAGTAGTGTGTATATGTCAATCTTGATCTCACAATTTCTTAATCTCTGCAATAGAAATAAAATGAGCTTCTTTGAGTGTTGCAGTGTACTATAATTCTTATTGTCTTTGCTCTTCTCTATTCTACTTTAGTATCCAACCTGTGTAGGTAGGCTTGTATGATATTTACAAATTAGTTGTTAATAGATTTACGAGTTAGTATTAATGTAATAAGTAGACAGCAGATATTTCCCTCCCTTGCTCTGGAAATGAGCCTTACCTTTGTTGTTGCTGCTATAATTTCTAGGAGCCAGATGAAGTATTCCTTTCTTTTTCCCTCCTTTCTATTTTTATATCCCCATGTCTTTGCCAACTGTACAACCCTAAACTCTGTTTCTTCTGGTATGTTCCATCAGTTATATTCATTCTTTTTAAAAATCTTAGTCTCTTGTGTGTTTCTTCCAAGACCTCAGGTATATATACCTCCCCTGATGATTCCTCAGATTACTATATTTTCTTCTTCTCATTCTTTGAAATTGCTTGGAAGAAGAGCCTGTATTTGCTATAGTCACTCTTCAGAATTTCTTTCAATTTGGATTTGGTCCCATATCTCTTTTTTTCTCCTCAAGATGACTGGTACCTTTTTTGCCTTAAAACAAAATACTTCATTCTCCTTGGTTATTGATTCTTTTTGATTGATGATTTTTCTGTCCTTCTTGAACATTTTTCTACTAGGTCTTTTGTATTTGTGTCCCAATTTCTTCTCTGACCCTTGTCACCATTTCCTTTCCTTTGCTTTTCCCATTTCCTTACCATAGCCTACTAAAAGTACAAATTTCTTAAATTGCTATCCATTTTACACACCTTTCCCCCTCTCCTTAGATGATTACCTTTACCCTACCCAACTTAAACTTTCAATGTTTCCCACATAGGTACCTCTGACCTTGATCACTTTGTTGAGCTCTATACTTGAATCGCTAGGGCAGTGGTTTTCAAACTATCTTTAGTTAAAAAAAATCTTATACATAGAATCCCAGTATACTGGTAAAAGTGGAATTGCTGTGATTGAAGTAAGGAGTGGAAATCTTCCCCCCCTTAGTAACCAACACCCTCACCCAACCTAGGGATTTTGCTTGATTCCTCGCCTTTGTTTTACCCCCACATCCAAGTCGTGTGGGCTCTGTATCCAGATTATCACACATCCAGTCATCACCACTATCATCGCTACCCCAAGCCGTCACTCTCTCTTGCTTGCATTTGCCTCATCTCTCGTCTCCCTGCTTTCACTCTTATCCCACTGTTATTTATTCTCCACACACCAGCCCAAGAAGTCTCCTCAAAGCATCAAACAAATCACATCACTCACCTGCTTACCACACTCAGTGGATTTCATTACAACTGGAACAAATTCCAAAATTCTCACTATGCCTAAAGGCACATATATGATCTGACCTCTCTGCCTTCCTCTCTAACTACCCCGTACACTTTCTCTCTCTGATACATCCCAGCTAATTGTCATTTATTTAAGTACCTTTCTCATACTCTTTGCATTTATCATTAATTCCCTCTGCTATAACTCTTTCACGTTAGATTTTTTTTAAATCGACCCCATTGTCCTTTAAACCTTAGCTCAAATGAATGGTCCTTCTTTAGACAGGTTGTCATTGATGACCCAGGTCTCTCTCCCATTGTTATATATCATTTGCTTCATTGCATTATCACTTTGTGAAACCATCTAATTTATTTGTTTACATATTTACTGTTGGTCTCTCTCTAAAACAATGTAAACTTTATGAGGTCAGGGGCTTTGTCTCCCTTGTTCGCCACTGCATCACCAGTGCTGACAACAGTGCTTAATGTAGTTAGGTGCTCAATAAAATAAGTGTAGGGCTCTGGAAGTACAGTTAAAAACAAACAAGTGAACCACGAACATGTGAAGCTCAACATGTCCAGATTATATTCACAGTGCCTGGCATATTGTAAGTATTTAGTAAATATTTGTTCAAAGAATGGATGGATGGAATCTCTTAGATTCTGTCTCTGTGAAATTTGTGCCATCTCTCTCAGTGGAACCACTTGCTTATTGTTACCATCACTCTAGTTAGACATTCCCTGCCTCTTACTCATTTAAATTCCTGAAGTGCAGCTCCGATTCCATTATTTGAGCAGCTCTCCGTTGCCCTTAAATTAATACAGATCACCTCACTTGTCAATTAAGGCCATTGATATTGTAGCCCCCATTGCCTTTTCAGTCTTAGTTCCCTTCTTCCCTAAACAAGCCCTACACTTTCCTACTTTTATGCTTGAACTTACTTTGTTCCTTCCTGAAGTTTTTTCTTTGTCTCTGCTTGTGAGATTTACTGTTCCTCTGCCAATTCTTAATGTAAATACTTCCCACTTGAATATTCCCTGAACTAAATGCAAATGTTCTACCTACTCTGAATTGTAATACTGATACTTTATTTTAATCTTCTGTGATGCTTAAAGTATGATTTGTGACCCTCCTAAAGATTACTGTATCTCACCTTTCTTTGTGTGTTTTGTTTACCTTAAAGAACACCTTCAGTGTTCCAAACATCACAGGCACATAGTAAACATTTTTTGAGCATGTCCACTGTGTAAACCTATTTAATAATAGAAAATGAATTAATATTTTCTCCACTTTGTCAGTGGTACCCAAAGTTATATAAGTCTAAAATTGTATTTGGAATAATGATTTAAAATCTTTTTTTAAAGATAAACATATTGATTGTGCAGTTCTTCTGTCAAATCTAAGGCAGTAGCTGTATACCAGAATCATCTATAGAGATTCTGAAAAACAGAGATGAGCAGGTACCATTCCCAGACATTCTGAATGAATAAGACTCAGATAGAGACAAAGCTTGCTTTCATACAAAGAAAGAATAGAGAACTACTGCTAGTATGATGCAAAATTATGTTCCAACATAGAACTTAGAATTTTGAACTACTTTGAATTGTATATAATTTTGAATTATGTAAGAATTATACACAAATGAACTTTCACGACTGAGTAGCCTCTGTTGTAAAGTTTTGGAAACTCAGTACATGGATTATTAGTATCTATTGCTTTTAAGAGTTTCTTTGTAGGCTTCTGTCCTTTGAATAATTTTAATTAGACTGCTACTAAAAATTGAAAGGAGAAAAAATTAAAATAAACTTTTTTCCAGTTTTCCTACTTACTATCAGTTTCCTAAAAGCAGAAGTGATCTTAAAAATTCAGAACTTTGTCTAAAATTGTTTGGAGATTTTCTAAACTCTTTAAGCACAAATGATTGGCTTTATTTTACTGGATACTTACAGAAGAACTTACTAAAGTAGCTAGTGTATGCATTTTTCTTTTATTTTAAATTTTAAAATTTAGAATATGTATCAAATCCATAAAAACTAGTTTTATTTCTCTCAAAATATTATCACTTTTCATTGTATGAAAGAAATATTGTACACATTTCTAGAGTTCTCTTGATATGAGCCTGCAAAAACAGACAAAAATTTATCTTAAAATGGACTCAGATCTCAAAAAAAAATGGTATTAATAATTAAAGCAGTTTAATTTCTGTACAAGTTAATGCTATAATTTAAATATATATTATATAAACTACATTTAATTATATCCTCTGTTTTATGTTATATCTGGTTATACTTTGCTTAACAGAGCAAATCTTTGCTTTTTAAAGATCAAATCTCTTTAATATAAGTGATGAAAATTACGTTAAAGAAAAATCTTAGAAATTTTAAATTCTTTGACATGGAAGCATACCTGGAAATGAAAAATGTGTTTTTTAAAATATTCCTTTGTAGGAATATAAGTATTCTTATTATTTATCAAGTTTTTAAAATTTAATTTTATTTATTTTTTAAACAGCAGGTTCTTATTAGTCATCTACTTTATACATATTAGTGTATATATGTCAATCCCAATCTCCCAATTCATCCCAGCACCACCACCCCTCCCCGGCCACTTTCCCCTCTTGGTGTCCAATACATTTTCTCTACATCTGTGTCTCTATTTCTGCCTTGCAAACTGGTTCATCTGTACCATTTTTCTAGATTCCACATATATATGTTAATAGATGATATTTGTTTTTCTCTTTCTGACTTACTTCACTCTGTATGACAGTCTCTAGATCCATCCACGTCTCAACAGATGACTCAATTTCGTTCCTTTTTATGGCTGAGTAATATTCCATTGTATATATGTACCACACCTTCTTTATCCATTTGTCTGTCGATGGGCATTTAGGTTGCTTCCATGACCTGGGTACTGTAAATAGTGCTGCAGTGAACATTGGGGTGCATGTGTCCTTTTGAATTATGGTTTTCTCTGGGTATATGCCCAGTGGTGGGATTGCTGGGTCATATGGTAATTCTATTTTTAGTTTTTTAAGGAACCTCCATACTGTTCTCCCTAGTGGCTGTATCAATTTACATTCCCACCAACACTGCAAGAGGGTTCCCTTTCCTCCACACCCTCTCCAGCATTTGCTGTTTGTAGATTTTCTGATGATGCCCATTCTAACTGGTGTGAGGTGATAACCTCAATGTAGTTTTGATTTGCATTTCTCTAATAATTAGTGCTGTTGAGAAGCTTTTCACGTGCCTCTTGGCAATCTGTATGTCTTCTTTGGAGAAATGTCTATTTAGGTCTTTGCCCATTTTTTGATTGAGTTGTTTGTTTTTTAATACTGAGCTGCATGAGCTGTTTATATGTTTTGGAGATTAATGCTTTGTCTGTTGATTCGTTTGCAAATATTTACTCCCATACTGAGGGTTGTCTTTTCGTCTTGTTTGTAGTTTCCTTTGTTGTGCAAAAGCTTTAAAGTTTCATTAAGTCCCATTTGTTTATTTTTATTTCCATTTCTCTAGGAGGTGGATCAAAAAAGAGCTTGCTGTGATTTATGTCAAAGAGTGTTCTTCCTATGTTTTCCTCTAAGAGTTTCATATTGTCTGGTCTTACATTTAGGTCTTTAATCCATTTTGAGTTTATTTTTGTGTATGATGTTAGGGAGTGTTCTAGTTTCATTCTTTTACATATAGCTGTCCAGTTTTCCTAGCACCACTATTGAAAAGAGTGACTTTTCTCCATTGTATATCCTTGCCTCCTTTGTCATACATTAGTTGACCATAGGTGCGTGGGTTTATCTCTGGGCTTTCTGTCCTTTTCCACTGATCTATATTTCTGTTTTTGTGCCAGTACCATATTGTCTTGATTACTGTAGCTTTGTAGTATAGTCTGAAGTCAGGGAGTCTGATTCCTCCAGCTCTGTTTTTTTCCCTCAAGACTGCTTTGGCTATTTGGGATCTTTTGTGTCTCCATACAAATTTTAAGATATTTTGTTCTAGTTCTGTAAAAAACTGCTACTTGTAATTTGATAGCGATTGTGTTGAATCTGTAGATTGCCTTGGGTAGTATAGTCATTTTCACAATGTTGCTTCTTCCAAATTAAGAACATGGTATGTCTCTCCATCTGTTTGTGTCATCTTTGATTTCTTTCATCAGTGTCTTACAGTTTTCTGAGTACAGGTCTTTTACCTCCTTAGGTAGGTTTATTCCTAGGTATTTTATTCTTTTTGTTACAATGGTGAATAGGATTGTTTCCTTAATTTCTCTTGCTGATCTTTCGTTTTTAGTGTATAGGAATGCAAGAGATTTCTGTGCATTAATTTTGTATCCTGCAACTTTACGGAATTCATTGATTAGCTCTAGTAGTTTTCTGGTGCCATCTTTAGGATTCTGTCTGTATCGTATCATGTCGTCTGCAAAGAGTGACAGTTTTACTTCTTTTTTTCCAATTTGTATTCCTTTTATTTCTTTTTCTTTTCTGATTGCTAGGACTTCCAAAACTATGTTGAATAATAACAGTGAGAGTGGACATCCTTGTCTTTTTCCTGATCTTAGAGGAAATGCTTTCAGTTTTTCACCATTGAGAATGATGCTTGCTGTGGATTTGTCGTATATGGCCTTTATTATGGTGAGGTAGTTTCCCTCTATGCCCACTTTCTGGAGAGTTTTTATCATAAATGGGTGTTGAATTTTGTCAAAAGCTTTTTCTGCATCTATTGAGATGATCATATGGTTTTTATCCTTCAATTTGTTAATATGGTGTATCACATTGATTGATTTGTATATATTGAAGAATCCTTGCATCCCTGGGATAAATCCCACTTGATCATGGTGTATGATCCTTTTAATGTGTTGTTAGATTCTGTTTGCTAGTGTTTTGTTGAATATTTTTGCATCTATATTCATCAGTGTTTTTGGTCTGTAATTTTCTTTTTTTGTAATATCTCTGTCTGGTTTTGGTATCAGGGTGATGGTGGCCTCAGAATGAGTTTGGGAGTGTTCTTTCGTCTATAATTTTTGGGAAGAGTTTGAGGAGGATAAGTGTTAGCTCTTCTCTTAATGTTTGATAGAATTCACCTGTGAAGCCATGTGGTCCTGGACTTTTGTTTGTTGGAAGATTTTTAATCACAGTTTCAATTTCATTACTAGTGATTAGTCTGTTCATATTTTCTATTTCCTCCTGGTTCAGTCTTGGAAGATGATACCTTGCTAAGAATTTGTCCATTTCTTCCAGGTTGTCCATTTTATTGGCATAGAGTTGCTTGTAGTAGTCTCTTATGATGCTCTGTTTTCTGTGGTGTCCACTGTAACTTCTCCTTTTCATTTCTAATTTTATTGATTTGAGTCCTCTCTCTCTTTTTCTTGATGAGTCTAACTAAACGTTTATCCATTTTGTATATCTTCTCAAAAAAACAGCTTTTAGTTTTATTGATCTTCGCTATTGTTTACTTTATTTCTATTTCATTTATTTCTGCTCTGATCTTAATGATTTCTTTCCATCTACTAACTTTGGGTTTTGTTTGTTCTTCTTTCTCTAGTTCCTTTAGGTATAAGGTTAGGTTGTTTATTTGAGACTTTTCTTGTTTCTTGAGGTAGGATTATATTGCTATAAACTTTCCTTTTAGAACTCCTTTTGCTGTATCCCATAGGTTTTGATGGTCGTGTTTTCTTTGTTATTTGTGTCTAGGTATTTTTTGATTTCCTCTTTGATTTCTTCAGTGATCTCTTGGTTATTCAGTAATGTATTGTTTAGCCTCAATGTGTTTGTGTTTTTTACTTTTTTTCCCTGTAATTCTAATCTCATAGCGTTGTGGTCACAAAAGATGCTTGATATGATTTCAGTTTTCTTAAATTTACTGAGGCTTGATTTGTGACCCAGGATGTAATCTATCCTGGAGAATGTTCCGTGTGCAGTTGAGAAGAAAGTGTAATCTGTTTCTGGATGGAATGTCATATAGATGTCAATTAAATCTATCTGCTCTATTATGTCATTTAAAGCTTGTGTCCCTAATTAATTTTCTGTCTGGATGATCTGTCCACTGGTGTAAGTGAGGTGTTGAAGTCCCCCACTTCTATTGTGTTACTGTCAATTTCCTTTTTTATAGCTGTTAGCAGTGGCCTTATATATTGAGGTGCTCCTATGTTGGGTGCATATATATTTATAATTGTTATATCTTCTTCTTGACTTGATCCTCTGATCATTATGTAGTGTCCTTCCTTGTCTCTTGTAACATTCTTTATTTTAAAGTCTATTTTATCTGAGATGAGTATTGCTACTCCAGCTTTCTTTTGATTTCCATTAGCATGGAATATCTTTTTCCATCCCCTAACTTTCAGTCTGTATGTGTCCCTAGGTCTGAAGTCGGTCTTTTGTAGACAGCATATATATGGGTCTTGTTTTCGTATCCTTTCAGCAAGCCTGTGTCTTTTGGTTGGAGCATTTAATCCATTCATGTTTAAGGTAATTTTCAATATGTATGTTCCTATTACCATTTTCTTAACTGTTATGGGTTTGTTTTTGTACGGTGTTTTCTTCTCTTGTGTTTCCCACTTAGAGAATTTCCTTTAGCATTTGTTGTAGAGCTGGTTTGGTGTGGCTGAATTCTCTTAAGCCTTTGCTTCTCTGTAAAGCTTTTGATTTCTCCATCAAATCTGAAAGAGATCCTTGCCAGGTAGAGTAATCTTGGTTGTAGGTTCTTCCCTTTCATCACTTTAAATATATTGTGCCACTCCCTTCTGGCTTGTAGAGTTTCTGCTGAGTTCCCTTGTATGTTATTTGTCATTTTTCCATTGTTGCTTTCAGTAATTTTTCTTTGTCTTTAATTTTTGTCAGTTTGATTACTGTGTGTCTCAGCGTGTTTCTGTTTGGGTTTATATTGCCTGGGATTCTCTGTGCTTCCTGGGCTTGGGTGACTGTTTCCTTTCCCATGTTAGGGAAGTTTTCAACTATAATCTGTTCAAATATTTTCTCAGGTCCTTTCTCTCTCTCTTCTCCTTCTGGGACCCCTATAATGCGAATGTTGTTGCATTTAATGTTGCCCAGAGGTCTCTTAGGCTGTCTTCATTTCTTTTCATTCTTTTTTCTTTATTCTGTTCCGTGGTAGTGAATTCCACCAATCTGTCTTCTAGGTCACTTATCCATTCTTCTGCCTCAGTTATTCTGCTATTGATTCCTTCTAGTATACATTTCATTTCAGTTATTGTATTGTTCATCTCTGTTTGTTTGTCTTTTAGTTCTTTTAAGTGCTTGTTCTTTAATTCTTCTAGGTCTTTGTTAAACATTTCTTGCATCTTCTCGATCTTTGCCTCCATTCTTTTTCTGAGGTCCTGGATCATCTTCACTATCATTATTCTGAATTCTTTTGCAGGAAGGTTGCCTATCTCCACTTCATTTAGTTGTTTTTCTGGGGTTTTATCTTGTTCCTTCATCTGGTACATAGTCCTCTGCCTTTTCATTTTGTCTGTCTTTTGGTGAATGTGGTTTTCCTTCCACAGGCTGCAGAATTGTAGTTCTTCTTGCTTCTGCTGTCTGCTCTCTGGTGTATGAGGCTATCTATCAAATTTTTTTAATGAAAACAGGTTTTGACCTTTATAACAGTATATACATAAGCACACATATGTCTAAAACATTTCCACGTAAGATAGTATAAATATATAGTTATTAAAGTTCCTTCATAAAATAAAATGAGAATTATTTTTGTTGACAACTTTAAAAATTTTACAAGTTTGAATATTTGAAATGACTCACAAGACTCCACAGAGCATACTCCCATAAGGCTTCTATTTACAGGCAAAGTATGTTGTGCAGTAAGAAAAAGAGCATAGGGAAGCATAGGAGGACATCCAGACACAAGTACTCTATGGTCTTTCTGCATACAAGGGCATTCTTTGTCTCCTGGTTGAACCACCAAGATGCGTACAATGAATCTTGGCTTCAGGAAAGCTTAGAGAAGGTTTTTTGCCCCTCTGTTCACATAGTCCAGCCTGGCTGTCTAACCAGTTATACCAGGTGAAAGCCATCAGTAAGCAGATCCTGTGTGAGCATTACCAGAGAAGATTCAGACTCTAAGCAGCACACCATAAATCTCACTTTTCATTTTTTGGCCCAGAGTCAAGGCCAGATATTCAGGCATCCCCCAAGCTTTCTCAATCCAGCTGTAAATTTATGCAATACCACACCATTCCTGACAACTCAAAATCTAAAAAGAAGCAAGATTATGATGATAGCTTACATTTGTGAAAACTATGATAAAGTTTATAAAGTAATGTAATATGCATTAGCTTATTTGAACTTTATGATAATTCTGTGAGCTGTACAGGAAAATTGTTTTTATCTCCAGTTTATGGCTGCAATTCTGAGCCTTAGAGAAGTTAAGTGATTGGCTCAGTTCACATGGCCTTCCGTGGTGGTAGAGCCAGGTGTAGGAGGATACAGCTTTTATTCTAGAATATGTTTCAGTATTTCATGCTAGAAGTAGATATAAGGAACTATTTATTTCTTTTCTATCTTGTGGAACAATGTAGGAATAAATAAGTATATATAAAACTACTGCTTATTTTCCCCCAAAACATAGTTCTTTGTGTGTTTTAGGGAATGTAATATAATAACTTAAGTGCTTTCAGAATATTTTTCTTTTTAATAACTTATAAAAAACAAGTCTTAAGACCAGTGCCTGAATTTCTTATTTCTTATGTAGGAGAGAGATTCTGTTTCAAATGAAAGATTCTGTTTCAAACAAGATATATTTTGAAGAATTGTTCACAAAATTATTATTTTAGGATTTCCGCCCATGAATAAAAAATTGGATATGTAAGATCTAAGTAAAGTATGAAGACATAGTTATACCCATGACTCTTCTGTCTCTCTCTTTTCCTCTTGTGCTTTCTTTCATTCACTTATGATGTATTTACTTGTCTACTATATGCCAGGTACTGTGCTATCCCTGAGGATTTAAAATTTAATAAAATGTGATCCTTGCCTTTAATGATCTTACATTCCATATTATTTTTCATAAACTCACAGTTCCATGAGAGGAGTATCTGTTAAAAGTGTATAAAGTATTATGAATCATGGGGGCTGGTATTATAAGGTCTTTTGCCTAAGAGAAGTTAGAGAAGACTTCAAATGAGATTTTTGAGGTTAGTCTTTAAGATTGTTGAGGAATTTATCAGAAAAAGCAGAAGAAGGCTAGTCAAGTCAAACATGTGAAAAAAATAGGCAAGGCTGTGTTTCAGAATCAGGGAGTTAGTAGTCTGTTATACCAGGAATATAAATTACATGAGGGGAATTAGCAAGAGATGAGACTCTTTGAAGCCAGATGATGACTAACTATATGCCACACTGAGGAGTGTTGATTATATTCCCAAAGAAGTGGGGAATCCAGAAATCATTAATAAACAAGAATTTTATCATCAGTGGGCTTCCCTGGTGGCACAGTGGTTAAGAATCCACCTTCCAATGCGGGGGACACAGGTTTGAGCCCTTGTCCAAGAAGATCCCACATGCTATGGAGCAACTAAGCCCATGAGCTACAGCTGCTCAGCCTGCACTCTAGAGCCCGTGAGCCACAACTACGGAGCCCGCGTGCCTAGAGCCCATGCTCCGCAACAAGAGAAGCCACCGCAATGAGAAGCCCGTGCACTGCAATGAAGAGTAGCCTCCATTCACTGCAACTAGAGAAAGCCCGCGTGTAGCAGTGAAGTCCCATCGCAGCCAAAAAATAAATAAATTTTTTTTAAAAAAAGAATTTTTTTATCATCAGATAACTTTTTTTTTTTTTTTTTTTTGCAGATAGGATGCATTATAGAGGATGAATTAAAGAGGATACCAGCAGTAAAGAGATCAGTTTGGAATCTATTGGAATAATCCTGGGAAATAATGATGAGGCCAGTGGTTGGGCCATGGAAGTGGAAATGGATTACACAACTGAGGGACAATTTAGAAGTAGAATCGTTAGGCAGATTAGATAGAAATCAGAAAACCATCTACTATAGAGTTTTTGTTTGGGCAGATTATCTTCTCCACTTCCCTGTTGTTTGAGATGAGACCACTGAGACAGTCTTGTGGTCAAGTGAATTGCATTAAGCTATATCACTGGTTAGTGACAGAACTGGGTTCCTGACGCTAGGATTCTCCCATATTGCACCTCAGTCCCACTGTGGCTCTAACAATTTTTTTCTTTAATCATGCTCTGATCTTACATTTGTTTACACTTAACAGTGTGCTTTAATGTACATTATCTATTTTGAGGTTTTCAGCAACCCCATGACATAAGTAGAATAAGCATTATTATCCTCTTTCTCAAGGCAAGAAAGCCAAGTCAGAGTGGGTGCTATGCTTATTCAGAAGTTGCTCAGTTTTGTCATTACTATATAAAATCTTACTCCTTAAGTTTTTCTTTTTAGGATATATGGAATTTTATAACTGGTAGATTTGTTGATTGATTCATGTAGTAGATGCACTCCTGAAATTGTCTCTAAGCTTAGATTTTACATGCATTCGTGTAAGGTGGTTTTGGAGTTGTTTTTGTTTTTGTTTTGTCATTTGGTGAATCATTTTGCAAGTAGAAAAAATGTATGTCTAATAAACTCAGATTTTTATAAATTGGATTCATTTAAAGCAAAGCATATTCTTAAGTGCTTAATCTTATGAAATATTATTGGTATCACTTTTTCTGGTAGACAGTATATCATAGAGGATTTGGTTTAAATACCAATTTCATTCTTGTTTGTGAATCCTTGGGCAAGTTGGCAAACCTGTCACCCTCACTCTCTTGACTTCAGTTTGATATAATAATAGTACTTATTTACAGGTATTGTGTTAAGTGAAACGATGTCTACAAAGCATTTAGGACAGTTCCTGGAACCTAATAACTACCTGATACATTTTAGCTATTAGATTTTTATTTCCTGTTGTTTTTATGCTAACCAATTATGGAATTATAAATATTGTTAGAGTCAAAAGTAGTGAAGTAACATTTGCTGTGAGTTTTGCATCAAATAATTTCTTTAGGTTCAACAGCACTAATATGATTTATATTTATAATACATACATAAAATATAATTAGGAAACAAGTATGGGCAGTTCCTACACTAAAGTACCTTCCTTCCTAAAACTGTATGTTTTTTTCCCCATAATCCACATGTTCTGTATTTACACGTAGTATTTAATTGGTATAATATTAAAACTCTTTTTTTCTGTTTCAGAAAGTCTTATTTTTTATTCTAAAATCTTTTTCTATGGGGAGTCAAGAAGATATTGAAACTTATTTGATAGTATTAGAACATTCAAAAACTTGTCCTTTTTGTCCTTTGCAGCTTCAGTCTCAGAAGAAAGTAAATATTAGACCATCTTGTGGGAAATGTTTCAGTTCATTATGTTAAGTGATTATATAATACTTCTGGTGTTGAAGGAATGATCAAGGTGTTGAAACTTAGGTTCATTTTCATAGAAAGGCCAATCAGCGATATTTCACTAACTCTGTTCAGGAAATTATAGACATAACTATATTCTGCTTAACGCACTGACATTCTTGTTAGGTAATTTATCAAGATGATAAAGTTCTCCATGAAATCTATTGAATTATTTGAGTATAAAGCGTAATTTATCCAAATAAAGTATTAATGATTCCTACTTTGTACTCATCCCTGCAGCTATATTTTTTCTTCTTCACACTCTTCGACATAAAGGGATCTTTCAGTATTTATCCCTTACATTCATTTTTAGGTGTATCGTGGTTGGTACTGATTTTACTAAATTTAGATTTCTAATTTAAAAAATTTGTATGGTCTATGAAAACAGTGTTTGTTGATTTACTTTGTACTTTAGGCAAGCCAAGTTAGATCTGAGAGTTGCAGCAGCAAAAGTGGAAGAGTTAACTAAAGTGACGGAAGATCTTCAAGGACAGATGCAAAAGAAGGTATCTTCCTTTTTCTAAGACAACTGGATGCAGATGTCTGTAGCTTTGTTTTCTATGTATTTTATTGTTGATCTGTTTTGGATTAGGTGTTAAAGAGGATTGCTGGAAAATTAATCATTTTATTGTCCTCAAAATATGAAATATGAAATTAGGAAGCTAAATTGTAACATTGAAAATAACTTTATTTCTATTCACTATACCCTAAGTCAGTAAACATCACAATATCATAATCATCCCTAAACACATCATTACTGAAATGCATGTTAATGTAAGATCAAGTTTTAGTTAGTTGGTTATATGTAGATGGAAAAGGAGTATTTAGTACTACGTTTTGTTTAATACTACATTTTATGTTATTGGCATAAAAGACTGGTTCTTTTTACATGTAATGGGGAAGTTTCAAGAAGGTGTCAAGGAAAGGTCAGGCTTTAGATTTAGATGGATCTAATTATTAAAGCTGGAAATTACAGGGGAATCTGTAAGAGCAACAAAGCCACAAAGAGGATGAGCCCTACCTCTGCCCAAATCTTGACGGATCCTCAAATTATGCAGGCACAGTGAGTTCCCTGGGAGCCTAGTTAGAAGAGCAACAGTGGAAAGAAATAAGAACTCATCACAGATGCCAGCTGCTGTACACTGTAGGGGACACACTTCAGAGTTTGAGTCTAGGTAAGATAATTGCCTAACTGAACAAAAAAAGCTAATAAGCTTCGAAAAAACAAAACAGAATCCAGAGAAACTGTGATTCGTTATCTTTATTATCCAGTTTTCAATCAAAACTTACTAGACACTAAAGTATGATTGGTGGGGGAGGGGGAGGAAGAAGAAGTTGATAGAAACTCATTTTCATTGAGTTTGGATTTAGCTGTTGGATTTAGCGGGCAAAGAAAGGCTTCAAATAAGCTATTATAAACATGTTCATGGAATTAAAGAAAATCTATTTTTAAATTAGAGTAAAATAAGATTTTAGTGAAGGAATGGATAGAGAATGTTTAATTGAGAACTAGAAAATAATTTTAAAAATAGAAATTCTAGAGTTTAAAAGTACAGCAACCCAAATAAAAATTTCATTAGATGGGCTCAAAAATTAATTGGAATGAGCAGAAGAAATAATCAGTGAACTTTAAAACAGATCAATAGAAATTTTCCTGTTCAAAGAATAGAGTTTAAAAGATGAAAGAAAAATGAACAGGACCTCAGAGATCTGTGGGACAATATGAAGCAAGCCAATCGAAGTGTAATTGGAATTGCAGAAGTAGGGGGCAGAAAAGATGTTTAAAGAAATAATGACTGAAAACTTCCAAAATTTGGTGGAAAACATTAGCAAATCCAAGAAACTCAGTGAACCCTTAGTACAATAAACACAAAGAAAATCACTTTAAACACATCATGACAACACTGACAGCCAATTATAAAGAGAAAACTTGAAAGCAGCAACAGAAAAATGATATGAACAGGGAACAGAGATAAGAATAAAGGCTGACCTCTCATCAAAAAATTGTGGAAGCAGAAAACACTGAAGCAATATATTTGAAGTGCTGACGGAAAAAAATGCTCATTAAGAATTCTGTGTCCAGGGACTTCCCTGGTGGCGCAGTGGTCAAGAACCCGCCTGCCAGTGGAGGGGACACGGGTTCAATCTTTGGTCCAGGAAGATCCCACATGCTGCAGAGCAACTCAGCCCGTGTGCCACAACTACTGAGCCTGTGCTCTAGAGCCCGTGAGCCACAACTACTGAGCCCACGCCCTGGAGCCCGCGCGCCACAACTACTGAGCCCACACGCCACCACTGCTGAAGCCTGCGTGCTCCAGGGCCTGAGGGCCACAACCACTGAGCCCATGCTCTGCAACTGCTGAAACCCACGTGCCTAGAGCCTGTGCTTCACAACAAGAGAAGCCACCACAATGAGAAGCCCGTGCACTGCAACAAAGAGTAGCCCCTGCTCACTGCAACTGGAGAAGGCCTGCGTGCAGCAACGAAGATCCAACGCAGCCAAAGATAGATAGATAGATAGATAGATAGATAGATAGATAGATAGATAGATAGATAATCGTATGTCCAGTGGAACTGTACTTCAAAAATGAAGGCAAAATAAAGGCATTTTCAGGTAAAGAAAAACTGGGAAATTTTGTCACTTAGTAGAGCTGTCCTTCAAACACTGTTGAAGGAAATTCTTTAGACTGAAAGGAAATGACACCAGGTGACAACTCAGATATAGGAAGAAATTAAGAGCAACAGAAGTTGTAAATATGAAATAATACATGTACATAATTTATGTTTTCTTTTCGCTTGTCAATACCTTAAAAGACTTGACTGGATTTATAAAGTATGCACATACACTATATGACAACAAAGGCACTAAAACCTAGGATGTTTCATGGTAATAAATCCACTGTAGCAAGGTTTTTTTGAGATGATACAAATAAAACCTATTAATTTATTTTAAAGCGTCACTATTTAAAGTAGAAATATCCTATGATTATAACAGAATGCAGCATAACCTAGCTAAGAGAACATATTCTGAGGGCAAATTATCTGCAACAAATCCCTGCATTGTTTTTTTAGACTTGCTCTATAGAAATAGTTGGAATATTGATAGAAATCCATATGCAGTGACTGTTTTGATTATTGTTTTACTAATACAGAATTGATAGTGAGGTTCTCCTCCCCCTTTTTTAGTATATTTATGGTTTGTTTCCAAAGTGATATTGCTTTAAACTTACATATGAAATTCTAGCAATATAATAACTTTACAGAGTGAACTGTTTTCTTTATGCTGTTTAATGATGTATTGAATTTTTACAAACTTAAAGTAAGCATCCAGTTTCTTTATTTTCTAGGAGGAGGATATGGTGTCTGCCCAAGGAAGAGAGGAAGCATCAGATAGGCGCTTACAGCAATTACAATCTAGTATAAAACAATCAGAAACAAGGTAAACTGCTAAATACATCTAGCTTTGTCTATAAGCTTCAAAAGTTATTCCACATTAGAGTTTGTTTATGATTTATGATATCGTCTAGAATATATATTTTATAAATGCTAAACAAACTATAATCATAGGTTTAAAATCTGGTTTGCTGGACATTGTTTATTAAAAAATCATATTCAAAAGATTGAACATGTGTTTTGAACATATATTGAAATATCATTTTTGTCTTTGCCTTTTCTCAAAAACAGTAATAGTCAAGTTTAGTTAATCCCAAAATCAGAAATGTTCTTTTCATCTTAAAGCAGAAAAAAAAAATAGCGAAGTTAGGTAAAAATTATATAGAAAAATCATTTCTTACTGAGAAATACTTGAGAAATCATTATAGATGTTTTTCCTGGAGTCTTTTTTTTTTTTTTTTTTAGATTAGCTAACTTTATTTATTTATTTATTTTTTTTAAACATCTTTATTGGAGTATAATTGCTTTACAATGGTATGTTAGTTTCAGCTTCACAACAAAATGAATCAGTTATATATACACATATGTTACCATATCTCTTCCCGGTTGCGTCTCCCTCCCTCCCACCCTCCCTATCCCACCCCTCCAGGCGGTCACAAAGCACCGAGCTGATCTCCCTGTGCTATGCGGCTGCTTCCCACTAGCTATCTACCTTACGTTTGGTAGTGTATATATGTCCATGCCTCTTTATCGCTTTGTCACCGATTACCCTTCCCCCTCCCCATAGCCTCAAGTCCATTCTCTAGTAAGTCTGTGTCTTTATTCCTGTTTCACCCCTAGGTTTTTCATGACATTTTTTTTTTCTTAAATTCCATATATATGTGTTAGCATACGGTATTTGTCTCTCTCTTTCTGACTTACTTCACTCTGTATGACAGACTCTAGGTCTATCCACCTCATTACAAATAGCTCAATTTCATCTCTTTTTATGGCTGAGTAATATTCCATTGTATATATGTGCCACATCTTCTTTATCCATTCATCCGATGATGGACACTTAGGTTGTTTCCATCTCTGGGCTATTGTAAATAGAGCTGCAATGAACATTTTGGTACATGACTCTTTTTGAATTATGGTTTTCTCAGGGTATATGCCCAGTAGTGGGATTGCTGGGTCATATGGTAGTTCTATTTGTAGCTTTTTAAGGAACCTCCATACTGTTCTCCACAGTGGCTGTATCAATTTACATTCCCACCAACAGTGTAAGAGGGTTCCCTTTTCTCCACACCCTCTCCAGCATTTATTGTTTCTAGATTTTTTGATGATGGCCATTCTGACTGGTGTGAGATGATATCTCATTGTCGTTTTGATTTGCATTTCTCTAATGATTAGTGATGTTGAGCATTCTTTCATGTGTTTGTTGGCACTCTGTATATCTTCTTTGGAGAAATGTCTATTTAGGTCTTCTGCGCATTTTTGGATTGGATTGTTTGTTTTTTTGTTATTAAGCTGCATGAGCTGCTTGTAAATTTTGGAGATTAATCCTTTGTCAGTTGCTTCATTTGCAAATATTTTCTCCCATTCTGAGGGTTGTCTTTTTGTCTTCTTTATGGTTTCCTTTGCTGTGCAAAAGCTTTTAAGTTTCATTAGGTCCCATTTGTTTACTTTTGTTTTTATTTCCATTTCTCTAGGAGGTGGGTCAAAAAGGACCTTGCTGTGATTTATGTCATAGAGTGTTCTATGTTTTCCTCTAAGAGTTTGATAGTTTCTGGCCTTACATTTAGGTCTTTAATCCATTTTGAGCTTAGTTTTGTGTATGGTGTTAGGGAGTGATCTAATCTCATACTTTTACATGTAGCTGTCCAGTTTTCCCAGCACCATTTATTGAATAGGCTGTCCTTTCTCCACTGTACATTTCTGCCTCCTTTGTCAAAGATAAGGTGACCATATGTGCGTGGGTTTATCTCTGGGCTTTCTATCCTGTTCCATTGATCTATATTTCTGTTTTTGTGCCAGTACCATACTGTCTTGATTACTGTAGCTTTGTAGTATAGTCTGAAGTCAGGAAGCCTGATTCCTCCAGCTCCATTTTTCGTTCTCAAGATTGCTTTGGCTATTCGGGGTCTTTTGTGTTTCCATACAAATTGTGAAATTTTTTGTTCTAATTCTGTGAAAAATGCCAGTGGTAGTTTCATAGGGATTGCATTGAATCTGTAGAGTGCTTTGGGTAGTAGAGTCATTTTCACAATGTTGATTATTCCAATCCAAGAACATGGTATATCTCTCCATCTATTTGTATCATTTTTAATTTCTTTCATCAGTGTCTTATAATTTTCTGCATACAGGTCTTTTGTCTCCTTAGGTAGGTTTATTCCTAGATATTTTATTCTTTTTGTTGCAATGGTAAATGGGAGTGTTTTCTTGATTTCACTTTCAGATTTTTCATCCTTAGTGTATAGGAATGCCAGAGATTTCTGTGCATTAATTTTGTATCCTGCTACTTTACCAAATTCATTGATTAGCTCTAGTAGTTTTCTGGTAGCATCTTTAGGATTCTCTATGTATAGGATCATGTCACCTGCAAACAGTGACAGCTTTACTTCTTCTTTTCCGATTTGGATTCCTTTTATTTCCTTTTCTTCTCTGATTGCTGTGGCTAAAACTCCCAAAACTATGTTTTATAAGAGTGGTGAGAGTGGGCAACCTTGTCTTGTTCCTGATCTTAGTGGAAATGCTTTCAGTTTTTCACCATTGAGGACGATGTTCGCTGTGGGTTTGTCATATATGGCCTTTATTATGTTGAGGAAAGTTCCCTCTATGCCTACTTTCTGCAGGGTTTTTATCATAAATGGGTGTTGAATTTTGTCGAAAGCTTTCTCTGCATCTATTGAGATGATCATATGGTTTTTCTCCTTCAATTTGTTAATATGGTGTATCACGTTGATTGATTTGCGTATATTGAAGAATCCTTGCATTCCTGGAATAAACCCCACTTGATCATGGTGTATGATCCGTTTAATGTGCTGTTGGATTCTGTTTCCTAGTATTTTGTTGAGGATCTTTGCATCTATGTTCATCAGTGATATTGGCCTGTAGTTTTCTTTCTTTGTGACATCCTTGTCTGGTTTTGGTATCAGGGTGATGGTGGCCTCGTAGAATGAGTTGGGGAGTGTTCCTCCCTCTGCTATATTTTGGAAGAGTCTGAGAAGGATAGGTGATAGCTCTTCTCTAAATGTTTGATAGAATTCGCCTGTGAAGCCATCTGGTCCTGGGCTTTTGCTTGTTGGAAGATTTTTAATCACAGTTTCAATTTCAGTGCTTGTGATTGGTCTGTTCATATTTTCTATTTCTTCCTGATTCAGTCTTGGCAGGTTGTGCCTTTCTAAGAATTTGTCCATTTCTTCCAGGTTGTCCATTTTATTGGCATAGAGTTGCTTGTAGTAATCTCTCATGATCTTTTGTATTTCTGCAGTGTCAGTTGTTACTTCTTTTTCATTTCTAATTCTATTGATTTGAGTCTTCTCCCTTTTTTTCTTGATGAGTCTAGCTAATGGTTTATCAATTTTGTTTATCCTTTCAAAGAACCAGCTTTTAGTTTTATTGATCTTCGCTATCGTTTCTTTCATTTCTTTTTCATTTATTTCTGATCTGATTTTTATGATTTCTTTCCTCCTGCTAACTTTGGGGTTTTTTTGTTCTTCTTTCTCTAATTGCTTGAGGTGCAAGGTTAGGTTGTTTATTCGAGATGTTTCCTGCTTCTTAAGGTGGGCTTGTATTGCTATAAACTTCCCCCTTAGAACTGCTTTTGCTGCATCCCACAGGTTTTGGGTCGTTGTGTCTCCATTGTCAGTTGTTTCTAGGTATTTTTGATTTCCTCTTTGATTTCTTCAGTGATCACTTCATTATTAAGTAGTGTATTGTTTAGCCTCCATGTGTTTGTATTTTTTACAGATCTTTTCCTGTAATTGATATCTAGTCTCATGGCGTTGTGGTCAGAAAAGATACTTGATACAATTTCAATTTTCTTAAATTTACCAAGGCTTGATTTGTGACCTAAGATATGATCTATCCTGGAGAATGTTCCATGAGCACTTGAGAAAAATGTGTATTCTGTTGTTTTTGGATGGAGTGTCCTATAAATATCAATTAAGTCCATCTTGTTTAATGTATCATTTAAAGCTTGTGTTTCCTTATTTATTTTCATTTTGGATGATCTGTCCATGGGTGAAAGTGGGGTGTTTAAGTCCCCTACTATGAATGTGTTACTGTCGATTTCCCCTTTTATGGCTGTTAGTATTTGCCTTATGTATTGAGGTGCTCCTATGTTGGGTGCATAAATATTTACAATTGTTATATCTTCTTCTTGGATCGATCCCTTGATCATTATGTAGTGTCCTTCTTTGTGTCTTTTAATAGTCCTTATTTTAAAGTCTATTTTGTCTGATATGAGAATTGCTACTCCAGCTTTCTTTTGGTTTCCATTTGCATGGAATATCTTTTTCCATCCCCTTACTTTCAGTCTGTATGTGTCTCTAGGTCTGAAGTGGGTCTCTTGTAGACAGCATATATAAGGGTCTTGTTTTTGTATCCATTCAGCTGATCTGTGTCTTTTGGTGGGAGCATTTAGTCCATTTACATTTAAGGTAATTATCGATATGTATGTTCCTATTCCCATTTTCTAAATTGTTTTGGGTTCGTTATTATAGGTCTTTTCCTTCTCTTATGTTTCTTGCCTAGAGAAGATCCTTTAGCATTTGTTGTAAAGCTGGTTTGGTGGTGCTGAACTCTCTCAGCTTTTGCTTGTCTGTAAAGGTTTTAATTTCTCCATCAAATCTGAATGAGATCCTTGCTGGGTAGAGTAGTCTTCGGCTGCAGGTTTTTCTCCTTCATCACTTTCAGTATGTCCTGCCACTCCCTTCTGGCTTGTAGGGTTTCTGCTGAGAGATCAGCTGTTAACCTTATGGGGATTCCCTTATGTGTTATTTGTTGTTTTTCCCTTGCTGCTTTTAATATGTTTTCTTTGTATTTAATTTTTGACAGTTTGATTAATATGTGTCTTGGTGTATTTCTCCTTGGATTTATCCTGTATGGGACTCTCTGTGCTTCCTGGACTTGATTAACTATTTCCTTTCCCATATTAGGGAAGTTTTCAACTATAATCTCTTCAAATATGTTCTCAGTCCCTTTCTTTTTCTGTTCTTCTTCTGGAACCCCTATAATTCGAATGTTGGTGCGTTTAATGTTGTCCCAGAGGTCTCTGAGACTGTCCTCAGTTCTTTTCATTCTTTTTTCTTTATTCTGCTCTGCAGTAGTTATTTCCACTATTTTATCTTCCAGGTCACTTATCCGTTCTTCTGCCTCAGTTATTCTGCTATTGATCCCATCTAGAGTACTTTTAATTTCATTTATTGTGTTGTTCATAATTGCTTGTTTCATCTTTAGTTCTTCTAGGTCCTTGTTAACTGATTCTTGCATTTTGTCCATTCTGTTGTCCATTCTATCTCCAAGATTTCGGATCAACCTTACTATCATTATTCTGAATTCTTTTTCAGGTAGACTGCCTATTTCCTCTTCATTTGTTAGGTCTGGTGGGTTTTTATCTTGCTCCTTCATCTGCGGTGTGTTTTTCTGCCTTTTCATTTTGCTTATCTTACTGTGTTTGGGGTCTCCTTTTTTGCAGGCTGAAGGTTCGTAGTTCCTGTTGTTTTTTGTGTCTGTCCCCAGTGGCTAAGGTTGGTTCAGTGGGTTGTGTAGGCTTCCTGGTGGAGGGGACTAGGGCCTGTGTTCTGGTGGATGAGGCTGGATGTTGTCTTTCTGGTGGGCAGGTCCACGTCTGGTGATGTGTTTTGGGGTGTCTGTAGACTTATTATGATTTTAGGCAGCCTCTCTGCTAATGGGTGGGGTTGTGTTCCTGTCTTGCTAGTTGTTTGGCATAGGATGTCCAGCCCTGTGGCTTGCTGGTCGTTGAGTGAAGCTGGGTGCTGGCATTGAGATGGAGATCTCTGGGAGATTTTTGCTGTTTGATATTATGTGCAGCTGGGAGGCCTCTTGTGGACCAGTGTCCTGAAGTTGGTTCTCCCACCTCAGAGGCACAGCACTGACTCCTGGCTGCAGCCCCAAGAGCCTTTTATCCACAGGGCTTCTTAATTTGGGATGATTCGTTGTCTATTCAGGTATTCCACAGTTGCAGGGTATATCAAGTTGATTGTGGAGCTTTAATCCGCTGCTTCTGAGGCTGCTGGGAGAGATTTCCCTTTCTCTTCTTTGTTCTCAGAGTTCCCAGGGGCTCAGCTTTGGATTTGGCCCCGCCTGTGCGTGTAGGTCGCCGGAGGGCGTCTGTTCTTTGCTCAGACAGGACGGGGTTAAAGGAGCCGCTGATTCGGAGGCTCTGGCTCACTCAGGCCGGGGGGGTAGGGAGGGTCACGGAGTGTGGGGCGGGCCTGCGGCGGCAGAGGCCGGCGTGACGTTGCAGCCTGAGGCGTGCCGTGCGTTCTCCCGGGGGAGTTGTCCCTGGATCCCGGGACCCCGGCAGTGGCGGGCTGCACAGGCTCCCCGGAAGGGCGTGTGGCTAGTGACCTGTGTTCGCACACAGGCCTCCTGGTGGCGGCAGCAGCGGCCCTAGCGTCTCATGTCTGTCTCTGGGCTCCGCACTTCTAGCTGCGGCTAGCGCCCGTCCCTGGAGCTCTCTCAAGCAGCGTTCTTAATCCCCTCTCCTCGTGCACCAGGAAACAAAGAGGGACGTAAAAGTCTCTTGCCTCTTCGGCAGGTGCAGACTTTTCCCCGGACTCTCTCGCGGTGCACTAACGCCCTGCAGGCTGTGTTCACGCCGCCAACCTCAGTCCTCTCCCGGCGCTCCGACAAAAGCCGGAGCCTCAGGTCCCAGTCCCGCCCGCCCCGGCGGGCGAGCAGACAAGCCTCTCGGCTGGCGAGTTCCGGTCGGCCCGATCCTCTGCGCTGGAATCTGTCCGCTTTGCCCTCCGCACCCCTGCTGCTGTGCTCTGCTCCGCGGCTCCCAAGCTCCCCCACTCCGCCTCCCGAAGTCTTCACCCGCCAAGGGGCTTCCTAGTGTGTGGACACTTTTCCTCCTTCACAGCTCTCTCCCGCTGGTGCAGGACCCGTCCCTATCCTTTTGTCTCTGTTTAGTTTTTTCTTTTGCCCTAACCAGGTACGTGGGGGGTTCCTTGCCTTTTGGGAGGTCTGAGGTCTTCTGCCAGCGTTCAGTAGGTGCTCCGTAGGAGTTGTTCCACGCGTAGATGTATTTCTGGTGTATCTGTGGGGAGGAAGGTGATCTCCGCGTCTTACTCTTCCGCCATCTTCCCGGAAGTCTTCCTGGAGTCTTATGGAACAAAAATTTTCAGTTACCTTTGAAGGTCTGAGCTACTTTTTAAATATATTCTGTAACTTTGTCTTTAATTGCTGTCTTAATGCAGATGTTCATTCTAGAATCTTTTGTTGTTGTTTTCTAGTCCTTGTTTGATATTCCCTTAAGGAACTTGAAAATTGTCATTTGTAATCTATTAAAGACACAGTGACTACAGCACATAAAATCATATTATGGTTTATAGCTGAAAAATCTACTCTGTATGATTGGAATCTGTTACACTCAGAAATAGTCTACTGATCTGAGGACATCAAAAATTGAGATCTCAGTTCTAGTCACAGATCCATGGCTAATACTGTTTGTTCAGAAAAAAATTAGTGTCTTTGAGCTTCTGTTTCTTGTTCTCAAAAATGCTAATAAAACTAATTTCTTTGCTCATAGTGGGTTCAGAACTAATTGATTTTAACTGCTAACTTGAGATTCTGATGGAAGATGTTCTAATTTTTAAGTGCTAGGGTTTTTGGGGTTTTGTTTTGCATTTTTCTAAACTTTTCAACAGTTGAATGATATTTGACTGCTTTCTTGAACTTTTTTGTTAACCTTAGAGAAAAGTCTGTGGTTGTAGTTTTTTCATTTGTTATTTTAGTAGCATTATGTGCTATGAAAATAAATGCTAGAGACTTGAAGTAGTGAAATCTGAATATGTAAATTTCAGTTCCTTTGATTCTGATAGTATTTCATAAGGAATCAAGTTGTTCATAGATGCTTTAAGTTGTCTTTCTAGTACTGAAGACTCTGAGATTTTTGTTGTTTTTTCTTCTGCTTTTAATATAAAGTTATAACCTAACTGAAAGCTTCCTAAAAAGAGATTACTGCATACGTAAGAAAATCTAAGGATATTTTTTAAAGCTCAGTATTCAGCTAGCTGCCTTTGAGAAGAAAATTTTTACGTTGGCTGTCTTTTGGAGCTATTAAATTAATGTTGTTTCTATTATGATTAAAAAAAGTTATATTTTAAAGTTAAAAAAACTCTTGTATTTTTATATAAGAGAAAGCAGAACTATTAGTATAGTTGATATGTGTCTATAAGCAATGTTCAGCCAGTGTTTTAAGTGTGAATATATCCTGTTTAATGGAACTACCAGCTATGGAAAAACTATGTTTTTAATGGTCATCTTTGTTGCATAAACTCAAAGACACTTTGGCCTCCGTAAATACTTACTATTTGAGTTATTAAAATTATATTTATTATTTATAAAATTATTATTTGTGATCCTTTCAAATGCCACAAACACCTAGGAAGCATAAATCATTTTCTCCCATCTTCCAAAAAAAGGCCTCTGCCTCCCTGCTTTTTAGATGATTCACGGGTACTGGGAATTATCTCCAGGGAACGCCAGTTCTCTGGGAAAGACTGCTGATTTGTATATTCTCTGTTGAATAATGTCGGAGTGAAATGAATAGAATTGCTTTAAACTACCTCTTCATATTTTTGTAATTTGGTGTTTCTTTCAAAGTAAGAATATGCCAATAAGACTAAGAATTCGAACCATTGTTCTTTCCTTGTTGTGATTTGTTGTCTCCACCTCCCCCGCTCCCATTTTAAGGGATACCATTCTCCCTCAGCTTCCTGAGTACACATGGAAGGTACATTTTTTTAGACATTGTTTAGAAATATCTTTATTCTACCTTTAAAGGTGATAGTTTGGGTGAGTAATGAATCCTAGGTTGGAAATCCTAGGTTTTAAATCATTTTTCCTTAAAATGTTGACATTTTCCTCATATTATCTAGCTTCCAGCTGCAGAAAAAAAAATTCCTGTGTCATTCGAAATTCCTGCTTTGTGTGTTTGACCTGTTACCCCACCCCCGTGGACCCCGTCCCAGAGACTTGCGGGATCATCCACCCACGACCTCCACAGTTAATATTCTACAATTGCAGATGTGCACATTTAGTAAGAATTCGTCTTCAGTCATTTTACTGGGGACATTTCAATATAGAAATTCATGTTCTTCACTTCTGGCAATATTTTCGGGATTTTCTGTTGAATAATTTTTTTCTCTGTTTTTTCATTTTTTCTTTTAACATAATATTAGCTGGATATTGGATCTAATGGATTGATTCCCTAATTTTCCTGTTTTTTCTCTCCCATTTTCCATTTCTTCATTTATTTTCTCCTTTCTTGGGGGTTCCTTTAAATTTTCTTCTAACTAACCATTTGTTGAATATTTTATTTTAGCTATCATAAATTTTTTAAAGAGCCATTTCTTATCCTCCGAATGTTTCTTTTTCTATAGTATCTTAGTATAAATATTATATCATCTCTTAGTAAAATATATTAAAATATTTTTAAGGTTTTATTCTGCCATCTGCATTGTCTCTGATTTCTCTAACATTCCTTTGTTCTTTGTGCCTGTCTTCCTTCCAAAGGCTTGATGATCCTTTCTATCCATTGATATTTAAAAATAAGACACCAAAGTGCCTGTTTCACCAGCACATATACTAAAAACTGGAATATACAAAGAAAATTAGCATGACCCACACTCAAATCCATGAAACGTTCCATGTTTTTAAAAATCAAATTCACAGATACAGAGAACAGATTGATGGTTGCCAGAGGCAGGGAGTGGGGAGGGGTGGGTGAAATAGATGAAGGTGGTCAAAAGGTGCACACTTCCAGTTAAAAAAGAAATGAATCACGGGGATGTAATATACAGCATGGTGACTATAGTTAATAATACAGTATTATATATTTGAAAGTTGGTAAGAGAATAGATCTTAAAAGTTCTCATCACAAGAAAAAATATTGTAATTGTATATATGTGGTGATATCAACTTGACTTATTGTGGTGATTATTTCAAAATATATGCAAATACTGAATTATTATGTTTACACCTGAAACTAATAAAGTTTTCCCTCAGTATCCACTGGGTTTTGGATCCAAGACCCCTGTGGATACCAAAATCCATGGATGTTCAAGTCCCTTATATAAAATGATACAGTGTTTGTATATAACCTATGCACATCCTCCTGTATACTTTTTTTTTTTCTTTTGGCGGTACGCGGGCCTCTCACTGTTGTGGCCTCTCCCATTGTGGAGCACAGGCTCCGGACACGCAGACTCAGCGGCCATGGCTCACGGGCCCAGCCGCTCCGCGGCATGTGGGATCTTCCCAGACCGGGGCACGAACCTGTGTCCCCTGCATCGGCAGGCGGACTCTCAACCACTGCGCCTCCAGGGAAGCCCCTCCTCCTGTATACTTTAAATCATGTCTAGATTACTTACTAATACAATATAAATGCTATGTAAATAGTTGCCGGTGCACAGCAAATTAAAGTTTTACTTTTCAGAAATTTTTTTTTAATATTTTCATTCTAGTTGATTGAATCCTGTAATGTGGAAACCACGGATATGGGGATTGACTGTAATGTTGTATGTCAATTATATCTCAATTTTTTTAAAAAGTAAGATACCAAAAAGTAGATAGGTAGGTAGGTATGTATAGGTGGGCTTATAGTCTGGCAGACTAACTATATTATGTTTAGGCAGTGAGCTGGCTTTTTCCTTGGGCAGTCCCCAGATATCAGAATCTGAGGGTGCTCTTTCTTGAGCCAATTTCTCCAGAGTAGGATCCATCAGTCTTTTGACGTGGGCTGGGAATGGAAGTGCACAAGCCTGAGTGTATTCCAAAACCTGAAGAAAGAGTCTGGCAGGTGATAATGTTCAATACGCAAACTTTCCTTCAGTACCCTGGGTTTTGTTATGTTTTCTCACCACCAACTTAACTTGAAATGACAGCGCCTTGCTAGATAGTTATAGATAGATACATAGATCTGAATCGTAATTTAGGTGGAAGTTTCTTTTTTTTTCCCTCATTGGGGTATAGTTGCTTTACAATGTTGTGTTAGTTTCTGCTATACGAATTAGCTATATGTATACATATATTCCCTCTCTCTTGGACCTCCCTCCCACCCCATCCCCAATCCCACCCATCTAGGTCACCACAGAGCACCAAGCTGAGCTCCCTGCACCATACAGCAGGTTCCCACTAGTTATCTGTTTTACACATAGTAGTGTATATATGTCAATCCCAATCTCCCAGTTCATCCATCCCCCCGCTTCCCCCCACCATATCCACACGTCCATTCTCTACATCTGCGTCTCTATTCCTGCCCTGCAAATAGGTTCATCTGTACCATTTTCTAGATTCCACATGTAGGAGTTAATATACGATATTTGTGTTTTCTCTTTCTTACTTAATTCACTCTGTATGACAGACTCTAGGTCCATCCACATCTCTCCAAATGACCCAGTTTTGTTCCTTTTTATGACTAATATTCCATTGTATATATATGTACCACATCTTCTTTATCCATTCATCCATCGATGGACATTTAGGTTGTTTCCATGACCTGGCTTTTGTAAATAGTGTTGCAGTGAACATTGGGGTGCATGTGCCTTTTTGAATTATGGTTTTCTCAGGGTATATGCCCAGTAGTGGGACTGCTGGGTCATATGGTAGTTCTAGTTTTGGTTTTTTAAGGAACCTCCATACTGTTTTCCACAGTGGTTGTATTAATTTACATTCCCACCAACAGTGCAAGAGGGTTCCTTCCCTTTTCTCCACTCCCTCTCCAGCCTGTATTGTATGTAGATTTTTTGATGATGGCCATTCTGACTGGTGTGAGGTGATACCTCATTGTAGTTTTGATCTGCATTTCTCTAATAATTAGTGATGTTGAGCATTTTTTCATGTGCCTCTTGGCTACCTGTATGTCTTCTTTGGAGAAATGTCTGTTTAGGTCTTCTGCCCATTTTTTGATTGGGTTGTTTGTTTTTTTGATATTGAGCTGCATGAGTTATTTGTATGTTTTGGAGATTAATCCCTTGTCAGCTGCTTCATTTGCAAATATTGTCTCCCATTCTGAGGGTTGTCTTTTCATCTCGTTTATGCTTTTCTTTGCTGTGCAAAAGCTTTTAAGTTTCATTAGGTCCCATTTGTTTATTTTTGTTTTTATTTTCATTAGGAGGTAGGTGAAAAAAGATCTTGCTGTGATTTATGTCAAAGAATGTTCTTCCCTGTTTTCCTGTGAGCGTTTTATAGTGTCTGGTCTTACATTTAGGTCTTTATTTCATTTTGAGTTTATTTTTGTGTGTGGTGTTAGGGAGTGTTCTAGTTTTATTCTTTTACATGTGACTGTCCAGTTTCCCAGCACCGCTTATTGAAGAGGCTGTCTTTTCTCCATTGTATATTCTTGCCTCCTTTGTCATAGATTGGGCGACCATAGGTGCGTGGGTTTATCTCTGGGCTTTCTATCCTGTTCCATTGATCTATATTTCTGTTTTTGTGCCAGTACCATACTGTTTTGAGTACTGTAGCTTTGTATAGCTTTGTGTAGCTTCAGGCTTCAGTATAGCCTGAAGTCAGGGAGCCTGATTCCTCCAGCTCTGTTTTTCTTTCTCAAGTTTGCTTTGGCTATTGGGGTCTTTTGTGTTTCCATACAAATTGTAAAATTTTTTGTTCTAGTTCAGTGAAAAATGCTATTGGTAATTTGATAGGGATTGCATTGAATCTGTAGATTGCTTTGGGTGGTATAGTCATTTTCACACTGTTGATTCTTCCAATCCAAGAACATGGTATATCTCTCCATCTGTTTATGTCATCTTTGCTTTCTTTCATCAGTATCCTATAGTTTTCTGAGTAAATGTCTTTTACCTCCTTAGATAGGTTTATTCCTAGGTATTTTATTTTTTTTGTTGTTGCAATGGTAAATGGGACTGTTTCCTTAATTTCTCTTTCAGATTTTTATTCATTAGTGTATAGGAATGCAAGAGATTTCTGTGCATTAATTTTGTCTCCTGCAACTTCACCAAATTCATCTATTAGCTCTAGTTGTTTTCTGGTGGCATCTTTAGGATTTTCTATCTATAGTATCATGTCATCTGCAAACAGTGACATTTTTAATTCTTCTTTTCCAATTTGGATTCCTTTTATTTCTTTTCCTTCTCTGATTGCCGTGGCTAGGAGTTCCAAGACTGCATTGAATAATAGTGGTGAGAGTGGACATCCTTAGGTGGAAGTTTCTATTTGGCAGTATAGCATATTTGTTAAGAACACTGACTCTGGACCCAAACTGACTGAGTTCAAACTCCAGTTTCACCAGTAACTAGATCAATAACCTTGGGCACATTGCTTACCCTTTTTGTTCTTCCGTTTCTCTATCTATAAAATAAATATAATGATTTAACCTACCTCATAATTTATATGATATAATCTCATATCCTACCTCATAGGCTAATGCTATAACCTATTTCATAGCATCATTGAAGATATTGAAGATTATGTTTTCTTTAACATATGTAAAGTACCTAGCACAAAGAATGTTCTTACAGGTGTTTGTTATTATCATTGTTGTTACTATTATTATAGAGCGGGAATTTGGCCCAATTTTAGTAAGTTGAAAGAAAGGATTCATATAAGATTTGGCTGTAGAGGATATAGAAGTGCTTTATGAGAATAATAACAGGTGTAATATGTCTTTTATGTTATAAAATTATGGAAACCTTTAAATTATGAAGCTGATGATCTGAATCTACTTTCCTATAACTCCACCCCTAACACCAGCGTGACTTTTCAGAGCCACATGGTTGCTGTGGCTGATGGACTGTTAAATACATGTAAATCCTTTAGTTGCAAGGCTTTTTCTGACATGTGTGGGTGTGAAGCCTGGAGGTGAGTGTCAGAGTGCCTTGACTGAAGATTGGAATTCACAGAGTCCTAAACAAAGCTTGCCCTGTTGAGACACATGGACTCTTGGGAGATGAAGATGGCATAAACCCTTCATGAGTCCACCTCCTCTGCCTGGCCCCCAAGAGGCCATGGTGAAGTGAATGGGTGAACTGTGCTAGAAAGTGCCAGATGTCCTGTACCTCTGTGGGAGAGGTAGAGATTGCTTCATCTTCTACCACAGTGCTTTAACCAAAGTAACATGGAGTGAAGCATGTCATGTATGTAAATCATTACAGTATGAGAGGACTGTATTCCATTAAAAAGCAGAGACCTGCAGATTTTGATTAAAGCCTAATAATGTGTTATTTTAGAAAATACCTTAAAGAGTAAATGAACTAGAACAAAGGTATCAAGAAAGGAAAGATGAAGATTTGTTTTCAATTTAAAATAAAGGTGTTAGTGGAGAATATTAACAACTGTAAACAAAAGGAAAGCAGGAATGACAATATTAATATTACATAAGGTAGGGTTTAATGGGAAAAACAGAAAATAGAATAAAGAGGGACCTTATATAATGAAAAAATAAATCACCATTTTGAAAGAGGTACAACATTAATAAACCTAAATATGGCAAAGAATAGGACAGCTAAATGTGTGATGGAAAAGCTGGGAAATGCAAGGGTGACAATGAAAATACAGTTACGTTCATTATGGCTTCTCATGCCACCACTTAGAAAAGAAATGCCTGAAAAAAACCAAAGAAACATATGTAATGCAAGGGAAGAACTGTCTTACCAGAACATATCAGAACATATTGTAAAGCCACTATAATCAAGTTAATATGACTTGGGCCTAGACTAGACAAATAGATCAGTGAATCATGACAATTGATAAGTAAATCATGATATTTTCACATTTTAGATATAAGGGTTTATTTCAATTCATCAGTTACTAATGGTACTCATACAACTGACTATCAATCTGGAAGAAAGTTAAATTGGACTCCTGTCTTATAGCACATTCAGAAGTAAATTCCAGATTGATTAAAGATTTACAGGTAAAAATATTAAAGTTATAACATTTTTTTGAGGAAATCTAGGAGCTTACATTAACCATCTATGGATAAACGAGATCATCTTTATAAAAACTGAAATCCCAGATGTTGAAAAAAATAGTCAAATTTAGCTGTATTCAAGTGAGCATTTTTAGTGTAATAAAGATTTCCTAAATAGAGTCAATAGGCCACAACAAAAAAGTAGATTTGGGAAAAGATATTTGCAGCATACAGAACAGACTGAGGGTTAAATATCTTAATATTCAAAAAGTTCTTATAAAGGGACAAGCAAAATTAATAAGCCATCAGGAAAAAGTAGGCAAAGGATATGAGGAGGAAATTGAAAGACAATTCACATAGCTAGCAAACTTTTAAAATATGCCTGAACTCTCCAGTAATTAGAGAAATACAAATTAACAGTAAATACAAATTAACAGTGAGGAGAAGTTGCATCCGTCAGACTAGGAAAGGAAAGAGCTTCTGGATGTATTTCTTGAAGGGATTTTTACAAGGTGTTATTGAATAAAAAAAGCAAGTGCAGAAAAGGTTATATACTATGATCTTAATTTTTATAACACGAAAAATTGTGTTTAAAAACCTGTGGATTGATGTGTATATACTGTGTATGTATATTTATGTGTATATGTGTGTGTATATAAGAATCATATGATTTTGTGAACATGGAGAAAAATATTCAAAGATATACATTAGTAAGTTAACATGGGTTACCTGGGTAGAGAGTAGTAAAGGGGAACCAAGTAAAAAACTAAAAGACAAAAAGACCATATAAATAGAAAGAACAGCTTATTCTTTAAGCGTTTGCTTTATAACACTGTCATGTAACTGTATAAGACAGTATGAGTTAACATAAGTAGGAAAGTGTAGAAAATGTAACATAATCAGAGTCATAATATCTAGGCTCAGTCTAAGCCCCACTGCTCATTATTCATATGACCTTAATTAAATGTTTAAAATGTTTAAGCTCTCTGGGTCTGTTTGTTATTCTTTTAAATGGAAATAATGAAACCTACTTTACAGAACTTTTGTGTGAATCAAATGAGAAGATACATGTGAAAGTAACTGTAATAATGCCTGTCCTGTAATAGATACTCTGTAAACCTCCTGTCTCCCTCCTTTTTAGAAATATTTAACTTTCTCAACATTACTATTAATTTTTAGGTTATGTGTGACAATCCAAGAAGCTACCCAATTAAGAGCAGAAAAAATACATTTGGAAAAACAGACCAGAGACTTACAAGCAAAGTGCTATGAATTAGAAAATGAGAAATACGAAGCTATTGTAAGAGCCAGAAATAGCATGCAACTCCTGGAAGAAGCTAACCTTCAAAAAAATCGGGTAAGAAAACTAGTAACCATGTTTATAAATAATAATAAATAGATAATAAATAAAATAATGAAATACTGAACATTCTCCCATATGACCTGATAGTAAGGGACTCAGTAACTACAGAATTAATGCATAAAAATGAAATTGCTCACCATTAATAGGCATACTATTGATACATTCTTGATGTTAAGAGTTAACATCATAAAATATGATAAAATGTCAACCGTCTCCTAAAACTTTCATTAGATGTTTTTTATGTCGCCAGTCCTGTGTAACTAATCTTCATCCCCTGTAGTCTTATACTTTAAAAAAAAAAATCTGTTAAAGTACTTACCGCAGTATGTATACTCTGTATTTTAGTCACTTGAATCAGGTGAATCTTATTAATCTTCATTTCGCCTTCATTACTTACACAATTACTCTAATAGAGCAGAAGCTTAATTGACAGGAATTAAATTAACTATAAAGATTTATTAACCCGAGACTTCATGTCACTGCTCCTTTTTTTTAACCCTCTAATAATTGTGATTACTATGCTACCACATATCACATCTTTTACCACTTTCATTTAATGGTATTTAGTTTATAGAAGTCACAAAATAGGTTTGCTTTTTTTTTTTACATCTTTATTGGAGTATAATTGCTTTACAATGGTGTGTTACTTTCTGCTTTATAACAAAGTGAATCAGTTATACATATACATATGTTCCCATATCCCTTCCCTCTTGCGTCTCCCACCCTCCCTATCCCACTCCTCTAGGTGGTCACAAAGCACCGAGCTGATATCCCTGTGCTATGCAGCTGCTTCCCACTACCTGTCAATTTTACGTTTGGTAGTGTATGTATGTACGTGCCACTCTCTCACTTTGTCACAGCTTACCCTTCCCCCTCCATATCCTCAAGTCCATTCTCTAGTAGGTCTGTGTCTTTATTCCTGTCTTACCCCTAGGTTCTTCAGGACATTTTTTTTTCTTAAGTTCCATGTATATGTGTTAGCATACAGTATTTGTCTTTCTCTTTCTGACTTACATCACTCTGTATGACAGACTCTAGGTCAATCCACCTCATTACAAATAGCTCAATTTCGTTTCTTTTTATGGCTCAGTAATATTCCATTGTATATATGTGCCACATCTTCTTTATCCATTCATCTGATGATGGACACTTAGGTTGTTTCCATCTCCTGGCTATTGTAAATAGAGCTGCAATGAACATTTTGGTACATGACTCTTTTTGAATTATGGTTTTCTCAGGGTATATGCCCAGTAGGGGGATTGCTGGGTCGTATGGTAGTTCTATTTGCAGTTTTTTAAGGAACCTCCATACTGTTCTCCATAGTGGCTGTACCAATTCACATTCCCACCAGCAGCGCAAGAGGGTTCCCTTTTCTCCACACCCTCTCCAGCATTTATTGTTTGTAGATTTTTTGATGATGGCCATTCTGACTGGTGTGAGGTGACACCTCCTTGTAGTTTTGATTTGCATTTCTCTAATGATTAGTGATGTTTTTAATGTTGCTGGCTCCCTTACGAAGCAATCATTAAATTATTATTTCATTTAATCAACATTTATTGAATTCATAGTGTATGCATAGTACTCCACTGGGACATATGGGGATTACAAAGGAAATACTTTGTTTTATTTATGTTTTCTTTCTTATATGATAGATGGTTTTCCAAGAGAACTATTAAAAACAAAACAAGCTATAAGTTGCATGGTAAGAAGCTACTAAGAAATAAAAAAGAAACAATTATCCAAATCTAAGCTGTGGGGAATGCTAAGGTGCTTTTTATACCTTTCAGATACTATTCCCTTCTGTGATCTTTTAGAATGGATGAAAGGAACAGAATACATAATATGCTTGGGAATTCCTCTAAACGCCTAAGTTAACTAGAAAAATTAAGAACAGGGCAGAATTGTGTCTCTCTCTTCTCCGAAGCCTATGAGCATTCTTAACATCAGGTCATAAAAATGAATATTTTCTGTGGAGCACAATGGACAGAGAAGGTAGTAGTAATAATACTCATCCCTGTCCCTTAAATCTTTTCATCCAAGTCTCAAATCCACAAATTGGGCTTGAACCGTAAATTGCCTGTTTATGGCTACAGTATTAAGTTCCCTCTTGACTTACTGCTTAATTACCAGAGGGTTCCCACCTTCAGTTGCTTGTTCCAAGAAGTTCTCTTAACCAATCATACAAACAGGTATGAAGCACAACCTTACCATAGTTTCTTATGAAACTTCCCTTTTCCCCATTGTCCCATTCTCCATGACAAGATTGTTATATCAAAACAGCTATTACTTCTCCCTAGCTTACCTATTTAAGTAGGAGGAAGTTTATTAAACAACAAAAACAGAGATAGGAATGTGTATGGTATCTTTGCAAGACAGTGGGATCAGAACACAGAGCTGCTTACTCTGTAATGATATTTATAAAAAAAAGAAAAAAAAGATTCATTCAAACCTAAAATTGGAGGAGTTCCAGGCTCAGGAAGATATTTGAACTAGACATGTAAACTTGGGACTTTTCAGCATATAAATGGCATTTAAAACTGCGAGATTGGATTAGACCACCAAGGGGTGGATGTGGATAGAGAAAAGGACCAAGGACTAAGACTTGGGTAGTTCAATAATAGAGAGGTTCAGGAGAAGAGGAAGAAACAGCATTGCAGACTCAAAAGGAATAATCAGTGAGTTAAGAGGAAAACCAATACTAGGGTGTGCTAAAAGCCAAGTATAGAAAGTAAAACAAAGAAAAGAAAGTAATCCATTATCTCAAGTGCTGTTTGACAGATCAATAAGATAATTATGCAAAATTGACTCTCATGGGTTAGCAGTATAGAGATCATGGACAGTGAAAGCCTGATCAGAGTGAACATAACAAAGTTTTGGAAATGTGCAAGTGCAGACTTTAGAGGAGTTTTGCTCCACAGGGAAGCAAAGAAATGGGATGTGACTGACAACTAGGCTTATAAGAGTATTTTTTAGGTGAGATGAAAATGATTGATTGGTTAGAAATTTCATGGAGAGGAAGTAGGTGGTGTCTACAGTGATGGAGGTATGAGGTGACAAGGGACATAATTTGAATAAAACCAAATAATGGAAAGAAAGGGAAATCTAAGAGATTTTTCCAAGAATATAATATTTAGATTTGATTATTTGTTTTACATAGGGAATAAAGGAGAAAGAAAATTAAAAAATAATCCTAAATTCCCAGCCGTAGAGATTAGAAGAGTGATGTTACTGGCTAAAACAAATATCAGAGGAAAAGAATAAATTTTTAGTTAGGACAAGGTCCGTGAGGAGGTTAAGGAAAATAAATATCATTCATAACTTAGGCAAGATCTCAAAGTGGAGATGTCTCAGAAGTTTCGCATAAGAGGTATGCTTTCAAGAAAGTGATTAGTGGATGGGTTTTTACCCATTTATTACATAATCTCTATTAATAACGATGTGACCTATAATAACATCAAATTATTATTTTCTGAAGGCTCTGCTTGAGGAGAAGCAAAAAGAAGAAGATATAGAGAAAATGAAAGAAACCGTTTCTCGGCTTGTGCAAGATGCTGCCATAAGAACCAGGAAGGAAGTAAGGGGGTTTTAATTATATTTAAAATTCAAAATTTTACAGAATTTCAACAGCTTAAGAGTAGATACTACCTGAGTTTTTGCCTTGTGGACCTAGGTAATTATTTGTCAGCTGATTGTATCAATTGTGCTAAATTTCATATAAAAATCATCTCATGATAGTAGCCCCTAACATTGGTGCCAGGGTGAGGTAGAGGTAGGGGGTAGGGCAAGTGGGAAGGAGAGAGATTTAGGCTAGGAAGAAGGGTCAAAAAGAAACTTAGAACATACAAGAAGCAAGAGAAGAAAACCCACTGTTATTTGCAGTATCTTAGAGTGTCTTAGGACTGGAGTACAAGAGAAATCTGCTTTAACCTCTTATTTTATTTGTAATGAAGCTGAAACCCATGAGAGGTTATTGGCTAGCTCAAAATTGTACACTAATTAAAGCCAGAACTTAGACTCAAACCTTCTCCTTGCTATACTGAGCCTAGCGTTGTTTCAGTTGCATCATGCAGATACCTATATGATTTGTGAATTGTGTTGTTGTTTGCAATTCCATTATCAAGACTAAATCTTATTTTTCTGTGTTAAAGCGATGAGTTGTTTCTTAGTTTGAATTGCAAGCCTTATGAAAGTTAAAACTGTCTTGGAAATATAAGTTTGCTTTCATATAAAGAGAGAGGGAAGACATACATTTATTTGCCTTTTCCTCTGGTATGGATATGAATTAATTCATAAGTGGTGTGGTAAAGTTAAAAAGTGTAAAGTGAGTTTAGGAGGAAGAAACCACAAAAACCCATTTTAAAGATGAAAAAACTGAAAAACAGAGTAGTTAACTAACTCGCTTAGGGTTCCACCTCTAGGAAGTAGCAGAACTGGGTTGCAGATGAGCTCTACTCTCAATCACTATGAGAAACTGTTTCTCGTGAATTTTGTATTTTTTTTATTTTTAGAAATTTTCAAACCCATAGAAAGGAAAGAGCCGTATAATGAACACTTATTTACCTCTCACCCAGAAAACTCTTCGTGTCTTGCTACACCCATTCCATCTCTCTCTATGTTACATACACACTCTTCCCTTCTGCCAAACATTCAGACATAGACTGCAGGCCTCATGACACTTCATCTTGTCATCTGCTTCCCCAGAAAAAGGACATTTTGCTACACAACCACACCACAATTACCATGTCTTAAAAAACATCAACATTACTTCAATTCACACTCGAATTTCCCTAAAATATTGTTTATAGCTGTTTGGTCTTTAAAATTCAGGATCCAATCCATGTTTATGCATCATTGTATTTGACTACCACGTCTCTGTAGTCTCCCTCAATTTAACCCAGTCCCCTGCCTTCCTTTGTATATGACAAAGAATCCTTTGTAGAATCCTTCAGAATATTCCACATTTGGATCCATGTGACTGTTTCGTTTTGATTAGATTCAGGTCATTTCTGGCAGAGTGATGTGTATACCTACATCCCACTTCATCACATCAGGAAGCTGTAATGTCAGTTGTACACTGGTGATGCTGAGCTTGACCACATGATTAAAGTGTTAAGACCAGATCTTTCCATTTTATACTTTATGAATAATTGGGGAAGATACTTGAAGACCATGCAGCTATCCTTTTCCACCAAAATCTTTCATCCAGTGGTTTTGTCATCCATTGATAATCCTTGTCTAAAATAAATAAATATATTGGGTAATTAGAAATTCTATTTCTGTCAATCTTTCTATACATTTATTAGTTGTTATTTTTTGGTTAGGGCTAGAGTCCTGCCCCCTTTGTTTGTTATGATGGATTCGTTTTTATTTTTTTATTTCATGATTCATTGCCATCAGTCTTCATTTTTATTCTCAATTTGTCTCTCTAGTTTTCCTGGATAAATGATATTTCTCATCTTGTACTTTCCTTGCCTCAGACCTAGAATCAGCCAGCCACTTCTTCAAAAAGCCTTGGTTGTAATTTTTAATTTGATATTTTGTCAGATAGATGGATTAGCAAAAGTAGAAATTCCTGTTTTCATTTTTACTGTAATATTTACATTAATATGCTTTCCTGCATATTCATAAAGACTATCTATGAAATTATTAACATAAGTGATTTCAAAATATATATACTATTATGATCATAAACCCTCATGTTACCTGCATCATTTCTAGGTACTAAAAGAACACTTTTAAAAAACTATGTGAGAGACAGACAGACA